>NC_090934.1:1430748401-1431374832 GCF_040938575.1 Ambystoma mexicanum | reverse complement strand
CTGCATTGACCTGCTCATGGATCTTCCTCTCTAGTCTTTCACTGACTCAATAACATAGTCCTCTTAGCCACAAACTCCCACTACGACCTACCTACATCTTCTACTCCCTTTCTCTTGCATTTCCATGCTGAATAGCTCTCTATGCAGAATCATACCATTTTCAAGGTTTCTACTAACCTCACATTAGCTTGCTTTAGCCATCTATGTCTCAGTATTCTCTGGCACAGTCTTTCTGATATCTATCCTGCAACAACCACCCTGTGCCATATGCCTGTGTACTGCATTGCACATCTGACTGCTAACCACCCAAATGCCTTTTGTGATGTATCACAGGTGTTCGTCATTTCTCCCCAAGAGGGAGACTCCCCCTGTGAGGCTGGGGTGGTGAGCCTGCTCTGCAATGCCCTCCCTTGTGGTGGTGGCAAGTGGGACAGCTCTGGGAGAGACTCCCCCTTTTTGGACAACGACTCCCATTCTTGTGAGCAACTCCCCAAGAAAATCAACTACCATAGCTGCATGTATGGGACTACCTTCTATGAAGAGTAGTGTGGCAACTTTACGTTTGGCTAAAGACAATGAGAAAGGAAACATACGTGGAAGGACAAAGGAAGATGTCTCTTTTACCAGAGACTTTTATTTAACTGTGACAAGTTAGAGCAGAAAGAGTGAAGGAGAGTGCTGTGCACAGGGGAAGCCCACTGACATCATCACTCTGTATGAAGTGAAGACACACCAGGTTGCGAAGCCCGAGATTTTGAAGAGCGGGAGATGCCAGAGGCCTATCAAATGCACCCGCAAATGAAGCTCTATGAGAAGAAACAGAGAGCAGAAGTGCTTGGTAGTGATGTGACCACACTTGCACACTGGTGGGCAGGATGCCCGAGGAACAGCCCAGAGACTACAAACTAATAATTTAGAGAGGAGAAGTACCTGATAGTGGTGTGACGATGCTTGCAGACTGATGGGCAGGACACCAGAGGAACAGAGCCGCGACTACCGAGATGGGAAACCTGAACGACATCCGAAAACGAGCATCTGTGGAAGGCAGGAACCCAATGAGGAACCAGAATGCAAGCAGAGAGAAGAGAGAGAAGCCATACCTGAGTGTGAGCCAAGCCCTGCAACCCTTCCCCACACAACTGAATGTACCGGGGGAGTTGGGAATAGCAGGAGGCCGCAGGGGAATCCTTACATGCATGTAGAAACTCGTCCCAGTCCCAAGGAGAACAAAATTATAAAATTGTATGAGTGCAGGTTTGGGGGTGGTGGTTAGAGAGACCTGGAAGCAGGGGTAGACTGGGTGAGGAGTGCCTGGTTCTCCGTTGGACTCAGATTGGACTAGGCAGCCAGTCAAAGTGGCAACAGGGGCATTAGCAGCTGAGGGGGAGTGGGAAGGAAGAGGAGAAAAGGAGGAACTTGAGAAGCTTCTCGAACTTCAGGAGATCCGGCTCAAGCCTGAGAAGGCCTAAGAACAGAGAGTAAACACTGAGCACGCCTAGTTAGATTAAGATTTTAAGAAGTTTAGAGTAGTGGCCATTGGTAGTTTGGTTAAGTTTTCAAGGAATTAAAGGTGCAGGGGAGAATAAGTAAACCTTGGCATCTAGGTTGTAAGACAAAATGAATGAGAGAAGGGTTCCCTATTTGGGAACTCCCATCCCCTCCACACTATCTAAAGTCTGAATTGGTCAGACAAATAAGTTGTGTGTGGTACAAATTTTAGCTTACTTGTCTCATACAATTTTGAATTCATTTATAAGTATTGAAGAACTGTGAATGTGTACTCATTCTCATGTATTGAACTCAGTGCTTACCATGAATGTAATGAATGTAAAATTGTTTCTTTAATGTTTTTGTAGATATATTTGAAACACCTCTTGCCCCTGATGAAGAGTCAAAACTAAAAACACATTGGGCTAATTATGCAATAAATTCTATGATCTTTTTGAAATATGAAATTGTCATTCATAATCTTATGTTGTAAATATTTTGAGACATTGAAAGGTGGCTGCATGCCAGAACTGTTACCCTATCTCTAGGATTGCTTTTCTTAGACATGTAATACCACACACAACTTATTTGTCTGAGCAATTTAGACTTTAGATATTGTGCAGGGGACGGCTCATTCATCAAGCTTGAGGGGGGGGGGGGCAGGGAGGCTATTCCATGGGGACGCTCCTGTGGAAGAGAGGGATTTACCACCCATTCTCTGCAGTATGAATGGCTCTAGCAGGGAGTTATTTAGGGAGAGAGAGTTGGATGTAGTGGGTTTCCAGGTCCCATAAAGCCTTGTGGGTGATGCAGAGGGTCTTGAACTTGATCCTTGCCGCCACCTGGAATCTGTGGGGAGGGTTTAGGGCTGGAGAGATGCAGTCTATGGGCTTGAGGCCAAGGATAGGTATTGCAGTCCTATTCTGGATTAGTTGAAGGGGGCAAAGTGACGATAGAGGCACATTGAGGAAGAGGCTTTTGCAGTAGTGCAGCCTAGAGAGGACCAGAGCTCTGGAGACATTGAATTTCTGGGGCAGTTGAGGAAAGGGAGAATGCCGCTGCAAAGATTCATAGAAGGGAAGGAAGGAGCAGGGATCTCAATGAGAAGGATCTCAGCCTTAATGGCATTAAGGCAGAGATTGTTAGCAGTACACTATGTCTGAATAGCAGACAGGCAGTCAGGAATGAGAGAGGAGAAAGATGAGGCAGTGGAGGAAAGCTTGTAGTAGAGCTGCACGTCATCTGCAAAACACGGGAAGTGAGGAGAGAATGTGGAGATCAGGTGGGAGAGAGGGGCAAGGTAGATGTTGAAGAGCAATTGCAAAAGGATAGAGACCTGATGGATGCCACAGGTGGAGAGTGAGGTGGAGGAGAGAAAAGGGCCCATTTGAACCTGGGAAGTTCTGTCAGAGAGGAAGGATGTCAACCAATCCAGTGCCAGGTCTGTGATGCCGAGGGTATCATAGAGCAGATTAAAAGGGTGGCATGATTGACCGTGTCAAAGGCATAGAAAATATCGAGAAGGATGAGAACGGAAAGAGAGTTGGAATCGAGATTAGAGAGCATGTCTTTAGGGTTCTTCAGGAGAGCAGTTTCCGTGCCTCTGGCTGCTCTGAAGCCAGACTGGTGGTAGTGGAAACATCCAACAGATTCAGTGTAGTGGATCCATTGGGGGATGACCGGTTTCTGAAAGAGTTTGCCCAGGAAGGGGGTAATTTAGAGAGACCAGTAGTTAGCCAGGCAGGAACGATCAGCAGAAGGCTTTTTAAGGTGAGGGTGCACAAAGGAGTGCTTCAAAGGTACTGGGAATGAGCCATTGACAAATGATTGGTTGCAGAAATTAGCCTAGGCTGCAGCAAGGGATGCAATGTTGTCACTGATAGTTCTGGAGGAACAGGGCAGCACTTGTTGGAGGAGACTTTCATAGAGTGGACTTGTGTAGTGAACTCATCCGGTGCAATGGCTGAGATTGAAGCTGGTTGCCAGGTTTGAAGATCTTCTGAGGAGAGGTACAGGGTCGTGGTAACCCCGACAGTGGTGGCGAAGGTGCCAGTGGGGTGGCAGAAGGAGGGCTATCAGGAGAAGGGAGAAAGTTGATGAGAGACTGAAGGCATCTATCAAGGAGGAGGAGGTTGGGCTGAGAGCTCCATTTAGTGTCACTAAATTAAATCCTGTGAGTAAAATCGAAAACAAAACCTTTAAATGAAGATCCAATGGCTGGCAGATTGTTTTCTCAACAAAAAAATAGGATAGTATAATGTTTTAACATAAAGTGGGTCATTACGAGTTTGTAGGTAGCCATGGTGCTATTAGCGCCATGGCTGCCTCCAAACTCGTGTCCGGGTTTCTTGAATGGGGACTTACCGGGTCATTCCAACCTTGGAGGACCTGGTAAGTCCCCATTCAAAATACCCACCCCCATTCACATTTGAGCCCCCATAGGGCTTAATGGGAATGGGGAGGGAGCTAATAATGGCCCCGTATTAGCTCCCTGCTCTTTTAGCAGCTCCCGCTAAGGGACCTCGTAATGCGGTGGTAAGGGGTTAACGGCACCTGCATCCTTACTGCTGCCGTTAACCCCTTACCGTTGCACTCGTAATGACCCCTAGTTTCTTTTGCTTTTGGCTACAAATCTTTAACCAAAAAAAACATCAAACTTTATTTTGCATTGTTTTATAAACACAGCCTTGTTTTTCAGTAGTCTAAATCGTGTCAAATGGCACACAATCCAACTGGTGTCTTTGCCAACAACTTAAATATATCCACAGACAAACCCCTAAAAATGCATAATGTACTGTCTTGCATGCTCCATTATTCAAATCATTACATTCCTGAGCCTTAAAGCATGCATCCTACACTCCGGTGGGCTTGCCTATTCTCTGCATCAGCCCCACAAATTCACAACTCACCGCCTTTCACAAAAAGCGAAACCTCCTACAATCCTGGATGCTCAAACCAGACCATCCATAATGACCATAGCTGATGGTGCTAGGCCCAGAGTTGATTCAATTTTCAGATTTGTAGAAAATCTCTCAAATAAATACCAACTTAAATTACAAAAAAACATTAATATCAGCTGTGATCGTACAGAGTTTATGTTCCGAAAGAAGTTGGTCGTTGACTGACAGAACATCGTGTGAAAGTATATGTTTTTATTACATAATGAATTAAAAAGTTTAAACTTTAGTGGATCAGCGCCATGCCTGATGTTAATCCTGGAGATATGCTATTTCAACTCTTCGCTGACACCCTGTGTGATCTTATGCAAGACAATACATTTCCCTTTGACTGTAATTAGCCCATTCGTCTAAATGCGCCCCAGCATGATAAAGAGATGGACAGACTCCCCGCTATGTATTGATATATACTCTGGGCTCAGTTCTCTGATGCCACTTAAACTGACAACAGCTGCACAACAACGTCATGTGTGTGTTCAATTCCATCTCTGCTGCAGCAGGGTGTTTATTCCATGATGCCAGACAGACATTGAATGAGGGACGCATTTCATCCTTTAATTGCATATTTGCTGTGCCAATTGGCGAGGCGCCCTTTCGGGGGTATACTCCAGAGACATCTGTGTAAATCGGAGGTTCTCAGAATAAAATGTTGGCGGCATCGACTCAGTTTTCCAAATAGTGTTTTGTCATTGACCCTGTTTTTTCACAAATTTCTATTTTATGTTATATCATACATTATCATAAGAAAGACATATCTTTACTGGCAAATTCATAATTCTATCATTATCATGAACCTTTATTTTGGACGAAATATAAGAAGAATGAAAACATGAAATGATGCTTTAAATGCCCCTTCCTCCTCGCATAGTATATGTGTGTCTTTGTGTGTGTCTAGTACATATATACATACATGTCCTTGAATTATACTGACATTCACCCGTCCAGTTATGAAGGGGAAAGAATGAACGTCCCCCTTCCGTATCCCTCTAAACGCCACACTTTCATTTTGCTTTAGGTCGGTTCACAAGTTTATGCTCATTCGAACAGACACATCCCCCCATATTATAGGCCTCTGCTGGATAGAAATAATGCTAGTCGCTTAGGGTGCAGTGCGTGGGGGCAGACACCTGCTCCCCGCTAGTAAGAGAGGCCATGTCCCCATGCATCACTGACCCTTGCTTGCAACAGACTGGTATCTGAGTTAACTGCACGCCTTGTCTCTCAAGGCAATAGAGATACCACATTTGCAGTAGGACGAGCCCTGCTCACTGAAACAAGCCGAGGCTTCTCTGTGAGAGTGTTGTGGTCGCAGTAAAAGCAAGCTCTGCGTTTACATTCACATGCATATTAGACGATTAACATGAAGGTGAGGGTTTTGTTTCTAAACAATTGGGAATAGCAAATATTGTACAGAGTGACGCTAATCTCAAAGGGAGGTTCATAGTTAAGCTGGTATAGCTCCCAACACCTGCCACATTTCAGGAGTTTTGTTGCATTAAATCGGCACCTTAACATTTCTTCAACCAATGGGCCTCATGACAAGTTTGCCGGTCCGGTAACTAAGGTACCGGTGAGCTTGCCGGTACCGTAGTTACCAGATCGGCAAACTACAAGTTCTGCTTGCTGATGGGCGCAAAGGCTGGTGCCTTTGCGCCCACCAGGTCTGACCTGGCGGGCCTGGCCGGCACCCGCGAGCAGAGCATGTTGGATGCACCAGCAGCATTCACTAATGGTGCCGGTGCATTCCAACCTCCCCATTCCCATTGAGCCCTATGGGGCTCAAATGGGAATGTTGAAGAATATTTTAAGGCGCCCGGGAATGGCCGATTACCGGGTCCGCCAGGGTTGTAATACCCCAGTAATTGGTCATTCCCAGGTGGTGGTAAAATTTGCAAGTTCGGCGGCAGCCTGCCGGTTTTACCGGCAAGGTTACCGCTGAACTTGTAATGAGGCCAAATGTCTTTTTTCACTGAATATATATAATATATATACATATATATATATATAGCCATTCAGAATGCTTTACTTTGTTCAATGAAAGCCCAAGGCCAGAGAAGGGGTGTCTGGCTGTTATGGCTTATAAAGTCACAGGACTACCACAGTCTGGAAAAAAGGCTGGAAAGAATTAAGGTAATTACGGCACAAGCATTTTTCCAGACCAGGGAAATAACGTTTCCGGTGGGAACAGTGATGTATGGACAGTCATGACCTGCTCAGTTCAGGCCCCTACCGTCAAATAGATGCCGGAATCAAAGGCATTGGTGCTACCGGTGACTGTGTTTCCAGCAATGCCATCCCAAGGAGTACTATGGGACTCCATGGAATGGGATTTTACCACCATCTCCGACACCCGTTATACCCCAGTAACACCAGGACATCAGGAGGCAGTTTCCCAATGAGCCCCATAGTGTTCTGGTGTCAGAGAGTTAGAATACTACTAGAATGAAAAACCATGCTCATGCTTTGTTCAATGGTTGCCTTATTCCGGCTAGTACTTCAACAGTTCCCAATCATGTTTTGACCAGAAAATCTATTTTGCCCTCATTTTGATATTTTCAAATGCGCTCATGAATAATCTTAAGGGGTAAACAAGTAAGGTAAATGATGCAAGCTTTAATAACGAACTATTCCAAATATTGAATGAAAATGATAGAAAGCTCAAGAAAATAAAGGGACAAAAGAAACCTCAACATCAAAATTAGAATGCGCAATAGGGTTCAGTTTTAAAATCAACATCCAGGCTTTGCAAAGGTCTGCCTTGTGCTTCCCATTTTGCCTGCCAACCCTCAGGATTCCCATGAAATCCACCTGTAATTAGCACCTGCTAAAAGCAGACAGATTTGATAGGAATCCATTATAAATGCCTTTTGCAATTTCTAACTAGCAGGCAATGACTTTTTTTTTTACAAGACAAAGGGACTCATTACGAGGTTGGCGGTAAATTCGCCGGTGGTGCTGGCGGGCTGCCACCAACCACGTAACAGTGATTCTGCCGGCTGATATCCTGGTGCCACCAGGATATCACAAGTGGTGGCGCAATGGTAAATCTCCATTCCCATGGAGTCCCACAGGAATCCACGCAAATGGGGACACTGAAGCACCAGCACCATTGCTAACAGTGCCAGAGCTTCAGTGAGAGACATGCCAGTAGGGGGCCTGAAAACCCGGCAGGTCAGGCCTGCTGTGAGATTTGTGGCCCCTACCAGCATTCTCGTAGTATGGTGGTCTGGAAAGGTTGTCGGTACGTTGCCAGCGGCACCCTTATTTCTGGACCGCCATACTTGGAATAAGGTCCAAAGAGTAAAGGGGATTTTGCTTGCTGTTTGATCTTCACTTATGCATGCCACCTTGTAAATGTGGCGTGTACGTGCCAACGTGGACCATCCCCTGAACGCAAATAGCGTTTTTAAAAATGAATGACGCTGCCATTATGGAATACGGATGTGAAGTAAGGGTGTGGAGAAAACCTTACTCCTGGATCTGGCACAAAGGTCTGGACACTGCAAGGACTGCATGCAGTGAGAAGGGAGTTCCACGCACAATGTTTGTGTGATGAATTGACAGACGTGCACGGATTACTATAGGCTATGCAGCCCACTCATGCCTCACACCTCACACTTCTACACACCAAGAGCCAGCACAATCCTAAAGGTAAAGCAAGCACAGTCAAGAGATATAACTCCTTCACCTGTTGTGGTAACGTGGGCTGAGGGAAGGCTACTCTTAAAGCGTGTGAATGTGGTAGCAAACCAAATAGTGAAGCATACCAGTCAAAAATAAATGTCCAATCAAGGTTCTATACAAATATATGCTTTAACATCTTACACGATGTACACAACTAACTATCTAGAAAACACTCTAATATCACACCCATGTAGAAGAAACACAGCATATGCACAGGTAGAATAGATGCAGCACTCTGGGTGATGATACAGGAGGGGAAAAGGCATTCAAAATACTACAATGCTCAAAGGGATATTTCTTCAATTTGCAAGAAGTCATTCATCTCTAGGATCCAAATGTGGACCAGGGGGGCAGGTATCAGTCAAATACCTTCTGCACATTTCTTGGGGATTTCACAGCATTGAACCAGGTTTCTCAGCATCATCCAGGCGTCAAGTCCTAGAAATTCAAATGGGGGGACTCAGCAACAAACGCAATGGGATGTGACATCGCCATAAATCAGCATTTCAAGGTAAATTATGCACATTTCAATAAATTGGCTTTGCATAACCACCCAAATTGCAAAGGACAAATGGCATTTGCCTTTCATAAAATCAACACACACACAAAACCAAGAGACGATATTTTCTCCAGATAGTGGTTTTGAAAATGTTAAAAGGTGTGCATGTTTTAAACTCCAAGAAGCGATACCCATGTTTTCCCTGCGACTGGTACATTTCACATATAGTTGTTTGTTATTTTTCTAGGATATATAGTGCAGTGGCGAAGTGTCTGGCCTGCAAACTTGATGATTGTGGTTGGATCCCCGAGGTTGGCTTTAATTCATAAATTCAAAGAGGGTGTTCAATGTTTCTCATTTTAGCTGGGTGGCACTGAGACCACCCGCATATAGACTCGACTTGAGCCCTGGCGTCAGCTGCTATGCCAACTCGGGTAGCAGATGTGGCAGTCGTGGTGGTCCAGCGGCAAGCGGGTGTCGAGGCTAGGTTGAACGGAAGGGGAACTGCAGCCTCGAAGCGTCTACTCAAGCTTTGCGGATCCAGTGTTTATCAGGTCTAGTTTGGCTGTCAAAGATCGATGGTGGTTCACTAGTACCAAGATGCGCAGGCGAATTGGTTCGACGCAACAGGCTTGGAGGTCGTGCATCAGAGAGTACCAGGGTTGGCTTGGTTGACTCACAGGAGTGGTGAAGAAGATGCCTTCATTTCAGATGGCGACTTGAGGTCAAGACACCAGTACCTCATAGTTCGAGAGGGGCAACAATACACTTTGCTGGCGTGGTGCGGCAGCGTACAAGTTCGAACAGCAGATGGGTGTTCGGAGTGCAATGCACTCCAAAGGGCAGCGTTGATGGTCCTGCTGGATCACTCAGCAGCAAGGTACGCTTGAATCACGGTTCCGAGGGGTCATCATTGACAACAGGGATCTCAGCTGTTCTGGCCTCCAGGTGCTGTGTTTCCCACTCCAGGGTCTCTAGGGCCAATGTCAGCCCACTCTCGGGCTCCCAAACATGGGGGATGCTGGCATATACCTTCAGAGGACCTAGAACATGGAAGGTCTTAGGTACAGAGTGGCTGGCAGAGAGGTGGACATCTGTTCCAGCAGCAGTGTCCACCCCCAATGTTCCCTGGGGATGGCTAGGAGGCAGATCTTGCTTCTGCCTTTGGGACATCTGCCTTCACCCCGCAACTGGAGGACTTTAGAATGGCCTGCTCTCTCTGCAGGGACCAACAACATCTTCAGGATGGTTCACAATGAGTCCAGATGATTCAAAGAAGTGGTGATTGACCTCTTCCTTTATAGGTAAACGTCCATAGGTGATTGGGCGAAAGCTAGCCTGCTTTACGGGTCAAATTGCTGCTCTTGAAATGTGTGGACTTTGCTTTAAGATGTCACACCCAGAGGAATTGGCGGGGGAAGGAAAGAGAAAGAGAGTCAGATTCTTCCAAAGACTATACAGATCCCTCTCTGACTATCCTAACTCCATCCTTCCCTTGCTCAATAGGGTCAAATGGCCTTTAGAAATGCAGCTCCCTGGTGTGAGGCCTGACTCTCTGTGAATGTGTGTGTGCCTTTTGGTTTCTGTTCCCAGGCCAGCGTCCTGTGGAGTGGCTGTCCTGGGGGAAAAGGTCTTAACTGCCCTTTACAAAGGACCAAAGAGAAGCAATCCCCCAAGGCTAGTCCTGTCAGTGGACAGGAGTGGGCCTTGTCTGGGAGGAATACACATGATCCCCTACAGTTGAACTTGGCACAGAGGGCTAACGCATGTGGAAAATCAATGTAATGTACCTGGGATAACTCTGAAAGATGCTGCCCACCATACCCTATCTCAGGAATGGCTCATGTTTACAGTTTTATGTGCCAAGGAAAGGACAAGCTCTTTGGGGTAATGTAGTTTTCGGAATAGAGGTGCATATTTTAAATGCCGCCCCTGCACTGCAGAGATTTTGGTGTCTCTGCAGCTGTCAAGGGGGCACCTGTGGCCTCTGAACCTGCTCTGTGCCACTGGTAGAGCAGGTGCTGTGGCAGGGCATAAGCACACACTATGCTTATGGCATGGAGCTTATGAAAAGGGAATTTGATTAGCAGATTTACCCTTTCAGGGATGAAATAACCTGCATCATTTTATAATTTAATATAAATCAAAAAAAGGCAGGGGTTGCATACCCTTGTCAGATGGCGTTACTCTCACCACAGCGTTACTCTCAAGAATGCCTGCTTCTGAATGTTTAATGTTGACTTTTAGGAGTAAGTATACCCAGGGACACTGGGCCTCATTACGAGGTTGGTGGGTAACCCACTGGTGCCACTGGTGGGCTGCCGCCAACCACTTAACACCGAATCCGGCGCCTGACTTCCTGGTACCACCGGGACATTACAAGTCCCGGTGGAGCGGGAAGTCAGGCACCGGATTTTGTAAGTCTCCATTACCATGGGGTCCTATAGGACTACATGGGAGTGGGCAGACGGAAGCACCAGCACCATTGCTAATGGTGCCGGTGCTTCCCTGACGAATCTGCCTACTAGGGCCGCTGCATCCGGCAGGGTCAGACCTATTGGGCGCAGCGATCCGGGCAGGCAGACTTGTAGTGTGGCAGTCCAGAAAAAAGGGTGCTGGTGAGCTTCCTGGCACCCTTGTTTCCAGACCGCCACACTTGTAATGAGTCTTGTAATTCATGGTGTCTACTTTGGCCTTACAAGTGTGAGGAAGCAAGGCACATTTTGTAAAGTTGCGGTGATATGCTCAAAGCGTGAGACACTATTCAGAATCTACACTTACATATGCTGTGCAAGCTGTAGGTGGACACAATAACATCTTTGCATAAACAGAAGCTTTCTATTAACTTTGGTGTTCCTATGTTGCGTGTGGGAGCAAGGGGTCAATGGGCCCCTCTCTGCCATCACCTCTCAGTACAAAACTCGGACCAAGTGCCTCTAGTGGTGCGTACGCCCCTCGCCCTTACGCGATGTTAACCTTGGGTTACATTCGCGTAGATGGGACCACCAAGTAGGACACGGGGCATCCATTTTTTGTACCCCCTTTCGACTCCATCTTGGTGACCAGGCCTCACTGCGATAGTACAAAATGCCTCTCTCCCTCTTCCCTGCCAGAGCAGCTCGGTGCACATGGCCCCCACCCTCGTTCCCACTCCGACTGGAAATCTCCACAGCTCCATTCTCACGCTGAAGCCGGAGATGCTTGCAACAAATAATAAATGTAACACATCTCTTTTCCTCTGAGATCACTGTCCTGCATGTGAACCAACATGAGCCAAGCACATAGCTCGTCCATCTCCACAAAAGTGTCCTTGCCCTCTCACCCTCGCCAGTTGAAACTTATTACCATTCTAACCCTGCGTCCTTGCAAGGCATTCCTTTCATGTGCCAGACTGCTGACCATGCTATGAAGCCCACCCAACAGACCCTCAACTAACATTAGACCCCTGCTGCAGTATATCGTGCCCAATACTAACAAATGCCACATACCTGAGATTCTTGTGAGACTAACCCTACAGTTCAATGACAGCATTATAGTGGTCAAGACTCGTAAACCTGTGATCTGTATAACCCAAACGTCACAGATGTTATAGATACCTGTGTGATTTGTATAGTGACATGATAAACTACTGAGTGTCTTTTGATCAACCATTATTTAGTGCATGTATTATTTAGAATGTATTTTCTTAGCTTAGATAGTGACCACTGTGTTTCACAGCGACCTGACCTTCACCCATCCGGAGCACAGATGTCTGACGTCAATCCTCCTGCCAAGTGAGCAACCAACCCGGAGAAAGAGATGATGCCCACACCAAAGACACCACCCTGGCTAACCAATTCGGGTCCAACGTAGCATCATGTGTTAAATCTGCCAATGTACTATATAATATGGTGTAACTTTGATGTGTTCAGAGCGCTCTCAGAGATCTAGATAAACTTTTCCTTGAACTCTCGCAGCCTGCTCTTTTGTGCCTTATTCCCCGTCCAGGGAGTGTAAGTTTTATTCATTTTTACAGATACAAGTCAGGGAGGGAACAAACAGTTGCAAACGCCTGGTTTGACTTTAATGAGCTCTTATTTGTCATGTAGGGAGCACATCTCCGGGATCATCCATTCAACACACAATCCACAGATGCATGTAAACCTATATCCCTATAGCCCTCATATCAATATTCTGCCTAGACTCGGTTAGCCTTGTATTTCCAGCTCCATACATGATGCTCTGTACTAGTGCTATTAATTCAAAACAGGCCGGGTGTACAATGTGGCCCCTGCACCAAGTAACAGCTGTTTGTGAGAGAGAGGATGTAAGTGAATGACAGACTAAAATATTAAAGTTAATGAAGAATTTATTCAAATAAGTTTGAAGGTTGGTCTTGATTGCCGGACTAAGTATCTCAGCAAAACAGTGGCTTAGTCTACAGAAGCGTTGTAAGTCTATTCTACACATGTATTCTATGCCTTCCAGTTTGCAGCTTCTTCACAGCAAAGGGGTCATTGTACAAATGTGGATATAATATCACAGCAGAGTTGGTTTTCAAAACAATTAGTTCTTTCAGTTTGCTTTGAGAATTTTGACTTAATAAATGAGCTTGCAGTATTTTCACAAAATTCTTTCACCTCATTCTAGGTGATTTGACTGAATATCCTAGACAGCATCATTTTCACAACAAGGAATGGTTTCACTTTGGTTTGGGAGTTTGGGCACACTCTCCCAGCTTGCGGCATTATCATTCCAAGCCATTTTCTCTGTTTGCCTCTAAGTTCGAGGTGCTTTGGGTTTCTGTCACCTGACCCTGTTCTGCAGTTTAGCTTCTTGAATTACTCAGAGGCCGGTTCCTCCATGCATTCTCTTTGGTTTCAGTTGCAAAGCTACTTTTTCAACCTTTAGCCTCTGTTTGGACTTTCAATTACTTATTCTTTACTCTTGCTCTGATCTTGCAGTTCGCTCGTACAAGGGTATGTGGTTATACCAATTTGCATTCCTCTCAGTTTCCCCACTTTAGCAAGCCTTCAGTGTTTCCTTTATGGCTGGGGTACATCCTCCTTGTACACAGCAGTCCATAGGTGGTGCCTCCCTTTCCTCCTAGTGGGTCTTTGCATGCCACTGTTGTGCAGAAGCCCTGGATTTGAATATTGCCCCCATGAACAGAGGGATGCTGAGAGAGCCTCCCTCTGTCCGATGGAATAGGTGAATATGTTACCGAGCGCGAGGAGGAGGGCTTTTTTACAATAGTTGCTGGTGATCTGAATACCCATATATAGCCTTACCTTGATGAAGTTCTTTTAGCTGATGTGGGGAGGGGAGGCCTCTGAGATTCTGTATGACCAACCAGCTAGATATTATAAGAATGCTGTGTTCCTCGCCAGCTCTCTTTACGAAGTGGGCCTATACCCGTGAAATGGTACAAATCCAGGCGATTCACTTGTTCAGCTCGTTTCTCATGCTGTCTCCAAAAGTAGCCATAGTGATTATATTTGATTGCATGTTGGAAATCTGTGGACAGTAGTTTCAAATACTTTCTATGTATTTATCTGTGCACTGGTTTACAAAGAATAACCTTACACAAAAGCTTATAAAATAAAATATATCAAAAATAAAATTATGATTTTATGTATAATTATCAGATAAAATGCAAAATAATTTAGATTCTAAATTCAATTATTACATGGCACACTATCAAATCTCTATTACACACAGGAATGTAAGATATAATACAACTACCAAAGCAAGGGATAATTGAGACAGTGAACACATCCTGACCTAAAATCTTCTGAGGAGACAGATTTGCTGAAATTAGACAATCTAAACATCACAACATCCTCGCAATCAATGACAATATGGTTAACATCTTCCAAGTGATTGGTCAACTGACAAAAAAATGACAAGTCTTCATCATAGAATTTGATTTATCATGAATGACCATTATTTCATGAGTGGTTAATATATTAAACCTGAGTATCATAAAGAGACTTCTCCAAGATAGATTTCGAAATTTAGTCAGTTAAATTGGAATTATTCCAAGCCTCTTCTCTTCTATTGATTGAGGGTTAAACATGTATTAGTTCCTTATGGAATCTCTTGTCTCACACCAATCTAAAAAACACATTTGTTTTTACAGTAGATGGATTGATTATTAGATGGACAATATCTTCAATAGATAACATTATCAAATGATGTACCTACAAGTAGGTACTGTCATTACACCGATCTTGAGCAACAAATGAATACCCCTATGAAGTATTTCTTTCGGAGGGTACAATTTGTTTTGATATAGAAGTAGTGGCTCGGGAGGATAGCTCACGGCAATGTGCTCAACTTGGAACCTTTGACGACACGGAGCAACACAGGTTCGATTCTTGGGTCCACGCTTAGAAACCTCTGTGTATTAAGCATGTTAAAAATAACCTATCATATCATAGCATATCATATCTTGACTCCCTCTCAGAATTTTTACTGAGCTTGATCCCAACCAATAAGAATTTCCCTAGCCACCCTGCCTATTATCGATAGTGCTGACCAATTTGCCGTCCCAGTAATAATGAAATAGAAACAGTATCTGCAGTGGAATATGTAAGATTATTTAGCAATTTTTTTTCATGCAGCACCACTGAATGGGTTGGTGCATTGCTATAATGCGGTACAGCAAGGCATGTGTTGCCAGTGTGACATGGACATGTAAATGAAAACAGGCTATTCAGTCAAAAAAAACGATTTCTACATCTAAAATACAAATAATTTTTTTTCACAGTTAAAAGCATTTCTTTTTTTTCTCACCTGAAATTCCTCTGTTGCAGGAGACACATTTGAGGATTAATGAACTAACCTCATTAACAATACAAACAATTCTAACTCATTAATAATATAATGTGTTCTCCTGTGCAAAATGAGATGGAAAATGACAGGCTCTGAAAGTCATTTTAAACGCACATCCAGATTTGTTTTTTTCTCGGGGAAGAAGAGAGGAAGAAGACATTTTACACAGCTAGGAGAAAGACCTGGCTGGTGGCTGGGGAGTTTCCTGATTGAAAAAGCAGATCCCAGTGCACTGCTGCAGAGACTGGGAATTCCAGTCAATAAGCCCCAGTTTGAGTGACTGCAGATGCTCGTCCTTGCTGGGGTGATCTAAGAGGGACTTCCAGAAGGCGACCAGCCAAAGAATTTCACATGCTGGACAGGCTTGGTTATTATATTGCAGAGTGCGGGGGCAGTGCGTATGTGTGCGAAACTATTCACTCAGAGTGAAAGAGGGAATTCCAGTGTTTTATCAACATTTTTAATGTTGCAAATTGAATATGTTCTCACCGCTCTCTTCTCATTTTGTTACAGATAATGTTGTTACTGTGCAATTTCCATTTATTTCTGTAAAAAGAGTAAGATCGTGTTGAAATGCAATTTTTATAATACACAAAAATATCTGAAAGCAGACGGATAGTGTGTTTTATTTTTCTCTTTTATTTGTGCATCTACCATTACAGTTCTGATAGTATGGGGAGAGATGTAGACAGTGCAATTGTAATTTTTAAGGTAGCTAAAAATAAGACTTGACAGAAGCTGTGTGCATGATTCCATTCAGTATATAAGTGTGTGTTTTCTGAACGGAACATAATAATAAAATAATGAAATAGCCTGCTGCTGGAGGTACATGAGTCAGCAGAAAGAGAGGCCCTGGACATAGTTCACCAATGTAGATAAGTTGGTGATGAATACCACATGTTAGCTCGCTGCCGTAGATAAGTCAGTGAGGACAGCCCATGGTGGCACTCAAATTGAAAAGGTGGTGTTCCTGAAATGTAAGCCTGAGGCCTCTCTAGTGATCACACAAACAAACTTAGCAAAAATAAGGGGTTTTGGATATTGGGGCCACATATAAAACAAAGGAATTATGCTCACCAGAAATACCACCAATAACGCATACCAACATCATGTATACCACTAAATGTATCTGTGTGCTGAAATAATGTATGTATACTGTAGTATTATATACCACATCTAATCTGAATGCAAAGAGTGATAATTACTGAATTATGTTCATTTTGGCGGTAAGAAAATACCGCTAAGCCCCAAATCTATACAAAATACCCAACATATTTATGGTGCGTTGCAGGCCGGGAAAGTGTTCATAGAGCACCTACTGGGCGTGGCAAGTGTGTTTCACACTGCCATCTGTACATTAAAGGGAACCCATTTCATAACAGTGTGTCACCAAAAACGAATTTCAGAATGCCACAAAGGGAAACCACATTCTCAGACCTAGTGCAATATTTAGAGGCAAAGTTATTTGCACATGGGATGTGATCATCAAACAGTACCTCAGAATGGCATGACCGCATTCAGGGTGAGGTGCAGAAAGAAAAACTAGACATTATTTTTGCAGAAGGCAGCATAATTAAGGTCTGCCTTACAAGGTTATTGAATGCAGCCAATAAAAGTGCAGAGAAAGACTGTTTAATACGGCTATGCGCCAAAATATGGTTTAATTTGAATAGGTCCCTGCGAATGCAAGAAAATGATACCCAGCTAATTAACAGGTTAAAGACTGACTTAGATGGGCAAGTAAAAAAGAGGAGATGTTAAGAACAGAATTAGAAGGATGCCAAAAAGACATGGTATTAAAATGCAGAGATTATGATATTCAGTTGTCCAAAAGCAAGAAACAGTTTGAAGACAGTGAGCAAGAATTGGTACACTTAAAAGCCTTACTGGATCACATTAGACAGGATAAAGATGAGATTGTTTCAGAAATGCAGATTTTACAAAAAGAACATTTTGAAAAAGAAAGTGATCTCCAAGGTGCAGAGCAAGAAATGGTTAAAATGATTCAAGAAAAAGACAAGAGAAACAAAGAATTCAATGAATGCCAAATGCAAATGTGCGACATGCAGGAGGTAATAAATAAAATGAGTGATGAAAACAACTATCTGCAAAATGAAGCACACAGGCTCCTTAAAAAGTGCAAAGACTTAGAACAGCAAATGTGCATTCCCAGGTCCCAGGAGAGGCGGCAGGGTACTACATTCAATGGAGTGGAGGTGAATTCTATTTCTACCCAAAGAGCTAGTGCTCCAGTGACTGGGCCGGTGACTGAACTTCGTTGCAGCGCCCTTGGGGGATTTGATACTCCCATTTGGAGCCGCCACCAATCCCATACACCTGGAACCAGGATTGAGTCACCAAGTAGTGCAATTCCATGCATTGCAACAAGTAGCCCCATAAAAATAATGAAATCTATTAAAGCTCTGATCAAACCATTTAAAAAAGGAGGGGAATGCTGCATTGAGGATCACTTAGAAGTGGTTCATGACATTTTTAAAGCACTCCAGATACCTAAGGAACAGTACAGACAATATTTTCATTTAACTTTAGATGCTCCGACGGCCAGTATCATAAGGGGATTAAATGAACAGCAGAATATGACATGGGTGGAGTTTGAAAAAGAAATTAGGTGTCATTTTTCTCCTTTCCAATCATTACAGGAGGCAAAGAAAGTTGCTTACACACTTACTGCTGGGCCTAATACATCCCCTCGCCAGTTTTTACAAGACTTAAAAAGAGCATTTTCTCGCTTTGATGTATCTTTTGACCCCAATTCTAATGAATTTAAAACCGCCTACTTCTATGGGCTACAAAAAGACATCATATCCCAATTGGTTCGTGAATTTGATCGTGACAAGTCCCTTGAGTGGATTGTGCATCAAAGCACAGAACTATATGAGGTACTCCATGGTCAGGGTAGAGAAAGTGATAAAATGAAAGATACTAGACCTAAATCTAAAGAACCCTCAGCAACAGTGATGGAAATCAGGTCAGCCAAGATGTCCCTTAAATCTGCTCAAAGTCCAGGTAAAAATAATTTGGCACCTGAACAAAGGGTTAATCAACAAAGGTGATCACCCTCTGCACCAATGTTTCAATCACATGATCCTAGTAATAGGGAGAGCTACATTAGTAATAGGTATTTAGGAGATAGGCCCCGGGAAAGCTATCGGCCTGATATGTCAATATGAACCATAATCAGAGACAAAATCAAGATCAAAGAAATGATGGTCCCTTCCAGACATTGGGGACACAGAGCAAATTTGATCCCAGCACCATGATATATGGTAATCAGGATAGACCTCGATATGTGGATCGATTGGCTGATAATGGGAATCAACATAGGGGTCAGTACCCACAACATGAGAGACAGGACATGAGACAGAACATGAATTACACTCCACGTTAGTACAATGATTCCCCACCAGGGGACTACAACCAAAGGATGGGTGCACCCCGCTCCCATCCACAAATGAATCAAGAGTTCAGAAACTATCCCAATAGAAATCACTCACCTGCGAGGTATCAGAATAGATCCAATCAGGGAGAAAGCAATCAATATCGATCTAGGCCACAGAGAGAGGATTCTAGAGAGATGGAAAGGTTCCAGTGCCTTGAGGCCCAAGTGAAAATGTTAGCTGAACAAATAGGGGAGCTTTGCACAGCACAAAAACAGTCATCAAAGGAGGGGGCTGATGGCCATAGCAATGGCCGGGGGCTTAATCTGAAAAGTGACTAAGTACTCATGATACCTGCAGTACCAAAAAGACAGATTGCTCTGATGTAATTTCGCATAATGATTCTGAGATGTCTAATGATTTAAAAGTGAAGATGCCAGTAAATGAACATGTAACAGAAAGTGCAAATACTTCTAAAAGAGAGGTACGATTTAACCTAGAACTAAATCAAACATTGAAAATTTGTACAAATGAAATAAGGAAACTTGAAAACCCAAGAGAACAAAGAGACAGATATAAGAAAAATGACTCATGCATGGGGAATACCAGTAAACATGAGTAAGTGGGGATGATAAAATTTCTTCCCTGGACACTCAGAACAATGACCAAACACAGGCAGAAAAAGGAAATACTCAAAAGGAGGGTACAGGTCAATCACCTGAAGAATTCTTTGAGCCACATATCTTTGAAGAGGCTGAAAGGGCTGGTACCACACTAAATGATCGCAAATGCACAGAATTAAACAATGACAGATTGCTGAATGATGTTGTTACACATGTTCAGTTGGAGGGTTGTATTGTGGCCCCTGATGATACCTGGATGGATAGGTGAACAGTGGCCACACTCCAAAAAACCTCTGAACATAGAGAAATGAATAAAGTCTCTCGCGCAGAAATGGGTAAAAAGGAAGGAAAAATGTCTTTCCATTTACCAATGTGCTTAGCCAAAAGTGAAAAAGGCCTGAGAAAGGTGAGTCCTGAAATCAGTAAGAATTCACACTTCTTATGTGTATTAGAGGAAGTTGAGGACAGGTATTATGCTCCCATCACTGTAGAAGAAAAATGCCAAACATTTGCAATGATTGACACTGGCGCGGTTGCCAGTCATTTGGTCGAAAACAATTGGTCGACTGGACAACTGGTCGAATCAGTTTGGTCGAAAACCAAATGGTCGAATTTTTTTTTATTTTTATTTTTACCCCTTTTTTTTTTTTTTTTTACTACACGAAAACCCACAAAACACATATATAAATAAAAAAAAAATAATTCGACCATTTGGTTTTCGACCAAATGACGTCGACCAAATTGCAGTCGACCAGTTTGTAGTCGACCAAATGACTGGACAGCCACTGGCGCACAGGCCACAATTATGTCCAAGGAGCTGGTAAATAGTATCAATGAAGGGAGATCCCCACAGAATCAGATCACAGTGAAGGAAAATCAAGGTCCAGTGCAAACTGAGGTTGACATAAAAATAGGAAAGCACAGAATGAAACAAGAGGTATTGATCACATCTATTTGTGAAATTCCATTTCTGATGGGGACAGATTGCCTGAAAAGATTGTCTCCTCTCATACATGGGGTGAATGGAGTGCTTTGGTCCTTAACCAAAAAAACATTGAGACCTAAGAAAATAAAATCACAAAACAGCAACATAAATGAATGTCACGCCGTTGCCAAAACAAATGATGCTGTGGAGGTATATCTCCAGAATAGTTGCATACCTAGTGTCACTGTTATATTAATGTGTCAAGACAAAATGCAGAGCGACAATGAAAAACTATCTGTACAAATATACTTGGACCCAAGGAAAAATTGGCAGACCACCATAGATGAGCACACATTATGTTTTTATTTAAAGGAAAAGATATGCAAACAAAATATTACTCCTAAAGCAGATTCAGAAAAACACATTACCACTCTTGCTGAAATACACATGGAAGATGAGCAACCATGGGTTCATGTTGGTATAAATGACTGTTTTAAAACAATAAAAGCCACTTTAAAGCTTGAGCAGGAGAAGAGCTTCATTAATGAAAAATTGTTGCAAAAAATAATGGAGAGGGAGGAAATCCCGAAATTTAGGATTAAAAACCAATATGTTTCTGGGTTGGACAGTCCAGACTTTGAAAACCGAATTGCAGGCAGATGCATGCTTAAAATTAGCATTGGGCAGAAAACAATTTACCATAATGTATGGATAGTGAGTGAAACACAACATTATTTTTACATGGGCAATGACATCATGCACAGAATGTGTATGGTGTTAGATTTCCTTAATCAAAAAATATGGTCACGCCTAGGTGGGACGTCACCTGAATTTGAAGACAAAAGAAGGGCTTATCATTGTGCACAACTGGTTCCTTATGCAATCAAACTACAGATGAGGAAAGATACTATTATTCCTGCATTTACAAAACAGTTTGCAATAACACTGAAATGCAAAAGTGGACAGCAGATGAAAGACTCTGATGCATTTGTGTGCCTGAATGAATCCATAAAACAGCAAGGCCTGGATTATGAATACATTCCATTGGTAGATATTGGTGAAGGGCCTGTAAGAATTATGGTAAATAATAAGGGTTGTCAAGATATTCACTTTAGGAATGGCCATACACAAATCACATTATACTGCAGATCTCAATAAACTGGTGATTGGAAATATCCCTGAAAAGTATGTAGATGCCAAGGGTGAGTTGCCAGAATACCTGGACTCTCAGCCCAAAGGAATATTTAAAATGCATTCCGTGTACCCTAATGATTCAAGTGAGACAGTGTGCTGTTATCAAGAGAGTTGTATAACATTTGATTTAAATGAAAATGAAATGGAAAATCAGCCAATTGAAATGGAAGCTGACATGACAAAACATTTAAAAGTGGCAGCTTTACAAAGAGACACAGCCACACAGCTAGAGGAAAGCGCCGAGATTCCACTACCAGAAAATTTTCCAGAATTTTCCAAAATGGTAGAAGAGCAGATCTCCTTAGCGGATGCGTGTGACAGCGATGAGGATAGAAACGAATTGAGGAAGATATTTATGGAATTTAAAGATGTATTTGCAAAAGATGCCTATGATTGCGGGTTAACTAATTTACATGTGGCCACACTTCCAGAAGGGTGTAGCAGAAATCCAGTGTTTGTACGCCAGTATAGACTACCGCTGGCATGTTTAGAATCATTGGCAGATATTAAAAATTTAGAATCGCAAGGAATCATCAGGCCTATCCATAGCACATCCAACACGTCCATTTTAGGTGTGTTAAAGCCAAATGGTCAATGGCGGCTTTGTGCAGATTTGAGGGTGTTAAATAAAAGAGTACCAGTGTCCAGATGGCCACTGCCATTCATTGATCAGGGCCTAGCTCAGGTACATGGTTCAAAAGTGTTTACCACATTAGATCTCACCTCTGGATATTGGTGCATGCCATTGGCAGAGGAGATACAGAATTTATTTTCCTTTACATTTGACAGGACTCAATACGCATGGGTTAGAACTCTGTTCGGGTACGTTAACAGTGGGAGTGAATTTGGAATATTTTTGAGGAAGGCCCTGCCTGATGCAGCAGAAAGAGGAACCATAGTTTATGTGGATGATGTCCTGATAAAAAATGAAAGCTTAAAAAACCATTTTGATGAAATAAGGCATGTGCTTGGCCAATTGCAGAAAGCAGGCGCCAAAGTGTCTTTACAAAAATACATAGTTCAGGGCCTCTCTTTCTGCTGACTCATGTACCTCCAACAGCAGGCTATTTCATTATTTTATTATTATGTTCCCTTCAGAAAACACACACTTATGTACTGAATGGAATCATGCACACAGCTCCCGTCAAGTCTTATTTTTAGCTACCTTAAAAATGACAATTGCACTGTCTAAACCTCTCCCCATATTATCAGAACTGTAATGGTAGATGCACAAATAAAAGAGAAAAATAAAACACACTATCCGTCTGCTTTCAGATATTTTTGTGTATTATAAAAATTGCATTTCAACACGATCTTACTCTTTTTACAGAAATAAATGGAAATTGCACAGTAACAAACGTATCTGTAACAAAATGAGAAGAGAGCGGCGAGAACATATTGAATTTGCAACATTAAACATGTTGATAAAACACTGGAATTCCATCTTTCACTCTGACTGAATAGTTTCGCACACATACGCACTGCCCCCGCACTCTGCAATACAATTACCAATCCTGTCCAGCATGTGAAATTCTTCAGCTGGTCGCCTTCTGGAAGTACTGCCCCCGCACTCTGCAATATAATTACCAAGCCTGTCCAGCATGTGAAATTCTTCAGCTGGTCGCCTTCTGGAAGTCCCTCTTAGATCACCCCAGCAAGGACGAGCATCTGCCGTCACTCAAACTGGGGCTTATTGACTGGAATTCCCAGTCTCTGCAGCAGTGCACTGGGATCTGCTTTTTCAATCAGGAAACTCCCCAGCCACCAGCCAGGTCTTTCTCCTAGCTGTGTAAAATGTCTTCTTCCTCTCTTCTTCCCCGAGGTTCATTAGGAAAGCTCTGTTACAGCCTGCCAAACGAGTTCAACCAATGAAATTCAATCATGTCCTACCCTCCTTCTCTTTACAATGGCTTGGCTTATACAGTTGCAACTGTAACCAAACTGATTTCCTGCTTATTCGAGTCTTTGCTTCCTGCAAATACTGTGGACAGAGCACAGATAGAAGCAAAGAAAAAGAAATCTGGATGCGCGTTTAAAATGACTTTCAGAGCCTGTCATTTTCCATCTCATTTTGCACTGGAGAACACATTATATTATTAATGAGTTAGAATCGTTAGTACTGTTAATGAGGTTAGTTCATTAATCCTCAAATGTGTCTCCTGCAACAGAGGAATTTCAGGTGAGAAAAAAAGTATATGCTTTTAACTGTGAAAAAAAAATATTTGCATTTTAGATGTAGAAATCGTTTTTGACTGAATAGCCTATTTTCATTTACATGTCCATGTCACACTGGCAACACATGCCTTGCTGTACCACATTATAGCAATGCACCAACCTATGCAGTGGTGCTGCATGAAAAGAAATTGCTAAATATTCTTACAGATGGACTCAGGTTGAGCCATCATATAGGTTGGAAGAGAAGAGAAGAGGCTAGGAATTATTCCAATTTAACAGACAAAATTTCAAAATCTAGCTTGGAGAAGTCTCTTTATGATACTCAGGTTTAATATATTAACCATTCGTGAAATAATGGTCATTCATGATGAATCAAATTCTATGATGAAGACTTGTCGTTTTTTGTTAGTTGACAGATCACTTGGAAGATATTAACCATATTGTCACTGATTGCAAGGATAGGAAGATAATCTAATTTCAGTAAATCAGTGTTCTTGGAGGCAAGATCCACTTCCAGCTTCCAAAATAGAAATAGCACCAGTGGTAATCCTGGCTATGATAAATTATATATCCTTTCAGATAGCTTGCAACCGTTCAAAAGAAGGTGGAATATTCCTCAATGTTAATAATACACAATTCTTAAGACTTAGGGCCTCATCACGAGTTTGGCGGTAACCCTTAAATCTGGCGGTAGCGCTATTACCACTGGATTTAAGGGTCCGCCAAATCAGGGCTTTGGCGGATTTCTCCCCAGCTCTGAGCTGGGAGGAAATCCGCTGAAAATTTGCGCTCATACCGCCGGCGGGAAATCCGCCGGTGGTATGAGCGCAAAAATTCCCCATTGAGCCCAATGGGGAATCGGGCATTCCCGAACGGGCTCAGTGAGGAATGGGGAATTCCATTACCGCCAAACCTGTGATCCGGTGCTAATAGCACCGGGGGTTTGGCGGTAGGGCAGATAGCACCAGCGCTATTAGCGCCGGCGTTACCGCCCAACTCGTGATGAGGCCCTTATTCAGTTCAACTTTAGTTACAACTGTACATTGGTATATTTGTCAGGATGCTCTGTGCTGCTGCTCCCATTTCAGCAACCACCCTTCTACTGTTGGTACTATGAGAACAGTCACCTTTGTCCCACAGTAAGTTACTGCTTCATACCACTTCAATGTGACATCTGCTGACAACTTAGTATACCACCACAGTTTAAATTCTACTACTACAGCTCAGTACTTTAAATTTTTAGAAAGTCTTCAATAGGATATACTTCAACCTTTCCAGGTGTGCAAGGCACTCTTCCCTTTAACTTCCTCAAAAGTGACAGCCTTGTTGCTTTTCCGTCTGTCTGACTTACACAACTCAGTATTTTAAATTGTTAGCCAGGCTTTGACAAGATTCACTTCAACATCTTCACGTAGGCAAGGCACTCTTCCTTTTAATGACTTTCTAAAAAGGGCAGCCTCTCTGCCCCTCCTGTCATCCGCCACATTACTTCAAAATATTCTTCACAAGCAATAAGTTCCCGTTCCCCAGCTTTACTCACACCTTTCTGCCGTTCATCAGCCCCAGTAATTACCCAGAAGCCATAGTGCCATTCTCTCAGCTTCAGGTAGTAATGCTACACTTACACTTGTATCTTATGCCATGGGACTGTTGACAACTTCACAGTGGAGTTAAATGGCTCTTTAACTCTTGGCAAGGTGGGTTTGTCCCTCTTGGATTGGGTAGTGATTGTTCTTCTCTTCAATATCTTAGACTATTTACTTCTTCGAAATGAAAAGAATGTCACTTCTGCACGCAGTATAGGATTCAGTCTTTCAAGTGAAAACACAATTGGGTACAATTGGGCACACACAACCTCTCTTTAAAGTAGGTTTTTAAAATTAAATTTGGATAAAGTATTGTATTCTCATGTAGGGTAAAGGATGAAGCTCAGGCTTGCTCAAGGAATTATAGTTATGCACACAGACCCTCCTTTTGATATAGTGTTCACTCTTTGTAACTTGTAACTCGTACATTGTCATGGTTAGGTTTTCGGTAATGGTTTAGAGAGCGTTCCCTCTTCTTAATTTTGGAAACGCAACCACTCTGTAACAATAACAGTCTTGAAAAAGTTCCACAATGTTTTTCAAGAGCTTTAGCTTTTCACACAAGTGTTGATCTTTGACGGTATATGTGAGTGCTACAATTCCATGACAGCTTTCCCTTACATTAAGTAATATGCAAGTCATTTAGGAGACTGTTACAGTTACTGTCAAGGCTTGAGCAGTGTATTTGAACACTGTGCTTCACTCACCGGCTTCATAGACACTGGGTTTGCAGGTTGCACTGCTTTCCTGACTTCCTCAACCACTTCTACTACTTCTGACTTGCTGGGGAACAACACCCCTCTCCTACATAGGTGTCTCCAGTCCAACCACTTGAATCGGGAGTTCTTTTTTCTCCTGAGACACTCAGCTTCCCTTCTGCTTCTGGGCTTAGTCTCCTGTGTGCTTACAGCTCTGCAATCATGGCAATAAGGCTCTCATGGGGAAAACCCAGCCTCCTGCACCTCTTCTGCTGTGCAACCCCTGCACTTCAGGTTTTCGGAGATCTTAACTCACGCAGGCAAAATCTGCTGTCTCCACATTCCGGCCTCCCTTCTGTGCCCCCACATCCTCATCATTTGCCAGCCTCATGCTTTGTTGATGCTGCTACTGCCACAGCTAGCTATCCAGGTCTCATTCAAGCTCTTTCAACTCCTCCTTTCCTGGGGTGGCCTTTTATGCAACCCAGGTTTAGTGATAGGCTTCAGGTGTGGGCTATTATACCCACATGCATGACTGCTGCAATGGCTACCAGGTGTAATTGCGTGACTGCTACATGTGCATGCCTCTTCAGCCCTCTTCCTTGCCTCAGTACCTCTTTGATTCTGGGACTTGTAGTTTGTTCCTACATAGTTAGGTGTTTCCACTTCTGCATTACTTACAAGGGTAGATTCTGTTTTTGCTCTCAGATTTAGCTATTACAGAGGACGATGGTTTAGTGAAGACAGCATTTCCATAATCCTGTATATTGTACCCTTGTGACTGAGGAAGGTGTTTAGTTTGAGCTAGCACAAAGGATCTTTCTTTTTGGACAGTTTGCTCTGATTTTATAACCTTAGGGTTTAGAGACATTAAAATGACAATAAGCTATAAACTCTTTTGAGACAGTGGTAAGGATCTTCCTATCAGAGGAAAAATACTGTGTCTCATCCCACAGAATCTCCTCGCCACTGTGGGCCCTGTATCCTCCCAAGTGATCCTCCGGCTGTGCACCACCCCCAGAGTTGGGATCAGGAAGTGCCCTTAGGCAGGCTCTCAATGAGGGATCCGTAGGATTCTTCACAATGTCCTATCTATGTTTGGCACATAATGAATATGCAGTGTTTTCCACATCTGTATCATGTGTTGGGGTACCGTGTTTGAGAGTGTATTTCCCTTCTAACATGCCTGTTGTGTTCTTTGTGGCGACTCATGGTGCTAGTCAGTTACATTCTATAAAGACCTTTGGCTTTCTGATCCTGTCCTCCTAGACTTCAAGGGTTGTTATGTGCTCTTATTAGAATTGATTTACTTATTGGAGCCTACCATGTCTCATCCTGGGAACTGTTATCTCGTACCTGTGTTCCGTTCATCCATTGCTCCCTTCTTAGCATCTGACCTTGGCTCTGATCGTGAGCTACTACTTGGGCTCATCATGAGTTTCTTAAATATGTGTTTTGTAAATCCAACATCTTGGGTTCTGAGGCCTTGTGAATTCTGAAATCCACTGCAGACTCTGTGTTTAGGAAAATGGCTGTGCTTTGGTTTATACTTTACCATACTGTGCCCTCATCCCTTACATGTGGTTATAGGGCTGCACAAATGAGTGTGCATGTTCTTCGTGCGTACATGCATATATCCTTCATGTCTTTGTGCTCATATTCTTAGTGTCAATGCACTCTTAATGTCTATATGTACTTTTGTTTGCTACATGTACTTTGTGTGCATGCATATGGTCATGTAGTTCTTCCCTATCTATGCATAGAAAGTAACAACTACCTGTCATTCTACTTGTCAGGCCATCTATGCTATTCATAATTGCAACTTTGTGGTCTTAGTTAGCTTCTTCTCTCACCCCTAGACCCGTGGGGTGGTAGGGCTGTCTCAATTTATAACGTTTCTCACCTGAACGATACTAGCAAGGGTCAGGAATTGGAATTGGTACTTGCATACACAACTGAGATGATGCTGTGGGTGTTACCTGCGTATGCACCAGCCCCATTACACTCACCCCTCTGGTCCAGTCATGGACCAGCCCCATATATCTGCCCATTCCATGATAGTGATCCTCAAGGTGCGCCCTTGTGCCCCATATTCTTCAGGACCACAAGTCATGAAGCAGTAATCCCCATAAGCTTCACAATCCACCAAATGTTTGGTATAATTGTGGGGGTCGACAGGAAATTCAGACACTATCCCAGGAGGTCCAATAAGATGGTCTGTGGGGTACATTCTGGGTAGTTCAACTGTTTGTGTACACTCTTGTACTTGGGTATCCACGTTTATTATTATGGTCATTTCCAGTGCTTTTTTACATTGGTTCAGTGTTATTTTCAGGACACAGATATCTGCCGGGACCAGTACCAGTATGGTCCATAATATTTGGAATGTGTTTGCCAACCAGTTGGGTACCCCTGAGAACAGATGATCAAGCCAATCACCATTTTCAATGTCCTCCACCTCTGACAGAATCTTAGTTTGTAGTTCCTGTAAGGCATTTATAGCCTCTGTAAGGGTCCCAATCTCATCATCGTTCGCTGATGTGTAAGTACAGCAAGATGGACCAATTTAAGTGCAAACATCTCCCTCCATGGCCGTTATCAGATCAAGGACATACCTATTTTGGATTGCCATTTGCCTCACTGCTGTCAATTCTTCCTTTATTGCATTAAACCCTTTTATAGTTGCATTTATTGTTTGCAACAGCTCCCCTCTTGTTATCCGCAACCATTTGGTATTGACCCCTGCCTGCATACCAGGAGCAAGATAGGAGGTAGAGAATATTGCTGGTCTGTCAAACTGTTTGTGTCCATCTGGTATGTCATTATAGGCCTAAATTGACGCTGCCGAAAAGTAGTTTTCCCTTTTGATACATTTTAGGGTAAGAGACCTTTTATTTATGCCATTTTTACTCTTCAGGGGCAAATCACCAGAAGCTGCAGGTAGGTCTTTTAACCACAAACTCAGTAGTGGAGCATGAAAATAGCTGTGCCTACTTCCATAACGGGCAATCAAAAACACAAACGCAACCTGTGTTTATTGCTACTTTCACTGTGCCATTATTTCCGAAGCACAGGGTAGCATTTTTCACTGATATGATTGGTATTGATCTTCCCGCATCATCCACTCAGCTAAACAGTTTCACATATTTTGGCTATTTTTCAAGGCACTCTTTATTTGTATTCAGCACAGTGTCCTCAGGCTGCTCTGGCACTGCACCCTATCAGTCCATTAACCCACTCTTTGGTGTTAAATGCACTTCCTTTTCCAGCTGGCTTCTATCCCAGCAACCACGTTTTCCCTTTCCTCGTGCATCAGTGCATTGCAACAGTTTGTGATCCTCTATTCTAATATCTATCCTATTTGGACGTGATAGTATGTATTTCGCTGTCTTAAGTTGTGTGTTCATATTTATCATCAGGAGCATTCGTTTTAAAAAACATGGAGAGTCTGTCTTTGTGACCCACTTAATGGAGACTGTCTGGCCCTGGAATTGTCCTTGTATCATAACTAGTGAAAGATGTGTTTGGAAATGTGCTATTTTTGTAGGTACTTCTGTTGCTATGAATACTCTAGATGAGTCAGTGAGGCAAAAGACATCGTAATGGATAACTTTCCATCGTCAAATTGCATGGAATCAATCACGCAGTGTAATCAAACTTCGGATACGAAATCAATAGGTGCAAATGGCTCTTTATTCAAATACCACAGTGATTACAAAAAAATTCCTCACAAGGTGGCACAATGCTATGTAAGGTTTCTGATTCTCAACATAGTACGCAAAACCCCTTACGTGTGTCCATACCTGTTGCTAATACACTGGTAGGTGCAGAAGCAACAACAGTTACACGTATAAAAAAGAATTCAGTTGAGGGTTCGGTGCAGCTACCCGGGACAGCCGTTATCATTGGAAAAGCGGGTCTCTGAGTTGCAACCAAACAACCTCATAAAAAAAGAAGCCACTACTTCTGAACTGGAAGAGCTTTATGATGATAACTTTGATAAAAGTACTATGTATATAATGGCTGGTCCAGTGGTCCGAAAATCAATGGACGTCAATGTCTGAATAGATCCCTCCTATTCAACAAATTCAGAGGTTTTCTCGCAACTTCGAAAGCTAATATCGGATGATATTAATTGGCTTCGATTGGCCAGTCATAACAATCACAGGATGATATGTGCCCCCTTCTCTTTAATCATTCAAAAATTGTTGTGGGACCATAGAGAGGTTTTTGAACTACAAGGTCTCACTTTATATCTTTTCTGTACCGAGCAAGAAGCAACATTGTTTCTAGAGGAACAAAATGAGATCCCAAACCAGTCAAATAGACAAGGTGAGACTAATCTCAGCCCACCCAAACAGGAAGCAGAGTTGGCTACCCGGATTTCCTCATTGGTAGGACCAGCTGCAAATCTAACTTGGCTGGCCCCGTTGCTTACCACAATCATCCAAATGACTAAAAACTCTAAGCAATCCTAGCTGTGACGAAATCAAATTAGTGTCATGGAACTGTTGCGGGAAAAGCAATCTTGAAACAGGGATGGCAGAATTGTCTTGTGACTGCTATCCTGCTGTAAATCTACTGCAAGAAACCATGTGCACTCAAGATATATACATAAATGGGTCTACTAGCTATTTGGTCCCTGCAACTAAGGCCTCTTTAGGCTGCCCTATTGGGGGGATACCGATTCTCTTAAATAACGCTTACAAACATAAAGCAACATTGTTATGTTCTTCTGATACACTATTGGCAATAGAATATAAGTTGTTAGGAAAATTTTCATGTCAATTTCTTCTCATTTGTGTATATTTTAATCCAACTAAGTGAAGTTTTGATAACTTTTTGGATGAGATTGACTTGGTGTTGGAATATGCGTACCTAAAAAATCTGGATTTAAGGATCATTTTATGTGGTGATTTCAACTTTATCTGTACTACTGCTGCACCCACTATCGAGTCTCGCATGCTCTCGATGCGACAACTGAGATTAAGAGAAAGGGGTTGTACATGGAAGCATTACCTGCTTGAGTGGAAAATTCATACTGTACCTTTTGATGTTGATGTATCCCCAGGAACTTGGTCCAGGGGAAAACAAAGTTCATACATCGACTATTACTTTGTATCCGCTGAGTTGTTATCCATGATAGACAAAGTGAAATGTTGTGATTGTACCTTGAGTGATCACACACCTTTGATGTTAACACTAACCTTTCCAATTGAAATGTTCGAAAAACAATCCAATTTAGACCTTATAGAAAACGATCAGATCAGGAACTCTGTTAGATGGAATTTTAATACATGCAGAGAAATCACATATCTTATAAACAGAGATTTGTGGAAAGAAAAATCTGTCTCCTGTCTATTCGTTTCGATTAAAGAGAATTGTAATAATATACTAATTCAAGACACTCTTTATGATTTATCGCTTCGCTCAAACTCTTCTACGAAATCAACTTTAGATCTTCTATCTCACAGAATAGAAGGAATTAAACTTGCTCACAATATCGAATTGAGGAAATTAAAACAAAGTCTAGTAGATTTTTGCTCTTATAGGCTTGAAGAAAATCGGATTCACAATCAGTCTATCTTGACCCTTCTTTGTAATCATGCATCACACAAACTATGGTCTATCTTGAATAATAAACCTAAGGTAAATAAAAAAGCTCTGGCATCTTATATATTAGCAGAAACATGGCATAGCTATATTGTAGAGAAATTCAAACTACCAGAGCTCTTTGAGGGGCTGAACTCAGGAATTAGTGAACTCCAATGTGAAGATTCCATCAGATTCACCAAAAGTGACATCTATTGGTAAACTCTAATGTCCCCGTTCCAGACTGGATACCATCTTGTCTATTTAAATAAGATCCTTTGTTTTGGTTATCTGTATTATTTAACAAATTTGATGACATCTTGGACACTAATTGCATTCCAAGGTCCTGGTGTAATGCGATCATCATTCCGATATTCAAAAATGGTGATCCTAAAAATCTTGCAATTTTTTGCCCTATCGCATTGATGGATGCAGCCACTAAGGTCTTTGCAATGCTATTATTGACTCATTTGCAATCATTTATTACTGACCAGGATAACTATTCCAAATCCCAGGTAGGTTTCCGTAAGGAAATGGGAACCTTGCTGAATGCGACTATTAACGCTGACATTTCTGCAAAAGCTAAAGAAACCAATGCTGGTCCAATTTACATGGCCGCGCTTGATCTTTCCAGTGCTTTTGATACCATCATTAGAGAACTCACGTGGGCAAAACCTCTGGCTATGCGCTTCGCCCCCAGACTTATACAACTTATAGCTATGCTGCATTCTGATACCACTTTCCAAATAAGAATAACAAATTCGGGCTCTCTGACATAGCCCACTGTGACTATGATTGGTGTAAAGCAGGGATGTATTTTGGCAGCAACCATTTTCAACCTGTATTTATGCGATATGGATCAGCTTTGGCAACATCCTTCTATGTATCCCATAAGGCTAGGAGATATGAAAATTGATTGGATTTGCTTTGTAGATGATATCCTGATTATGGATCCTACTCCTTCAGGGTTGCAATGCAAGTTGAATCAATTTGACATATACGCAACCAAACACAACCTCCAGGTAAATTCAGAAAAAATTATTATTTTTACAAATAGAAAAAGGATTAAATCTTATACTTGGAAAATTGGTCAAGCAACCTTAGATCGGGCTGCAGCTATGCAATATCTTGGCTACACTCTTTCTGAGGCTAATTCCATTGCATCAAGGACTATCTCACTCAATAACAAGGTGCGCCCATTGATTTCCATGATGAGGATTATCCTGCGGAAACATTGTAATTATTCCCTGTTACCTTTGATTGATTTATATGTCCTTAAAGTTGAGCCTATCTTGCTTTTTGGACTGGATAAATGTTTGTTTTACATTGAGACCCTGCTTAATCGAATTCAGGGACAACTATGGAAAAGGGTACTTGGTTTGGCAGCGGCTGTTCCTAATGCAATTATTCGTCGTGAATTGGCTCTTTCCTCTTTGGCCTCTTGGTGGGCATGGCGTAGACTTACGATATTTTCAAAAATATTGCAACCAACTCGCAACTCTCTCTTTCAGGATTTGCACACAATGATGCAGGGAAACAAGGTCCCTTCTATGAGAAACTTCTCAAATAAAATGAAAGATATTCTTTATAACATAACCTTGAAGATCTCACGTTGGGGTTACCAAATGTTAAGAAAAAACTGCACAAACATGATTGGATTCAGAGGGCCTCATTACGACCCTGGCGGTAAGTTACCGCCAGGGCCGTGACTTTACCGCCATGGTGCTAACTACGTTAACGCCATGGCGGTAAGGGGATTTACCGCCCCATTCCGACCTTGGCGGGGCGGTAAATCCCCAATCCCCATTTACCCTTCCCCATTCCCATTTTTGCCCCATAGGGCATAATGGGAGTGGGGAAGGCGTTAATTACGCCACCGTAAATTGCGGTGGCGTAATTAACACCAAGTTCCCTTACCGCCATGGTTTTTTACACCCGCTAAAAGCAGGTGTAAAAACCGCCATGGCGGAAAGGGAACTCGTAATTGGCGGTAAGGGGTCGGCGCAGCTAACGCTGGCGCTAACCCCTTACCGCCAGGGTCGTAATGAGGCCCAGACTATAGTTACGATCAAAATTTACAAAACTTATTTTGAATATTCTTTGTTTCCAAGAAAGAAAAATCAGCGGTCCTTATATTTAATTAAGAGCCCTTCCAATAAATTTCATCAAACGTACATTAGATTCAAACTTAATCAGTTTTACACTTTAGAGCATATTGGTTAATGGAAGAACCTGCAAATGGACTCCATGAATATGTGTTGTCAGTACTGCTCTAATTCCCTCCAGAGAGAAACTCTAAAGCATCTAGTAGGGTACTGTCTGTTTCTGGAGGATGGTAGAATTAGTATGTTAGGAAGATTTGCATCATCAGAATTGGAGTGCTTTCGTGAATCTTTTTGGATCAGATGTATGGTGCTGAATAGTATGCATGTACTAGTTGCTTTGCATAGGCTCTTGCTTAAAATTGAAGTTCTCCTTACTGTGTGTCTGATGTTAAAAGAAACTTTCATACTATTTCTATCGCACAATATGAATTGCATTGAAATTTGAAAAATTTGAAAAAAATTCATTTTCTATCTTTTTTTTGTTGCTTTGTTCCTCCCATTTGGAGTAGGTTTTTATTGAGTAATCATTGTAATTTAAGATTGATTTTATAACATTGTTAAGTTAATTATTTGCGACAAATATATTGAGTTATTTTAGAATGTGTAACCAATGTTAAAAAAAAGTTGTTTTAAGGACATTATTTGTAAAGGTTTTTCACTAAACTAAAAACAAATACATAAATAAACAAATATAGTACAATAAAAAGAACAAAAAAGAAAAATAAATAATGTACGCTCATTGTTGTCGGAAGACCATCTCAATCTTATGCAGGCAAACCCAATCAATGACCCAGGCTTCTAGTTTTTCCAGCACTAAAGAAGTTACAATTTTGCTGCTCACAACCATGAACATGATCAGTCGATACTGTGAAGGGGTTATTTGACCACCTTTCTTGGATATGGGTACCAACATAGCAGACAACTAAGATGGGGCGTAGTTTGAATACAGATTACGTGCGTGAATAGGGCATTTAATACCTGTGTGCATAATTTAGGTGTTTCTTTTAGAATTTAAGTTTGAGCGGCCATCTGGACCTGGGGCTCTGGAGTTTTTAGATTTTTTTATTAAAGTTTCAATAATGTCAAAAACAAAAGTAAGAGACCAATAGACTATATGATAGTTTTTCAAGGCGTCCTTGTTGTTGTGCTCAATTCACACCAGTCTTTAAAATTATAAAACCATTTGATACATGTTTGGGAATGTTAAGATGGATTTCTGAACTCTGTCCTGGAGGGGCAGAGGTTCAGAAGGCCAGCCTAGTTTCTTGGAACAGGGTAACCTCTGGACAAGCCAGACCAATCAAGGTAGCGATCGCGGCGGTCAAGACTAGGTCTCAAGAGGGGTGAGGGTGACTGAAAGTCCGCAATGAGCACACAAAGCAAGGACACTTACAAATTACTCCAAGCAGGTGTTATATTAAAAATATAGACACAGTTATTACAAGGCCTTTGTAACATTAACCGTAGCGAGAAATTACAATAAAACTCAAGTAAACCAACACATCACAATCAAATACAATATATATACAAATACCAACGAGTCTAACGAGTTAGACGCACAAAATGTGTAGACCACCTAGATGGGGAGGAAAACAGGGAGTGTGAGTAATAGTTAGACCCAGTCCGCCTTCAGAGGCACCTAACTAAAAGGAAGTCCTAGCCCTACGAAGAGTGGAGCCTTGTGCTCAAAAGTACCTGCACACGCTGGTGCCAACGGGCAAAGGGGAGTCTCTTCGAGGGAATCAGACAGTTCATTTCGATGTACAAATGAAGATGAACAGAGCTCCGCTACTCAAGCGCAGCCTCCACTGTGGGCAGAAGCAGAGCGTGAGTACGGAAAGGCCTGCTGTTAGACACAGCGGGGAAAAGCTGTGGGCTACTGCAGGAGGGCGACCAGTTCCTAGCGATGCTACTCACCGGTCCCCGATGCAGGCAGGCCCAGGATTCTCCGCATCAGTTTCAGTGCTGGCAGGTTCAGATACGAGCAGGGGAAGTCTCAGCGTCGTGTAGATTCCGCAGCAGCAGAAGTAGAGTTGAGGATGTCCTAAACCCAGTGAACCCGCACAGTTTGTCACCACAGCAGGGCGACGGAGCGGCCATGTGTATTTCAGACCAATGTACACTGCTCACTTCAGAACTGGGAATGCCAAGTGTACGAATCGTGTGAGAGTGGCAGGAACTCATAATACAACACACCCTGCGGTTACAGAGCAAGACTCCTGGGTAGGCTGGTCAGTCCACTGGATGGCCCAGAGACACTTCCGAAGGCTTACGTGCAGGAGATGGTGAAGATGCCGAGAATAGTTGTTCCCACTATTCCAAGGGGTCGAAGTACCAGTACAGGCCTTCTCATTCGATCAGAGGTAGAAAGGGTTTCACAAAGCGACAGCAGTGCAGAGGAGCAGTCCTTCAGCGGGTCACCAGCGATTCCTTGGTTCAGCCTCGTAGTTGCAGGATACTTGGCTCTTGTATTCCTTCGTTCGTGAGAACTCAGGAGATCGACATGGTAGTGGTGTTTCCAGCTTCCTCTTATCCACGGTTCCCTTCGTGCCAAAACGGAGGGGACCCAATGGGAGATCTGCTCACAAAACACTCACACCATACGTGGACCTATCACGGACCACGGCGGTCCCAGGCATTCACGACACAATAGACTCTCTGGCACCCAGGATGTGTATTGGGACCAGACATCCCAGCCCACATACTGGAGGCACACACAAGGCCTGTAGAAGCCCGCAAAAGCATCTGTGTTTCGCGCGAAAGTACATGCCCAAATAAGGAAGGCCCCGGGTCGGCTCGACCTGGGGAAGGTGAAGGGGGCAAGACGGTCAGCGGGCAGGACAAAGAGCCTCGTGGTCTGGCCATTTTGGGAGCCAGGCCACCATTTTGGGATAAGCGCGAGAAACGCGCTTAAACGCCAAAAGGAGCTCAAAAACACAAAGAAATGATTGCTGCCACCAGTCCCATCCGTGATTCACTTGCACCGTTCATTAACAATCCAAAGAGAGTATCTAGGGCCTGTAGAGACCCAAGAGAGCAGTAACTTAGCTTACAGTGCCCGCTTGTGTCATGTTGCTCGAAAGCTGCAACATGATAAGAGAACTACGGAAAACAACGTTTCCCGGTACTGACTGTCTTAAGGGCATGTCAGTCTCCCCGTAAGAATGGAGCAAAAGCCCAGAGGAGTGCAGCAGAAGGCTGCACTTCGCTGGCAATGTCTAGATCACGGTGAAAACAACAGCAAAAAGTTTAGGGGTTGCCACATGGAAGGAAAATTACCCACAATTAAGAAATCTTTCCTAACAGGGAATAGTCTGGACTAGCAATTAGAAAGTGAGTGTGTTATTAATCAAAGACATAACATTTGGTTGGATTTGTCCATCAGAATTACATGCAAAGCTCAATTGTCTTTTTGCACCATTAAATGCTTGTAGCTAATTAACCAATTTATGTACACCTGTCTTAGGCTTTTAAGTATTTTGGCATTAGACTCAGCATGACCAGTACATTTCTGTACTTTTCTAAGTTCACATCGAAGATCACATAATTTTAGAATAGTATTAAGGATCAAAAGTGACTATCTTTTACCCATGGATAATGCCTCTTTATGAAATTGTAGCCAAAGCAGATCTTAGTTGTAACTCTTGTATGTGAAGAAATAGTGCCCTCACCCAAATGGCTCTCCCATTTTTCACACTTGTTTGACTACAAGTGCCACAAAACTAACACCAAATGTCGGACACACATTACATCTGATAAAACCAGACTTATATATTTTGTTAGCAAAACCCCAAAAGACTATAGAAGTCCAAATCAAAGGGGGGTCTGGGAGTCTCTCTACCAGCATGAACACAGCCCATTGACCTGTTCTTGGGTGGATGGCCCCTGGGAGAGTCTCAACCAAGTATTTAGCTCACTGTCCCTTTCACAGAGGAAACATATCCCTGCATATCAGTCTTTGACCTGCCCTGGGGCAGACCAGCACCGAAATGCTAGGCAATTCTTCTCTGAACAAGAGTACCAACAGCAACCCTAGACACGTGTTTCGGCCTAGTCTGGCCTCCTCAGTAAGGTGGAGCTAAAGACTTGGTTGAGACTCTCTCAGGGGCCATCCACCCAAGAACAGGTCAATGGGCCGTGTTTGTGCTGGTAGAGAGACTCCCAGACCCTCCTTTGTTTTGACTATAGAAGTTTGCCTGAAAAAAGAAAATCAGGAGGAACAAACCCAAAGCCTTGAAGAATGCTGTTTCTGCAACAACAACAAAAAACTGCCATGGGTTCAGTAAACTTGAAATAAAAGGCAATATTGATTGTAGCTCTCAGTCTACTGCTAGTAATGTTACAAATGCCTAGTTCAGCAATTTCAGATCACCTGAGGTGTTCGTGCTTGAGCCCAAGGATTTATGTTCTGTTCTGTTATGTTTTATAGTGCCAGAAATCTATCAATCTATTTAAAACTAGAGAAAAGGCAAGGCCTTGGGCCCGATTAAAATACCATATGATGTATTCATGAGCAACCCAAGTATGTGGGCCACTTTTCTAGCAAAACTGTTTGATGAAATGATTGCCCACAAAGAGGTCTCTGAGAGCTGGAGAGGTACTGAGATAACTCCAATGTATAATGAAAAGGATCACTTGATACCATCTAATTAGGCCAATATCATTGTTGGTTACTATAGCAAGGATTCCTGGCAAAGTCCTAAGCCAACTTGAACCATGACCGGAACGCAATAATGTTATTTCCATTTCCAAGCTGGTATTTCTCAGGGCATTAGGAAGATGGATGCCATCTGTTGTCTTCACCTATTAATCTCCAAATATGGTGTGGCTGATAAACAAACATGTGTGTGTGGGAAAAGATGATGCGACCAAGTAAGTAAGACCCCCAACACGGACAGCATCCAGGTCCCAACTGAAATATGTTAAGCAATAACAGTGTCAGGCAATAACATTCTAACCGCTATGACATACAAAGGAATCTATTATGGAACAGCACAGTGTCAATGCTGCAGCAGCATGCAACATATAAACATATATATACATAACCTATATACAACACACCCCCCTCCCTTAACAAAATTTCTTTATTAACAGCTGTATACACATGGAAAAGTGCATTCTATCTTCTTATGTTTGCAATTCTGGATAAACTCCAGACTTGACCACCCTCCACATATACAGCATTATTAAAAATGTGTGTGACCCTGATGGGCTCTGAGTAAAGTGGCTCTCCCTTCCGGGAAACAACCGCCTTCCTTATTCTGACCCAATCTCCAATCTCAACCACTGTTCTCCTTTTAGGATGTTTCTCATTCACTCTCTCCACCGACTTACTTTTACAAGCATCCATTTTCCTCTTTACAACATCCACAACCACATCTGTAGCTCTTGCCCTGCCTAACCACGCTGGCGTTACATATGTATTTGCCTTCCGTCCTCTCATCAGTTCAAAAGCGCTGATTCCTGTCTCCTTTCGTGGAGCCATCCGTAGAGCATATAACCTATCTCTCACAGCCACCCTCCTATCACAATCAGTCACATTGGCTCCACGAATAGCTTCCATAATGCTTCTGTTCACCCTCTCAACCATACCATTGGCTTGAGGATAGTACAAGGGTGTCTTTTTGTGTTTGATACCACACTTTTCGAGATACTCCAAAATCAATTTTCCAACAAACTGTGGCCCAGTATCAGTGAGGATGCTATTAGGTAATCCTTCCCTCTCAAAAACATCCTCCAGGAATCCTATTATGTTTTTACACGTCACCTCTCTCAAAATCTTAAACTCCGTCCATCTTGAAAAAGTATCAACCAACACTAAAATGAACCTCCCTCTACCTGCACCCAATTCCAATGGGCCCAAAATGTCCATTGACAAATGCTGCCACACTCCCACTGGGGTACTAGTCCTACCCATTGGTTGAGACATGGCAATGAGATTTTTCCCAGACAACACACACTCAGGACATGCACCCACAACTTTCTCAATCTCCCGATCAATCCCCGGCCGCCAATAATCAGCCTTAATGACCTCTTTTGTTTTACACATACCAATATGTCCTTGGTGGGCGCAACTTATGAGTTTCCCTCTCAAACACCCCGGAACAACCAGTCTGTCCCACGGATACAACAACTCTCCTCTCAATGACAATTCATCTCTCACCTCCCACATCGACCTTTCCTCCTCTGACAACAACCTTTTCTCCGACCATCCATTTTCAACATAAGATACAATGCTCTTCCACATCTCATTTGACTTTAATACTTCAATCGCCAATTCACCACATTCACCAAAGAACAAGGCGGAATTGAGATCTTTCTTAGGCACCATTGAATTTTATCATTGTTTTGTTGAAAATTATACTGATCAGGTAACCAATTTAACAGCGTTATTAAGGAAAGGTGTTGAATTTATTTGGACAAATGATTGTGAGAAAGAATTTCAGGAAATGAAAAGAAAAATTGACATGGCAAAACCTCTATCAATGTTTGATACGAGGAAGAATACAATCTTGTCTGTGGTTGCCAGTGACACAGGTGTAGGAGTAGTGATGCTGCAGCCGGATGTTGATGGAATACACACCACACTCCAGCACAGAGATATCTGTACCAATTTGCCAGGAAGTTGTCCCTCCAAAGTCAAGATGCAATATCAAATATTGTGAAGTCCCAATTCCTCAACTGGGGACTTCACTGGTGGCAGCTGACAAGTTGCCTTCCCACAAGGGGCCCTAGGCAAGATCCAGAAACACTTCACGAGCAATACACGTGTTTGAAAACACCACAGCCGTGTTCACCCTGCAAAATGATGGTCACACGTTTATTCGTAACGTGAAGGAAAATGCTAGCGCTCGGATCGCAGCGCCACAGCCACATTCAATAAATTGACACAATCACGTGTCCCGTGTTCACCCAGCAAAACGATGGTCACGTGTTTATTCGTAACGTGAAGGGAAATGCTGATGCTCGGATCGCAGCGCCACAGCCACATTCAATGAATTGACACAATCACGTGTCCCATTACGTGAAGAGGGAAGAGCCCGTTATGCTTGTTTGGGCACACGCACTTAAGGAGCAGGACTCGCTCCCCTCCTGGGACTGCAAGCTGGGATCGTCGCTGCCTCCTGGAGGCTCCCCCTCGCCGGCACTTTGCAGCAGGCCCTCCTCCCGGCAGGGCTCCACTCGCTCCACTCGCAAGCGTGTGGAGCGGGTGCGGATTCCTCCAAGTCCTCCGTCCCGATGCTCCTGATCAGGGCAGAGCTGCTCCGTGGGGCTGCTGCTCGGCCAGCACAACGAGCGTCAGGAGCGGGCGCTACGGCTACTGACTCTGCACACCCTGGGCACAGTGGACCCCAACGATCCCGGGCTTTGCTGTGCTGCAATGGGGCCGGGAAACGTGCAGCGCCGGCACTCCTTCCTACCTGGATGCCGGTAGCAAAACAGAGGGGCACACTAGCGACACACTTCACCTCCTGGCGGCAGTGTCTGCTCCGGCCACAGAGTCGTGCGTGCGACGGCGGTTGGGGGTCTCAGACCTCAATGCTGGATCGCAATCAATGGGGCTTCTTCATCAATCCCATCCTCGTCGCCATTGTGGGAAAAGATGATGCGACCAAGTAAGTACAAAATAGATTTATTTGTCTTCAGCCAAGTAGCATACAAAGAGACCCCCAACACGGACAGCATCCAGGTCCCAACTGAAATATGTTAAGCAATAACACTGTCAGGCAATAACATTCTAACCGCTATGACATACATAGGAATCTATTATGGAACAGCACAGTGTCAATGCTGCAGCAGCATGCAACATATAAACATATATATATACATAACCTATATACAACAATGTATTTTGTGTTCATTGACCTTGGAATTGCCTATGATGCTGTACCTCTAAAATGGTCTTGGCAAGATCCAGAATCCATCCGTCGTATTCCTTGAGATGTTGGTATTACCTATTTTTGCTGAGTGACATTGTCCCCAAATTATTTTTTGCCATATTCTTTACCACTGTTTATTTTACTGCAAACATGTAGATAGGGCTTTTAGTTAGGCATATAGAAAGGTGGGAAAGGTGTAAGGGAGTGGGGTTTGCCCTGATTTTTTAATCAAAATAATTAGCAAAATAAAGCTTAGGAAATCTTTATAGATCTGGGATCTTCTCTAAAAAAAACTATTTGCCTCAATTACATTATTAATAACACTGTGAGAGTATGCTATGGCTTGGGGGTTGAGGGATGTACCTGCAATTTCCATGTTGATAAAAGGGTCAGGCAGGGGTGCATCCTGGTCCCACTCCATGTTCTTTTACATACTAAGTCTATAATTCTTACTATCTGAAATGTGAAGGCTGAAGCGCCCGTGCGAGGCAATTCAAGGACTTGAGTGATCATTTAAGCAGATGACGACGTTCTTATATCAGAAACCCTTTCAGGTCTACCGAGGCAAGTCACTGAATTTATGGTTACTTCTTGTAGAAAGCTCTAGACATCTTTTTCCAAAACTAAATGCATGAGGTGTCATTTACATAAGAAATCATGTCTTTCTATTTCTTTTCGGAAATGGCCCAAAATGTCACCCTCACAATTGCGACGGTCGAAATGCCAGTTTTTGTTTTTTTTAAACACCCCCTTTACACCACATGTATATTTGGGGGGGGTATGGGATATTATAGTAATATGAGGGGACTGTGGGGGGGGGTTTCATAAAAAATAAAATAATAAAAAAGTCAGTATTTTCGGCCGTTACAATTATATGTGGTAGCATTGATCACATAGAACCTTTCTTTTCTGTACGAGACACTGGAGTGAGTAGAGTCGTACACATATGTAGGTGATTAAATTAGTCATAACGCTGTTCTTAAATTGATTCAATTGCACTGTCATGGGCAAAACAAGGTAAGGAATTTTTGTTTCTCAAAGATCTATAGAGGACGAGTAATAATCTTAGTGCTCGAAGTTTAGCAGGTGCAGTCCTTATCAGCTGCCCCCTATTGCACAGTAGAATGGTCATATGAGCTCTCAAATATTGTTACAGGATAATTAAATTTTGAAGGTCCTAATGTCACTACCTTCTGGCCTGTCTTCGGTCCCTCTTAGACTAAACATTGGAATTAATGGCTTTAATTATGTGGCAAGTTTAAGAAGGTTGCTCTATAGGTTACGGGTATGACGCTCCCTGTATCTTGGATTATACAGAGGACACCTTGGAGCATGTTGGTTTTTTGCTAGGGTTAGCAGAACACCTTGGTTTAGCAATATGAAATCAATATTGATTAAATTGTGATTAGTTCCCCCACTGGGAGAGAGCTGGCATTATCACTGTTAAAGCAAAGAAAGTTTTCAAAGAGTCTTATGAAGAAATGCCTATTAAAGAACCTCTCGGCAAACTGATGTGCTTCTAAGTGAATATCTTCTTGCCTCAAATGCTATTTAATTATCAAAGTACCTTTTTAACGCAAGATCCTTCCTTTTAAATTTAGACCAGGGACACTCCAGTTTAAAAAAATGTCATGTTTAACTAGGGCACAAGCATCTTCAAGAAGTAGTTCTCCAATTTTGTCCTTTTATTAATTAGGGTCTTGTACAATGTTTTGGCCTCATGGGATGCTATTTGAATCTTTAAATCATCTAATTTTGATTCAGTCACTTTTTCGATAGCAATTATTGTTTTAATTAGTACTAGGAGTCTAGCAGAAGATGCTTTAATTTATCATTCAATGTAAAACTATTGAAATCATGCTTAGAATGGTCCAACCTGCACATGGTTTTGCTAAATAGTTTAGGTATTTATAATATTCTTTTTTCCTGCTATGTGCTTTTTAAGAGTTTTGGTATCTAAATAAAGCTTAAATGGTGATGGTGGAGTAGGTGATTCATGCTATTATATAATGTTAACATATAGGAACGCTGCAAGGGGTGTTGAAACCAATTGGAGATTGTGCATGACATACTGATGTGTAACAATTCAGGTGACTGGGTGTCAGACACAGATGCCACTATATGTGTGTGCGTGGTTGTTGAATGGATACCCAGTTACACCGCCACCTCTAAGCATGGAGAACCCTCTAGTCTCTCTGCCTCTTCTGGTCTACACTTCAGTCACTCCTCTCCCACCACCCACAGAGGCAGATGGCACCATTTTACTAATCAGTGAACCTTAAAATCATTGTGGTGGACCATCGGTGGGGTATTGCACACGATGCGTGCTGTTTTCGTAATGCAGATCTATGATCTACCTTGAAGGGACCTAAACGACAGTATTTCTGAACATAGCAGAGCCTCAATAAAAATGCATACACACCTTTGGAAAAGCTTGCATAGTTTTCTATCTTAGTGAAGTCTGTCCAAGGGTTATAAGACTTATTTCCAAGTTCCTATAATACCTAATTTCAGATAATGACGTATCTAAAGTATGCACTATGCATAACGCTCCCACTCACCCTCTGTGACCCAAGTTATGGAGTGGACGCTGTGCAAGTCAAGAGCTGGTCGGATCTCGTAAGCACGCTTCTTCCCTCCTCCGAATAATGAACTCGAATTTGCAGCCAAGGTTGACACAAAATGTCCTCAGAATTAGGAAGAGAGTGTGCAGCGTGCAGAATGATTCCAGAAGGCTATTTCTTTTTAACTACATCTCAAAACCCAAATGTCATCCTTTCGAGGTGTCGCGACACTGGCTGCCTCCCCCCACCCCACCTGATTTAATAAAACAGTGGTAAAGTAATAAGGGGAACTCGCACTCGCGAATGCAGCCCAAGGAACGCGGGCCAATCAGTCAAGCACGTCTTTGCTCGAACGTCCTTACAAATAAGACGTCCTGGGTAGTCACAACATGGGGCCGATGGTGAGGTCGTGATGAAAAGCACACACGGAGATAGAATGCGTTTTCTTTTCAGGAAGAAAAGTTTCAGAAAATGTGTAGTTTAAACTCTTTAACAAGGGAACTGGAGAAAAGTCTTAGAAACCTTCAATTGCTTGTCGTGTGCTTCATTTATTCCATAGATAAAAGTACATTTTGCTTTTTGATGGTAAAATATGTATATTTCGGCATTAACACGTGTTTTAGTTCATCAACATACTGCTAGTTGTCTGCACTGCAGATTGGCCTCTGTGTTATACAATAATGCTTTGCTTGTCAGAATTGCTTATTCAATTGATTTCTCACTTCAAATAAGTTTACTATCTGATTGTAAATATCATGCCCAGAGTCAGTTGAGATACAGGACAAGAATTCAGGGACTTCATTTCACCAAAATGCCAGGGGTAGCGGAAGTGACATCACACGACCCTTGACCTCTGATGACATCACAGGACGTGATGTCATTTGACCCCACCCTGAAGTGATATCGCAGGAAGCGATGGAACACGACTTTTCAAACCTTGACAAAACAGGAAGTGCATCACATAGCATTGTTTCTAGGTACACTACGAAAAATATGGTTATGACATCACTATAATGTGATATAATTTCATACAAGAATGGATCGCCATATGTACATTAAGATCAATGTGTATAGCCCCATATGACCTAATTACTGTGAATGCAGGCAGACGTCCATGGCTAAATGATAATGATGTGCTATTATATAGCACTTATGCTTAAGCGCTTTATATATACAATATCACCCAACCTGTGTTGGTACTCATTTATCTAGCTAAGAAGGATGAAAGGCTGAGTTGAGATGTTTAAGAACAGATTAAATCAGTGGCACACCCCCTGAAGCGTGCCTGAAGTAAACCTTTAGCAATTGTTGTATACAATTCCAGAAAGTCACATTTTTGGGTACTCCTATTCTTTCTTAGTTAGGGTCACTGCTGAAAGTGTTAGAGTAGTGGAACACCTGTTCTTTTTTATTTTGTGTTATTTTTTTTAAGAGGCCTGAACAAAAAAACCAGCCACTCCAGAAGCAAAGACCCACATGGCACTGGCCACAGCGCAGGAACATGCATACAAACATTTTAAAAGCTTTCATTAAAAACATTTCTACAGACCAACACATCAGTGGAATTTTGTCTATAACTAGAAACATCAGGCAGGTCCACGGTTCCTAAAATGCGTACGTAATACGGTAAAAGTCTCCTACTGAGTAAAAGTTTATATAAGAGAGAAAAGAGCATGGAAAAATGTTTTAGTAAATACAGACCAAACAAAAGTGTTGTGATAAGTGAACGAGAATACAGAATTTGTGTCCATTTTAGATAGGAGTCCCCGCGAGGAGTTAATTTGATGGGTAGATATGCTCAAACCATTGGTTTGGACTTCTCCCGGTCCTCCATGAGGGAGTTCAGGTACCAAAACAATGGTCCGTCAAAAGGGGCTTCTAATTAGGTCTATGTGGGTTAATTCTGACTTCAAATGCTTGACACTCAAAACCGTGACAAAAAAGCATTTTCAACATTGGCCAGTAGCTGGACATTGCTATAACCACATACACCGCTCCATAGGTTGCAATTCCAACAAAGTCTGCCGTATAGACTGACAATATGGCTTTAGTCGGCATGCCCCTGGTCTTAAGGGCAAAATGAAACAAAGCACCTTTCTACGGACTCATCCATGACTCTTTATTTTTTTGCATTAATTGCCCACTCAAGCTTACATGAAAAAGATATACCTAGATAGCTAGATTCGGAGATCTATTCATTTGTATTTGTTTATTTGTAACGCGCACCATCCGGCACAGGGGCATCAGGGCACAACTTGAACTTATATACATGCATAGCTTATATACATACATAGTTATATACATACATAATATGCAAGCATAGATATATACATAAATTACAGTAGTAGTTAACAAGGTGAGGCAAAAGACAGTGAGTGTACAACGAGCAGAAATCAATGGATAGATGTGTAATAGTAGAGGAGCGAAAGGCAAAGAGAATAGAAGTTCGGCAGGTAAATATGCCGCATTTAAAAGATTAGCAAAGTAGTCGGAGGCAGAACAGGCGACTGAATCAGTGGCGTATAGCGCAAGTAAAGGAGTACCTCAGTTCTGATCGAAGAGCCAAGATTTTGTTATCAACTTGAAGGTGTTAAATGAGTCCTCAGATCTGTTGATGACAGGGAGGGTGTTCCACAGCTTGGAGGCTAGGACAGGGAAGCTTGTGCCCCAGCTTTTTGGAGTTTAAACCTTGGAATCGATAGTCTATGGGTCTGGGTAGTTCTTAGAGGTTGGGTGGAAGAATGGAGGGAGAGCCGGTTGCAGAGGTAGGGGGGCCTTATTGGCTAGGCATTTGTGCGTGAGGGCAAGTGTTTTTAGAGAGATTCTCTGCTTGACAGATAACCAATTTAGATTAGTTCTGGTTTCAGAATTGTGGTGGTTTCTAGGAAAGTTTAGAGCTGCCCTAATGGCATTGTTCTCGGTGATTTGTAGTTTATTCATATTCCCTTGGCTAGTCCCTAAGTAGAGAGCACTGCAATAGTCAATTTTAGACATAATGAGCATTCAGGCAAAGGTGACGCTGTTTGAAGTAGTCAGAAACGGATTACAAGCTGCAATAGGTTTACAAGTGTAAGCAGAGGCTGATCTGACAGCGTTTGTTTGACGCGACAAGGATAGAGTGGCGTCAAGGTAAAAATGTAATGTTTTTGTGTCTTTAGAGACTTTGATGGTATTTTCATCTATGATAAATGACTGGTAGGAAGGATCTACTTTACTAAGACGTTGCGAGGAGCCCAAGATGAGGAGTTCATTCTTGTCGTCATTAAGGCATAGTTCGTGTTGGGCCATCCAAGCCTGGATGACCAGATAAACGTAGTTCAAGGCCTTGGTGTCAACTAAGTAGTTGCCAGTGATGGGGATGAGTATCTGAGTGTCGTCAGCATAATTAGTATAGGGGAGACCCAGATAGTCAAGTACATCAAAGAGTGGTTTAGTGAAAACGTTGTAGAGTGTAGGTGACACGCAAGAACCTTGGGGAACGCCACAGTGGATTGGAGCGGGGTCAGCGGCTGCGTAGGGTGAGAAGACCCTCATGGATCTGTTACTCAGAAAGGATTTGATCCATGCCGTGGCTGAGTCTGAGAAGTGGGCAGCAGAATGAAGGTGCCGGCATAAGATTTAGTGGTTGACCAAGTCAAGAGCCACAGAGAGGTCTAGGAGAAGTAGCATTGCTAGTTTCCCATTGTCTTTCAAGACCTCAATTTGTGTTTTTAAATCTATCAAATCTGTTTCAGTCCCATGTCTGGGGCGGAAACCAGATTGTCGTAGGCCTAGGAGATTATTGGATTCCAAGTAATCTTGGATCTGCAGGTATGCCGCCCAGTCTAAAATCTTAAGTAAGAACGGGACGCTGGTTATGGGTCTGAAATTAGTAGGTATGCTTGGGTCTAAGGATGGTTTTTTAAGCAGTGATATCACCCATGCGTCCTTGAGGTTGTCAGGGACCATGCTTGTTTTAAAAGAGGAGTTAATGAAGGCTGTGATGAAAGGGGCCACATCGTGGGCAGAATCCTGAATGATAGGAGCATGGCAAGGATCACCTTGGCAGTTTGAGGGTTTGATTCTCTTGATGATGTCTTCTACCTCAGCAATAGTGAGTGGGGAGAAGGCAAAAAGTTTAATATTAGGAGAATCTAGTGGGACGACCCTTACAGGGGTGGGTGGCCGGTTGTCCAGCTTCAGACTGTCTTGTTTGTCTTTGATTTTGGATTGTAGAGAAGAGATTTTATTCAGTAAAGCAGACTGGATGTTAGCACACCATTTACTGTCTTTAGTGCAAGTGTCGGGCGGGGGGGTGTCTGGGGATTCAAGTTCTTTTAACATCTTAAAAAGTTATTTTGTGTTCGAGTCTACTTGCAAGATATGGTTATTAAGGGACTCTTTTTTAGCAGTGATGATGGCATCTTTGTAGATGAGGGAGTCAAGGATGAAACCGTCTTTATGCTCATCAGAGGGGTAACTTTTCCAACGATTTTCAGTGCAGCACTTAGCTTTGTGGAGCACTCTTAACTGTGGTGTAAACCAAGAGTTGAGATGTGCACGCGGCGTACACTTCCTGATTTTAATGGGGGCGATAGAATTTATGGCCGTGAGCATGGTATGATTGTAGGTGTCTGCTAAGGATGTAGGGTCGGTGCAGGAGTATGTGGCAGCATTGAGAGACGGGAGTAGCAATGGGAGTAGTTTCTCCTTGGTTATGTCCCTTTTTTTTCTAGTGGGGAGGGCTGGAGCTATCATAGTCGGGGCGCGCAGGGCTGCTTCAATATTAAAGGTCATGGTGTGGTGGTCGGACCATAAGCAAGGGGTATTGGAGAAGACATTAATATTACAGTTGGAACCGGCTAACCAGTCAAGGGTCCTCCCTTTGGTATGGGTGGGTTCTTCAATGTGCATAGTGAAGCCGAAGTCAGTTAGTACGTTCTCCAGGTCAGATGCAGTGGAGTCGTTAGAGTCACCAAGACCCAGGTTAAGGTCACCTAGGATGATAATTTACGAGTTGGTTTTAGTTTTGTCAAGAAGAAGGGTGGACATTTCGCCAACAAAGGAGGGTGCAGGACCCGGGGGTCCGTAGATAAGGTAGAGGGTGGCGGTTTGTTTGGGCGTTAGTGGAAGTTTGACTGAGAGTAGTTTGGCTGAATCAAGTTTGGAAATGGTCAACACACTTAGACCGAGAGAATTTTTATGAATGAAGGCCACTCCACCACCTCTAGTTTGGGCAGTGTTGCGATAGCAGCGCGTGATGCCATAGTCTGGCGGTATGGCCAAGGACAATGAAGGTCTGGATGCGGCATGTAGCCATGTTTCGGATATGGCAATAAAATCCAGTTCTAGGGTTGTGATAAGGTCTGCAATGTCTAGTGCGTGAGCTGGAAGAGATCTGGCGTTAATAAGGGCGCCCTTGATCTGTGGGGTTTGGCTGCTGTAGTAGTGGTTTTCAGCGTGATGGTAGGTGAAGGTGAGCGAGGAGGTGTATGTATTGTGTGCTTGGATTTATTGCTACAGGTGTGTACTAGGTGGAATCTTGCCCCTGTCTCTTGTTTCTAAGTGAGAGGGAGCAAGGTTGATTAGGAGTGGGTTTCCTTGCAAAGTTTTCCAGCCAAAGAGCATGGTCATTGAGGTATTGGTTAGTATAATTACTGCTGCAGTAATGTTCAATGGTGGCAGTCATGGGGCAGCCCATTGTGGGGTCCAAACTGGACAGAAGCTGGTGGTAAGGGCTAAGATAGGTAACACTATCAGGCTGTTGAGGGAGCTGTGGGGGGGGTAAGGGGTGGAAGGTTGGAGAGAGCGCACGCGGGAGATGTGTAGGGGTTATCACAGTAAGTAGCTGCGCAATAAAGGCTACAGGTAAGGCCATGAAATAATAAAGGATATGGATAGCCCTAAAAAGCATGATGGTGGTGTTAGACACCTGGGATTTAAAAAGGGGGCGCGCTGACCTGCGGCAGGTGAACAAGATCTGGTGCATCAATTCAAAGGTGGGTGGGGGTCAAGCGAGCACACTGGCGCAGCAATTTAATTAGCAGCACTAGGCAAGTTTTACTAATGTGGCACAGTGCGACACAGCACAGGTCGCGTATATAACAGAGATAGATACCGTGTTGCCTGTATGGTGCAGGTGTGTGCAAGCAATAGTAGTGATAGATCTTAAGCGGCTTGCAGAGTTGTCAAAGCAAGCACCCAGGCACAGTAGGTCAGCTTAGACGGTTGATGCCATAAGGTGGGGCTAAGCAAACAGGCGTAACAGTGAGCACATTGTTAAAGCGTGCAGCCAAACAGCATAATGTATGCATGTGGATACACCTAAATTCAGGAACTCACACTCTAGGCTAAAAGCAATATGGCAGCGCCTAAATTTGAGAATGACACACTAGATAAGAATGCAGTATAGTATCACCTAAATTCGGGAAGTCGCACTTAAGGCTAAAAGCAGTATGGCAATACCTAAAGGCAGGCTAGCAGATGAGCAGAATCGAATGTAGAGTGTACTGGGCATGATGAGCACAACAAATATGAATAGCATACATTATACTTATGCAAATATGAATAGAAAACATTATACTTATGCAATGGACCATTGAAGGAATTGATGCACTTGTATCACAGTTCTGATGTACACCGCTATCAATACATGATTATCTGGGAGAAGCGCAGGGACCAAGGAGGAGAAAAGTGCATATGGGCAGGAGCGGCATTGTATTACAGCTGGGACAGGTTATTTAACAGAGGCAGATTGGATATACAGGGTACAGGTTGTGAGCCGTGGTTAGGAGTGTAGTAAGTAAATTAGGTACAAGTAATGAACAGTGTAGAGGTAGCACAGAGGTATAGTGCGCTATGGCCGTGAAACAAGCAAGGTGCTGGCAGGTTAAGAAACCGGCGAAGAACAAACTATCATACAGAGTGAATAAGGATTAGAAGCATGATTATGGTGGGAAGACAAGCCTTAATCGATGTAAATGGAGCTGCACTAGAGGAGTGCCGATAGCTCAGTAGGCTAGCGTAGTTCCAGAGGCAGGCATGTTGGCAAAGGTCATACAGTATGAATGTTTACAAGATATGTGTGCGAGTATAGTCTGCGAGGAGTTCCGGTAGTTCCGTTGGTGATTCTACTCATGGAGCATGGAGCGTTCTTGTTGCAAACTAGGAGAGGTGCATGTTACTCACAGTTTGTGCTGGCAGCGGGCGGGTAAGTCGTAATTACCAACTGGATAGCAGAGCGTGCAGCAGGTGTGGGGACATCTTGATCAGTTTCACTGTGCTGCTGCGTTTGTGATCAAAAGGTGCAGGAGCACAAGGATGGGCAAGTAGTCGAGCAGGGTTTCAGGGCCTAGGTTATGGCAGTCTCTGGACAGGCTCCGACAGGAGTAGCCTTAGTCTCCCGGCCTTCGTCACACCGGCAACGCCTACCGGCTACTGCCGATTGGCTTAAACTGTAAAAGGGGCCAATCAGCTGTGCGGTAGCTCTATAGCCAGAAATCACTCAGCTCGGGCAATGGTGGCGGCCATCTTTGAATGGGTTTTCCCTCGTGGGACGCAATGGCGATAAGCACAAAGGTGCTTCAATCAAGGTAAAGCCGTGTCGGAAGGGCGCTTCACGGCAGCTACAGGGTTGAATGAGAATAGTGCTGGCTGCCTGCACTTTCTCTTCATACTCGCTCGGCCTTAAGGAAATGCCAGCGAATTGAGGTGAATGCAGAGCGGTGCACCTGGATGCGGGGGAGGGTGGTGGGGGCAGCCCTGCTCCAGCAGGGTGGTGTGAGCTCCTGCTCCCAGCACCAGCAAATTCAAAATGCTTCTGATGAGCACAGGCTCAGACAGGAGTGGCCTTAGTCTCCCGGCCTTCGTTGCACCGGCAACGCCTACCGGCTACTGCTGATTGGCTTAAGCTGTGAAAGGGGCCAATCAGCTGTGCGGTAGCTCTGTAGCCGGAAATCACTCAGCTCGGGCAATGGTGGTGGCCATCTTCGGATGGGTTTTCCCTCGTGGGACGCAATGGCGATAAGCACAAAGGTGCTTCAATGAAGGTGAAGCCGTGTCGGAAGGGCACTTCACGGCAGCTGCAGGGTTGAATGAGAATAGTGCTGGCTGCCTGAACTTTCTCTTCCTACTCGCTCAGCCTTAAGGAAATGCCAGCGAATTGAGGTGAATGCAGAGGGGTTCACCTGGATGCGGGGGGGATGGTGGGGGCAGCCCTGCTGCAGCAGGGGGTTGCGAGCTCCTGCTCCGAGCACCAGCTAGTTCAAAATGCTTCAATGCTTCAATGCATTCAATGTTTGACTCCTTACAAATTATACCATAATTCACTGGGCCTCATTATGAGTCCAACAGTAAGCCTGCCGGTGCTAGCCGTGGGTTGCCGCCAGACTCGTAACATTTTACCGGCACCTAGCTTCCCTGTGCCACCGGGACATTCCATGTCCCGGCGGGCCGGGAAGCTACGTACTGGAAAATGTTGTGCCCCATTCCCGTGAAGTCCGATAGGACTCCATGGGAATCGGTTCACGGAAGCAACGGCACCATTACTAACAGTGCCAGTGCTTCTGTGATTAATCTGCTTACCGGACCTTGTTGTGCTTGGAAGGGTCAGACCTGTATGGTGCAGCCGCCCCGACAGGCATACTCGGAGTGAGGCGGTCCAGAAAGAAGGGTGCCGGTAGGCTTAGCGGCACCCTGATTTCTGGACTGCCTCACTCATTATGAGGCCCAATATCTTACTAGTCCCCAATGCAATCATCTTGGATTGAGATATGTTTGGGACACAACTGCTACATCCTAAAGGAGTTAAATATGTCAACTAGTCTTTGTAATGCTTTTGGGGTCCGGGCAAGCAACACTTCATCATCTGCGTATAGTTCAATTGGTTAGTAACATCGATAGGGGATGGGAACATCTTGAATGCAGCTGATTTCATCCTTGAGATAATTATTTAAATATTAAAGAGGACAGGTGCCAAGACAAAGGGGGTCATTGGGCCTCATTACGACCCAGGCGGTAAGTTACCGCCTGGGCCGTGACTTTACCACCATGGCGTAAACTACGTTTACGCCATGGTGGTTGGCGGACTTACCGCCCCATTCCGAGGTTGGCGGGGCGGTAAGTCCCCAATCCCCATTTACCCTTCCCCATTCCCATTTTTGCCCCATAGGGCATAATGGGAGTGGGGAAGGCGTTAATTACGCCACCGTAAATTACGGTGGCGTAATTAACTCCATGGTCCCTTAGCGCCATGGATTTTAACACCTGCTAAAAGCAGGTGTTAAATCCGCCATGGCGCTAAGGGACCTCGTACTCAGGCGGTAAGGGTCGGCGCTGTTTACGCCATCGTAAAACCCTTACCGCCTGAGTCGTAATGAGGCCCATTATGATTTGGGTGGTAAGGGATTACCGGCACCGGTAAGGAGACCGGTGCCGGTAATCCCCTACCGCCCAATTCTGAGGTCCCTTAGCGGGAACACTAATAATGGGCTTGCCATTCGCGAGCCCGTTATTAGCGCCCTCCCCATTCCCATTTAGCCCTATGGGGCTCAAATGGGAATGGGGAATGGTTTGTTCAATGGGGATTTACCGTTCCCTCCAGGGTCAGAATGGACCGGTAAATCCCCATTGAACGAGACCAGTGCCGGACCCGTTATTGGAGGCAGCCATGCCGCAAATAGCGGCATGGCTACCTCCAATCTCGGAATGAGGCCCAAAGCCTTACCACACCACAAGTCTTGGGGCCTCATTACTAGGTGGGCGGTAAGGGTTAACATGCACCGGTAAGGAGGCCGGTGCCGGTAAACCCTTACCGCCCTATTCCGAGGTCCCTTCGCGGGTCCCGCTATGGGTGCCTGGTTTTAGCAGGCGCCCTTAGCGTTAGCCGCTAAGGGACCAAGGAGCTAATAACGGGCCCGCTCTTATCGGGCCCGTTATTAGCTCCATCCCCATTCCCTTGAGCCCTATGGTGGCTCGAATGGGGAATGGTTCTCGTAATGGGCACTTACCGGGTCCTCCAAGGTCAGAATGACCCGGTAAGTCCCTATTTCGACAACCCGGACCCGGAATGTGGTAAGGGGGTTGCCATGGTGCTAATAGCACCATGGCTACTGCCTACCTCGTAATGAGGCCCCTGGAGTCAAAAGGATGGGACGATTCTCCTGTAGCACCATATCTTACAGACATTGGTAAGTATGGATTCAGTGCCTTCAATATGCCTATAAATTGGGAGAAAGTCACTTCTCTGCTAACTTTGTCCACAATAAGCTCCTGCTCACAGTAACAAAGTCACTGGACGGATCCAAAATGCCAAAAATTATATAGGGCCTCATTACACGGTAGGCGATGGACCAAGGTGCTGTTAGCACCTTGGTCCATGCCGGTAAAATACCGGCACCGCCTTGGAGGAAAAGGGAATTACCGCCCTATTCCAAGGTTGGCGGGTCGGTAATTCCCCCTTCCCCCATTGCCCTTCCCCACTCCCATTTTTGCCCCATAGGGCATAATGGGAATGGGAAGGTGCTAATTACGGTACCGCAAATTACGGTACCTGGTCCCTTTGCGGGTTTGTTTTTAACGCCTGTTAAAAAGCAGGCGTTAAAGTACCAACCCGCAAAGGGACCTCGTAATCAGGCGGTAAGGGTTTACCGGTACCGGTGCCCTTACCGGTACCGGTAAACCCTTACCGCCTACTGTGTAATGAGACCCATACTTGTTTTATAGTCAGCAATATTATTTTCTACTTAACAAAAACACATTTAGACCCTGTTCTATAGTCCTTTGGCCTTCACAGAATCCAAATTAGGTGTCTGAGATCAGATAGTTTACATTTGACCATGTCTGATTCCTAGAGAGCACAAGTTTCTAACCAGTATAGAGGCTGCATTAAGTAAGAAGATAGGTTGGTAACTAGACAGACGGCCATGGTCACCCTTTTTCAAAATTACAACCAGGATAGAGGATTTCAATATAGTTGGGATCACTGCATCGCTGCTGACCTCATTAAACAGCCCCAAAAAGTATAGGAGCCCAAAAGGAGTGATCAAATGTATACATATTCAAGGGGGAGAGGCCAGGCCCTGGACTCTAGTGGTTTTGTGCACTTCTTTAAGTAGTGGTTATCACACTGTGATCAAATATTAGATCAGGAATACTGTAAACACTTGTGTTGATGATAGTAGTGTGGGTGGACCCATTAAACCCATGTTTACATCAGTCCCACCACCATGTAAAGCCGGGAAAGGTCTGATCCAGTCCTTCTCCTGATTGTTATAGTTTAAGCCTCTTCCTAAATTAGGCTCTGCTCTACTTTATAACACAAGTCTCCAGAATGTGGCTCAGTCTCTTGTGGAAAGCCCTTGGTTCAATTAGTCTCAGGCTTTGCCTGTGATACGCTGTTTCCCTGCCCTGATAGCTGAGATGCCTTTTTGCAATCTTGTCAAGGTTCCTAGTTTATTTGTTAAGGCTTGCTAAGAGTTCACTTTTCGCATCCTTGCATTTCCTATCAAACTGGGATAGGTATGGTAGGATTACTGCGGGGAAGACAGGGTGCAATCTGCAGAGATGAATGGTCTCAATGGGGAGATTATCCACTCAAAGCTCTGAATGGGATTGAAGTAACCCATCATGTTTGGTATTGCATCTGTAATGTTTGATATTTTTCTCCTTAATAAACAGCCAAGAGTGCCCAAACTATAAAGCATCCCATTTCAATGCATGTTTGTTGTTTGTCTCACTAGCCACATTGGACATAACAGTATGAGGTTAAGATATGGTAACTATGTTCTGATTTAGTACAAGTAGATTATGGCGACTCTCTTCCAGTGAAGCTCGTCCATATCTACCACATAATGCTCCTCACTGGTACATACCATAAAGTAGTCAATCACACTGCATCTATGGTTTCCACCTTAAGGAGTATGCTTCCCTGATGTGTCAAATGCAGACCTACCATGTGTTGCCCTAAGCCCCACCTCATGGATAGGAGTTAAGAACCAGAAGCCTCATTGTTAACATCTTGGGCCAGTCATAACAGAAGATGGTGTTCCATAAACTACACCTTCCTCTTGCTCAAATGGATCTGATTACGTTGAAGAACCCATTTTGTGATAAAAATCCCTGCCATTTATAACCTTATAATAATTAGTATCTTTATCTTCCCAGACAGCGTTTAAATAAAACAGTAAATCCTGCAAGGATTTTGTATATGAAGAGCTCTGGTGCGCTTTATTAAAAGTTTATAAACAAAACTGCATCTGGGACAGGATACTAACTTTGTTAAAAGTTGTTGGTTTGTTGAAATATTTGAACTGTCATAGACTTAGAATTGAGGTTCAGTGAAACCTAGCTTACAAGAAAGCCCTTTTTCGTTCCCGTGGTAGAGGGCAAGGTCTTTTTGTAAAGGTACGAGAACCTGTCAAGTTCTAATGATACGTCCAACCAGGTTTCTTGGAGCATTACCCACTGGATGTTCGGAATGACTGGCTATATTCCACTTACCAATTTGTGTGTGTCTAGTGCTATCTTTACATGAAGCCTCTGTCTATGGAGCTGAGGCTTGAAGAGACATATTTGTCTCCCTAGCAAAGATAGAACGTTCCCATAATATAATTTCACTGGTAAATTAAGCCAGGTGGATCAAAGGGCCTGTCAACATCTCATCAGAGCTCAACTGACATAATCCATACATCAAGAAAACTCAGGTCCACCAACACCGGCCTCCTCAAGATACCAAGGCTCAAATTAATTTAAATGTGGGGCATTCAGGTCCCAACAGCTGAACTAATGCTACAGGTGATTGAAAGCTGAGAGGAACACAATTCTATTCGCGCAGGCTTTCCTGATGTCTTCCAAATTAAACAAGATTTGGAGCATTGTTGCCGCGCCAGCAATACTTTTTGTGGTTGGGTGTATGCCAGATTACTCAACTTGACACCACATAGGTCAGTAGTTTGGTGGCTTGCTGATTTAGTTGTGGACTTGATGCAAATGTTCCTTCAGGTAAAAATAAATTCCTCTTCAAATAATAATGAAATCCTCTGCACGTGTTTCACCACAAAAGATAAAGTGTTTCATCAGGAGGAAGACAAAGTGGATTATATGCATCAATTATTTCAATAGAGTTGTTTGAAACATACATTTTCATAATTGTTCCAGACGTGTGGTGTATCCTGTTGCTGTCATTTTGGTGATGTGATTCACAAATATTAGAGGCAATCCTCCATGTTACATAGATAATCCTTCATATAGGTTTAAAGGGCAAGGCCCTTCGTGTAAGATGATGGCCCAAGATATTTTTACAGAATGAAAATGATAAATCAGTCTCCTTGTGGTACTAGCATGCTGATCACACAAGCTTCCATCGTAGCTAGGATCACACTCCCACAAATTGTAAACACCGGATCCAAAAGGGATATCAGCCTTTATGAACCAGGGAGAAATCGTCTTCCTTTTATGAAAATGGGATGTATCAAAGCTTGGGACCAAAAAGAGTGCACAACACCCCTGCAGTAATAGCATTAAAACGAAGGGTGAGAATTGGGGACAATAGATGAATCTCGTGCAATAAAAAGGTCAGCTGGAATATTTTCCAGACCTGTCACCCTATTTGACTTTTGACCCCTTATCGTACGGACAACTTCATCCACCGTGAAACATATTTTCAAGGAAACAACTTTAGCTGCAGGAACGTTAAAGTGAGAACTCAATGCAACAAAACCCCTACAATTCAGCTGAAGCCACCTTAACTTCGCACCCCCTGTTGCACAGCATTTGACCACAATGATGACATCACAGATGATATCACTGGTGCAAACTCTCTTGCCACATCGTTGGCAAATACTCATGACTTAGTTGCCCTATCATCATGTCCCATCCTCACCCACATATTTGGCTTTCAACAATACTATGCTTTATAAAGAAAACTTGAAAAATACACATACAATATTGCCACTCAAATATATAAATCCTTATCGAACTATGTTAGGCAAACAATGTCCAATTGTGGTATTGTTCCCCCATCTTGACTTGTCGTGTTTGACCCCGGCTCATTGTTATTTTTTGCACCATAGGGTTCCACTGTCACAGGATCTGCCCATCCAAATTACTTCTTGATTTTCCTGATGAAAGTCTAACATAATGGGTGCACATAAACTGCTTTATCTAGACCCAAACACAGCGTGTCAACTATATTTATTTTATTTATTGGGTATTTACAATGCACCAATATATCACAAGGTGTTTCAAGGTGCATCAAGACAAGGGCTGGGGATGAGGTGAGAAAAAAAAAAGCGATCCTTCTAGGTCTTGAGTAATTTGGATTATCCAAGTGCAGTTACAAGGTTGCAGGAGAGGGGACGTGACGGTAGAGAGGGCACAGGGAAGAGACAAACAATAATGTTCTTTTTAGGTCATGGGACAATTTGGTGTGTGCAAGTGTTGTAACAGAAAAGAGGGGTGAGAGGGAGGAGTGTAAGTGAGGTTGGGAAAAACAGGGAAGAAGACAAATAATACCATTTGTACTAGGTTTTGGGACAATTCTGAGCATGCCAGTACAGTAACTGAAAAGCCAGGTGAGGGGTAGGAGGGTAAGAGATAGTTGGGATCAACAGGGAATAAGACAAACAAAGTTCTTACTGGTTCGTGAAACAATTTCGGAGCGTGCAAGTGCATTAACAGAAATGAGGGGAGAAAGGGATGTGTAGGTAAGGATGAACAGGAAAGACAACAAACAATAACGTTCTTACTAAGTCATCAGACAATTTGGAGCATGCAAGTGCAGTAACAAAATGATGGGAGAGGCCAGAAGAGTGGGAGTGGAGGACAGGGAGGAAGGGGGGAAAGCTCAGGCAGGAGGAAGTATAAATTTGAATGTGAAGGTGGACAGGTTCACTTGCACTTCGAGTAGAAAGTGCACAAGGGAGCAATTGAGGACCAGAGGGAGGAAACCAGTGACACAGAATGAGTGAGGAATAACCAAGATATGACTTTCCTAAAAAAAAAAAAAAGAAAAGCCTAAATGTCAAGCATACCACACATGCAAAACACCCAGATTCGACTTTCCTAGAGAGTAGGAGGAAAAGCCTAGATTTCAAACACACCACAAATGCAAAACACCCAGATTCGACTTTCCTAGAGAGATTGAAAAAAGGCCAGGTGAATAACTAAAACAGTGATCTACAAGAGATGGGTAACGTACAACTGTAGGCAATGTGCTGCAGACTGCACAAATTGTTAATATAAGTAATAAGAGAAGAGGGATAGTTAAATAGGGAACATTAATGGCTGTTCCCCCTAACAATGCCTTTCTTACCTTGTCTGTTGCTGCTGGTGGATGGCTGCGCTTCATGCAGCACCGGCGAATACAGGCAAACACAGTCTGGAGCTGCCACTGCAGGAGCTGCCCTTAGCTTCGGAGCACTTCTCTGGAGGGGGCTCTATGTGCAGAGGGGCTGCCCTGTGAGCTGTACTAATGAGGAGGTTGGCAGCCAATGGTGGATGGGGAGGGCTCTGGGCAAAAAGAGCAGAGGGAAACGGGCTGGGGAGGGGGAGAAAGTGCACAACGAGTGTGGAGAAAAAAGCCAAGAAAAAGTAAGAAAAAGGGAAGAAAGGGGATCAGGGGCACAGGCAAGAAGGGACAGGGGCTTGCCTGCAGTCTGGCATGGGAATGGAGTGCAGGGGGCCAGCACAGTAGAACACCCTTGCAGAAGCAAGGTCTGCAGCCAGTGGGGGGAGGGGAGAGCTATGGGCCAAAAGAGCAAAGTGAAGCAGGCTGTGAAGGGGAGAAAGTGTGTGTGAAGCACAAAGAAAAAAGCCAAGAATAAGTAAGAAAGAGGGAAGAAATGGGGTTGGGGGACAAGGGATAAAGGAGAAGAGACAAGGTTTGACTGCACTCTGGCATGAGGATGGAGTGCAGAGGGCCAGCCTGGTGGAACACCCTTGCAGGGGTGAGGTTGGTGCCAATGGGCGAGGAGGAGGGTTATGGGCAAAAAGAGCAGAGGGAAAGTGGGCTTGGGAGGGCGTTGAATTTGTGAAGAAAGCGTGGAGAAAAAAGCCAAGACAAAGTAAGAAAGAGGGAAGTGTGAAAACAGAAATAAAATATTGAGGCTGAATAACCCAAAAGGAAATACACCAGACACGGGTTACAAAGGAACATACAAAGTACTTTATTCTATAGTGAATCCAATTACAAAAACAGAGCAAAATCAGATAGCTATCGGCCCTCAGTACAACACAACGAACTCCAGCGTGGTTCAGTGTGTTCAGTGAGAGACGCTGTACATTAGAATGCATTAGCTTTTTATACACATTGTGGGCACTATGTCCAGCCCCACTTCGGGTTAATGTTCTACTTTATACATCACCAATTCTAGGGTTCGTGCCGAGTCTCAAATAACCGCATATAACTGGTTTGTCTTTAATACATGTAACAACAAGCGTATTCTGTAACTGTGTATTCTAAAGTTTCCCATGCAGGCCTTCTTAAACATAAATACAATGTAGTAAAGGCAGATGTTCTTTGTTCAGTATGTAAATACATTATCTCAATATATGCTCGTGGATTAGTTTCATTGCACGAGTTATCCCTTTACACATAGATCAACGAAGGACGAGGTCTCAGTTCATGACCTCAACAAGTAGCCTGCAGGCAGATTACACATTAGCTATGTACAGAGGTCAAGACGGCCTTGTTGTATTCTGCAATGACATCGTCCACCATTTTAGCTCAAAGGGTAACTTTTACACAACAAATCCTAAAATGGCGGTTTGACCTAAAATGGCGGCCTACATGGAGTTAAGGTCAGGACCTTGCAACACAGATTTCTTTCGCAAGCGACTTTCTAGCAGCTTGGCATAGGCCAATATTAAATATATTTATTACAATAGGAGGCACAATATACTTTCTATTTCGACAGAACGAAGGGGGTCGGGGGACAAGGGGAGAAGGGACAAGGGCTAGATTATAGAGTTGCTTTTAAAGAAATGCCCACAATGTGTGATATCAGTTGTGACATGTAATAAGAAATACTAGCCACAATCCCCTGACAAATTCATTGGGTCATCTAATTATCACAATATACAGTGTATACATGTTTATTGATGTATATGGGGTTATGTCTGTTCCTGTGTATACATTTGGTTGTTTGTTCACTGTGGAAATATATTTATGTTTTGTGGCATCCTGTTTTACATGGTGTGAGACTTAATGTTATTTTTTATTAAATGTTGTGTTAAGTAATTGTACTAGATTAAAAAGATAATTTATGGGTGGTATACTTTTTGAGTACAGCACACTAGTCTATCAAAACTTGGGACCCATATCAATTGGGTATTACTGAGCTCCTTTGCTGCCTGGGTGATCAAGCCCGTTAACAGGTACCCTTCATAGTTGAATATTCTTCTGTATCAAGACTTCCCCAATTAAACCTATGCACGAATCGCCACCTTGTTGCATGTGAAAGGTCATGTTGCAGTGGTCGCTCTCCAGCCCTTTGCTATCATATGATAAGTCATTTATAAAACACATGTACACAAGTGTTTCTAGGTGTGACAAGACAAGGGAGGGGAGACAGAGAAAGAGGACAAAACAAACAATCTTACTAGGCCTTGTGTCATTCATATTATGAAAACTCTTGCATTCTTCATTATTTCCGGGAAGCCTATAACAGCCAGGAACTGAGTCGGCCTGCACTTTATTACCCAAAAATCACCCCTTTGTCTGGCATTGTTGGGCACATAATGTCAAAGAAACTATTATGCTCTGAATTGGAATTGTATTTGTTATTTGAAAATGGGTGGCATTAATTCCAGAAGGGAGAATCCAACAGAGGGGTCGGAACCATATGGGGTACAGTGGGACTCAAAACACCTCTCCTGCTTTTCTTTCCCACCTCCACCCTGCTTCTGCATGTAATATAACTCAAGTACCATGTTTATGTCATTGATGCCATGTTTCATACCCTCTGAGCTAGTATTCTAAAGTCTACCTTGGTGCAAGGACTTACTAATGATTAATGTTAGAGTATTCACCAACCTCTTCAAGATCAATGCCTTCTGAAGGGAATTACATTGCTTTCTTGTACTTAGTAAACCAAGTTATGTCAGGTGTCCTTCTCTGTGGGTTGATTCCAAATCTTCTCTGGAACTAAACATCAATGCAGTAGTCATACCTGAATGTGTGAGTGAAGCTTGTGTGATCCTTATTTAGGTACCATCTTCTCTTTTACCAGGAATGTCTGAAAAAGCATGACTTTAAAGCAAAGGTACAATAAGATTGGATTAACTTACTTTGTTGCACTGGCTGATAGTGTGCAAAAGGATGATGCTCCTTCTATAATTTTGTACTTGAATATTGTGAACACATTTCAAATGTTCCTACTAGAAGTAAACAAACACCACCCATACAGCCTTCTAATGAGAAACAGTCACAGACAATGTTTTTCTCATGTATTCTTCTAATCAACCTAGTATTTTATATTTTTACTATTAAGAGAATGGATGGGTGACAGCCATATAGGAATGTGTATCTTTCTGACCTTCTGGAGCTACTTGCAGGTAAGTGGTGCAAACCAAGACAGCTGCTGTGATGATCTTACAGTCAACTTGTAAATAATAAGTGTGAAACATCTGGACATTGCCATTAGGTATGTGGAAGCAGACAACTGGCCTCCTCAAAGTAATTATTTTGGTGTTGCCTGCTGTTTGACTGGTGGTAGCTCACACTGACCTCCCAAAATAATCCAGAGATCATATTTGTTCTCCTCCTCTTCCTTCAACCCTCTCACTCCCCACCACCTCTCACTCCACCCACACTGCTCATGCCTATCCTTGATGGTCACAAACCATCTCCCTGTGCCACTGCTATCTGAGTAACCCATTCAAAACTACCAAACAGGTCTGCCTAAATGAGCAGGAATAAGAAACACTGAGATTCTATTACTGGTGATGGAGTGATGGCAGCTTGAGAACACAGCTCCTGCACTGGAAATCCTGTTGACATACTATGTAAGACTCAGTTCAGATTGTGGACTCCCTACCTCCAGAAGATCCAGGCTGGGGGAGGATGATCAAAAACATTAACTAGCTTGTATTTTGAATGGAGACTCCCAACCTTCTAAGAGAGTCATTGACAAAAGTCTGGTAGCTTCTCACCCTGACGATCAATCTGTTGAAGGTTATCTGACTGACATTATGGATGATGTTGTTTTTTCCACAGGAAAGATTGAGCAGACAGTACTGGAAATGAAGAAAGATCAAGATCTGATAAAAAAAAATGCATACAGAAGAGTTGGAAACTAGGGTCTCTAGATCTGAAGACCCTCTGCAAGCCCAGATTTTAAAAGTGACTATGCTTTTGGATGCCGCAAATAAGAACATCTCTGAGCAAGAAAACTATTCTAGGAGCTCTAACATAAGGATTACTGGTTTCCCGGAAGGTGTGGAAAATAGTCACCCTGTCGAATTTCTACAAAAAATGTGTACCCAAATTGTTGGATCTTCCATCAGGGAAACTGTTGGAGATTGAGTGAGCACATCACACACTTACCCCAAAACCAAAGAGCTGGTCAACTCCCTTTAGTCATATTTTTAGGGTTTCCTGTAAAGGTAATTATGTTGAAGATAGCCAGCTTGGAGAACAGAAATGGGGAGAAAGACACACTATTCTTTTTAATGAGAACAGCAAGAAGAGTGTTGCAAAGAGAAAACTATTCTTGGATTAAAAATAACTTTCCAGAGTCAAACATGTTGCTTATCCTGCAATTCTCATGATTTTCGTGAATGGACCATGCACTCGATCTCAGACCAAATCAAGGCATATTCCTTTTTGGAAGGGTTGCAGTCTGATAGTGGTGGGTCTTCACAAACACGGAGCTCTAAGCACTGAGACATTGTAGTTACTTTGAGTTTCCATCTTGTTGTTTTTCTTGTTCTTTTATTCGGATTTGAATGGTTAAATGGGAATCAAGTTGCCTCAGGTCCAGCGTTACATTACGCATGGGAGAATTAGAAGGTTCTTTCCTCTATTTGATCCTGTTGTATGCTGTTGATGCTGCTGCACCGGTCATGGCATCTATGTTTGGAATGCAGCAAGGGCCTATACTGAGTTTGACTGGGAGGGTGCAGAATCAGCTTTGCAGGGCTGCAAAGTTCCTGGATGTTCGGACGCTGTGGCGATCCGGATTGACTTCGTTCTCTAGATCGCCACACACAGTTTGCCAAGGGGAGACCCTCACTTGCAATGGAGTTTAGTGTACGGCAGACCCTCACTTGCAATGGAGTTTAGTGTACGGCAAAAGGCTATCACAGATTTTATGAACATTCATTTTATAACTTTTCTGAGGAATCTCAACAGCATATTTAAAGATATATAGGGAAACGTCTGACTGATTGAAAAATGTTGCCTGCATGTACATTTAAAAAAAAATAATACAGCATGAATGTGGAATCGGTGCAGAATCTGAAATGCTTCTGGATTAGATGCTAAGAACCAGGAAGATGGGCATTATGGATGACTCCTTGGAAGCGTGTAATGTCAAGATTTGGCCCTCCATTTGGAATGCTGTTATATTTCTAGATAATGTACTCTCACAGTTTTGTTACACTGAAAGTTTCACATCTCTCATTCTGTCTTGCAGTGGTATGATGTATTGACTCTTGGAAATTCGTGCACACCTTGTTTTTCGTTTTGGGGTTAATGACTGCATTTATATTTGGATAATATTTTATTCTTTAACACAGCCCTTTCGCATTAAGGCTTCACTTAGTGTATTTTTTTTAGGTTGGTTTTCAGTTATGTGTTTTTGTTGGTGCAAATTTACTTACAACATGTTTCCATAACCACTAACATGATTTGTTTCTGTCATTACTAATTTGATTGAGGGTGGGTGATGATTGCTCATTTCCCATCCTAGTTGGGCTGTTCAATTTGTGTGACATGTGGGGTATTTTCCTTTTTGGAGTCCAGTTATATAGAAAGATAAGTATTTCTATGTTGCTTTTCTTTTCTCTCTCTTTCTTTTCTTATTATGCTCTGTTACTTGTGCAAAGTTATTCAGGAGATGCTTAGTGCGTTGTTGATGCGGTATGTTGTATGCACTCTGACTATTTGTTCACATGGATGGTAATGTCTGTTGGAGGGATTTGACTAACAGCATCTCTTGTTGGAGTGGGCAGCATGGCTGCTATCCTGTGTTCTTTGAGTTGAAATGTTAACAGGATTAATTTTATTTATTTATTTTTTGCATTTGTAAAGCAGCTTAGTCCTGCGGCATCAGGACGTTGTTAATGGAACTAGTTACACATGAAGCTTGTATAACTGAGCAGGAAAGACTGCCCCCTCAGGTAAAGAATAGTAAGGGTGAGTGTTAGCTTGTCTTGGAGAGCAGTTTAGGAGATTGGGCCAAGTCTTCCATTCATCTTGCAGTGTCTTTCAGCCCAATAGCCCAATAGAAAAAGGGGACAAGTGCCTACTTTTTTAATAAGAAAAATCCAGATAGTCTTTTTTCAGTAGACGCATTTCAAGTTAGATCAGGTGGACTCGATCTTAAATTCTTAAATAAGTTATATGTGAAAGAGTTTTCCAGTACCTTTGTAGATAACTCAAGGGGAGCATATATACTGCATAAGAGGGACCTGAGATACATGGTTGAGTGTGTGGATATTGACTTAGATGGGTGGTATGTGGTGCTTAAATTATGTGTGGAAAGCAGATATTTGATGCTCATGACCATTTAAGTATCCAATATGAAATAGGCTGATTTTTTGGAGTAAATTGATGCTGTATTGGACTACTGCGTGATATGGAAATTGTGATTGGGGGAGACTTTAATACTATCCTAGAAATGAAGATGGACAAATCAAGTGTGACTGGTTCCTATCACAAGCCAAGAGCCAGAAAGGATATTCTTATGTATAAGTGGAACTTGCATGATGTGTGGCAGGTTTTGAACCCGTGCAGCAGGCATTACACTTTTCATTCGACACTGCATGGAACCTCTTTGTGGATCAACCTTTTTCTGGTCAGCATGGGTCTTTGTGGGGATGTTTGCAATACTACTATAAATGATGGTGTGATCTCTGACCACGCTTCTATTGAGTTGTCTCTGGATGGGTCTTTGGGTGGGTTAAATTTTAGGAAGCAATGGTAGTTGTACACACAGCTACTTTCTGACTTAGATTTCGTTAGCCATATTGAAAGTCAAATATGCTTGTTCTTGAGGGACAATTGGGAGTCGGTGGACACTCTTGCTGTAGTCTGGGATGCTTTGAAGGTCACGGTATGTGGTAGAGTGATCATCTTTGCATCTTATAAGAAGAGTCAAAGGGAGAAAGAACTGATTAAACTAGAGAATGTGTGTAGATTAGCAACAAAGCGCTACAATGGCTCCCCAACTGTGGATAATATGTCTACTATGTTGGATGGCAAACACAGGTTGGAATGTGAATTACACTTGAAGGCAGAGAAAGATGTATTCTACACTATGCAAACTTTCTGGGCGCATGGTGAGTGGTCATGCACATTGTTGGAAAACTGACCAAAACCAAAGGAGAAAGGAAGGCAAGTGGTCTTTATTGTAGATAATGAGGGATCAGTCTTCAGAAGGAATGAGGACATTTGTTGGGCGTTTACACAGTTCTATGCCTCTTTATACACTAGTGATGGGCATGTTTCTGATTTAGAGATTAGTGTATTTTTGTGTTCAATTGAAATGCCTCGTTTGAATGAGCAAGATAAGTTGTGTTTGGATGCGGAAATAACGATCCAGGAGGTTGTGGATTCTATGGAGACGATGGTGTGTGGTAAATTCCTGGATTCCTGGTACCGGATGGGTTTCCAATAGAGTTCTACATTTATTTTTGTCATGCCCTTGCCCTCTTTGAAGTGCAACTATATATGGACGTTGTAAGCACTGAGACATTTATTCAATCTATACAATCTGCTATACTCACAGATATCCCTCAACCATGCAAAGATCATTCTGATTGTGGTAATTTCCACCCAAGAGGACTTTTGAATGTTGATGTTAAAATGTTGGTGATAATCTTTGCAAGAAGGCTAAATGGTTTACTCCCAAAGTTGGTTAATAAAAATCAGATTTTTTTTTTTTTTAATGGTAGGAACAGTTACGATAATTTGAAGGAACTGTTGGATGTCATTTAGAGAAGGCATTTGACAGGATGAATTGGGAATACCTTCACCATGTTTTGATCAAAGTGAAATGTTGTCCACATTTCTTATAACTTTTTAAGGTTTTATAGAGCAGAGCAAGAGCTGCTGTGGCAGTTAATGTTTGTAGAAGGTAAGTCTTAAGTATTGACCTTTCAAAGGCTGGTCGATTAGGCGACACTTATCTGTTGAAATAAGTGTGTTACCACATAATTCTTTACAGTTTGAAGTAAAAGAGTTGCTGTCGCGTCCTGCTTAGTATGGTGGTTTAAAAGCCATATACACCACCTGAAATATTAGTCCATCAACACGCTCAGACATAAGACTGCACCAGTTTGCTATTCAGATGATTGTTTAATTATGAAAAAGAATTAAATCATAAAGTTGCCCTTCCTGATTCAATCATAACGTTGCCCTTTGTGATGACATGTGTTTCGGCTCATGCCGCCTTTTTCAAATCAGGGCTAGCGTCATTGAAAAAAACCTTAATTGTCAGTTAGGTTCTTCATAGGTATTTCCAGAATAATTGGGTTAGACCCTGCACAGGCGTCAGCTGTTTTGTTACTCGAGTAACAGCTGACGCGTGTGATTGAGGATGGCAAATTCATGATTTAATTCTTTTTCATAATTAAACAATCATCTGAATAACAAACTGGCGCAGTCTTATGTCTGAGTGTGTTGATGGACAGTTAATGGCTGTATGTTGGAGTATTTTGATCATGTTGGTTGTTCAAAATGTATTGCATTGAGAGAAAGACCATTTCTCCAGCTCCCCTTGATACAATGTTATATGCGGATAAAAGATTACCAGTTAATTTGACTCCACCATGTATAAAGCATGTACTAAAGGAGTAGAAGAGATGTAATGAGATTCGAGATGAGAAATATTTACTGTGTGCAGACTCTGGTTTGGGGAAGAACCCGGAATTGAGAGTGGACAATTGCACTCTTTTATATGATTTGTGGCAGAATGCTGGCATTTGGAGGACAGGACAGCTGCACAATGATCAGAATATGCTTTACTTTGAATTCTTTCTTTTTACATATAAGTTTCTGTTGAATCAATATCATCACTATTGTATGTTACGGGACATTTTTGTAGAAATATGTTCTCCCTTGAATGCCACCTTGCATGCCCCACCTACGGCTTTGCACATACCGAAATGTATGTCTCTCTCGGCTTCCACTCTATATAAGCTTAGTATGTCGTCTGAGTTTGCTTTGGCCTCCCGATGTGGTAGGGGGAATTGGGATTCAGACTTGGGCTATAGGCTCACTGACATTGAGTAGAACCGTATATGTGTAGCTCTGGTTAGATTTAAGCTTGATTTGGACCTCCTCCATATGCAACAGTGGATCACTCACTATATATATTGGTCTCATGGAAACTGTGGCTCTGTAAATTGTGTAGTGGTAATTTCTGTTGGTACTGTAGAAGTGATGTCGGTTTCACCTTGCACATGTCTTTGTTATGTAGGAAAGTTCATCTGTTTTGGGATGGGATTTTCTAACATATGGACATAGTGTTGGCTTTCTCTCTACCCTGGTTTCCAATGGTTGTTATGCAGGGTTTATTTCGCTCCATACACAGATGTCTGTCAGTAAGTTCTTCTGGGCTTACAAAGCTCTCTTGGTGGCTAAGAAACAAATCTTGAAGATCTGGAAGAGTGACATTAGCCCCTCTGTTGATGATTAGCTGCTGTGTTTGTTGCTCCTTTCTAGAAGAGAGACAGTGGGCCTCATTACAAGGCTGCCGGTCCAGTAACAACGGTACCGGTAAGCTTGTCGCTACTGTTGTTACCTGACCAGAAAACTACGAGGGTGCCTGTCAGCCCAGCAGGTCTAACCTGTCGGGTGGAATGGCATCACTCGCAGACATTGTCTGATCCCCCGGCACCATACACAAATGATGCCGGTACATCCGGCTTCCTCATTCCCATTAAGTCCAATCGGACTCAAATGGGAATGGGGACTAATATTTACTGGTGCCCGGGAATGGGCAATTAACGGGTCCACTGGGTCTGTAATGCTGCAGTAATTGCCCATTCCCGGGCGCCAGTAAATTCATGACTCCAGCGTCGTAATGTTGTTACCGGACCAGAAAACTACGAGGTCTGCGAGCGGGTGCCTGTCAGCCCGGCAGGTCTAACCTGTCGGGTGGAATGGCACCACTCGCAGACATTGTCGGATGCACCGGCACCATACACAAATGGTGCTGGTGCATCCGGCTTCCTCATTCCCATTGAGTCCAATCGGACTCAAATGGGAATGGGGACTAATATTTACCGGTGCCCGGGAATGGTCAATTAACGGGTCCACTGGGGCTGTAATGCTGCAGTAATTGCCCATTCCCGGGCGCCAGTAAATTCATGACTCCAGCGTCATAAGGAAGCCTAGTGTCTTTACATGCAAAAAAACATCACAGATATAATGTATGTCTAACTGCCCTATTGCCTTTCCCCTTTTTTTGTTCATTCTCTTTCTCTTTCCTATGTCTGGAATTGCTTTGTTGATCTAATGTATACACTGTACTTTTTTGCTTGAGAGGTTTGTAATTTACTATGTTGCTTACTTTTGTGTTCCTTTTTCTTTAGAATAATAAATAACAATATAAAAAAAGAAGCACTGAGATTCTACAAAATGAGTGGGTAATGGGAAATGAGAGATGCTTCATTATGTACTGTAAGCAACAAAGATAATGCAATGAGTGTGTGCTTATTGAAGGAGCTTAAAGGGTCCATGAACATGACAAGACACCAGGAGCAGAGCCACATGGAACAAGGATTCATGCAGAGATTATGGGAAGTAAACTATAAAACTAGATGCCAGATAAACACCTGAATTAAACGTGACACAGAAAGAAAATTACTATAGCATTGGCAGACGTAAACAAATCAGCCATAGAATTCAGACAGAAACATGCTCCACAGACACTTGGACACTCGCTGTGAAACAGAGAACAGACAGAAACAGTGCACCAAGTACTATGATATTTATTGGAATTTAGAGAGTGCTTCCTCATGAATGATTTAGCCATAGTAAACATTTACTAAGACAAATTGAGGCCGAAATGATTGTTCGCTTATGAGCACAACAGCCAGAGGTTTGGAATATCTATGACAGACTGCACATGTTTCAGGTGAGAAAAGCCTCATGGTAACAGGCATCAACCCCTCCATCCTCCCGATGTATGCATGCAAATCGTGGGTCATGACAGTAATGAACTGAAATGAAAGGTACTGGAGTCTCTTGTTTTTTCAGCATATCTGATGTAATTTGAATTCGTTTTTGAAAATTGGGGTTGTTCTGCTTTAGAGTTTTAGAGGTTCTGATAGTGGTCTGAGTGGCCTACTTCTGTAAGTGTTATGTCAGTGATTTATTTTGGAATTTAATACAGGGATTAAGTGATGGACAAAACCAATCAAACATTCAATCAAAGCTTTGTTGCAGTCATAAAAACCATAAAAGCAATATACAATATACATAAAAACAAGGCAATGTTATACAGTTGTTATCCGCAAAATATGAGGAGAGCATAGTTCGCAGCCTTAACAAACATGGGAACTGAGATGGTCATAACATGCTGAACCAGGAAACAACTACAAAGACTTGACTGGCTTCACCTATTGTATATATTAAGGGATTTTGCTCTTAACAACCAAGTTCTATATATCTATCGTGATGTATCCAACACAACCCAAATATTTTGCGGGTTAATTAAAAATAAAATTGCCTCCCTTAAGGTTCTAATCTCAGAGTTAATTAGACTAAGTCTCAAATATCTCTGCCTCTAGGTCTTATGGCAGATCAACAAAAATTGTGATGTGTCTCTTTTTTTAAAAAACACATTGGGCATAGAGCAGGCTCCTGGTTTTTCCTAATAGATGTAAAGCTCGCCACCACCAACGTCCCTAATTGGAAGCAAAAATATAATGATTTCTCATAGGCCTTGCCAATTAGTTCAACGTATACAATTCTGGTCTTAAGCAATCTTTTATCAATGTAATCAGTACTGGTAGACAACTTCAGGGCATCACACATTAAACTGTTTCTCACGCAATTATTAATGGCTAGACTCTCTTCAACTCATATTACAAAAGATCGTATCTGACCTCAGGTTGCTCATATTCAGTTTAGAGAGGCCTTTCTTTATGGAGTTCGGCCATTTCGAGAATCTGCCACCCTCTAAGCTTCGGAAATGTACTAGCGCTTCATGGAAGGATCTTAGTCCTTCCTTTTGCCACAGTCCTATCCAATATTTCATTGGGTCAAAACTCACCTTTTTCATCAGAGGCAAGATACCTAATTCCAGATATATTAAAGAAGATGGCATGCAAGGTGGCAGGAGTAACAATTTTCTTAAGAACTTCCATTTGCAGAATTGCAAGATATTTAATTGCAAATATATCCCCATAATTCGGCCCCATATACTGTTGCTCGGCAGGATTGATTCTGGAATAATTTCAGAGTGGGGGAGACTGCGCCCCTCCATGACTAGCAAAGAAAGAGTTTATGGCCCCATTATATTTTTCCATACTGATTTTTGCTTTAACTATTTGTGGCTCCCAACTTTCAACTTCCTGGAATCTTACCCCCAGATAGTTGAAAAAGTCTATCTGCTCAAGCAAAATGTTCCCAATACTAAAAGAGGTTTGCCCTTTTGTTGAAGAGCTGGGCCAGAAAACAGTAATCTTTGATTTATCAACATTTAGTTACAGTTTTAACTCTGGACATCTGGTCTTGAAGCTTAATAAAGCCTTTCTTAAACCTGCCGAAAGAATTGCCACATCATCCGCATAGAAGAGAGACAGATATTCTTCTGAACACATTTTTGGATAATCCTGGCTCTCTTCAGCAAGGTGTCAATTATTTCTTAAATATGTATATTAAAAAGCGAGGGGGCAAGGGCACATCCTTGTCTCACTCCGGGGCAAGGGCACATCCTTGTCTCACTCCCCTCTTCACATTAAATGCCTTTGTGCATTCCCCACTGAGGCCAAAGCAAACTTTAGCCTGATTTTGGTACTACAATGAGGCAATTATGGAGATTAACTTATGTGGGGCTTTACGTGTTTTAAGTATATGCCACAAAATGGCCCTTGAAAAGTGAAAGGCATTTTTGTGGTCTAAAACGAAACATATAGCTTTGTCCTAGATAAAATTACATATTTTTGGATTAAAAGGTACAGGAGGAAGCACTGATCAACAGTGCCTATATTTTCCCTGAAACCAGCTTGATGCCGGTGAGTATATGGTTAGCATCAGACCATGACTGCAAGTGACCAAGTATGCACTTCACAAACATTTTCCCAGCCACATTTTACAGCGAGATGGGACAGTATTCAGAGGAGAATCTCTACAACTCTTCTTAAATAGGGGAATAATAATTGCATCCCACCAAGATGGTGGGAGGCAGTGGAGATGGCTATTGGAGAGAATGAGGTTCAAAATTCTAAATAGGACCGGAATCCACACCTTCGGCTCTTCTTTAAAATGCTCAACTGAGATCCAGTCAGGACCCAGCGCCTTCCCATTCTTCATGGATCTTAGGGCTTTACCAACTTCAAACATACTCAGCTGAATTTCACATTCTTCCCCCCAATCAGAAAGAGCCTTTTATATTCATACTGTTCTTCTTCCAGATTCGGCTTATACAAATTGGAGAAGTGGGACTCCCATTCATTATGGTGGATCCCACAATTCTCTTCCTTAGGCCCTTCCCTCCTCTTACCTGCCACTATCGTCTACAATAGGCTATTATTGCCCTGTTCTAAAGCCCTAGGCACATCTAGCCATCTTTCGCTCATGAAGGCATTTTTCTTTGAGGCCATTTGTTCCTTATAGTTTATTCTCAGGGCTCGCAGTTCTCCTTTATGATATGATATGGCATTGCTAACACACCTGTACACAGGTGTTTCTAGGCACGACAAGACATGGAGGGGGAAACAAAGGGTGGACAAAACAATGATCTTACTAGGCCTTGTGTCATTCAGATCGAGCAAGTGTGGCATAGGGGAGAAGTGCAAGGGTCAGAGGGGAAGGGAGAAGTGCAGGTAATCAATAAGTGCAGCGAGCGGGTGGCTTATAACTGCATAGAGGAGGGACTGCAGGCTTGCAGGAACAGACGCGTAAGTGCTGGGGGAGCACAGAGGCAGTGCCAGGGCAACTGGACAAGCAGGAGCCAGGGCCAGAGTTCAGAGGGTATTCAGGTGACCAGTGCTCGGAGCAATCGGGTAAATCAGCAGGGTTAAGGAAGAGAGAAATTGGAAGAGAAAAGGAAGGTCTTGAGTTGCTTCCGGAACCAGAGGTGGTTTTGGTCAGGTTTGAGAGAGGCAAGGAGGCTGTTCCAGAGAGAGGCCCCAACCGAGGACAGAGAACTGCCCCCAACTCTCTGCTGGAGTAGCGTCTGACCCTCAGAGAGTGGGAGATGGATGAGGGGAGAGGTCGAGAAGGAAGATTTTTAGGAAGATAAACTTGGAGGTAGAGCAGTCCCAGACCCCAGAAAGCCTTGTGACAAGAGATTTCAGTGCTGGAGAGATACAGTGCCTGGGCTTGAGGCCAAGGCCAAGTCTAGTAGTCCTGTTCTGGATAACATACTAGTTCTGGATTTGACCAACATTATAATTATTTTCTTAGCTATGTGACAGTCTCTATCATACCAAGAAGGCACAGCGCAGCCCGGTCTTCAATTTACAGCCGGAGATACTGTTATGAAAGGGACTAGGATAGACTTAATGTTCTTGAAATTTTCCAGCACATAGCGAGATGTGCTCTCAGTGGCAGAGATCACTGTTAAATCATACATTATACTATAATAGATGACCGATTTCTGGCCTCGTTCAATTAATGTTGCCCATTTTAATTGTTTTTGTGCTGTTACGAAGACCGTGATCCTCTGAGAGGTTTCCGTGCAAGACACCAAACCCTTTTCTTGACCAGACCTATTACAACAGACAGTGGATGATGATCACTCTCAACCCTTTCAATAATTGAACAATCTGAAAAAAGGCCCCAGTGATCACCAAATACAAAAACATAGTCAATTAATGAGGAACTATTTGGGCCCTTGTACTATTTTCTTGCCGGATGGTTCTTTTGAAATTGTCCATTACAGCCTCTCAGATTCAGCCTGGAGAGTGTGGTTGCCACTTCCACAGCTAGGGCATGGGCTTTCTTTGGCGCATCAGTGATAAGTTCCCAAATTCCCCAAGCCCCGTTTTGGTCTTCCCACAGTTCCACTAGGTTATTTAGAGGTTCCACTTGCATATTAAAATCCCCTGCTACTATGACAAGGCCGCCCCTCCCCTTCAGTAATCGGGCACTGGCAGACTTGTAAAGCAAATTCACTGCTGCCATACCCTTTGAGCCTGAGGGTCTGTTGTAGATGTTGAATAGCATCATTTACTTACCATTAAGCTGCTGCAAAATCAGGAGTTGTAAATCTGCTGAGAGGCAGAGGTGCTCAGTCACTCTCCATCCCAAAGAGGTGTCCAGTTGTATTGCCAGACCACCACTGTGCCTTCCTTTTGGGCCTTTATTTGTGGGCACCAATAATAATCTATACCCCTGAAGTGAAATAGGGTAGTAGGCCCATGTTTTCTGAAACAAGACTATTTGGTATCATCTTATGAAGTCACTCCACCAGGGAATTCCAGCAACCTGCTCCTCAGTCCAGCCACGTTGCATGATAAATGGTTCTGACTACAAATGAGATGCTAACAGTTGAAAAAGTGGAATTGAAACACACATGGATGCATCAGGTAATATGCTGGAACTCTTAGATTATTGTGCCTGAATATTGTGTCCTTGTCTCTTCCATGATTATATCGGCATGTATTGTCCAGTACTCTCCTGGACAATACGCCGTGATACCCGAGGGTCTGGGCGTGTAACAAATAAATAACATGTAAAAAAAAAAGCATAGTGAGCTATGCCTCCTCGCAAGTAGAAACTGTAAATTGTAAATTTTGTTTATACCTGTTATGTACTATTTCGTCATCTGTTAATAATTTCTGTACTCTGTAACAATGTATGACCAATGCCTAAGCTGTCCTGTAACCACGCCGTGATACCCAAGGGTCTGGGCGTGTAACAAATAAAATAAATAAATAAATACATAAATAAATAAATGAGGTATAGAGACTAGGGACTAATTAAGTTTCTATGCATTTTATAAATATATTGAGAATTGAATTAACATCAGTTTTAGGTGGCAGCCACATCTGTATGCACGTATTGCCTGATTTAGAGGGGGTGTAGCTCTATGAATGTCCTTGATCACTGTCAGCAGCAATCTATCTCAAAGGCTTCACAGGTGAATCGTGTCTCATGTTATTGTGCCCTTACCCGACAAAGGTAGTGTCCTGTTTGTTTTAATGATTTTTTTGTTGTAACAATGTGTTACTTTTTTTAGATGTAACACAGACAGGCGAGGGTAGCATAGACATACACTCAGAACATATCTGTACAGTTCATTCATGTAAACCTGACCAATTGCATTCAAGAGTCCTGCTTTTTCTCTGCTTTCTAGGACTTGTAATCCTGGTCTCCATTATAATTCCAGGACTTTGAGTCCCGGAATGCAGGAAAAGCACCTGAAATTTTACTAGCACTTCCCAAACACAGAGATGGGTATTTTGGCATTTATGGCAGTAGCATCTAATGTAGAGTGCAGACTAGGGGAGGATTACCCATTAATCAGTTTGGGATTTGGCCCGAAGGGTGAGCTGTAACAAAGGCTCAGAGGTTGCTCTGGTGTTGGAGCTTGCCTCTCTGTGTGTGGTCACACCCCTCACCGTCCTTTCTCAAGCCCCTGTGCTGCTTTAGAGACAAAACACATACAAATCATGCATTAGCCTGACTAAAGGGCTTGTGAGACTTGGTCCTACCTCCTACAGTCATCGGGTTAAATAATAGTCATCTGCATCTACATGGCTGATGTCCCTCGCAGGACAGATAGCTCACCGGTTAGGTGCATGTTGTTCAGATCTGTGCTTACAGAGCAGGTGACATGCTGGAGCCCAGGAAGGGCAGAATAATGTTTATTCTGATGTTGACAAAGTGTCCCATGAAAATAGCTAATATTATTAAAGGTGCTCTGAAGAGGGACATGCAGCATCATCCATGCACATTTTCACTATGCAACCGCACTCTGCTGTCACAGTAAAGAGCAGAGTATTTTAGTGAGAACTTCAATCCACAAACTGATGATAATGCCATGCAATCAATGGGTGTAGAAGTCTTTATTTATGTATTATTCTTTTTTCTGTGTGGCAGTGCTCATGAGCACATAACCATTCACAATATTCTCTATTGTGGCGTGCTGGAGGAAGGAGTCGGACAAAGAAGTGGCATGTTTACAACAATCTCTATTTGAATAATTTCCCTACCAGACTAAAGTAGAACTTAGGTGCTTATCGTCAATGTGGTTGTCAAACCCAAAATCTCTGTCCTCTGTCCAAACTAACCTACTCTAGCAATACCACTAACAAAAAGACATAAACGGCTCCTGGTGAATGACTCCCTTCTCCTGGTGCAAAGGGATCAACCCTAGGGAAGTGTGTCTATTAGTCTCTCATAACAGTTCAAGTTCTTCACTTGTAGAGAATACCAGGAGAATTACTCCCTTCTCCGGGTCCCACAGTTCAACAGCTGTTATCTTCTCCTGGTTGACTTGGCCAGCCTCCAAGCTGTGTTTAGTAACCTGTTGCCTTAATTTCTAATTCAACAATATAGGTGACAGGACCAGGAGAAGGACTCCCTTCTCTAGTTCTGTTGGTTCAGCCGTTGTCTAATTTTGGATAGCTTCCTACAACAGTATCAATCACTCTTTGGGCTTGTTTAAAAGTCAAATACTGCAGTTGTTTCAAAAACACACTTATTTCTCTTATTTCTCTCCCCTCCTCTTGTTGGTGAAAACAAGGGGAACTGTGCCTGTCGCGTCCTTGACTTTTCTGACACTGACAAAGGAGATTAATCTCATAGCACTCTCTAGCGTGAATGTTGCTTTTCATAATAGAGTATTGAGGGAGAGTCCGCAGAGTCCGCCCGATATGTTGTTCTCTTTGAGTCTATTTATCACAACGGAGGTGATGAAAATTACGAGTGATACTTCTGTCCCAACTGTAGAGACGAGAGAGATTACTCCTGAGTCTTTCTTTCCTTTCAATACCCTCGATACAATTACTGAGACGAGGGAGACTACTCCTGAGGTTTTCTTTCTTTTCAATACTCTTGATACAATTACTGAGATGAGGGAGGTTACTCCCGGTGCAATTCTTTACCTTCAGTACTTTTGAGGCAATTACTGTGAGGAGAGAGAGTTCTCCTGTGGATTTCTTCCCATTTGTTATTCTTGATACAGTTACTGAGACAAGTGAGATTACTCCCAAGACTTCTTTAGCTTCAGCAACCTTCCCCAATCCCCTAACAGGTCTGCAGTGTCTCCTGTTAACTCTTTGTTGTCGGAGCCACGTCGCTGGTACTTCCCGGGGTGTTGGGTCAATGCGTTCCCATGGAACGTCCTCTCTGCTTCTCCTTTCTCTTCCTGCTGTCGTGGGGTGCCAATTGCGACAGTGTCGGCACATTTAATGCATCCGCTCGGTCCACTTCCTTGAGGTCACGCCACTGTCAGTCAGTTTCCAGCTTCCAGTCAGACTTGCTCTAGGTCGGCCTGAAAAGACTCCTGCAATCTGCTGTCAGCGTCCTCCCGACTGGAGGTTTGCTTCTGCGATGTAGCTTTTTGCTCCCAGGTTGGAAATTCGCAGTTCTGTCAGGCTTTCTGCCTGCTTCGCCTGCTATGCCTGCTATCACTCTTATTGGGTCCTTTATCTATTTGTATTCAATGTGGCTGGTTCCTCCCCAGCTGAGTGCCACAGTCCTTTGTTTGTATCATTGGGTACTTTTGCATGCCTCCTTAAGGCCACCGTTTCCCAGTATCTTCTGTACTTGTCAAAGGAGTAGTTTGTATAACTCCATCAATCTTCTTCTTCACAGTACTCCTTGAAGATGACTTGAGACTTGTATGTCCCTTTTATTCTTACCGATCTTGGTGGTATCAATATTTACAGGAAGAAATGAAGAAGCATTGCAATACCGTATCATAGTGTTTTCAGACTGCTTCTAAGAAGACTTTATAGATGTCATGGACTCAAGGGCAAGAGGGTTAGGGAGTTACATCACGGAACGGGAGTCCTTGTCCCCATGAGGGGAGCATCTTCCTGTGAGGACCTACTTTCCGCCACCCATAGGGGGAACGTTGCGTAGCAGACTCACGTCCCTAGTCTCATAGGAAAGGGGAGAAGTGACGAGATCCCATGAATTGTCACTGTATTCAGAGGGAAGGTTGAACATTGTGTGAACTGGGCTGGAGTCCTTTACTGCTTGGGTTGCTGGTGACATCCCAGTATGTCCTTGGTGCACACAACACTAGGGACAAAGAAACCCAGATGGCACACAATTTGAAGCATGTGACACATGCAGAAATCTGCCATTCATATTCAGCTGAAGCTTAGACAGAGCTTCCTGTGCGCACACTGACAAGACGGTTCTTGGACAGGCCCTTTAAAGAAATGCACAGTCAAATATATTTATATAAAAGTGTAACACCACTAAGAATGACTTTAAACAATAACCGACATGCCACTAGGCAGTTGCTTTCATTAAAAAAATGTGTAAGGATGAACACTTCACCAGACAAGTGACACTGCTCTGTGCAGGCTCTTATGAGAAAAACACAATACACCACACAACAGCAGAGTGTGTGTTCCTAACCACATAACAACAGAGGGTGTGTTCCTAAGCACACAACAGCAGAGAGTGTCTTCAAAACCACGAACACATTGGCATAATCCTACCAAGTGAAATTACATTCAACAGTACTTCACTATACATGTAAAAGTCACTGAACAGTCCCATAACTAATAGAATACTGGGTGCACGCTACTCCTCATCATCAAACACTTGACACACTCATCGGAAGTGCAACATTGTTCTTCCACACTCATTAGAGCAACGTTGAAAACAATGATCACGCTCAGTCATCATACACAGTATTTGCCCCATCAAAAGGGTCGTACCTACTGGCTTTATCAAAGCATGCCTTTTCAAAAGAGGAATTCGGCACAAGCATCGCATTCAATGCTTTCTAAAGAATGCATTTACACAAAGAAGTAATAACGAAAGAGTGTAATGTTAGTAGTGTGTAGTTATTATTCATGTGCATCGCTTGATAACAATGGGGGTGCCTTTGGGTAACCCACAAATTGTGCACTGTTTATAACAACCTTCTAATGCAAGTCTCTCTAGAGTACCGTTTGATTCTACAGAATATATATAGGAGGGAAAAGCAAGCTTTAAAGTTCAATTTCCTTGTCTTCAACTCCGAATTCCGCCATATTTCCAGGAGTTAAAAGGGCACCGCCGAGACATTGTTAAAAGAAACCCTTTGCTGGGAAAGCGTGCAGGCTGCATGCAGCAGGCTTGCTAGCTACAAGCTATTGTGGTGACTTCTCTGGAGCGTTAATACGAAGGGCTCCGAATCAGGCCAGTGGCAGCTGATGTTAAAAGGACGTGGCGTGTGCACAAGTCAGGGCATAGGGGCTGGCTGCACGTATTAAAGTCAAACACATCACGACACGAGCGCCCGGAATAGAGCGAATGTGTACGGAGGCCCATCCCGGAAATCGTAATTGCTCTCTCTTTTTGTTTTCATCCCGGGGGAAGTCATTTACCGCCCCGTGCCCTTTCCCTTCCCCCAGACTCTGCGCTCCTTCACCTCACAGAGTAAAGAAGCCGCCATTTTCAAAGTGTTCTGGGAAAATAGAAGCACACCAAGGGGAGCGGCCGGCCGCTTCGTTATTGGCATGCCTCATGAGCATGGTTGCCCAATTAGAAGGGAAATTGGTGGAGGACTGGCATGGGGGAAGTGCGCAGAGGTATCTCTGCCGCTCATCGGTACACGCCACAGTGTTGTAGCAGGATGGTATAGTTATATGCCTTTCTCTTCGCCAGCTGGGGTGGTTGTGCTTTGGTGACTATTGAGCCCTAACTACTTAAAATGGTTACAGAATGGGTTATGGCGAATGATACTTCTGATTCTGAGTTAGGCAAGGCCTGTAAAATAGTGCATATCACAGATGGTATCACTTCATTCAGAAGAGCCTGTTGGCACTCCATGGCTTCCATCAAACAGGGAACCTCTTGAAGACCTGATGTTCATCAGCTGGGTAGCCTCTCTTTGCCATCTAAGTCAGTGCTGAAAATAATCACTCTGCTTTCTGTAGATTAACAAAACACCTTCTCCTCAACCAGTCACTGCAGCCTGCAGGGTCTAGATGCTGAGTGCCAACCTTGAGTTCACTCAAGTGTGTGCCATCTTCCTTCTCACTTATCTTACTCTCACCGCTTCCTGAACGGGGTCATTCATATTTGAAGTGACCGTGTACATGTTTTTTTTTGTGCACATATGTATGCATGATATGTGACTGTTTTGCTCTGCATCACAAAAACACAACCTGACACAAGATCACCAATTCTCAAAATAAAAGCTCATTAAGAGTTTAAAGTCTTGGGCCTCATTACAAGTTTGCCGGTCCGGGAACTATGGTACCAGTAAGCTTGCCAGTACCGTAGTTCCCGGACCGGCAAACTACGAGTTGTGCTCGTGGGTGCCTTTCTGCCCGCGCGGTCTAACCTGGCGGGCAGAGTAGCACCCGCGAGCACAGCATGTCGGATCCACCAGCACCGTTCATAACGGTGCCCATGCATCCAGCATCCCATTTCCCATTGAGCCTTATGGGGCTCAAATGGGAATGCTGAATCATTTTTCCCGGCACCCAGGAATGGGCAAATACCAGGTCCGGCAAGGCCATAATGACCCGGTAATTGCCCCTTTCTGGGCGCCAGAAAAAATAAAATACTAGTAGCAGCCGTGCCTGTATTACAGGCATGTCTACTGCCAGCCTCTTAATGAGGCCCATTGTTGTTATAAGGGTGAGAACTAATTTCAGAAACATGAACATGCTTAGATCTTTAGGGCTTCATTGCGAGTATGCCGGTCTGGCACATTTTCCAGACCGGCGTACTGGTAGGTAGAGGCAGTGAACTACTAACAGGGCTGACCTACTGGTAGTTCAGGCCCAGACCAGTAGATTCATTTATGCAACTGCACCATTAACAACGGTTCTGGTGCTTCAGTGGTTCCCATCGCATGGACTCCATGGGTATGGAAACGTACTGTTACTCTGAGAACCGTAATATCCTGGTAATACCCGGATATAGGACGGCGGAAACAGTAAGCAGAGATTGCCATCAAGCAACCGATAATACCAGCGACTTACCAGCGATCTCTTAATGACCCCTGTAGTCTTCTGATCCAGGTCAACATTTAACTATAGAGAGAAGTCTCCAAGGTGTTTTTCATATTTAATCTGAAATATTGTGTTTTTAAAGTTATGATTGTCATTTTATTAACTTCAAATGTTTTTCTTTTGTAATGCATATTACTTGTGTGATGATGATGATACATAGCTAAACGTTTGCTTTGCAAGCTGAAGAGCTAAATAGTTTAAAAAAAAAAGATCATTCCCCATCTATAGTCCTCATTTCATTTTCTGGCGGCCTGGCATTGTTGAAATCAATAAAAATCTCCAGTGCACAAACACTACAAAATGTATGCATGATGTGTGACTGTTTTGCCCTGCATCACAAAAACACAATCTGACACAAGATCACCAATTCTCAAAATAAAAACTTTGCTGCCCTTTTTCGTGTCTTTTTGTTCTTTGCCTTAATTTAGGGCTTCATTGCGAGTATGCCGGTTCCGGAACAAAGGTGTTGGTTGCAACGTGTACCGGCACATTTTCCAGACCGTCATACTCTGCGTCTGCTTGTAGAAGCAGTGAACAACTGACAAGCCTGACCTGCCAGAAGTTCAGGCCCATACCAGTAGATTCATTGAAGCACCGGCATCATTAACAACAGTGCCTGTGCTTAAGTGGTTCCCATTCCATGGAGTCCAATGAGACTCCATGGGAATGGAAACTTACCATTACTCCGCGAACCATAATATCCTGCTAATACAGGGAAATCGGACAGCAGAAATGGTAAGCAGAGATTGCCTGTAAGCCGCCAATACTACCAGCGACTTATTCTTAATGAACCCTTCCAGAGAGAAGTCTCCAAGGTTTTTTTTTTATCTAATCTGAAATATTGTGTTTTTAAAGTTATGAGTGTCATTTTATTAACTTCAAATGTTTTTCTTTTGTAATGAATATTACTTGTGTGATGATGATACATAGCTAAAAGTTTGCTTTGCAAGCTGAAGAGCTAAATACTAAAAAAAAATGTTAAATCCCCATCTGCAAAGATGCTGGTCCTGTAGCCTACTAGCATGTTATTACTTTCATCCTTGTCACACAGCATAAGGGAAATCTATAGTGAAAAAGTATGCAAAGAAATAAAAGTGCCAGTTTAAAGACAAACACGTGAACTGTAGCCTGCACTCAGCATCTGAAAAAAAAGACACGTGCAAGGAAATATGTGATATTTGCAGCCCATCTGCAATCAGAATATATGTCTGAAATAGCTGACAAGGCTTGAGATAAATACTTTCAGTTACATGAAATAATCCAGCAATCTTTTGTTAATCAGAGAACTGCCAAATCTCAGATGAAAAACACAGCATTTCATGAGAGAGGAAAAAACTAATTGTGGACTACATTATGGATATTTTCATTTACAGGACTGAGAATCAGCTTTCTAAAAAGTAACATATAGAAATATTAAATATGTACATGTCGATAGGACTTTGATTACAAAGATGTTATAATGTTGTTCTGTTTAAGGTGACAATTACAATGGAGAAAGGAAAGGAAGGCTGTGTTTCTGAATCAAACAGCTGCATTGGGCCTAGAAGGTAAAATTGCAAGAAAAGCAGGGAAAAGGACCTTCAGAGAAACACAAATGGTAATCGTTAACTACCCCATTTGCAACGGAGCCTATCCAAATGCCTTAACCTATGAAGAATTGATCTCACAAATAATCTGACCTTTCCATTAGGTAGCTTTTCCAGAGGGAAGGAAAGTTGCACTGTTGAAGACTTGGAGTCTGACTGAAGTTATTGAAAGTGGCTGTAATTATTCAAGGGGGTGTGACTGGGTCACATATGTCTCTGTCAGCTCTGTACTTCAAAGGACATTGCACATGACAACAAACATCCTTAGCAGCTATAAATGGCCCAACTTTCAGATGAAATGAAACTAACATTATATTACATCAGATGTTGTGTTTCCAGGTTGGGGATGGTATGCCATTTCAGATTGTGATTCATTCCATTATGTGCAAGAATAAAATGCACCATGTGAAATGTACTTATGAAGTCATATTTTTGGTTGCAACTTTTGCTGGCAAGGTCCTAGAGGCATGTATTTTTTTAAAGTTCTGGATAAAAAACGATGTAGGGTTATTATATAAGTTTCGCAAATGTGCATATTTTCATGCAGAAATCTCACACAGCAGTGATTCATATATTCTAATGTTCCTGCCAGTGAGCCCATTATTTTGAGCTGGAAATTGAATTTTTGTGAAAAATATCAACGAGCAGAAAACCACAATTTGTAACACAAACATCACACGTTGTGCCGAGATCAGACTAACATCATTTGATTTGTCTAAGTGAGAGCGATCTGATGAACTGATAAGTAACATGATCACATGTGAGGAATATGGAATTTTAGAAAGCTACTATTGTTTAATGCCAACATCTCTGAGATGACATCTCATTAAATGTGAGGAAACTAGGTGTAGAATTCACTCGTATTAGACTGCCCTTTTCAGTAATGTGCTCAAAGAGCACAGAGTTGATGGTTTAGTGTGATGTTACTTGTGGAACACTGTCAATCGCAAGAAATGATTACCACCTCTAAAGGGAGTGGTTTATGCTCTATAACCTCCAATTGGTGGAGACCAGGTTAGCAGACATGGATTCTCAAAGTAAGCAGTCCCAAGAAGCAGCCCAGAAAAATTCAGAGGCACTGTTGAGTGTTAAGCAATTGTTTAATGGCAAAATGGAATTGAAAGTTGAGTATTTTCCCTATTCTTTTTGTTTTCGGGGGACCGGTTTTTCTGTTTGTATGTACATGGCAAACTGCAAGACATTTTGAGGTTGCAAGAAACACTGAAAAAAGTCAGGTTTCTACATTGCTACAGAACATTTTCATTGATGAGATGAAAGGTGAAATCGGGACATATTGTGATCATTTGTATTTCCAAGTGACACTATTTGTGAGTCTACAAGACACTTATAATCAGTGTAGGTAGGCCAATAATATGCTTCAGGGAAAATATAAATACCAGTCTGCCCATAATAATGCCCTGCTGGACAACAGTGTGACACTGAAATGACACATTGTGGAATTAAAGCAAGAAAATAACAAACAGATGCTCAAGGAAGTTGAGTCCCAAACTGAATTTGATCAAATTATGCTTAATTTTAGTGTAATAAAACAACCAGTGGTGAGCTCACACACAGATGTGATGCTCTAATTCAAGAGAAACAACAGCTTGTTCAAAAAGAAAATCAGACACAAAGAAATTAGGGGTTCATCTTAGTCTTGTCCCAAGAACTAGCCAATGGGAAAGATGGCAATTTGCACCTACAAGATCAATTGGAACAAATAAGGGTTGACCTAAAAAAGACAGTCAAACAAAAAGAAGCCATTGAAAAACAAATGCAGCACTGCCAAGAGAAAAGTCATGAAAGATCTAGCATAATTCAAAACTGCCATTGCGAGAAAGAATTTATTTTCGATGGGAACTGCAAACTGCAAACGATTTGTTAACGTCCCATAGCATGACATCGGAATCTAATCAGGTCTGTATGTCTGAAATGAGAGAATATTGAGTCCATTCTAAGCAGAACATGATCATTGAAAAGGATAATTATGAAAACTCAAGGCAGGTAGTAAGGGACTATAAAATGACCTTACAACTACAGAGCAGACAGCCACAAGGGACAGGTGCTTTGGACAGGGTGAGTCATCCTTTTCTGCCAAAGATCTCGTTCCTCCGAAAGTAAAACTTTCCATGTACATGCTGAGGGACATAATATGCATGATCCATCTAGACAGATAGGAGCTGCCAGATGTCTAACACCCCCTCTGTCAAATATTTCTGATTATGGAGGGAGAGCCATCCTTATCAGACATAGATGATGTCTCACCCTTACCACTGAGCAGGATGGAGAATGCACCATTCAGCATGTCAGGAGGGGATAGGAATGGAAATGAAAATACATTTGGACATTAGGAACAATATCAAGATGAATTGAGAGACCTAGAACTACAGAAACCGATACTGCAGAGAAATAATCTACCCCACTTGGCTGAGATAGATCATTTTAAAAGTCACTTCCCATAAGGGAGAATGGTAGAATTCTTCAAGGCCATCTGGGGGAAGAGACAGTGTATATTTTTAACCATCAGAAGAAGAAGGATACTATCATCGCCTCTCTAAAAAGGGATCCAAAGAAAAGAACAAAGGGAGGAGCTTTTGACCCATGCTTCTAGAAGGTATTCTCAAAATTAGAGCAGTATGGAGGGCCCATATGACAACAAGGAATAGGGTTCCAGCAGTGAACCTGACTCTGAGGGTCAGGTATACGCAAGAAGGACAGATCCCAAAAGAGTTTCATCATAGACTCCATAAAGCTATTAAAAGCCATCAAAATGTTATTACTCCGTATTTCAAAAACACAAATTATTCTGTGTGGGAACTTCTAAAATTGGCAGGTTGAGCACTCATTGCTGTGATATGTGTTTGATCTGCAAGTCTCAGATTCAATTCCCGGCAAGGTTGACTCAGACTTTAATCCTTTTGAGGTCTATAAAGTGAGTAGCAATTTCAATTGAGCAATAATAATGTATGTACATTTGTTCTCTGTTAGGCACTTTTGATAAAAGCTAAGCTCTATATAAATAACAAGTTATAAATTGTATGAACAAATGATGTCCTCATCTGTAATAAATAGTGACCTCAATAACAAGGAGTATGCAAAATGGCGCTCTCTCTGAGTTTTCAAGCTTGTTTGCAGGGCCGAAGGACCAACACCACCATAAATGGTCTTCTTATAAGCAGGGAATCGTAAAACACTAATCTACATACAGAAACCCCCAAGGGGCCCGTAAAGCTGAATACAACATAGTTTGATGTGAGAACCAATCTCCAAGAAAATTTGACCAAAAGTTGAAGCATGCATGTGCACAGATGTCTCAACGGGTAAATACCAACAGTAGGGAGTTAATTACAAAATGTTTTTGTGTCCTTCCAAAATACATGGTCACCCAATTAGTGAGGGGCCTATATGACTCATGAAGACCTGAATGGGTTATATCACAAGCTAAAAGGATTTATGAGGTCTGAAAGCCTACAGAAAATAAAAAAACCTCCATAGCACACCTATCACCACAAAAATGGCAGAGGTGAAGAACACTCCTCATTTGGACCATGAATCAGGATGGTTTGAAAAATGGTTGTCCTACTGGCAAACACATTGGGCAATAGAGAAGGCGCTCTCCCCAGTCCAAATCAAGCTTGGAACACATGTTCCAAAATACAAATCCATCTGACACTACCATATATTCAAGTCCAAAGGTTTTTCTAACATTGCCTACAGATACACTCCCCCGCAGCGGTGCGGGAGGAGGTTTCAAATCAAGGTACAGTTCCTCTGGTAAATCCCAATCAGAATTTCTCACAGGAAAGAAATCCAACAACCAATTCAAATCTAAATGTCCCAAATACTTACCTTTGTAATACACATTTCCAAATCAACTTCCTTCCATCTCCTCCTAAGAACCAGGAAAATACAGATCACTGTAGTTATCAACAGTCCCCTAGTTACCTTGCACAGAGGAATAGTTATCCCTCCAGGGAGCAACATAGGTATGACTAAAGACCTCCCTACAGTTCTCTTAACTTGAATGATAAGTCAATAAATTGACAGAGAACATCAGACAGATGTTGAACGAACAATATAACTCTCTGACTGCCAGCATTCCCCAAAATAACCCAAAATCCAGGTCAGGTGACATAGGGGGGGACAATGAAACGAGGCAAACAATTCTGATAACAGTGTCCAATGGGAAGAGGAAAAAGGGGACTATGGAAGAAAATACATGCTAAGCCTTTGAGAAAACGTGTTTTCTAACACAGAAAAGCAGCCCAGAATTAAATACAGAAATGTCAGAAACTATTAGCCATAACTCTTTCCACTGGGGATTAAAATCAAAGAACAGAGAACAATAGTGAAATTCCAAGAAAATAAAAAAATTCAGTGAGAGATAGGAGAAGAGAGGAAACTCAGAAAAGAAAGTATTCTCTTTCAGAGATGATGTGTCATCTCCCAAAGAAAAGTGTGTTAATATAAAAGACCCTGAATCTGACAGTATCAAAACAAAGGTGAAGAAGTGCAAAGAAACCCCTAGATATGAAAGCCAATCTGACCAAATTGAAACTGTAAACCCAGAAAGTTCCAAAACAGTAGTGGTACCCTCTCTACTAAAGACGTTTGTGGAAAGGGAGATGAACATACTCCATATTATCAGGGTAATTCATAGATTTCAGCGCAGAGCCAGCATACCCGAGCATCGCAGAGGGCTAGCGTGCGCCAGCGTGCGCCAGCCGTGTGTGCTAAACAGCATTCTGGTGCACCGCGTATTCATGGAATATCCAAGCCATTTTGAGCGCTGGCGCAGAGAACATCCCGCAGCACCAGTTACGTCCCCAAGGACGCCCCTTGCGCAAGGATAAGGCATTGAAATCCCCAATGCTGCGCAAAGGGCCACGCTAACCCTGAACCAGTTCACAGTGCTAGGACAGTGCATTTGGGGGGTGCGCGGGTATATTCACACACGATAGGCCTTAGGGAGTGGGGTACGTGTATTTCAGGGGTGCGCATGGTGAATCACACACGATAGGCCTTATGCGAGCGGGGTACGTGTATTCTGAGGGGTGCGCGTGGAGAATCACACGCGATAGGCCTTGTGCGAGCGGGGTACATGTATTTCGGGGGTGCACGTGGAGAATCACACGCGATAGGCCTTGTGCGAGCGGGGTACTTGTATTCTGAGGGGTGCGTGTGGAGGTTCACACGTGATAGACCTTGGGGAGCGGGGTACGTGTATTCTGAGGGGTGTGCATGGAGAATCACATGCTATAGGCCTTGTGCGAGCGGGGTACGTGTATTTCGGGGGTGCGCATGGAGAATCACACGTGATAGGCCTTGTGCGAGCGGGGTACGTGTATTCGGAGGGATGCGCGTGGAGAATCACATGCGATAGGCCGTGGGGAGTGGGATACGTGTATTCTGAGGGGTCCGCGTGGAGAATCACACGCGATAGGCCTTGGGGTCCGGGGTACGTGTTTTCTAAGGGGTGTGCGGGTAGATTCACACGCGATAGGCCTTGGGGAGCGGGATACGTGTATTCTGAGGGGTGAGCATGGAGAATCACACATGATAGGCCTTGTGCGAGTGGGGTACGTGTATTTCAGGGGTGCGTGTGGAGAATCACACGCGATAGGCCTTGTGCGAGTGGGGTATGTGTATTCTGAGGGGTGCGCGGGTAGATTCACACGTGATAGGCCTTGGGGAGCGGGGTACGTGTAATCTGAGGGGTGCGCGTGGAGTATCACACGCGATAGGCCTTGTGTGAGCGGGGTACGTGTATTTCGGGGGTGCGCATGGAGAATCACACATGATAGGCCTTGTGAAAGCAGGGTACGTGTATTCTGAGGGGTGCGCGTGGAGAATCACATACGATAGGCCTTGGGGAGCGGGGTACGTGTATTCTGAGGGGTGCATGTGGAGAATCGCATGCGATAGGCCTTGTGCGAGCGGGGTACGTGTATTCTGAGGGGTGCACCATAGATTCACATGCGATAGGCCTTGGGGAGCGGGGTATGTGTATTCTGAGGGGTGCTCGTGGAGAATCACACACGATAGGCCTTGTGCAAGCGGGGTACGTGTATTCTGAGGGGTGCGCAGGTAGATTCACACGTGATAGGCCTTAGGGAGCGGGGTACAGGTATTCTGAGGGGTGCACATGGAGAATCACATGCGATAGGCCTTGTGCGAGCGGGGTATGTGTATTTCGGGGGTGCACGTGGAGAATCACATGCAATAGGCCTTGGGGAGTGGGGCACGTGTATTCTGAGGGGTGCGCGTGGAGAATCACACACAATAGGCCTTGTGCAAGCAGGGTACGTGTATTTCGTGGGCTGTGCGGGGAGTTTAACATGCATTTTCACTGTCACGGGAGGGGTACGTGTATTCCTGGTGTGCCCCAACGTACATTGGCAGTGTGTGTCCTCCCAGGTGTGCCCTCTCCCTCCTCCCCAGGCCCTGGAGGCAGCCCACAACACAGGGGACTACCCTGCACCCCTGGCCATGCCCCAAAGGCAGCCCAGCCACCCTGGCCATGCCCCCCAGCCAGCCCACATGTTGCCATGCACAAGTGAGCACCGACACATGTCCCTGCACCTCCACCCACCCAGCAGTGACAGGCACCTGCCAGCCGGTCCTGACTCATGTCTCTCCACCCACTCACCCACCCATCAGTGAAAGGCACCTGCCAGCAGGCCCGACTCATGTCCCCCCACCCACTCACCCACCCATCAGTGACAGGCACCTGCAAGCAGGCCCCGACTCATGTCCCCCCACCCAATCACCCACCCAGCAGTGACGGGCACCTGCCAGCAGGCCCCGACTCATGTCCCCCTGCACCCCCACCCACCCAGCAGTGACAGGTACCTGCCAGCAGGCCCCGACTCATGTCCCCCTGCACCTCCACCCACCCAGCAGTGACAGGCACCTGCCAGCAGGCCCGACTCATACCCCCCCACATGTCATGACGATCCACAAGCATGGGCCTTATGGCCACCCAAATGACACCCCACGCCACCCCTGTCCAATCACACAACCAGGTATTACATCCAGCCTACAATGAAATCCCCATAACATGACACATCCCAAATGGAAAGTATGCACATCAACACATTTCCGTCACACCCACACAATGGGTCCATGTGATTGAGAAAACACACATCGTGACATGCATGAAACCAAAGAGAGAATACCAGACATTGAAGTAGGAAATAAAAATGTATTGAACACAAAAGCAAGGGAATTAAATGAAACACAAAAAAATTGAACTAAATAATGAAAATCTGCATGTCCAAAATATAAACCAAAAAAGCATGAAAGCAAAATCCAAATCAATCCAAAAGCACGTGTCCAAAGTGTGAGTCCGCCAAAACAAATCCAAAGTGCAAAACAAGAAAACAAACATTGATCCATGGAAAAAAAGAAATAAGGAGCCAAATCCATTGTCAAACTATTTACAAAGTACAAATCCAGGGTCCATGTGCCCAATCTTTTAAATGAAACCTAAAGAAAACCCTACCTAAAGAAGAACTGTATAAAAAAAACGTGGGGCATTGTCCAAGCATCCCAAAATAAATAAAAACAGAAAGGAAACCTAACTCACTCTGTGATGTCCCGGGCCAGGGCATCATCGAACTCCATGCCGATGTCCCGGAGGCGGGCCTTTGCCCTGGCCCCGAGGTCTCGCAAGAATGCAGTCATGGCCTGTTCCAACTCCCTGTGAGTTGCCTCGAGGCACTCAGCCTGCCTCAACGCTCGGCGCATGGAGAACTCCGCCCTGACCATGGTGAGCTGCGCCTCTTCCACCCGCCGCCGCTCCGCATCTATCCGCTGGCCCAACCGATGCCACACGGAAGACACTCCCATTCCAGGGTCCTCCTGTCCTTCGGCCGATGCCTGCCCCTCTGATGTTGATGGCCCGAGCCATCATCGTTCCCACCTTGAGCCTGCTGCTGCTGTCCATGTGCCCTGCCTGATGTTGCAGGCACATCCTCCATCTGCTGGTGTCCACCCCTGCTGGACGTCCGACTCCCGACTTTGGCAGGTATGGGAGCTCCACCAAGCTGGCTGTGTTGTTCGGGCCAGGTCCACAGGGGGCCCTGGTGGAATTTGGGCCGGAAGACGGCAGGGAGAACGACTGGCGCATAGTCTCAACAGAGGAGGAGAGGGCCGCCAGAGTGCTCGACACATGTAGGAACCCTCCGACCAGGGCCCCTCCCAACTGTGCCACGTGTCCATACAGCTCTTCGTGAAGGCGTGCGTGGTCCCCCCAGGAAGCACTCATGTCATCACGAATGACACGCGTGTGCAACGAGACACCAATCAGGACGGAAGCCATACGGTCTGGGGTCTCCTCGTCCGCAGGTAGTGGAGTGCCAGATGACGTGGGACTCCCCCTACTTGCGGACGGGCCTGGGACGAGGCATCCCTGCTGGTGCATGGTGGTGCAGTCACAGGGTCAGGGACAGTGACATGCACATGCCCCTCCGCGGTGACCTGTGCTGCCTCCTGTCCCTGGCCCTGGACTGCACCACTTTCACCAGTGGTACTACCCCCACCAGGCCCTATGTGTGGCTCAGTAGCGGCATCCTCCTCCTCTGTGTAGACCACCAACCTGGATGGCCCTGCACCGTCTTCTGCCATTGCAAGCCCCTGTGGGGGCTCACCCAGCCCTTCTGCTGCAGCCGTAGTGGCAGACGCGGCACCAGTCCCCTCGCTCCCGGGTGATGGCAATTCCTGGGAGGGTGGCTGGGCCTTGCGTCGCCGCACGGTGGAGGCAACCCCACCGCTTTGCTCCACAGCCCTCTTCTTCACTCGACGCTGCATAGAGGGAGACATACAACACAGGCATCTCAGGGTACTGTACAATAGTCCCCTAGGCAGGAAGCAATAGAACATGAGTGGCACTGTCAAACGTCACTTCCATCCTGTACCTCCACAACACATGGGTCAATGCGGTCAACACACATGCAGAAACAGGCACGTCTCATGCAATGAACATCAGCATCCATGTACAAGGGCCTCTATTGACATAAATGTTGGCTTCAAACTCACATGCATCATGGCTCATACTGATCCCATGTATACACATCACCGGAGGTTCATGCGTCAGGGCGCATACACCACAGACACAGTGGATACAAGGATGACTAAACTGCATAAGTGAATCAACACATTGTCACAGTCATGTGTCATGCATCCATGGCGTTTCAAAGTCACACAAACGCTAGTCAGACACACAGACATGTAAACCATACATGTCCATGACAGCAGTGTTAGGGAGAATTCTCTGTTTAGGCTGAATTTCCTAAACTAGTGAGTCCCCCAGCAGCTTTGCTGGATTTCTGGAGTTTGTTTTTTTCCATCCTGCCAAGAGTGAGACTCTTTTTCTCCCACTCTTGGACATGAATGTGTGTAATTCCTTGGAATGTCAATGTGTTCTATGGGCTATGGGGTCTTTTACTCCATAGGGTCTCATATGTTTTCCTATGTGTGTTACAACGCACCCTCCATGCCGTAACACTGGGGCGTCCTAGCGGACCTCCACCATAGACTCCATACCCGGGGACTGACTACTGTCTCCCCGGGTATGTAAAGTCACCATTGGCTTTACTAGACCTAAATTTAATAACAGAACTAGTACAAACCATCCTATTGTGGACGTACCAGTAGGGGTAATTCGATTACTCCTAGGTCTGTTATTCGAGGGGGCACTGTCCCATTCCCCCTCATCGAGTTTTGGCTGGTGGTAGTGGAAACTACTTGTTATATTCAACCCCGAATATAACCCTGTGGTATTCTTCCCATTGTTGGAGGTTAATACTTTTTCTTGTTAATCTCTAACATACCACCGGTTTATTTATCTTAAATAAATCTATCGGTTGGTATTTTCTGCCAGAACTCGGTTTTTAAAATGGTGTCTGTGTTCGTCTCTGTGACTCCTAAACCAAAGGTTGAGCCCTTTGTTCCACTTTTGGCGGGCCCCCACACAGAGGCCCTCCAAGGTGGTGCCATTCTGTCTCGGTACCACAGGGGGTACGGGAGGGGGTTTAGGCACCCTGGACTGAGTTGCCTTGCCAACTCAAGTCGCACTCTGGTGTGATTGGCCCAAGTGGTGAGCCACCCCGCTCACCACTTAGCGTGTTTTGATTGACAGCTAGGCTGAATGAATGGGGGTTTTCTGCATAAAAGCAGGGCTTTTGGGACGGGATCTTCAGAAGTCGCCACAGGACCTAAGAATCCGACGAGGGTAAAGTTGAGCCGACCTGCAACGACGACACCTCCGGTGGAGCCCTGCGGAACCGACTCACCACTTCCCGACGACAGAGGAGATCTCCCCGCCGGAGAGTCTCTTCCCCTGACTGGTGGGAACAACCAGTCCCCTTTTGCTTTTTCTTCGTTCCAGGACGTAGTGGTCGAATTGCCCATGCAGAGCACCCCGACAACCGGATAGCCACTACCCCTGTACCGCGACCAAAAGGTGGTGCCTTGTGACGGAGCACTCCGCGGCTGGTCTCTTCCCTGGTGGTGCAACGATCTTCAACTTTCCTTCGATGACGAGATCATCTCTTCTCTTGGCAAATACCCGACGTGCATCCACCACCAGGAACAACTGCCCTCCGCCGGAGCTGTCTCTCCACAAACAAGGTACTGTGTCCGCCTGGCTTCCCTTTCTGCTGGATAGAGTGAGTTGTCTTAATCCTCGCCTCTCCATTGGGTCGCCTCCAAGCTTTCTTAACTTTCTGTTCTGAACTGGTCCAATCTGTCTATAACAATTTGCGACAAAGACTCGAAGCACATTTTCACTGAGATACTTTTTGGGACATATCGCCTTGCCTCTCCCCGAGTGGGCCTGGCCTCGGAACTTTGCGATCTACAGTAGACCCTGCCTTACTTGCCTTGCATTTGTTCGTCGAAGTGTTGGTACCGAGTTGATTTCATAACCTGTCTTTTCTCTCCCACCCTAACGAATACTAGAGTGCCATCTAGGTTAAAGCATTCACCTCTGTCTGCAAATAAGTGGTGCCGTTGAACCTAGATTTGTTTCCTTAAAGTAATTGTGATTGAAGTTGTTTGCCGTATTAGTGCCAGAGTGTTTTCCATAGATGTGTTGTTATAAATAAATACCTATATATCTTTACACCGAAGCCTTGTTCCGTGTTTGCTTGTTCTACTGTGTAAATTGCCCTATTTTGTATACTCCACATACTGCCTAACTCTTCTTGAGGGAAGTCTGACTGCTCAGCCACAGCTACCAAGTGAATCTGTGTGGTACAGACTGCTACCAAGTGGGTTTACTGCCAACCACCTATAGTCCTAAATCTTTTGCAGTGGTCCCAGAGGGAACTGCACAGGTTTCCGCCTAACAAGCAGCACCCATCTCTCACACCCCATCCATGTCGAAGAACAAAGACAGGCATGCATTCATGTGTGCATTCCGCATGCTGCTCCCCATGTTGCATTGGAAGATATCCACCATCCATGTGGTTCACGCATGACTGGTCTCACATGCAGCACCATGATGTCTCTGCACACACACATCCATACATGGCCTATGTCACACATACAGGCAATTACCTGACTACCAGCACACTGCAACATGCCCTGTTTCACACAGCAATGCATGGCCACTTACCGCTCAACTCCAGACGGGTTTGCCTCTGAAGGAACTGGGCATGGAGCGCTGGGCTTATGCGTTCCAGGACCCTCATCTGGATGTTTGTCAGGCTGACCCGGTACCCCTCTGCATCCTCTGCCTTGAAGAGGCGCCGGGCCTTGTTGAGAGTCCTGGACCTGAAGTCCTCCCAGCGCTTCCGGACGTGTTTGATGTTATGTCCTCCCAGATCCTCTCCCATCCTTCCTTATTGGCGCACGATGGTGTGAAGAGGGCATCATAATGCTCCAGAACTTGCTCCACCAGGGTACCAACTTCCTTATTGGTGAAGCTGGTAGCCCTCTGCCTCTCTGGCTGGCAGTCGTTAGTGGTCTCGGATGTTGTTTCCCCCGACATGGCGATCCCAGAGGCAGGTGTGGGTGGGCAACTGGGTCCTGGGGCTGGGCTGTGTAGCGATGGTATCCCAGTCGGGAGTCTTCTGTTCCAGCAGGGGTGGACACAGCAACTGGACCCCTGCAGATGGCTGACGTGCAGGCACCAAATAGCAGGGCACGTGGGCAGCAGGCAGCAGCAGATGGCAGGTGGGAGCGTGCCCAGGGCTCTGGGGGGCAGGAAAATGGCCTTTTGGGCAGGAGCATGGTCTTCCGTGTGTTGTCGCGTGGCCAGCTTGATACGGAGTGATTTGGCACGTGAAAAATCTACACGTCAGTGTGTAATTCAAGGAAAGGCCCTTAGCGCGTAAGCGCATCTGTGACGTAACGCGCACGGGCGTTTCCCTCAACACGGGTGCATAGTGAATCAGCAAGTGAAAAACAACACATCAGCGTGCAATTGGAGGAAAGGCCCTTGGCGCGTACGCACGTACGTGTGGGCTGGCTCAAAAGGCACGTGTATGACACCAGTTCCTCGTACGTGCTTTTTGTTGAGAGCGAGCGGGTGATTCTTGTACTTCTTGTCGGTTCACACGCAATTACTTCACAATGGTTCCAGTTCCTACTCCCTGTTTACTCAGACAGCGTTCAATTCTTCTTTTGGCGGGGTGTTGCCAATGCGCACATGCGTGTCTTTTTCACGTTCTTTTTCCAGGCAGACGGTGAGTCACGCATGTATTTTCCAACTGTGGTTGCCCCCGTGTGTCGCGTACCACTTCAAAGGTCATTGTAAGCTGCGTGTATCACGCGTACGCTTATTTTTGTGTTTATGGGTGCCACAGCGAAGTGCGGGTTCATTTTTCCACACATGTGGTCTACCAGGATTTGTGTGCACGTTAAATATTGTTTTTGGGGTGCCTGTGCGTTGCGTGACCCGTCATCTTCCCCCAGGGTTCACAGACAGCCTTGCTAGCACACTAGGGGATTAATTCCATCTAGTACCCTACCCCTTTCACCCCAATTGCCCAGGACAATTGTTAACTGCAACTCCCATACGCACAACAACATCAGTGCCATGGTTGGGAGGCGACCAAGCAGTAAGGGAGGCAAAGGTGTCCGAGCTCAAAGAGGTGGGCACAGTAGGGGTCGTGGCCAGGATGTGCAGGGTGGCCCAAGAGGCCAGTGTGTGGAGGACCAATCGGGGACACCGAGGGCCCCCCCCATGGTTGGGGGAAATGTGGCTGACACCATCCCAGCTCAGCCCTTGTTAAACCGGCCCATATTGTCAACTGAACCGGCACAGGTTGACTCCCAGGCTGACTTCTGTGTCACCAAGTCTAATCCGCGTGTGGCAGTGAAAGTTGCTGTCACCAGGCCACGTGGATCTGGGGCAGCAATGTCATCTGCTGCCCCAAGTAGCCAGGGTGAGGGGGCTGCAGGGGCAGCTGCAGCTCAATCCACCCCAGCTCCGAGTCTCCCAGCCGGGACAGTCCAAGTCCATTACCCTGAGGTTGCTCCTGCCAACATCACCCCACAGCCAATGCCTGCAGTGCGACCTTTGGTCATTGTGCCTTTGGAAACTTCCAGTGCCCAGTCCACTTGCGCTTCAGCCCATACCAACCAGAGCAGCATAAGCCACTCAGGGTCTGCACCACCTTCCAAGAAGAAGAAGGGTGCTCTTGCAGTACAGGCTGGGAACCTAGACATGGCTACACACTCCGGCACATCAAGGAAGCCTAGTTTCAATGACGCCGAATAAGATGCACTTGTGGCCTATGTGTTGGCACGTAGCTGCGAAATGGTGGTGACTGCAGGGTGCAAGACTACGACTGCTCAACGTAGGGCCCACTGGGAGACCATCGCAGACCAAATTAGTTCCCTTGGATTTGTGAAGCGCACAGCTGATGATTGCTTTAAGCGAGGGAATGACATGAAACGCAGAGCAAAGAACAAGCTGGCTTCCAATTATGTCTCTACTCTGGTGACTGGCGGTGGGTCTCCACCAGAGGACGACTGACTCACTGAACATGAGTCTGTTGCTGGAGGCTTCATCACAGAGGATCAGATCCGAGGCATGGGAGACCTACCAGATCTTGAAGCATTGTCCGGTGAGTGCCCATGCATGTGTGTGTACTCCATGTGTATGTTGCTTGGGTGATGCGTTCTGATTGACTGCCAGGTGAGGCTGTGTAGTCATGACTGGTATGGGTCACCCATGTGGTCCCTCCAAACCATTCCACCACCTTGGGTTTGGGTATGACAGTATCCCTTCTGACTACAATTGCCAATTTGTACCTGATTACTGCAGTTGACCTTCAACTGTCATCTTGCAACAACATTGTTGAAAATGTTTTCATGTTCATTCAGCCTGATTGTTTTCATCCTTGCCATTTTTACCACACATTTTTTCCCCTACTGCCACAAATGTAACATACTTCAGTCATAGATTACACCCCACAATGGCCCACATGTATTACCTTGTTATGGGAATGATTTCAACATTCAGGCTGATTGAGTAATGTGCACCTACACATGGCCTGCACACAATCATTTTTGGCCCCTGTATGTATGTTGAACATGACTGTTGTCTTCTGTCATGTTGAAGTGACCAGCCTTTGATGTATCCATGTGCCTGCCATCACTGCATCAGTGAACAATGGATTTGTTGCAGTGTGTGGCACATGCATGTTTTGTCACACTATTTTGCATGTTTTATCTCATGATGTCCATCTCACATGGATGGGTGACAGTACTTATTTCCTACCATATGGCTGTACTTGTCAAATGTACCATGGCTAAGTTACGTGCCATCTGTGTGCTGGCATGTGTCATGTATGTGTATTGGACATGCAACTCACAGGCTAATGTGTGATGCCAGTGCTATCCAGCGTGCAGCACATGTGTTGCTTTTCCATCTTGGAGTCCTCAGTGTCTGCTTTTTGCCTCCCCTTCCAACTCATTGACAGTGCATGCATGCCAGGGTTATTGTCATGTGGGACATGTGTCATTTATGTACTGGATCTCTGCCTCGTCAGGCATATGTGTGTGTGCTATGGTGCTCATGCCTGTTTCCATTTGTTATCTTTCATGTTTTTGCAGGTGATGAGGCACTTGCTGCTGTTGAGGAGGAGGAGATGGCGCAGAGCCAGGAGTACTCACAGCCACAACCGGGCACCAGTGGAGGACGTGGGGTGGTAGTGGGTGAAAACCCATTTGTCCTACAGACCATGCTGTCCACGGGTGTCTCTGGGTCCACCTCCGGAGACCTCTATGAATCAGGTGCTGAATCGGACATTGAGACATATGTGCCGTCGCAGGTGAGTGTTTCTGGCAGGGAGGCTGTACTGGCCAACCCATCCTCACCGGGGGTGGACCCCTCTATGGGGATTTTAGTGTCGGGAAGTCTGCCTGTGGTGGTTACGGATGCAGGGTCACACTCCACAATATTTGCTCCTGTTCCTGGGCCAGCAGATCAAAGGAGGAATGCAGTCCTGCAGCCTCAGGCAGTGCCAGCACAGCAAGGTGCATATCGCCTTGCCCCAAACAGGTGTGGTGCCAGACAACGCGGTGGCTGTGTGCCACCAGGCAATACTGTGTGGGAGAACTCCATGTACAGTATAGCAGCACAACAGGGGGCATCGTGTGAAATGATGGCTCAGGCAATGGATAGGGTGGCCACTTCCATTCTCCCCGCTGAAAGGCAGATGGAGCTCCAGCAGCAGGCAACAGACTCCATTTGCCACTCACATAGGGAGGACATGTTGGTGTCCAACAGGGACCGACGGGCTGCACTGGAGACTCTGTGCACAGCCATTTCTGTAGAGTCACAGGGCCACAGGGAAGCCCTCAGGTTAGAACACAGGTCCCTCAGAGATACTCTGGGTGAACTTGAGGTGTCCCAGAGTACAAGGGCAGAACAGCAGCTGGAGCAGCTGACACGTACACTGTCAGCTGAGCTCTAGGCAACACGTCAGGAGATCCGGGCATCACGCGAGGCCATGCAGGCAGAAATGCGTGCTACCCGTGAGGTGCTGCATGGGGATCTCCGTACCATTATCCTCCAGAACCAAACCTTCCAGACCCACATGCTTGCTGCCATGGAGGACCATACCAGGGCTTTGTGCGGTCTGCTTCCCATATCACAGCCACCTCCTGATGTAGCAGCAGAAGGTGATGACAGCGACGATAGTTCTTCCACTGTAGCGTAGCCGTGCAGGCCATGAGCTCATTGAGTTTTTTTTTTCTCTCAACATCCATGCATGTGGGTGTTGGGGTGCACCCTGTACTTCGACGCTCCTGGGTGGCCTCCCCCCGGTCGACACATGGGCATTTTTGATTATTTTTTTTTTTTCATTTCTTTTTACAGTGTGTTGCTTTGTGTGGTTCCCGTAGGCATCCACTGTGCATTCCAGCTGGGCACATGCAGGCTTGTCCTGTCTTTGGGTTAGAAGCTTGGGTTCCTGACACACACACACCCCTCCTGCTTCCCCTTTCCATGGGCTTGCAAAGGGTGTGACCAAGTGACAGTAATTTACACAGTGACATTGGGCTCCCATGAGTTATGTGGCCAGTCTGTAGTCAAAACTGTGTGTACATCCCTAGTGGGGATTTTTGTTCGATTCTCCACTGCATGATGTATTGATATTTTGTTGTGCATCCATGTCTTTATCCTTATATACATGTAGATTCTTTATGTCTAAACAAGATGCAGTTAATGTTGTATGCAGTACACTGACACATTTGCCTGACAGCAACACTCTGCAGTTCGAAGGGGTCGATGTGCTGCCTTAGTCAGGTTGTGACACTTGCATTACTTTAATTTTCCCCTGTCATATATTATCACTGTTTCATCCTGTAGTGATGTTTGGTTTGTAAGTATTTGTTAATGTGTGCTGTTTCTTATTGATTACTGAGAGCATATTGTCTGTGGCCTGTTTCCATTAGGGACAGTGCACTTTGTGACAGTTGTATCATGTGTTGTGTATTCATTTGGTTGCTTTCACATTGCATGCCATGCCATGGTGTGTTGGGTAGCTGAGATGGGGAGGGTATGGGTGACATGGCACCATTTTGATGTGGTATTTTGCTAGGGGGTAGTTGTTCATGCTGCATGAATGTGTGTCTTTTTGTGACACAGCATTGGGTGTCTTTAAGTAGCTAAGGATGCACACAATGTAACACTTCCAGGTGAACAATCTCAGGCTGGTATGCTTGTGACAGTTGACTGTGCCTTTTGTCATCATCATTGATTGTCAGCTGGTATGTGCCAGGGCTGTGTGCACTCCGCAGGTGTGGGATTTTAGGTGAAGTAATTTGACACAAGCTGGGTACGGGCTGCCTCACCACGTGCCCCTTCACCTCCCATGCGCAGCGGCCGTGCATGTGATTGGAGATATGGGGGCACCACCATGTCCACCGGCACGCCCCGCAGGGTTGCAACGTTGTGCAGGACACATGCTGCCACTATGATCCTGCACACTATTGGTGGCGTGTATAGCAGCTGCCCACCAGAGCGGTCAAGGGAGCGAAAGCGCGACTTGAGCACTCCGAATGTGCGCTCCACTATGTCCCGGGTTGCAATATGGTTTGTGTTGTATCTCACCTCGGGTGGTGTGGTGGGGTTCCGAATTGGCGTCATCATGTAGGTGCTCAGAGGGTAGGCACTGTCCCCTGGGGATGTGATAATGGCTATCATTAGTGGGGTTTTCACATTACTCAGTGTCTGACATGAATGCATGTGCAGAGGCATTTATACTCACCAATCAGCCATGTGTCGCCATGCCGACCAGCTTCCAGGTCCCGGTTTAGGGGTGACATTCTGAATATGAAACTATCATGGCTTGACCCTGTATAGTTGGCATATACTGAAGTGATTATTCCGTTGGCATCACATACTATCTGCGCGTTGATTGAATGCCAGTGCTTGCGGTTTTGATAGATGTGCTCAGTGGCCCTGGGAGGACGTAGAGCCACATGGGTGCAATCAATGGCACCTAGCACTTTGGGGAAGTGTGCCACCCTGTAAAAGTCCTGGACCACGGCCTGCCTTTCTGCAGGTGTTCTGGGCATGTATATGTGCCTGCGGACTGAGGGGCGCGTGCAGTCATGATGGCCAACAGCTGGTGTAGGCAGCATGACTGCGTGGCCTGTGATACACCCCCCACTATGGCACTTGTCTGCTGAAATTAACCAGTAGCCAAGAAGTGCAGTACATTGAGCACCTTTTCCAAGGGGCTCAGTGCTTGTGAACACAGGGTGGGTGATTTGAGGTCATCCTCCCACTCCATCACCAGGTCTAGGATTATGTGTGGTGGAAACCTGTACCTCCCATACACCTGGTCATCAGGCATCTCAAAAAGGCTGGTCCTGGGTAAAAAAATGTGGGGCCTGGCTATCCTCCTCCTTCTGCGGTGTTCCACGACCACTGCTGCGAGAAACGGTATATTCATCGTAGCGTCTGAGCTTGTTTGTTGTTTGCGTGCACTTTTATGCTGCACGGGGCCGCTTACGCCTGCTTCCTGTTGACGTACGTGTTTCCGGATTAGCGCGTCTTTTTTGGCACACGGCTTTCCCCTGTTCGATTCCATGAATACATGTTGTTAGCGTGCGTGTGGGCGTTGCGAGCATTTACCTCCTGTACTTCCCTCGTAACGCCCACATTTTCACGCGTTGTTCCCCATTCGGCGTGTTACGCCCCGTGTTACGCCCACTTTTCTTGTCTGCGCTGCACTATGTGCGCTTTCCCTGTGTGTGTAGCGCACACTGTTTAGTGACGTGTGCGCCCGCGTGCGCCACCCACGATTTTTGCGCACATCCGAGGATTTACACGCGCACTGAATTCCATGAATCGATATGCGTGGGTTTGGCACGCGTGCGCTGCAATTTTCACGCTTGCGCTGCGATTTTCACGCTTGCGCTCCCCTTTTCAGCACACATTTATTCCATGAATCGGCCCATATATCTCCTAATTTGTGTTTATTACTACAGGATCCCAATGCAAATCACATGAACTTGATCTCAAAGAAGGAAGTGTATACATGTTGGCAACAAATGGACAAGAAATAAATGACAAAGTAAATCCATGCAAAGCTGTTCAATAACTCATACTTTCTTTGTAAATTAGTGACAAAAGAAGGTTTTATGCTCCTGTCCAGGTAAAAGGTCAGTGTGATTTATCAGTTCTGGTAAACACTGGGTAACAGGTGACCTTGATTTCAAAACAAACCTTTGGGCAGCTAAACCTGAGAAGGGGGGGGGGTGATACAATCTTTCTAATATCTCTTCTAGGAGAATTTCTCTCAATTGAATTGCATAAATGGAGAACAAAATCGGTCGACACTTTCTGCAACATCCAGTGATCATCATGCCTCTAGATGGTACACCCTGTTTACTAGAGAATGATTTCTTGTGGGTGTTGTCCCCAATGAACTATGATTACTGTATCCAAACAAATTGTCACATCAAATAAAGTTAAACAGGAGTGCTAATTATGTCAGCCTCAATGGCACTTGTCACCTGATTGAAATGTACCCCAACCAAATTGAATTTAACATTGAGGATGATCAGGTTCCCAATATCACCATTATCTCAGTAGGCGAAAAGAGTAGTGAGGGGACCTTATCCCAAATCCTAAAACTGAATCTTCCTCCCAACAACAAGTGGCCTTGCACATTGAAAGCGAATAGCTAGAAGTTCAACACTCAGCAGGACCTCAGTGACATCCAAAGTTGTTCTTAAATGAGTCAAGACAAATATATTCACAATTTCCCCGACATTCAGAAAAAGGGTGAACACACAGTCTTTGACGGAGTATGTCCAAACAATGGAAAATTGTTCATAAGCATGATGTTGCTTAGATACTCCAAAAAGATCAGACCACCCCCTCCTTTAATTTGACTAACAAATGGGAAGCTAATCTGGAAACCCAAACTTCAAAACATGTACTATCTAGCAGGTGCATGTTAAACAGTTCTACTGACCGTAATTGTTGGATTGTTAGGTATGTCACTTCTGAGTGTTGTCTGATTAGTGACATTCTCCCCTTCTTTGAAATTAATTTTGATTTTATCAATAATAAAGTTTGATCTAGACCGCAGGATAACCCAATGGGCTTTGACAATGTTGAAAAAGCATTACAATCAGTGCAACTGTTGCATTATGATGCTGAAGTGCAAGTAATAGAAGAGGTTAATATTCCTGGTGTGACAATTTACAGCACCCCGCAAAATAAAGATAGGACAAACATTGATGAATTAGGTGCATTTATTAATTTGAATCATGCCCTCCAACAACAAGGACTATTTCTAGATCCAACACCACTAGTTTAACTGAATGATGTAACTATTCGAATATTGGTGAATGACAGCGATCCTCAAAGTGTTACTTAGGGCAGAGACACCTGTATTGGAATGGCGGCCGGCTCAATATACTATTCTATTGATTAAGAAAATGAAATGATAGGTCCAATTCCTGAAGATTGCATTGAGAAGACTGACAGTATCCAAATAGAAAAGATTATAACCTCACAGACGGGACATTTCCTGTGGTATTTTTCATGCCCTTATTATAAGTACACAGAGGCATCCACTTACCAACATTTACTCTATATTATGTATACATTAGATTCTCCAAATGGTAGACGTTGTATATTTTCTATTGCTTTTTCATTGTTAGCACCCTGTGTGGGGGAGCTGGCCTAATAGGTGACTCCGAACGTGGGCTGTACTCTATGGTATAAGCCCACATTCCGACCTGCCTCGGCAGCCAGCACGCCCTTCACTTCCCTTCCACACTCCCCTTCACAATTTAGCACCTGTGTAGTTTTCTGCATGGCTGCTAACATTGTTTTATTTTCGTTGAAAAAAATAAAAGAAACGTTAACTTTGGTCTGTGGCTCAGCACTGCACAGTGCTACTTTCTACGAAGTCCATTTTCATTGAGGATGACATCAAAGTCATCAACATGGAAAAGGACTTGCCTGTCAGGGGTACTGCACGGCACCAAGCCTCACAATAAAGGCAAGTTTCTTTTTTTAAATATAAAAACACCATTAGGGCCCTGGAATACAATAGTAGAGTATGTATTTGTTTCACAGGATTTAGCAGTGAGGGGGAATCTTTGGAAATAAACTGTTTGACTCTGAGTGATCATTCTTTCCTGGTGTACAGCGTTGTTCTGCCTTCGAAAAAAGGATGATGCTGTGCAACGAGCAGTGGAAATAAACGTTAGATTCGATGGGTACCAAAAATGGCCAAAGCCTTCCTTGGGGGGATTGCTAGCCTGTCCACAGAAAGGAGGTCTTCGGTAGGTCTCTCTGTAATAATACAGTGGGTCTTGGGTAATTTAACTACGGACAGACAACTAAAGAAGTGGGTGACCAAGTGCCTTTGATTTGGAGACAAAGGCTCGTAAGAAACAACTGCATAGAGAAGAGAGGAGGTCAAAGAAGGCTCCAACTGTTGATCAAAATGAGGAGGTACGCAGACTGAGACAAGACCATAGAAACTGGGTGAAGGGGAGGCAATTTGCACTGTACATTAATGATGCCGAAATGATGTTGGCGTGTATGGCAGGAAATAACACAGGCATATTCTGACAGCTAATAAAGCCTCAAGGGAGAGAATGTTTTGTACAGTCTCACTCAATTCTGGAAGAAACCTCGGCGAAGCATTTTTCTCAACTCTATACAAAACCAGGGATCAACAGTTTATTTTGGTTTCAGGCCTGCTGGAAGGGGACACTTAACTGGGATCTGGAGGACAATTCTTATCTGATAAATAGGAGCAAGCGTTCTAACGCCCCTGGCCCTTATGGCCTTTCAAATCTGACATTAAAAGACAACCTGGATGTTTGGCCTAAAGTATTATCAGATTCATTTTCCAGTATCCTAATTAATAAAGTTTTCCCTGACACTTGGTCTGCTGCCACCATAATTTTGATTTTTAAAGATGGAGATAGATCGTCTCCTTCATTTTATAGGCCTATATCTCTTTTGGACTACTCAAAAAAAATGTTTGCAAAAATGCTCCTTAAAGAGCTACAAAAATGGGTGCGCAAATTTCACTCTCTGTACATTTATAAGGTGGGGTTTCTCCAGGGTATGGGCACTGCCCTAAATGGTTTTGTGCTGGGTTTACTTGCACATCAAGCTATAGACCAAGCAAGACCAGTTTTTGTAGCCTTTTTGGACATTAGCAAGCCCTTTGATAACGTAAATAGGGCCTTGCTTTGGAAACAGTTACACGAACGGGGCTGTCCACCTGCGTTGGTGGGGATACTTGAGGCCCTGCACACAGGTACAAGAATCAGGGTCAGGTTGGATGCCTTTGGTGGATACTCAACATGGATCAAAACTAATAGGGGCTTACATCATGGGTGTATGTTGGCCCTCTTTCTTTTCTGTTTCTACTTATTTGGTGTAGCGGGCCACTTGGAAAAAGTAAGAACAAACCTGCCAAGACTGGGAGCCCTGGTGATACAATATTTACTGTACGCTGATGACATTGTATTATGTGACCTAACAGCTATAGGTCTCCAAAGAACATTAGTTGCAGTAGAAGAGTTTCTGGAAAGCTTGGACCTGTCACTAAATACATCGAAATCAAAGGTATTGGAAAATAAAATGAAAATGACACTTTGGTCATTAAAAACTGGTAGCCTTGAGGTGGTCACTAAGTTCGTGTATCTAGGCTCGCCGGTTTATGATAACTTGGATGGGCCTGAGCCTGTAGCGGACCTTAAGGCTAATTCCTTGTCAAATTACACCTATTTGATGCTGAATTCGGGAGATCTTTGATCCTCCTGATTTTGAAACTGCAAATGGTCCCGAAATGGATGTACGGAGCTCAAACTAGGAGTAGACGAACGGATCGGTTCAAATTAGAAGGTTTAATTTGGCGAGAGCTCCTCCGCCTACCACAGTCAGTTCCATTAGTAGGGATACTCAATGAATTCAGACAGCTGCCAATTCAAACTATGATTGACTGGGGGAAGCTACAGTTGTTCACAAGTATGTTGTACCCACCGGCTGTATCAATCTACGAGCATTTGAACTCAGTATGGAATGAAGGGAAGGTGGTTGTAAGGTTTTGGTAGACTGAGCCTCTGGTTGCGCAAACATAGTAGAAGAAATAGGCATATGCTTAGATGTATTGAGAGCCACACCAAAATTAGCTAAGACAAAATTGTTTAGAAATGTGTGGGTCAAATTAAAAGAATCCTTATTCCAATATAAATGTTTTGGGGATCAGTTTGCTTGGACAAATAAAAGTTTTAACTCGCCTGCTTCATACCTGAAAAAGCATCCCACAAGGCACTTCGGGTTCCAAGAAATTGTGGGCCGGTGAAATAACACTCCATGGGACCAGAGACTGTGTCATCACTGTCACAAACATATAGACACTTTTAAGCATTTGTGTGTGCAGTGCCCGACCCTGTGGACTTTACATACCAAAATGTTATCTTTGAATTTTATGCCTACAGAAGAAGATCTTTCGATAAGGATTTTAAATTGTAATGAGTTGAGTCTATCAATTCATATTTTAGAGTTCTTAGAGGCTTGTACGGTGGACGTTTAGACTGATCTTAATTCTGATAAACTGATAATTATGTCTTGCTATGGTTTTATATTTTAATTACGATGATGACAATTATGATGATGTTTTTTATTATGTTAATGTTTTGTGTTAAAAGTATATTTTGTACTGTAAGGCACAATAAATAAATAAATAAATAAACAAACAAACAAATAAATAAATAAATACATAACTAAATAAATAAATAAATAAATAAATTAGGGAGCTACAGAGGTGCTAATGGAAATATTAACCTCAGCGGCAGGCAGACCCTTCTAACTTCATCGCCACCGCTGTGGCTTTGCTCAGGCTTTAACTTGGATGGCAGGTCGTTCCTGACATGGTCAGTCCATCGCCTCGGTTAATATCACCTCAGTCTATCTGCACAGGTTACTTTGTGATGAGCACGTCACAGGATGCAAGGATATGCATTTTACCATTTGAACAATTGCTTGGCACTTGGTTTTCTCTGGTATGAAGACAAGTATGGTATCAGAGAGCAGCTGCCTAACAGACTTTATCAATCACTTTTCCTAATATGGATATTTCTTCAGCATATATGTCATCCCTGACTGTCTGTCTGCTATGCAGGAGTATTGTGCCACCAATGCTCTCTGCCTTAATGCCAGTAAGACTGAGATTCTCCTCATTGGCACACCTGCTGTCATGATCTCTGCTTCCAAAAGGTCAGGGTTTTCCCAACTCCCTTGGAAGCAGATCCATAACCCAGGTTCCGAGTGCCAACCAGTCCCAATTGGGACCTTTTGGACCCAGTCCTGGCGCCAGTGGCACCAGGCTCATAAATATGCCCAGTCCCAGCGCTGGAAGCGCCGGGCTCATAATGCTTGGCTGGACTTACCTGCAGCAGACCATGCTGCTTACTTGCCTGCCAGTTGAGCCTCTGATCCTCTTCTGTTTGGAACTACTTTTCCTGTTGGGTGGGGCTGGAGCCACTCCCTAGATTTAGAACACTGGAACTCTTCTGGAAGGCAGGAACTCTTTTCTTACCAGGAACTCTTTTCTTACTTAGGCGTGGCTGTGGAAGGAGACACCTAAGCACTACAGGAGGCTATTTAAACCACACCCGGTGGATGAATCTTGCTTTGCGTTATTCTGCACCCTCTGCAGCAGGACGCTCGTCGTGTCTTCTGCATCCAGTCCTGGGCCTAAGGAAAAAGGCTTACCATCCTGAATCCAGTCTTCAGCAACACCTATAAAGACAAGAAAGAACAGGTTAGCATTCCAGCATCTGAAAGGCAAAGGCTTACCTACTCTTCGTGCGCTCCGGAGGTCTTCACACTGCATTCCGGCATCTGAAAGGCAAAGGCTTACCTACTCTTCGTGCGCTCCGGAGGTCTTCATACTGCATTCCGGCATCTGAAAGACAAAAGCTTACCAACTCTTTGCACGCTCCGGAGGCCTTCGGCGCTGCATCCGCATCTGAAAGACAAAACAAGGTGCGTTTAAAGACATTGGGGAACTTTAATACTCACGTGCCATTACTCCTTTCCACATCTAATCCAGTGGGTATTCCGGCACCCTGCAGCCACTCCGAACTCGTACCTGCAAAATAAAAAGACAGTTAGAGCGCATCTTGAAGCAGGCATCAAGCGCTTACTCACGTGCTTCCAGGCGCTTCTATTCATCACACGGGCTCCATCTTCAACTCACTTCAGCCCGTCATCCGCCATCGCCGGAACCCTGCAAAACAAGAGACATCATTACTAAAGACTTTAAAAAGACATTTGAATGACTCGAAACTTACCGTTCGTGCAGTAAACGACGGACAGCAGTCCTCTGAAGTCAAGAGGCCTGCGCTACCTATCCAGTGAAGAAACTGGCTACAGCACCCTGCCCCGAGGCAGATGGAGAGCTCGGCATTCACTTACCTAAGGTGAGAGCGTTAACCTTTGGGGGTCTACAGGAGAGGAGAAGAGGAAAGAGATAGGGACACCCCAATAACCCCAGTTCATTAACCCCATATTTTCTATCTGCAGACATCTTACTCTACACGTCAGGCATACAGTGCACAGAGGTCCAGCCCAAAGAGCCAACCGGGTGCTACACATCACCTTTGAAGATACGGTAGTCGCCCAGTCAAGACCGGCGCCTCTGCGAGAATCAGGTGAGCGTTACAGAACGCAAAGCCTACCGCAAAACTCTCGCCCAGGCGCTATGGAAACCTCGGATACTGACTCCCTAGCCCGGTTACTTGGGGAACTAAGGGCAGAAGTGCATGCAACTCGTCAGGAAACGAATGCTCTAAGAAGGGAACTAATTATTTCCAAGGAGAGAACAGACAATCTTGCTAGACAAGTGCTACAGTCACAAGCCGGACAGACCCCGTTACCCGCATCAGGGGCAAATCTTCCTTCAACATTCTCTATGAATCCAGTGCAGATCAACCAACCTGGGAATGTACCTCTGGCTCCGCCCGAGCGATTTTCTGGTGACCCAAAGAGGTTTGCAGTATTTATCAATCAGTGCCGGTTGCACTTCTTATGCCGGCCAGCAGCCTTTCCAACTGATCAAGCTAAAGTAGCTTTTGTACTTTCGTACCTTAGTGGCAATGCGGCAGACTGGTCGATCCCTCTAGTTCATCAAGATGATCCGGTTCTCCATGATTTTCAAGCCTTTCAGCTTAGTATGGAAAAACTGTTCGCAAGACATTCACAGGGGCAGGCCTTGGACAATGAGCTTCTTTCGTTGCGACAGGGTAATCAAGACCTTTTGGCTTATATTGCATCTTTCAATAGACTAATAGTGGAAACTCAATGGCCGGAGGACAAAAGGATTACGCTGTTTTATAGAGGTCTACGTGGAGAGCTCAAAGACGTTTTAGCCCAAGTAGTGAATCCCCCACAAGACTGTTCGGATTACTAAGACTTGGTCGTTCAAATAGATCACAAGCTGCAGAACAGGAAGGCCGATCGTTCCAAGTTTGATGCTCGAGTATTTTCCAAACCGCCAACTCCTTCCAAAGGAGTAGACTCCGGGGAACCCATGCAAATAGGGGGTCTGAAAGGTCCTCTAACACAACGGGAGCGGGAAAGGAGGAAACAGTTGCAATTATGCCTATATTGCGAAACTCAGGGCACTTTCTTCGAGACTGTCCGGTGAAACCCGCCAAGAAGGCAGTAGGAGCTGCAGTTACCAAAGTTACAAACTCTGAGCAGGGAAACGACCTCGCCCGACAAGAATAGGGGTCCTCTTGCCGAGCGTAAAAACCAGTTCCGTGACCTCGCATTTCGTGATGCCTATGGTCCTCATTAGCCCTGATAATCCGGATCGATTACATGCAATTGAAGCTTACGTCGACAGCGGTGCCATCGGCAATTATGTGGATCATGAAATGGTTTTGAGGATGAATCTAACTCTTTGTCCCAAGGCTGTAAAGGACGTCATTACTACGGTGGATGGTACGGAGATAGCCTCCGGGCCAGTAACGCATACCACTCAAGAAGTGACGCTAGTAAGTCAAGATGGACACCATCAGAAGATCGTGTTCGATGTGATCAAGGCCCCTCAGTTTCAGATTATTCTAGGAATACCTTGGTTAGAGAAACACAATCCTCTGATCGATTGGCGAGCAAGAACGGTCCAGTTTCCAGAATGTGTCTCTACTTGTCACCCTCCACCTGGTGTTGCACTGGCCACAATTTCTTCAGAGACTCCCCAGTTACCTCCCGAATACCTAGAATACCAAGATGTTTTCCGGAAGGATCAGGCTAACTCTCTACCTCCTCATAGGTCTTATGACTGCCAGATAGACCTGATACCTGGATCTACTCCTCCTTGTAGTAGAATTTATGCCCTCACCGAGCCTGAGAACCTTCACCTTCGACAATACCTGGATCAATACCTGGCAAATGGGTTTATTCGTCCTTCCAAGTCCCCTGCTTCTTCAGCTTTGTTCTTCGTTCCAAAAAAGGAAGGAGACCTTAGAACTTGTATCGATTATCGCTCCCTGAACCAGATCACCGTTAAGAATAGATATCCGTTACCTTTGATCCCTGAACTCCTGGACCAAGTCAGAAAAGCATGCATATATACAAAGCTGGATCTTAGAGGAGCTTACCACTTGGTACGAGTAAAAGAGGGCGATGAATGGAAGATGGCCTTCCGCACCAAGTATGGGCTATTTGAATATCAGGTCATGCCCTTCGGACTTTGCAATGCCCCGGCCGCCTTTCAATATTTTATGAACGATGTCCTCAGAGAGCTCATAGATGTATGTGTTGTTGTTTACATTGACGACATCCTCGTTTATTCTTCATCGGAATCTGAACATCGGAAACACGTGAAAATGGTCCTCGAAAGATTGCGTCAACACAAACTTTTCGCTAAGTTGGAAAAATGTGTTTTCAACGTGACTGAAGTTGAATTCTTGGGATTCATATTATCACCTGGCGGAGTGCGTATGGATTCAAAGAAGGTCGATGCAGTTCTCAAATGGCCATTACCATCCTCCGTAAAAGGTGTGCAAAGCATGTTAGGCTTCGCTAACTTTTACCGTAGGTTTATCCCCGAGTTCTCTCGAATAGTCCAGCCCATCACTGCCTTGTTAAAGAAAAACAAACGTTTTGAATGGTCTACCGAGGCGGAACAAGCTTTCCAGGATTTGAAGACTAAATTTATCTCTGCACCAATCTTAAAACACCCTCGCCCCGAACTCCCCTACATCGTGGAAACTGATGCTTCAAGCCTTGCCATGGGGGCATTTCTATCACAAAAGGACACGGTAACCAATCAGTTGCATCCCGTGGCATTTTGGTCCCGCAAATTCTCACCTCCTGAAGTCAATTACACGATTACTGACAAGGAACTTCTGGCTATCAAGTCTGCCTTTAAGGCTTGGCGGCATTATCTGCTGGGGGCCCGACACACCGTTACTGTGATTACGGATCACCGAAACCTGCAATATTTGAAAACCGCAAAAGCCCAATCCTCTAGACAACTCCGTTGGGCATTATTCTTTGCCGAGTTTGACTTCATAATTACCTATCGACCTGGTACAAAGAACGGTAAAGCCGATGCCCTTTCTCGGATGGGAGTGGAAGAACACTTGATCAACCCTAAACCTGTACCAATCATTCCCGAACAAAGAATTCTGGGTGTAATCGCCACAGAATCCATAGAGGAAGTTAAGGATAAAGCCAGGCAACTTGTAACTCCAGCAGATATACAGAATTGGAATCTGCAGGGAAAGGACTTTGCAGTAAAGGACAACTTATTGTATTTCCAAGAACGATTATACCTACCCAGCACAGATTTACAGAAAAAAGTAATCTCTTGTTATCACGACTCTTTAATGGAAGGTCATCCCGGTATAGCCAAGACCTCAGAAAAGATCAAGCGCTACTTCTGGTGGCCGTCTTGGAAAAAAGATATCAGAGACTTTATAATGTCCTGTGGAGTATGCGCCCAAAACAAGAGTCAAAAGGAAAGACCAGCAGGCCTCTTACGCCCTATTGACATCCCACCTCGCCCTTGGCATACGCTTTCTATGGACTTCATCACCGATCTACCTCCATGCTCCGGATACAATACGATTCTAGTAATCGTGGACTTATTCTCCAAGATGGCGCATTTCATTCCGCTCAAAGGCTTGCCAACAGCAGCAACTCTGGCCCGAGAATTTCTCGAAAACATCGTCCGACTGCACGGTTTTCCTTCGGTTCTAATTTCGGATCGAGGTAGTCAATTTATTTCTCATTTTTGGCGAAGTTGCTGTCGGTCGGCTCAAATTGATGTGAGACTATCGACCAGTCACCACCCTTAGACCGACGGACAAACCGAGAGGACCAATCAAACTCTGGAACAGTATTTACGCTGCATGCTGCAACAAACTGAAAAAACTTGGAAAGATACCCTTTGGATAGCCGAGTATGCCTACAATAACTCTGTCCATTCGGGAACTGGGAAAACCCCGTTTTTTCTTTTGTACGGCAGTCACCCTCGAACCTCGCAGTTGGATCCCCTCCAAGATCTTGAAACACCAGCAGTAGACTACCTGCATTCTACAATCACCCAAGCCTTTAAGGAAGCTGTTTCTCACCTTCAAAGGGCTAAAGAACAATACAAGAAAGGAGCAGATCAACATCAGAAGGAAGCCCCTCACTATCAAGTAGGGGATCAAGTCTGGTTATCCACCAAATATCTATCTCTAAAAGGGCCACGCACATTCAACCCAAGATACCTTGGTCCCTATTCCATCACTACCATAGTAAACCCAGTAGCGGTCAAGTTGGACTTGCCCCCGCACATGAAGATACATCCGGTCTTCCACGTCTCTCTATTAAAACCCGTGCAACCTCAAACCCGACTAACCAAATCTCCAAAACCTATCCTAGTGGATGGAGAACTCGAGTTTGAAGTCAAAAGCATTCTGGACTCCAAGATCTCCAAATCTAAACTATTCTACCTAATTGACTGGAAAGGCTACGGCCCCCAAGAGAGATCCTGGGAACCTGCTGAATATGTCCACGCTCCTCGCCTAATCAAAAGATTTCACCGAACATTTCCTGACAAGCCAAAACCCCTAGAGAAGCCCGGTTTGGGAGGGGCCTTGAGGGGGGGTACTGTCATGATCTCTGCTTCCAAAAGGTCAGGGTTTTCCCAACTCCCTTGGAAGCAGATCCATAACCCAGGTTCCGAGTGCCAACCAGTCCCAATTGGGACCTTTTGGACCCAGTCCTGGCGCCAGTGGCACCAGGCTCATAAATATGCCCAGTCCCAGCGCTGGAAGCGCCGGGCTCATAATGCTTGGGTGGACTTACCTGCAGCAGACCATGCTGCTTACTTGCCTGCCAGTTGAGCCTCTGATCCTCTTCTGTTTGGAACTACTTTTCCTGTTGGGTGGGGCTGGAGCCACTCCCTAGATTTAGAACACTGGAACTCTTCTGGAAGGCAGGAACTCTTTTCTTACCAGGAACTCTTTTCTTACTTAGGCGAGGCTGTGGAAGGAGATACCTAAGCACTACAGGAGGCTATTTAAACCACACCCGGTGGATGAATCTTGCTTTGCGTTATTCTGCACCCTCTGCAGCAGGACGCTCATCGTGTCTTCTGCATCCAGTCCTGGGCCTAAGGAAAAAGGCTTACCATCCTGAATCCAGTCTTCAGCAACACCTATAAAGACAAGAAAGAACAGGTTAGCATTCCGGCATCTGAAAGGCAAAGGCTTACCTACTCTTCGTGCGCTCCGGAGGTCTTCACACTGCATTCCGGCATCTGAAAGGCAAAGGCTTACCTACTCTTCGTGCGCTCCAGATGTCTTCATACTGCATTCCGGCATCTGAAAGACAAAAGCTTACCAACTCTTCGCACGCTCCGGAGGCCTTCGGCGCTGCATCCGCATCTGAAAGACAAAACAAGGTGCGTTTAAAGACATTGGGGAACTTTAATACTCACGTGCCATTACTCCTTTCCACATCTAATCCAGTGGGTATTCCGGGAACCCTGCAGCCGCTCCGAACTCGTACCTGCAAAATAAAAAGACAGTTAGAGCGCATCGTGAAGCAGGCATCAAGCGCTTACTCACGTGCTTCCAGGCGCTTCTATTCATCACACGGGCTCCATCTTCAACTCACTTCAGCCCGTCATCCGCCATCGCCGGAACCCTGCAAAACAAGAGACATCATTTCTAAAGACTTTAAAAAGACATTTGAATGACTCGAAACTTACTGTTCGTGCAGTAAACGACGGACAGCAGTCCTCTGAAGTCAAGAGGCCTGCGCTACCTATCCAGTGAAGAAACTGGCTACAGCACCCTGCCCCGAGGCAGATGGAGAGCTCGGCATTCACTTACCTAAGGTGAGAGCGTTAACCTTTGGGGGACTACAGGAGAGGAGAAGAGGAAAGAAATAGGGACACCCCAATAACCCCAGTTCATTAACCCCATATTTTCTATCTGCAGACATCTTACTCTACACGTCAGGCATACAGTGCACAGAGGTCCAGCCCAAAGAGCCAACCGGGTGCTACACATCACCTTTGAAGATACGGTAGTCGCCCAGTCAAGACCGGCGCCTCTGCGAGAATCAGGTGAGCGTTACACCTGCTCCCTCCTTTCCTGTCACTCTCTGGCTGGTCTCTCATGGCCCTCTTCCTGTTCCCACCTGTGAGGCTAACAACCTTGGGGTCATGTTCGACTCCACACTCTCCTTCTCTCCACACATCTCTGACATCTCTAAGAAGTAACACTACCAGCTGCACCTCCTCAGAGGTATTCTTCCTTTTCTCTCCTTCCCCTAAAAGCTCACTGTCTCCAGAGCTCTGGTTCTCTCTTGGATGAGCCTGTTTCTAAATCTACCTGACTCTAAACTACGCCCTCTGGAACTCATTCAAAACAGGACTGCACAATTTGTCCTTGCCTCAAGCCCAGGGATCATATCTCTCCAGGACTAAAATCTCTGCACTGGCTCCCAGTGGTTGCGAGGATTAAGATCAAAACCGTCTGCATTGTCCACAAGGCCTTCTGGGGCCTCAATACCTTCAACTCTCTCTTCCTGAATATCTTCCTTCTCAAGTCCTTCGCTCATCCGCATCCAACTCCCTCAGGGTCAGTCGCTTCTCCAAGCAATGAGTTGGTGGTAGATCTCTTTCTTCGTCTGGTGGCTCCCACTGGAACAGCCTCCCTGCCTCTCTGAAACTTGAGGAGAACCATCTCCAGATCCAGAAGTACCTCAAGACCTTACTCTTTGCTTCTGCTTTCTCTCCTCCTCTACCCTGCTGAACTCGTGGCCGAAACTGAAAATGGACTGGTCACCTTGCTAACCTCGGTTCTCAGGCCCAGGTCCTCTCCCCGCCAGTTGCAACTTGCACTGCCCCCCCCGGCAACCCTGGCACTCTGGGGCTGTTTCTGTATCCCTACATCCCCCTAGGAGCATTGACACTTACCCTTGCATTTGCCACCAGCAGCCTGCACTTCTTATTTATATATTTATTTATTGTTTTATTTCTTTTACCGTTTATCCCATGCACTGCACTGTCCCTCCCTCTTCTCATTGCACTTTTCCCCTTTAGCCCTACCCTACATTTGCGCGATCTCAATGTCACCTGGCCTAGTAGGATCATCTCTGTCTTCCCTCTGTTCCCCCTCCCTTGCCTCGTCACGCCTTGAAACACTTGTGTCTAGGCACATTGTAAATGCCATATCATATCATATCATATCCCTTTTCTAGGTGGATCGAAGCAGGTCTGTGTACACACCCTGATGCCATTTGCACAGTGAAGTTTTTAGTGCATGAACACTTCCCAAGATGGGGTGTGTGTGAAGTGCTGAGATCTGACAATGGGCCACATTTTGTTAATGAGGTATTTGAACAGATAGGGCTTCTATTGAATATTAAACATACATTTTCTTCTGCTCATCACCCACAAGCAAACAGTGTATGTGAGAGACTCAATGGCCTCCTTAAATAAAGGATTGCCAAGATTAAAATGACTTTGAAAAAGGGATGGCTATTTTGCCTACCTTTAGCCTTATATGCTCTTCGGAATAAGCCAGGATCCGACAATCACCTCACCCCTCGTGAACTAGTGACAGGGCAGCATATGAGAACGCCCCTTACACCTCCATCTAGGAGTAGAAGTAATGCCCAGAGTGTAGCTAAAACTTTAGGTGATGAATTGCTTGTCTATTTGACATGTATGACCTCTAGCATCTCTCTCATTTCAGATCAAATGAAGCACAAGGGGGGTTGGTCTCAGAATACAGAAGACGACAATTAAAAAACCAACCCAATTTAGTTACTATTGGCATTTAAGTTATATGTAGGAGACCTGGGTCATTATGAGAATTGCGGTAAAAATCAGTTTTTACCAGCATGGAAGCAATACCGGGTCCGAGTAGCACTGACGCCGCTAACAGCAGCCAATTACGAGTATGCATGCACTTGTGTAGAGGCATGCCGATATCGATAGTAACGGCTTGCTGCAAAAGTCCCAAAAACATTCCTTTAGCGGCATCATGGAAAGCGCTGACACCACTTCCGCCTCCGTCTACCCCTAAATAACGGGGTTGGCATTAGCAGGCCCGGCATTAGGGGGCCCGCTTATACCGGAACCGGAAGTAACATCATCATACCGGAACGGGAAATGGCATGTTGGCCATCTTGAAAAACACAATCCATTGCCATCCTCGATATACAGGACCTGGAGCTTCAAACCGACACTCAGATCAGCATCTACACCACCAGCAATATGCCAAAGGCCAGAAAGAAAGGGGCATCCCGGCAGTGGAAGGAGCGGTTCTCCGAGGATGAACTTAACATGCTGGCTGACACTCTGGCTGAGAATGCAGAGGTGGTCTTTGCCTCTGACCTGAAGAGAGCAGCACAGCTCAAAAAGAAAGAGATATGGGAGCTAGTGGCCCAGAAAGTCAGTGCGGTTGGCACCACCCTCGCACTGTAAAGGACGTCAAAAAACACTTGGACGACCTGCGCCTCCGAGTACGCAATATCTTGTTTGCCAACCCGGAGCCAAGGCCTGGCTACTGGCAGTGGCTCAAACTCACCAATCAAACTCAGCCACTGGGAAGAAACCTGTGCCATCACCATCGGTATGGAGTCCATAGAAGGAGTGGGAGAAATGGAACGTGGAGCCTCGTCATTGGCAGATGGCGGTGAGTGTCCAAAGAAAACACTGTAATGCAAAGTATGATGATACTCCACCAATGTGACCATGCCATGAGGCAATGCATGGGCCATTACACACACATGGACACATCCCTGCCTAGATGCCATCCCCAGCAGTGACACATCCACACATGCCAATGCCATACCTGAGACACACACCGCAAACAGGGAAAAGGTATGTGTCACATTGCACGCAGTCCACAACACAAAGGCATGTCACACAGCAGACACCACCTCACACATGTGTGAACCTAACGTATGCCTGAACAACCCCACCATATGGCAGACAACCTGTATGCCACAACAGTAGGACAGCAAGTCATCAAATGTGTACAACTGCACTAATACCATTGTATGCATGATGCATGTACAACCATCACTGATGCCGTCCCTCTTTTGGTCCCCCACAGGCTGTGACACCGACAGCGATGCAGAGGACTCTGCAACACAGGCCACCATTCCTACGAAGAGGGCCAGGTCCAGGGAAGACTCTAACAGGCCTTCCACATCCAAGGGCACTGGCAAGGCACATCAGCAACCGAGGACAAAGGCACCACTGGATGGCAGGGAACAGGGGTGTCATAGGTCAGCCACTACTCCAACAGTCGCAACACCAGTGGAATCCGCAGCTGTAGAGCCGGTGGCAGATGGGACCCAGTCTGCAGCTACCAGCTCAGTTGGGGAGGCAGCTGCCACTGCACCACAGAGTGGCGATGAGGTTCTTTCCCAAGGCGAGATCTGTGTCCCTGTGGAGGACAACTGCTCCATGGAATTTGGTGGCCAGGAGCTGACCGGCCTAGTGAAACAATATGCCTCTGATGGTAATGTGACGCAGAGGGAGGCCCAAGACAACAATGCGGCCATGAAAGGGGCCATAGAGTTGAGCACCTTAAAGATCTGTGAGGAGATGTCGCCAGTGAGGATTGCGGATACCATGAAGGCTCTGCTTCCTGCCCTGACAGTAGAGCATGCGCCCACGGGGTCTTCGTTAAGCTCCACACAGAGGAGACCCCTGTGCAGGTCTGTGCGCACCAAGCGGCACCCCAACATGCCACCCCCAGAGTCAGGCACAGGACATTAGTAGCAGGCTCAGCCTGCATGTGCGGACCCATGCAGACTCAGGTGGCATAACATTGCACGCCATGTGTGGGGGAGTTGTGCAGGGAGGGTGTGGGGGAGGGGGTGTGTGGGGGAGTTGTGGGGGAGGGGGCAGGTTGAGGTGGTGTGTGGGGGAGTTGTGGGGGGAGGAGGAGGATGGTCAGGGGAGGGGGAGGGTGTGTGTGAGGTGGAAGTTCTGAGCACTTTTTACTTTTCCCTGTTAAATACACCTGTTGTGTACCAGAAGAACACTTGACTGGACATTCCTTATTGTGTATGTGTGATTTACTTGTTTACAGTGCATAGTGTCCATGTACCCCCACACCCAGTGCCCTGAGTCCCACATTCATGGCAGCCTCTGCATCCATGTGTCTTAGAAATATTGGCCTATCACAGACTGGCACACAGCACGTCCCTCCTGTGCATCGCCACCGGGATGATGTACAACCCCATCTTCTTCATCTTCTTCATCCTCACCTGGTGGGTGTTGTTCAATGTCAGGGGGCAGAGGCACGTTCCGTAGGATGCACATGTTGTGCAGCATGACACATGCCATGATGATCTTGGCCACCTTCTCATGCCTGTACAGGAGTGCCCCACCCGACCGGCTAAAACAGCGAAAACGTGCCTTCAACAGGCCAAAGGTATGCTCGATCACCACACGGGTACGGGTATGGGCACGATTGTAGTCCTCTTCGTGCCTGTTCTGTGGGTTCCGGACAGGGGTGAGGAGCCACATCTTCAAGGGATAGCCACAATCACCTGGATTGGTGAATAATAAGGTATCTGTAAATCAATTCCTGATAGACACCTGTACTTATCACACATGCCTGCAGATATTTGTTGTTCACAAGCACATGTTCCTGGATGTATGCACACATGTTACCTTGCCACAGTGTGTGCTGTGCCATGGTCTAATGTGTGGGTTGTGTCGTCAGATGATACAGGGTGTCCACTCCCTTGCTGGTGTTCATGCACTGTGGATGCATACCGCTGTGTTTGGTATCCTAATGTGATGGAGAGTGATTAGTATGATTTTATTACTGGCAGTGTTGGCACAAGACTCAGCATGATTTATCATTCAGCGCTTATTATTCCCATGGTGACATGCAGCGGTACTGTGTTGGTGGCCCTGTGACAAGAAGTGTATTCCCTTGGTGGGATTGATTCATGCACTCTCATGGATGCTTGTCCTGTATTGTGATTTGCTGCAGACATTTACATTGTGCATACTCACAGCATATTGCTGGATTGTGTTACGGAGGGTGAGGTCTGATTATGTGTGGTGGACGTGTTGTAGGATGTGGGCTGGTTGAAAGTTAGGCATGTTTTAATTGGTGTGCAGCTTCCGTCATTACTATGGGGATTGGTTGTCATGTTCAGTTTGGGATGCTTTGGGGCACAGTGTTTTGCTATGTGGACATTGTGCTGTCACCACAACAATGGTGCCAGGGTGATGTGTGCATCTCTCCCCCCATTACACTGCCATGTGCCTGTAATGCAACTTACCATGCAGCCAGGCACTTCGTCCTGCATGTCGCTCCATGTATCGTGGTAGCGTGGAGTTCCGCAGAACCATTGAGTCATGAGTTGATCTGGGAAATCGGGAACAACAATGTGTGATGATCTTGCTGGAGTCACATACCATCTGTACATTGATGGAGTGATATAGCTTACGATTGCGGTACACCACCTCCGTGGCATGCGGCACCACCAATTCAACATGGGTGCAGTCAAAGTGCACCAATACAGTTTGGCATGCCTGCCAGTGCTCGGAAGCTAACTTTTGTGTCAAAGATCTCCTTGGCAGTCCGTGGTAGGGATATGTAGTTGCTTAAATGCTTCAGGAGGGCATCCAGCACTTGGTTCAGCATGCAAGAAAATAAGGGTTGTGATATGCCATGCATGTGCCCCACTGTGTGCTGGCAGGTGCCTGTGGCCATGAAGTGGAGCACAGACACTACCTTCAGTAGAGGGGGGATGGCGGTGCGAATTTCAATCAGGCTGAAAATGTCATCGTGTAGCATGTCCACAAAGGTGGTGATGGTGTCCCGGTCCAGACGGTACAGGGTCTGGATCTGCTCAGGGGTTAGGTAGAATGTACTGGCTCTGATGCAAGGGATTGGGGGCTGCCTGCATGGTACCACTGGCTGCACTGGTGGGGCTTGCTGAGCCTGTCTCACCTTCCTTCTCCTCCTGCGTCTCCTCTGTGGTGCCTGTTGTTGTTGCTGGTATAGCAATGCAAGCTTGTCCTCCAGCCCCAATATTGCTACTGTAAGTGGAATCCTTTTGGTGTGGAAAGGGTTGTGGTGTGTGGGTGTGCTCCTTTTGTGCTGGGCCAGACTCCATTGCCTCCAACTGTGCTGATTGTGTGCACCTGTGGTAGTTGGGAACACTGCACATTGCTGTTTGCGGGTGGTTCGCAATGCCGGTGATGCCGGCATCCCGGTATCCCTTATTACCGCCTTCATGATGCCGGTATTTGCATGTCTGCATTACTTGTGATGTCCTCCTCTTATTGCCATCCCAGTATTGCCGGACCGAAAGGTCCGCGTGCCCATGCGCATGCCTGTACGGGGGTGCACAGTATCAGCGGTGGCGCTGATACCGGGTTGTTGACTCGTAATAGCCCGGAGCGGTATGCGGTGCCGGTATTCCCTTACCGGTCTCGTTTTTCCATTACCGCGATTCTCGTAATCATCCCTAGTCGGAATCAAGAATTTTCCTAGAAGGTGGCATGAGCCACATTTTAAATGGTCCCTTTTGCACTGAGAATATAACTCCTTCATCTGTGAAGATCCAAGCATACCAAGCTTGGCTTCACCTAGGGGATGTAAAGGACTACAAAGGTGAGAACCGCCCTCCAACCGTTGCTGATCCAGAAGCAAGACAAGAAGAAGAATTTCAGCGTGCGCAGACTCGATCGATGATAAAGAATAAGGAAGATTAAGCAACCAGCAGTTAATACAGATTTATATTGGACTGAAATTCAAATGGACACTGCTTATAGATATTTTAGCAGTGAGTGAAAAAACTTGCAGCAAATTTCAGTAGGCTGAAATTGAACTTTAGAAATACACCTTGAAGAATGAGTCATGCCTAAACGCCAGTTCTTGATTAGAAATTGGAAACGAGATAAGTGTTCAGACTCATTTCGTGGAGAATACTTGTTCTAAGCAGTTAATCATATGGTTCTTACCAACAGTAATGTTAATCAACTTTTGCCTGCTGTCTTTGTGTTTGTACTTCAAGCTTGCCCTGCTCTTTAGAGAAGAAACATTGATGTTTGCACTTTCTTACAGGATCCTAAAAATGGCCGAGTGATAAGGATGCTCCTTATTGCCATTATCGAGCAGATTTTGCAGTTAGAAGTATAAAAGAATTTTGATGATTGTATTAAAAATGATTAAAGAGGAAAGTGGCACGGTTCCATTTCTTTAATTTATTTGTATTTTTAAAGTGCTCACACAGCGCATGGAGGCGCTGTTACAGGAATTGTTTTATTTTTTTTTAGTTGCGTAATTGTTTTTTGATTTTTGTCTTAGTTACATATTTATAACACGCTTAAACAACCAGAGGTTTCTAAGCGCGGACCCGGGGATCGAACCTGTGTTGCTTCATGTCATCTTGCTTCTAAGGCAAACACGTTTGGTTTGGTTTGTTTATTTAGGAGCGCGGCCAAACCCTCAGGTAGCTGGGCGCATAATCATGTGGACAACATAGTTACATATCGCTGCACGACACAAAAAAGGGTACATACATTCAATGTTACACAAAGGGGTAAAGTGAGAGTAGCAAATACAATAGAGCAAGAGGACTGGGTTACATGATGGTCCGTTTCAGGATATGGTTAAGTTGTACGGTAGAAATTGGTGGAGACAGGAATGTGCGTAAATGAGTGCAACGTGTTATGTAGAGACCCAGGATGTCACCATGGCTCTAAATGGCCAGAAGGAAGCTTCCGATCTGATAGCGAGAGGGAGGGTATTCCAGCATTGAGCTGCACGAACAGGGAAGCTGGAACCTCCTGCTGTTTTTAGATTACATTTGGGGATCTTTAGTTGGTGGACATAGGGAGTTCTGGTAGGTCTGGAAGTGCTGTGTCTAGGGAATTTGTCAGATAGGTAGTGTGGGGCAGTCAGTGACAGGCACTTGTGAGTAATGACAAGGGTTCTTAACATAATTCTGTCACGAATGGGCAGCCATTGGGCTTCTTTGCTGGCCGTGGAGATATGGGCGTTACGCGTGATGTTAAGAGCGCATCTTAAGGCGTTATTTTGTAGAATCTGGAGTCCGTTCAGATTTGTTGTCGTGGTGCCCAGGAAGAGTGTGTTACAATAGTCTAGTTTAGACAATATCAGCGCTCTAGCTAAGGTGAGACAACTGGAGGAGGATAGAAAGGGTCTGCAGGCATTGATAGGTTTATTGGTGTAAGAGGTAGATGAGATGGTGGAATTTATTTGTTTTTTCAGTGAAAGAGTGGAGTCGAGATACACACCTAATGTTTTGACCTCTTTGGATACTTTTATAATGTTGCCATCAATGGTGAAGGATTGGTACCTGGAGTCCAATTTATTGAGGCGGGCTTGGGATCCTACGATAAGCAGTTCCGTCTTATCGTCATTGAGGCAAAGACTATGTGTGGCCATCCAGGCTTGAATTTCTACGTAGATTTTGTTTAACTTTGCAACATCTTCATCATAGCAACCAGTGAGTGTGATGAGGACCTGGGTGTCGTCAGCGTAATTGGTGTAGTTGACACCGAGATCGTCAAGACGGTCAAATAGAAGCTTAGTGAAGATGTTGTAGAGTGTGGGAGAGATACATGAACCTTGGGGGACTCCACACGGGGATTGGGATAGGGTCAGCAGCTGCTGAAGGGGCGAAGACCCTAGTCAACCTGTCAATTGGTGGCATTCTGGGAGAATGCGGCGGCCGAAGAGAGGTGTTGAGTAAGGATCTGGTGGTCAACCAGATCGATGGCAGTGGAGAGATCCAACAGGAGCAAAATGGCCAGATTGCCCTTTTCTTTGGCTTCATCCATTTGGATTTTTAGATCCAGGAGGACAGTTTCTGTCCCGTGCCTAGGTCTAAAGCCAGATTGTCGCAGGCCTAGGAGGTTATTTTTTTCCAAATGTTGTTGTATTTGGAGGTAGGCTACTCTGTCTAATATTTTGAGGAGAAAGGGGACTGTTGTGATAGGTCTGTAATTTGTGGGGATGTTAGGGTCTAGATTGGGTTTTTTGAGGAGGGGAAGGACCCACGCTTCTTTGAGGTTATTAGGGACCACTGAATTCTTGAAGGAAGAATTGATCAATGAGGTGATGAGAGGAGCTAGGTCTTTGGCTCCCTCCTTGATGGCGTACGCGGGGCACAAGTCACCTTTACAATTAGATGGTTTAAGGCGAGCGGTTTTCTTAATTACTTCCTCCTCAGTGACTGGGGAGAAGTGAAAAGGTGGGCAGTTGGAAAAGGTGGGGTCTTTTTTACTATTGCGGTTGTCTTTAGCGACAAGGTTGGCTTTTTTGGCTTTGATCTTTGCTTGTAGAAGGGAAACTTTATTAGAGAGGGCTAGCTGGGTATTATTACACCAGGCTTTGTCTTTAGTACAGTCCTCTGTGGGTGGTAATGGTGATTCAAGTTGTCTTAATATAGAGAATAGTTCTTTTGTGCCGGATTTAGCATTGAGTATTCTCATGTTGTAAATCTATTTTTTGGTGTTTAAGATAGCAGATTTGTAGGTGGAGGCAGCTGTAGAGAAATTATCTTTTGTGGAAGGACAGGGAGCTTTTCTCCAGCTAGATTCCGCAGTTCATTTAATGTTGCGGAGAGCCTTTAGTTGTGCTGAGAACCATTTGTTGGTATGGGCCATGGGTTTGGCTTTACGTTGATTTGGTAGAGCTATCTTGTTGAGGGCTAGTTCCATCGTGTTTTTGTAAAGGTCTACTAAGGTGGCAGGGTTGTCATTCTGAGTTGGGAGTTGGCTTTGGTGATGGGCGTGAGGAGTGGTCTAAGGTTTTCTATGGTGATGTTGCGATTGTTTCTGGAGACTATTTGTGGTGTCCTGGAGGGTGGTGTCGTTTTGGGAGCAGTTCTGGGTAATGAGAAGGTGATAAGGTGATGATCGGTCCATGATCACGGTGTGATGTGTGTCAGGGAAAGGTTACAGTTAGCATCTGCTAGCCAGTCTAGGGCTCTTCCTTTTGCATGTGTTGGCTTGTTAATGTGTTGAGGGAGGCCAAGGTGGGTAATGGTGTCATTCAGAGAGGTAGCGTGATTGTTATTAGGGTCATTAAGTCCCAGGTTGAAATCACCCATGATGATAATTTGTGAATTAGGTTTAGTGTTAATGGTGAGTAAGAGAGAGATATCCTCTTCAAAAGTGTAATGTGGGCCTGGTGGTCTGTATATAATGTATAGGAGTATGGTCTGGATGTTCGATAATGGAAGTTTGATGGATAGGAGTTCGGCTGAAGGAAGGGTTGTGTTAGATGTTTCTCTGATGTTTAGGTCAGATTTAGCAATGATCGCCACACCTCCTCCTATTCAATTTTTCCTGTCAGCACAGATGATGTTATAGTTATCAGGAATGGCTACTGCTAAGGTGGGGCCAGTAGCTGGGTGGAGCTACGTCTCTGTGATGGCGATGAAATCAAGGTAGTTTGAGGAGATAATGTCAGCCACATCAGTAACGTGGGCTACCAAGGAGCGGGCATGATGAGAGCACCCTTAATGGGAGTGTGGGTAGGGTTAGCTTTCGGCTGTGGCGTTGTCTGGGGTGTGGTGCAGTTTTGGCTGATTGTGGGGTCAATATGAGGTGTCTGTTGTATGTGGTTCATAGTCTGGCTGGTGACCGATCTAACAGATTTGTAGCTCAAACTAGTGCGGTGGCTCAGTCTGTCGTTTCTGAGCTTGATGGGTGGGACTATACTCTGGTTGGTGGTAGTAGTTGGTGGAGCGAGGCGAGAGCCTAGTCATAAGTTTCTTAGAGGGGTAGGGGATGGTATGAGAGGTGTAGGTGGGCGAGCAAATCTTTTTATCCATTCCACTGGGGATAAAGGTTCTGGGTAGAGTGGGGTATTGGTGTTGGTGCACTTCTGTGGTGAGATATTGTGGAGTAGGGGGAGAAGTGTTGCCATGGTCAATGTGGCTCTTCTTAGGGTGGCCATCATAGGAGGTAGGGCTCTGAGGTGGTGGCAATGGGTGGGGGCAGAGGTCTGACGAGTGGATAGCTTGCAGGGAATATCTATGTAAGGTTAATAAGTGGGTGGATCTTGGCCGTGGGGAGTTGTAGTGTTTCTGCAGCTCTAGGCAGAGGCACAGGACTGTATATACAATCAATATGGCAGACTGGGTATGGCTATATTGCTAGGCAGTCGCAGGGTGCAAGTGGCTGGCAGTTGCTAGATTAGAGTCAACACAATGGGCTGCAAACGTTAAGTGTAGGCAACAAAAATGGGCTACATGTGCTAGATATGGTCAACACCATGGGCTACAAATGCAAGTATAGGCTACAAAATGGGCTACACATGCTAGATATGGTCAACACAGTGGGCTACAAATGCAGGTATAGGCTACACAATGGGCTACACATGCTAGATAAGGTCAACACAGTGGGCTACAAATGCAGGTATAGGTATCGGCCACCAATAGTGCTGTGTGCAATAAAGATATCGTGTTGTTTGGCTCAGAGGGGGTTCCACCAAATGGTGGAGTACAGTACCTTTGGTTGGCGCCGCTGGGAGTGGGGCCTTAGTTGGGCAGGGGTTCTGGCAGAAGGCAGGGAAGGCCAGGACAGGCTTGGACAGGCACTAGCCTTGCTGTTGGGGCCATTTCTGGAGGTGGGCAGGATCACACCTCCAGCCACGGGTGCGTGGCCAAGAAGGGAGCCTCAGCCAATGGGACGATGGCAGGCAGTGCAGCTTCAGGCTGTGGCTGCAGATAGAAAACGAGGAACCACCATCTTGGAGCGGGTCAAGCCATGTGTTGGCTAATGGTGGAATTAAGTTTTCGGGCACATTTGCTTGTGCTTTCAATTATATGAGCAGCAGGTACACTGGCATACAGTGACTGGTGGTGGGGGTGATTACAGCGCAATAGGCGCTAAGAGTAATCCAGATAGAAGAAATCACACTCAAGTCGGGGAAGTAGCCAGCAGGCTTACCTCATGCAGTTGGTTGCTGGTGCGGGAAGGGTGCGCAATGCTGCTCCTGCAGCACACCAGCGCTCCTGCTCCATCGGTGATCGTGGGCAACAGGCTTGGACAGGCACTAGCCTTGCTGTTGTGGGCCTTCCTGGAGGTGGGCCAGCTCACGCCACCGGTCGCAGGTTGGTGGCAAAGAAAAGAGCCTCAGCCAATGGGACGACGGCAGGCAGTGCAGCTTTGCCACTGAGCTATCCTTCCAGGACCAAGAACAAGTGCAACGAGTGGTAGGATGGCGCACAAGAATGGATGCCTATGTTCTTATGCATAATATATGCTTGCATGATTGTTCTCTTTGTCTTTCTCTTCCTCATCTTTCACACACTCTATAATGTTGGTACTTCTGGTGAGGGCTAGGTCCATATGGCTCTCCCCACTATGAGATCTACTTTTGATTTCCTTCATGTGTGTAGTACATGACCTTTGAGAGACACAGGAGAAATGCAGAGGAAATTAGTGAGGGGATAAATACCTATCTAAATAATGCAGCACATTTGGGGATAAACATGTGGTATCAGCACATGAGAAAGGTAGAAGAAAAAACATCTAAGGAGAGTTGCTACATCTGCTCTCTCATACCCTATACCATGAATACTGTGCAAACTTTAATTGCCAGAGAAGTTCCTGAACACAATGCTAGGTGCCTCAGTCAACTTTCAGCACGCATGACCTAAGGACAATTTCAATGAAGTTGGGCCACTTTGCGATGGAGATCAAAGTGGTTGTTTGCATACCATGATGACTATATTAAGACTACACAGATGGAAAAGGAACCTTGATAGAAGAGTGAGATGCTTGTGTATCCTTCAACAGGACAGGATGAGGTATTCATTGAAGAAATTAAGAAAATGAATTGTCCTGATGTGACATAAATAGCTGGATTGCCTGGATGTTAGGAGCGAACACAAGTGTTCATCTATGGACGAGTGAAATCCATGAAGGGATGGGAAGAAGGGCCGATGTCCTGTGCAGCTCATCTACTGAAGCCATAGTACAGAGGTGCAGAGAGTACATGATGGGTATTTGAAGTCGTGGGCTAAGCATGCCAAACTGCTGACATGTTTAGAAGATGAATCGGGTCCCATGAGTGTACGCCCGTTGCCTAATGCGACATTGTTCTTCCTAAGATATGGAAAGAAGCATGTAGGAGGCAACAAGGACTGTAGAATATCAGTTGATGTTTCCAAGATGGGAGCAGGGACAACCGTCCTTATGGATTGATATTGGGCTTGTGGGTCTAGAGCCTACAAGATGTTGCCCAAGGATTGGCGAGGAACATGCTCTGTGGTGATTATTCATGTTCCAGCATTAGCGATTCCTCAGAGCGACATGAACATTGGATAATTTCCAAAAGTAGATGCCCATTTGAGAAGAAGAAGTTTACTTGAGTTTCTCAATCAGACAAGAAGAAAGCATTATTTCTCAGCTAAATCAATAGAAGCATATGATGCCATTCTTTATGAGCACTGGTTGCTCAGCAAGACTGCTTCAATCTTCGCGACTATCTTTATGCCTGGGATCTAAATGATGGCCAATGCCAAGTGGTTGCAGATCATAAAATGGGAGCTCCTGAAGATGATCAATACCACCATAATGGGATTCAATGTTATCAAAGAAGAGCTGAGGGCAATATGACTGATGACCCAGCAAAATAGATATGTCCTTGACATGATCACAGCGATGGAAGGAGAAGTTTGCACCAAAATTGGGCCTTCATGTTGCACATTCACACCTTCTCATGATGACGAGAATGGTATCCTGACAGAGGCCATAACGTTGTTAACAAACCTGCATAACAATATGGAAGATGAGACTGAGGACATTAAGGATGACAGTCGGTTTGCCTCCATATTCTCATGGATTCCACTGTGGTTGGCAAATATATTTAAGGTCCTTGGAGCAATGTTGGTCAAGGTGATGTTTAGATTCTGGGCCTCATTACGACCCTGGCGGTAAGTTCCGTAAATTACCGCCATTGCGTAAATTACGTTAACGCCGAGTAGCGAAGACGTAAATAGCACCTAATTCCGACCCATCGGGCACGTGCTTTACGCCATGGCGGAAACGTAAAGTACGCCATGGCGCTAATGGGCCAAAAACGGCCCTTACCGCCATTGCACACCGTCCATGGAGCACTACCGCCACGCACACCATAGCGGTCACCGTACTTAGCGGTCACCGCAGTTAGCGGTCACCGTAAATAGGCGGAAGCGGAAATAGCGCCATCGCGCAGGAACAGGAAATGGCATGGCGGCCATCTTTAAAAACACAATCCATCGCCATCCTCCACTACCATACCTCATCCGGCCCCCATAACCATCCACACCCATCACCCACCCCAAAACCACATCCAACATGCCCAAAGTTGTAAAAAAGGCATGTGACAGGCAGCGCCAAGACCGCTTCACCAAGGAGGAACTTAACATGCTGGCAGAGACCCTGCAAGAGAATGCGGAAGTCGTATTCTCGACACAGATGACAAGGGCGGCTATCATGAAGAAGAAGGCGATATGGGCCCTAGTGGCACAGCGAGTGAGCGCAGTGGGGGCCGCACCCCGCACAGCCCAGCAGTGCCGCAAGCGCTGGGATGATCTGCGGCTCCGTGTCCGTAGCATCATTTCGGCTAACCGCAACCTAGCCATGTCAACTGGCGGAGGCTCAGAATCACCTATCAAGCTCCAGGCGTGGGAGGAAATATGCGCATCCACCATAGGGATGGAGAGCATTGAAGGTGTCGGAGCCATGGAGAGAGGAGTGCCGACCCCAGGAGACGCAGGTAGGTGGCCAGAGCTATGCATGCCACACTCAACAAAGCCCCACTGTGCGAAGTACCCAGTCGCCCCATAGTGCACATGCAACACATCGACAGGTGAACGTGCACAGACACATCCCAACACCACCCTGCAAACAAGCAGCATGCACACCCTAACTGCTGGAACACACATAGCACCATGCTACCTCCACACAAAAGCCACCAAACCTGTATGAAATGCGCTGCATGCACCGACTGTATAGATGTCATCCCCTAATGCACGTCCAATGTCCGCGGACCCATCAATAACACATCCCTCCTTTGCTCCACCACAGATTCCGACACAGAGCCCCAGGAAGAGGGCAACACCGCATCCTGTTCCTCCAGAATGGCCAGCCCGCAGGCATCCACCCCAGCCGTCCGGAAGGGAACCCACCGGCAGCCACCAACCCTGCCTGGGGTAGAGGACAGGCAAGTGCCAGCCCCCACTACTGCTGACACAGACACAGCAGCAGCAGCAGACATGCCACTAGTTGTGGCCACTGAGGGGACAGCCTCTGCCGCAAGCAGCACCCTTGGGGAGAGTGCAGCCATAGCGGCAGACTCTGACAGCGGGCCAGCCAGCATTGAGGACATTGATGTTGAAGGGCCCACTGCCCATCCACATTCCCCCGCAATTTCCCTAAGCCCCCTGCAGGCGGATGCCACACAGGGGCAGTCCGACTCCGACGAATGGCCAGCCACCCCATTCCCCCAGCCTGAGGTGGGCATCACACCGGAGATGCAAATGGCACTGGCCATAGGCCAGCAGAACCAGCAGGCACTACAGGACATTGCAACACGGCAGCAACAACTGACTGACCTCCTCAATGCACATGTGGCACAGTGTGGTGGGCCAAGGGATGCCATGGAGCGGTCAGCTGACCGTGTCACAGCTGCCATAGAGAACTCCACAAGGAGTATATGCACTGAGCTAGCGGCTGTGCGCAATGAACTCAGTGAACTTGTGCACACCATCAGGGACATGCGACCGGATGTGGGGCGTGGAGCCTCATCAACCACCAGCTCAGCACAGAGCAGCCCCGTCCGTAGATCTGGGCGCACTCTCCGCAGCACGGCCAGGGGTGCCCCAGGGGCCATGGGAGGGGATACACATCCTTGACTTGCCTGTTCAGCAGGACTACTCCGCACCTTGTAGCATGGACACTACTGCACCATTGTTGGGGTGTTCAGGGGGGAGGTGGGAGGGGGGAGGGGGTGTGTTGGGGTGTTCAGGGGGGAGGTGGGAAGGGGGAGGGGGGGTGTTGGGGTGTTCAGGGGGGAGGTGGGAGGGGGTTGGGGGGGTGTTGGGGTGTTCAGGGGGGAGGTGGGAGGGGGTTGGGGGGGTGTTGGGGTGTTCAGAGGGGAGGTGGGAGGGGTTTGGGGGGGTGTTGGGGTGTTCAGGGGGGAGGTGGGAGGGGGGAGGGGGTGTGTTGGGGTGTGCAGGGGGGAGGTGGGAGGGGGGAGGGGGTGTGTCACAAGATTTCACTGTTGCAATACACATTTATCATTACCACAAACCAAATGTGTTGACATCTTTATTGCGTCCATGTGCTACATTGTTGTAGAGTCCACAGTGTGCATGTCCCACACACACACAGTGCGCCGAGTGCCGTCTCCATGTGACACGCATACGCTGTGTGTGCTAGAAGCATTGGTCAATGAGAGTCTGACGCATGACACGCCCCTCCTGTGCATCGCTGCCTCCTTGAGGTGGTGCCCCATCCCCACCCTCATCATCCTCATCGTCAGGTGGTAGCAATTCTACGTCAGGGGGCAGGGGCACATTTCTTCTGACGCACATATTGTGTAGCATGACACATGCCATGACGACCATTGCAACCTTCTCATGCCGGTACAGGAGTGCCCCGCCAGACCTGCTGATGCAGCGGAAACGTGCCTTCAGTAGGCCAAAAGCTTGCTCGATCACTACACGCGTACGGGAATGGGCACGGTTGAAGTCCTCCTCATGCTGGTTCTGTGGGTTTCGGACTGGTGTAAGGAGCCACCTCTTCAGGGGATAGCCTGCATCACCTGTATGTGGGCAAGAATGTATGCGTCAGGGATGAGCTTGAGTGATGTACATGAAATGCCACCATGAATTGCATTGAACATTGATTTTGCAGCAGTTTCTTCTGTGCTACTGGTTTCACACCGTGCAACCGCTATATTGTTATTGTTATTGTTATTTTGCACTTATATAGCACCTTATATACCATTGGTATGGTCTGAAGGCGCTGGTAGGTTGAACGTCCTTGGGAACCGAAGTTCAGATCAGTAGAGAGAGTAGGGAGAGTCAAAAGGTGCGTGTGAGCACCGGGTATGTGTGCAGCTCGTGCGGTACTTGTGTAATAGCTGCTTCTTAGCGGCAGATGTGGTGGTTGAGAGATCAGGATAATGTGTTCGTTCAGGCAGGATTTATCCAGGACGGATGTGGCTGCGTTAGGCCTGAGGAAAACGCCTGGCTGGGGGTGTGAAACCAGCAGTGTTTACATAGATTGATGTGGAGTAAGCGGTGTTAGTATGGGAACAGTTATACCGAATGGTGTCATAGTATCTCTGTGTTCTAGTTGAGTGGTGATGTAAAGGAGAGAGTAAGCGTGGTGGTGTGATTTGATGGGTTATATGCTCTTTCAATGTGCACATTTATTAATGCAACTTTTCCCAGAGAGGGTACCGGGCAAACTACAAAAATCATTTTCCCACGAGAGGCTAATGGGCGGTTTTCTAAATACTATTTTCCATAGAGAGGCTATTGGGCACACTTCTAAATTCAGTTATCTAGAGGCTATTGGGTACATTTCTAGGTGCAACTTTATGGAGCGTCTATTGGATATACCTCTATAATCGACTTTCACAGAGTGTGCCACATGTCTCACATGTGCCGCTTCTGAATTCCAAGGCACGAGGTATGCAGGGGTGACATGTGCCTTGTGAGTGCCGATCCACTGTGTCCGTTCAGGCTGTTTCTGTAGGTGACCTGGCACGTGTCCCGTGAGGGTTGCATTCACATGATAGCGGGAATGCAGTCTGGCTCATCATTACCCCAGTGAACAAGACTGTTGCCCATGGGGACAGTCTGTGGGCCTTGCTGTCTGTGTTTTGGTGCATTGTTCTTCCAGTCCATCATGTGCCTCCTTTGGGCACAGTCATGGGGAACAGGCCTTTCAGTAGGAGCTGTTGGTGACGTGCATGGACGTACATTTCTTTGGAGTGTATGTGGTCACGGTATGGTCAATGCACTTGTAGGTGGTTGTGTCAGGGTTGGGTGACACCTTCATTGACATGTCAGGTCTTCTTAGGTCAGGCCTCATGTATGCAGGTGTCAGGTGACGTGAGTGCTGCCTCAGGGTGTGTTGTGGCTAATGCTAGTCGCAGCCAGATGGAGCATGCATCATCCCCCCCCCCCTTCCCGCCAGTTGGAGTATGCATCATTCCCCCCCCTGCATTGGTATGTCAATTACACACCCACTTCACATTTCAATGCCCATGACATTGGACTCACCGAGTAGCCAGGTTCTGGGCCCTGCCTGTTGCTCCATGTAGCGTGGTAATGTTGAGTTCCTCAGGACCAATGAATCATGGGTTGATCCGGGGAATCGGGCACAACAATGTGTGAAGATACTGTTGGAGTCACAGACCATTTGCACGTTGATTGAGTGAAATTGTTTGCGGTTCCGGTACGGTACCTCCTGGGCACGTGGGACCGTCAATTCCACATGGGTGCAGTCGATGGCACCAATGCAACCAGGTATGCCAGCTAGTGCATGGAAACCCACTTTGGTGTTGGCAATCTCCTGGGCAGTCCGTGGTAGTGAGATGTGGTCATCTGTGTGCTTGAGGAGTGCATCCAGCACTTGCGTCAGTGTACGCGAAAACGATGGTTGTGATATGCCATGCAAGTGCCCTACTGTGTGCTGGTAGGTGCCTGTGGCCAGGAAGTGGAGCACGGACACTACCTTCAGTAGGGGGGGGTGGCGGTGGGTGTTTCAATCATGCTGGCGATGTCGTTGTGTATCATGTCCACGATGGTGGTGATGGTGTCCCGGTCCAGTCGATACAGGGTGTGGATCTGCTCAGCGGTGAGGTTGAATGGGTTGGGTCTGACGCGTGGGATTGGGGGCTGCCTGCGTGGTAGCACTGGCTGTGCTGGTGGGGCATGCTGGGCCTGCCTTGCCCTCCTTCTCCTCCTGCGTCTCCTCTGTGCAGCCTGTTGTTGTAGTTGTTGTTGTTGTTGTTGTAGTTGTTGTTGTTGTTGTTGTAGTTGCTGTTGTAGCACTCGCATTGCTATCAGGTGCTCCAGCCCCAACATTGCTAGTCCTATCGGTAGCATTGTGGTGTGTGACTGGGTGTGGGCAGGGGTGGGGTGTGCTCTTTTTGTGCTTCCTGTGTCTGTATTGCCTTGACCTGTGCTGTTTCTGTGCACCTGTGGCAGCTGCATTCACTTAACTTGTCCCGTTGCGGTTGATTCACGATGGCGTTGTTAGCGCCATGGCGGTAAGGTACTTTACGGGCTGGGTGATGGCGTAAGGTGCATGTCCGCTTGGGTCGGCATTCGCGTACCTTACCGCCATGGCGCTAGTTACGGTGTGGGAGGTCGCGTGCACGCGCCCTTGGCGCAGTTAGCGGCAGCGTTGTCTACGATGCCGCTAATGGCATCGTAGTTAACGGTCAGGGGTCGTAATCGGCCCTAGCGGTAAACGATGGCGGTAATCGTTTACCGCCATCGTTTTACGCTTAGCGCCAGGGTCGTAATGAGGCCCCCTGTGCGATCAGGATAATAATTGCACAATGTAAGAAGACAGCATAGAAGGCAGTAGGCATGAAATCATGATCGGTGTCGAATCAGGATTTGGACCCAAGGAATTGACGGATAAAGATGTCTGAAAATACAAAGCATTGTAGCACTTGAAGGAATGAAGTTCCTGTATCCCAAAATCACAAGAAGTACGTGGGACAATGGATCTATTGTAATCCGAATGGACAGTGCAACTAAATGACTTGGAGTGTAGATGAACATGTTAAAACAGCTGGCACCCTCAGGGGGGGTGATGAAGATCAGGACTCCGAAGAAGTACTTCTTCAAAAGAAAATATCAAGATGTGGAAACCATTGAAGAGGTGGCCGAGGACTCGACCAGAGAGGGGAATGTAGAGGAGCACCTGCATGCTTCTGCAGGAAATCCCACCCCCTGCCTCCTATATGTTCGTAAACAGAGAGTGCGCCATGTTTGACATCAGTTGTACCAATACCGGAGCGTGTGTTTGAGAAAAAGCATCCACTGAGAAAACCCTATTGAATGTGTCCCCAAAAAGAAGACAATCTGAGAGAGGAACTCCCTGAAGGAATATGAAAAATAGTGAAATAGAAGCTAGTGACGTCACAAGAGACGAGTGAGACACACTAGGAATATAGGCTGAAGAAAATGCATGGATGTTGATATTATATGATATGATATTTTATTTATAGTACACCCATACCCAAGTGTTTGAAAGCGCAAGAACTGATCACAAAGTTAAGAATCGAGTAAACTTTCATATGCAGAAAAGAAGATTGTACGTATGCGAAGTGCTACAGTAATGCAACCGTTCAATGATTGTACAGACACTGAAATGCAAGTAGACTAAGTCATCAGAGAAGCTGGCTATACGTAGTGAATAGACTGTAGGTGAAGCCACCATTATATAGAAGCTGGACATCAGTGTCATGAATTTTAGTAAGCTGAGACCCATGGAGAGAAAAGGCTGAGAACGTGGAAGGGCCTGGTGAGGCTGTCTGGCTTGGCATCAAAACAGATGTAGCCAAATTTGGTTATCTATTCTTGAAAGCAATAACATTAGAAGGATGAATCATCCCTTATCGATGGTAAAAAAAGAACACCAAGAGTGGCAAGTTTTATTCATTTAAGACATTTAAGTGCTGCAGAATAGACTGAATCATGGTCTCCTGCAACGTGATGTGAGGATGGAAATAGAGTTGAGCTTGGAGTCCAAGAACAACGATAATAAAAGCCTGTACTCCCATATATTCCCACAGACAAGAATACTCTGCAATGCCAAATTCAAAGCCAATCTGCAAGCAGAAGGCATGTGTAATGAGAGATGTTGGGCTTATTGGGTACAAGGTAAAGTCAAGTCTACCTCCTGGCACCTGGGTATGAGCCTACATGCTGCTAAGTGAACAAATGTTCCAGACATGACAAGAACGTGCTAACCAATTGTAGAGGGCTGTATAACAAAGGGCCTTATAGTTTGAGAGCCAATGATATACTGTGTACTTAACAGTGTTGAAGATGACATGTTTTAGAGAAAGGCATAAGTTGTCCACCTGATAAGAGACAGCCAATCACAATCCTAGTCCTTATGGAAAGTATATTTAAATGTTCCTCTTGAACCAATCACAATCCTGTGTAGGTTTTTCTTATTTGCCACATAGTATGACATCACTGCTGACGTATTCTTTGCAGATAAGGATGTTTTTATGGTAAATTTGTCGAGAACTGAGCGAACGTCCATTGATGTCCATTGTGACCTCTCTGATTTAGATCATTGTTAATAAAACAGCACCCTTTGCCATCTTGCTGAGTTGGTTTTATTATTAGTACTCAGAGTTATTCTGAAAAACCCATCATTTGCATGCACGATACTAAAGAACCATACGTTCAATACATAGTTAACTTTAAAAATGCAATCCCACTTAAGATTGGCAGCACAAATGGATTCAATTTTGGATTTAATTGTTCACTGCAAAGGAGACTCATCTTAAAAGGAAACATATCTAACTTTATTTTCAAGGTAAGTAAGGAATGTCGAACATTGAGATATTAGCACCTGTGCCCCTGTTTCTTAAATTGAATTGTCATGCAATCCCTGTCCTTTGTCATCCCAGATTTTACCCATGTTAATGTTGAAACTGTGTGGTTATTTTGGTTGATTTACCTTTCTAACTGCTACTCCTGATTTTGGGAGAACCAGCAGGGAACCCAATCGACTGGACATCATTGCTACAGTATGCCTTCAGTTCAGGTGACTACTGTGGAAATCAATCAAGTGTGCACTTGTATGCTTTCTCAATGGGCGGGTCTATCCTCTGGGTAGAGTTAGTCCTTCTGATCTGCTCTCCAGTCTCCAGTGTTTCCCCTTATGATTCTTCCTCAACCAATATTCATAATGCCCCCTCTATTCTATGTATATTCCCTTATATCTCCCTCTGACCCAACCTCTGTCTTGTCAGATGGGTGGTTTTTCAGCCACATGATCACCAAAAGTGGGAGGGAAAACTTGTGCGTTTCTAAAAACATGGCAATATCGTTTTGGGCATAGCTATGTATTACCATGTGACAGAATGATAACCATAATATTATCAGAGTCTGCAAATCGGGCAAAAAAAATGGAATCTTTTAATCACTAAATTCTGATTGTTTTTGGCAATTCTAGGCATTGTTTACATGTTTTATCAATTCAAAACATAGGGTGCCAAATAAATGTTTATCATATCTGATAGGTATTACTTTATTCTTCAACATATCCAAACTTCATTTCAGTTGGAGCTTTTCTTCTTTTCTTCGGTGTGCAATGAAGCTGTTCTTCACTGGAGAGCAGTGATGCTACTTCACCTAAATATTACGTTGTGATTTTACCACTATCCAAAGTAAACGTTTCTTGGTGTGCATATGTTCCATAACCTCTGACCTTGACTAATTTAAGGTTGATGTTTGTGCCAGTCACTAGAGAGTCAGTCACATCTTACTCAACCATTAATGGCTAAAGTATATTTTACAAATCTTTCACTTTGTGTCATGGCTACTGGGCAAGGGCCCAGTATTTCACTTCCTGCAGGGTCCAAGTGGACCCAGTCTTGGCGCCTATGGCACCAAGTTCATTACAAAGTGTGCTTAGTATGCAGAACACAGAAGGCACATGCAACAAGGCCGGGCGGGGCCCTATTAGTACCAGGCAAGGCACATGCAGAAGACAGGTGGAGGAGCAAGGTGGGGCCACAAGGCGGGGCCTAAGGGGAGTGGCTGGGGCAAGGCTATATAAGCCGGCCCCACCTACATATTGGCACTTCGTGTTAGACTGCAAAGAGCAGCGTAATGCTTACCACGTCCAGAAGACCCTTACCTGGTTCAGCACGTGCGTCTTCAGTCTCCGGATCCCTCCAGCATCTTACCTGGTCCAGTACATGCATCTCCAGTCTTCGGAGACCTCCAGTACCTTACCTGGATGCAGTCACACCATCACGGGAAGCACCGCCATCAGCTTTCCACTCTGCAGCCATTGCACGCATCTTACCTTGAAGCCTCACCATCGCTGGAAGCTCTGCCATCAGCTTCCCACTCTGCAGTCGCCGCATGCATCTTTCCTGGATTCAGCCACGCCACCGCCCGAAGAAGCACCGCTATCGCTTCCGACTTTGCAGCATCTGCCTTCATCTTACCTGTCTTCCTGAATCCAACGCAGGTGCCGCTCAACATCCGTGCCTGTCCCAAACTCCCAGCAACACAGGGCCATCTTCGAGCATAGCACACACTTGGATCTTAATCTCCGGCAGCCTGCAGGAGTTCAGAAACTGCTCATCAGTTAACACAGATCAGCCGCACCTGCAAAGGCAATAAGAAACACAAGGTGAGCAATCACATAGAATTAACATGTTAAAGCAGTGCCACTCACGAACTTGGCGCAACTTCTAGAACTGTCCACATACCATCAGTGGGTCATCCGGCATAGACTTTTTCACCATTACGCGCTCCTGAGCCTTCTTCATCATTAAGGGGGAGAGAGAACAAAACATGGTTACAAACAATAATCATTGGGGAAGAATTAACATAAAGAATACGGACAATAAACATAGTTATAAACACTTACCTTCAAAACAGAAAGGTCACAGCTGGCCTGGAACTCCGCGATCTGGACCAGTGATGCAACTAGGTCCATCCACAGCACTCCTGCTGAAGGAAGCAGGATGGTGAGCTCATCCTTACATAAAAACAGGTGAGCTTGCATGGGCAAACTCCTGCATACTACAATTCAGTGCCAAGGGGTTGAGGGGAACCTCAACACTATCACGCTATCCTCACTGCCTCTTATCTTCCCTCAGGAACAGTTCCAGCACTCCGGGTCCACGAAAACACAGCAGTTGGGGGAGAGAAGCGATCCGAGTAGTCAAATAGTAGGTCTGTGCTTAGAAACCTCTGGGTATTAAGCGCGTTATAAATAACCAATTACACTTACAAGCCAACTCAAGAGGAAAGAAGGTTCTTGGGAATCCCCATACCATATGCTGTAAATCCCATACCGCCATTACACAGGCTCCTGGCTATTTCTTGCATAGGTGCTGGGAACTCCATTATGTCCCTTGTAAGACCAAGAGAATCAAGTGTGCGTTACAGTAGTCATTCATTTTTATGAGTGCTTTTGGATGTTGTGTTGTCCCAATTATTTGCCAATAAATTCCTTGGTGATTCCATCATTTCATATTTCCAGAATTATTTAGTCATTTTTAAAGGAGTGACTCATTATGTGGATTCTATTGGCTCCCGTCCTTCTCCTAACTTCCTATCTTTGAAATTAACTTCCTGCACCTTATAATAATTTACTAATAAACAGTCCTGCTGATTTTCATTATCTCATTGATCTGATACAAGGGTTTTTGTCATTTGGTCACTTTTCTTATGGATAGCATTTATGTATAGTTCTCTTAATGTTGTATTAATCATGTTTTCTTGATTTTCCTCATGTGTTTCACATGTTTGCTAGCTGCTTTTCAAATGTCATCCCTGCATGAAATCTGTAGGCCTCTGATGTTTTTAGTGGCTGAATTTCTAGTTGTCTTTTCAGGGAAGTTTAGGTTTCTGAATTATAGGTCAGAATCAGGACTCGATCAATGAGGTATGGTTCTCAGGTTTTTATTTTTTATTTTTCTGTCCAGTTCAAAACAATCTTTCCCTAAAACTATCATCTCAAATCCTATCCTATGAAAGAAAGTTGAAAGGTACTTGTCAGGATGTCTTGCTAATTAATATCTGTCTTCTGTCCAGAATCCCATTCTAATCTATCACTGTCCCTATTTCTCAAAATAATAATATCAAACAAAAAAAAGAAAGAATATAAATCCCTTATGGAGCTATGAAGTTAAGGGGATGGCAGCTGGCTCTTGACTCCTACCTTCTCCCTATGGGAAAAGGCTCTTGCCAACAATTCCAGTTCACGAAAGAAGGTTCCTGGGGCTCCAGGAGTTACTCCAGGTGTTCTAGCCCAGGTCTTGCTATGTCTTTTGCCCACCCTGTGGTTCTTTCAGTCGTTCTTCATTCCCCCTTTCTGGGGCTCAAAGTCTATTCCATGCTCTGGGTATTCTCTGTTCCTTACTCCCCACTCTGGGTTTCCTCTCTCTCGCACTCCCCACTCTGGTGTGTTTGTTGTTTCTCCCCCCTCTATGGGCTTCTCTCTTTTGCAATCCCCACTCTGGGGTATTTGTTCAATTTTCTCCCCTCTGGGTTCTTCTCTTTCACACTCCCCACTCTGGAATATTCACTTTCTCTCCTATGGGGAACCAGAAGGTGCCTCACCCGCTAGTCCCCGGGGGTCATCCAGTTGTCGAGGACACAGCCATTGATTTTGGATCCAGTTCATGGGGGTGGACTAGAGCGGGAGGATCACCGGGATGGGGGTCTTCGGGAGTGGGACGCAGTTTGGTGAGACACTGTATCCCCTTCCCGGTAACACCTTTTGCCATCCTACCAGGTACGATACTTAGGAACTCAACCCCCAACCCCTTTTCCTGACAACAACACTTTCTCGCAGACAGGTCTCTGTGAGAGGAAAATGACTAACACCCGAGTCGTTTACCTGACATGTCCCAACAAAAGGGTCAGACAGAGTCAGCCAATTATTGATAATTACACACACCTGACTTCCATCACTCGGATAAAAGGCAGAGCACGAAAACACACTCTGGGCAATGCAAAACACAGGAGGGAGCAGCAGTTCCAATATGGCAGTTATTGAGGAGGAGAAAGACGGCAAAACCAGAGAGGTTTGCAAGGAGGGATGTACCCTTGACCTTTCTCGGACAAAGACAGCTACTTTCATGAGTCCTTGAGAATAAAAAAACCTAACACCTGGAACTAGAGCAGAAGAAAGCTACGTTGTGTATCAGAGTCTTCTGCGACGCTCCTGCATCAGTAGCCAAGGCAGAGAGGAGCGATAGTCACCGTGGTACTGTCCTTGGCTTCTACAACAGAGCAGCGCCATTAAAGTTAGCACAGCCGGTGAGTTGGAGAGACTGATACAAGACCAGTCTGTGGTACTGCCAAGATTTCAAGACGCACCAGTATATGAAGGAATTTGAAGAGAATAACATACGAAGCATATGTGATGAGTGATGCGAATATAATTGAACATCCAAGGAGTGACTGAACCTTTTGAAGCCAAGATAGATACCATATACCAAGCAGCACCGTGTGGATGCTCATTCGAAGGTCGCTGTTGGGTATCCAGCTGAGTGATGGCACATGTGAAACGTGAATGGTGAAATCGAAGTGGTCCTGCAACATGTCAAGCTAAAGCCTGTGCACATTCAAATGTCTTCCATAGCTAATACGAATTGCAATTGGTACAAGCCCGGCTGAGGGAGACTGGTTGTATAGAAGAAAGGATCTGAGTCCGGTTGAGGGGATTCCGGAGTGAACTGTGAGTCACCGAGAAAGAATATTCTCTGAAAATTGAAAAGAGGATCTGAGCCCAGAAGAGGGGTATCCAAAGTTACGAGCACTGTAAAAAGGGATCTGAGTCTGGCTGAGGGGGATCCAGGGAGAAAAGTGAATCATCTGAATTGAATACTTGTGAAAGGAAAGAACTTGGCATTTTCTTGACATATCAGAACCTCTGAATCAATAGACTTTGATAAGTAAAATTACTTGGGCACAGTGCCACTCACCGTACATTGAAACCTGGACCAGGGGGACCATGTCTGTTGTTCGGGATTTGATTGAAGAGCTCGGGTTGGAGCCTCCACCCGAGCATCCTCTCTGTGAGGGAATGAACTCTTTTTAATGATATGATCCTCTACCGTAGGGGTAACAGTACAAGGACCCGATCTCTCAAAAGAGCGGGGAGAACACACCGCCACGGTACCAGCTGTAAGGCAAGAAAAGACCATGAGTAACAAACAGCAAACTAAAGAAACACTCAATCCCTGTTTTAAGATATACCTGATGTATTCTCCCTGGATGGATATCTAAGAAGCAGACCAAGGACACCTATAACATAAAAACAATGATATAATACCCAAATGACTATTCAATAGCTTTAGTGATGTCAGAGATTGTTCTTAGTACTATGTACTGGAAAAATCCTCTTGAATAAGGGAAACAACGGCAGGGGCAAAATAAGAAAGAGGGATGTTAGTTAGGAAACTCTCCCCGAATGGCACATGAAGCGCTCTAGATTCGGGGTGTGCACGCACAACAGAGCATCCTTAGTGCACTTGTGAGTGGAGAGACTTGGCAACAGTACGTAAGTATTGAGTTAGGAGCGCAGAATTACAGTGTTTTGTAGTATAGCAGTTCGCAAGTACAGGATACGTATATCAAGGAAATCAGGAGGTAAGTATCAGTACAACTCACTTGTTCGTATATGATATCCTGCAGCAGCAAGCAAGAGAGACGATGTGTAGTCGGAGAGGTGGGCGGAGCTACACCATGCGCCAGGTCAGGAGGTGGTTTCTGCGCAGGAAAAAATGACCGCAACAGGACCTTTTTGACCAGACGAGGTACGGCGGTCCAAATTAACTATACACATAGAGTCAGGAGCAAAATCGCAAGGCAGAGCAGTTCCAATAGAGTAGCCAAGGGTCAAAAATGGGAGGCGTGCAGAAAATTAGGACAAAGGAGGAACCAAAAGGAGTCCTTACGGCAGGCAAAGGTTCTGGTACACAGGAAATCCAATAGAACTTCAAACAAAGGGCAAGAGGAATGAAGACGTGACTTCACAGGAGTAACTTCAAATAGAAGCAATGACTTCCGGATTACGGCTGTTTATATAGGTGGAGCGCTGTAACCATAGGAGCCGTCAGCATCATCATGCAACACAGGCAGCATGGGAAATGCAGTCCAGAGTCACAGATTCCTCTGTAGCTTCCACCGAGAGAAGAAGGGAGCAACGTAATGTCGCACACCCTGGGGAAGGGCCACAGGTGAAGAAAACCGAGCCCTGCTACCATATGAGGTGGAGGAATGCAATGGCCGTATGCGTGTGCGGTGGTGAAGCATAACACACAGAAGATCCTGATGCTGGTGATGGTACTGAATCCTTGTGTCGAAGAACACAGAGTGTGTGCTTTGCTCAAGTGAACTGCCTTGTCCCGTGCTACCCCACACTATTTGTATTTAGCGGTAAGGATTGGCAATAGTTTCTTTTTAGAATAGGCCCTTTTTATTTTGACGAAACTCCACTAGGACTGCATTATTATTATTTGATGGTCATTGCTTGTTCCCATCTGTAGATTTAGGATTAGATAGGTGTTCATCACACCCTTGTTAAAGTTCAATAAACACCCTTGAACTGTGGTCACTTGTGTCTCTCTTACTATTGATGCCATGCCTTTCTTACACTCCCCATTCTGAGGATTTTCCCTTTTGCACCCACACTCTGGAGTGTATGCTGTTTCTCCCCACTCTGGTGCTTATATGTTTGAACTCCCCATTCGGGGGTGTTCGTTCTCTCTACCAACTCTGGAGTTCTTCTCTTTCGCACTCCCTGCTAAGGCCGTAATGCCCCCCCCGGGCCGCTTTCTCTCCACCTTATTGCCTGCCTCCCTTTCCACTGGATTCACCACACACCTGTTTCCCTGGAGTGAGGCTCTTTCTTCATATTCTGGTAGATAATCTGGCTGGGTGAAGACTTTTGCAACCTTTGAGCTGGGCTCAGCAGCGGTCTTCCGAGATCCTCTTAACTTATTCTTGCAGATTCTTAGGCCAGGCGGAGTCGGTTATGCAACCCTTCAGCTGGGTTCTGAGTCAGTCCTCTGAGGCCCTCCTTCCTCACTCTTGCAGCCTCTCTGGGCTGCTCGGGTTGGCCTTCTGCTGCACTGTTCTGTTAAGTTCTGCTCTGCCTCCTGACACTGCCCTGTGATTAGTTGCCAGTGGGACACGCCTCCTTGGGGCTGGGTTATTTGTGTCTGCACTGTCTCTGTAGAAGATTGGGCATAGGTAGGTTCAGACGTCAAGTCAGCCATTACAAAAGGGTGTTTTGGGTTATAATGGGTTTTAGCTCCTAGATGCCCTGCAAAGGTGTTAGCCACGGGGGAAGGGGATTGTAACACTTTTTGGGTCCTTATCCCCTTAGGGGGAGTCACTGGCATGCTGATCTCACTTTTTCTGTGCCCTAGGGGTGTTAACCATAGCAAGTTCACCTCCATAATCCCAAAGGGGGTGGTTCCCCCTTAGGGAGAGGTGACGATCTCCCTGGATTCGTCATAGTAAGGATTCACCTCATGATCCAGGATTCTGGGTCACCCACATTTTGGGGAACCCCCGCTTAATTCAAGGACAGTAAACTTGTTTCCTTCCATACATATCTTTTTTTCCTTGCATCTCTGAAAGTCGTTGTCGTTCTATCTCTAGGTTTTGAATTCTCATGCTAATGCTTTTGTTGTTCCATTTGGGATTTGCCAACTTTCTCTCATAATTATATTCTGTTTTTGCATGGTATTTTAATGAGGCTTGTATGACTTGTGTTTTCTTAGTGTCTACGTTTGGACTTGTTTCTATAATTTAAGACGTGTTCCTTCTGGTGTATATCGTTATGCTTCCTGAAGGCTTAAGAGGTCGAATAGTGCTTGGCCTGACATTTTAGTTTCTGTGATCCTTTCCTGGGCGCATGATTATTGGAGGATATATTCAATTTACCCTCATGGGGAAAGGTATAGGAGACTCCCAAGAGGGTAGGCTCTTTTTTTTTAAACTTTGTTTTTATTGAGCATTTTAACATACAACACCGCCAAGAAGAACCTGGTGATAACTGTAAGAAAAACCAAAAGGAAAAGGCTAGACTTCACTTCGCTATCCCAACCCCCCCCGCCTACTCTCCCCCTGCTCATGACAGTACCAGGCCAAACCAGGTGTTGGGTACAGTTAGCTCAGAGAGACCACAAGTCATGGGGCAAGACATTCTAGTACAACTGAAATAGTGAGGAAGACAACTAATTCCAGAGGTAAAGCAGGCTACATTTAACAAGCAATGCAAGTAGCGATGCCGTGGATCCTGCAACGTCAAAGGACTACAGTTTCAAGGCACCACATTCATCACTCAGGAGAACAACAGACCAGTTCAACAGGAAGGAGTCAATTTTTTTGTTGGTAATTGCTGAGAGTTTGTCGTATGTAAAAATGGCCCCTAACTTGGTAAGCCACTCAGCTTTAGAGGGGGTGGAGGGGCTTTTCCATTTCTGGGCAAGGGCTAGTCTTGAGAAAGTGCTCACATCGAAATACCGGTCGGCGTGCCCAGAAGAATCTTCAGGGGATGTAGAGAAGGCTCAAGACCCATGATCCCTTTAATCTAACTAAGCAACTCGGCCCAGCGGCCCCGGACCACCGGACACTTCCAACACATGTGGATCCAAGTTCCCTTTTGCATGCACTTTCTAGGACAAAGAGGAGATATACCCTCAAAAATCTTGAACAGGGTAGCTGGAGGGCGGTGCAAGGAGTGTAGCATCTTAAAGCCATGGTTCATGGCTGAGGTGTAGAGGGACAGAGAGAAAATAGACCTAAAGACCGCTCTCCATGTTTGCTCCTCGAGGGCCCTACCCAACCTCCCCTCCCAGACTCGTTTGAAGGGTTGCCTACCATCTAAATTCACTGTAACTAGTATTTTGTAAATCCTAGAGATGAAGCCCCAACTAGTAGGGGATTCCACCAACTTTTTTCTCAAAGGGCTTAAGTGGGAATGTTAAGTCAGCAAGCCATCTGGGGTGAGTAAAGATCCCATTAAGGTGCAAATATTCAAACACAGTGGGCGGGCTGTCCCCCAATGCAGCAGCAAGTTGGTCATATTCAATAAAGGTGCCCTGGCAGAAGAGCTTGGCTAATCTCCCCAGGCCCATGTCAGACCATGATTGGGAACCACACAATCCCTTAGCTCCTAGGTTAAAAGGGGGCCCCCACAGGGAGGTCAGCGGAGAAGGCCAGGAGGATAATAACGTGTTATCCTTGTCTCCCCTCCAGCACGCCCATAACACAGCCAGAGTCAGGTGCACTCTGAGATGGAGTGGGAGGGCTTTGGGGGAGGCGCATAAGAGATCTCTAACCTTTTTAGAATGAGACTGATTGTCCTCAATATAGGTCCAATAAGTGCCCATGTCATCCCTCATGTGCTCCAGCATCACTCGAAGCTGGGCCGCCTTATGGTATAACCTAAAGTCAGGGAGCCCAAATCCCCCACAAAATTTTGGTAATGTTAAGATCGAATTTTTAACTCTAGCCCTTTTGCCACCCCAGATGAAGCGCTGAACTCTAGCATGAAGGGTTGAGGAGAAAGATGATGGAATGATAATGGGAAGGTCCGAAAAGAGGTAGAGAAGGTGGGCAAAGATATTAATTTTAACTGTGACCATATGGCCAAACCATGAAAGGATTAGCAGCGCCCAGCGTACAAGATCTTTACTAATTTTCAAGTAAAGTTGGACTCAAACAGCTTTCCTAGATCCCTAGGGATGTATACTCCCAAGTAGGGGATGGCCTCCTCTTCTAATCTCATTCCCAACAATTCACATTTCTCTCTAGTGTCGTAGTCCTTGCCCCCATGGGCATTATGCATGACTTAGATACATTGATCTTGAGACCAGAGAAGACCCCAAAGCAACGGATTAGCTCAAGTAGGCTCAGCAGGGAGACGCAGAGATTTGTCAAGTAGGCTAAGACGTTGATAGTTTGAAGTTATATTCACCACACTGAACTCCAGAAATTTGGTTGTTTGACCCAATCGCAATGGCTAGAGGCTCCATCGCCAAGGCATATAGGAGGGGTGACATAGGGCACCCCTGGCGGGTACTTCTAGGGAAACCGAAGTGGTGCCATTAACTGAGACACTTGTCGAGGAGCCATTGTACAGATCCACGATCCACCCACAGAATCTGTCTCCCAGGCCCATTTTTTGAAGGACTTTACCCATGGAAGGCCATTCAACTTGGTCGAAGGCCTTTTCCGAGTCCAACGACAGGAGGTAGGCCTCCTAATCGTGATTTGAAACCTAATGCATGAGGCCTAGGGTATTTCTTATATTGTCTTCACCTTGCCTACCGGGGACAAAACCAACTTGATCTCCATGCACCAGGGATGGGAGGTGTTTAGCTAATCTATTGGCGAGGAGTTTGGCCAGGATCTTGACATCCATATTCAGGAGTGAAATGCGGCGATAAGATTGACACTGGGTGTGGTCTTTCCCGTCCTTAGGGATCACCACAATGAGGGCTGAAATCATTGAATGGGGGTGGGATCCTGTTTCAAGAGCTGCATTAAACAGTATGGACATGAACGGTGTCAGGACAGAATGGATGAATTTATAAAAGGGAACCTTGAAGCCATCATCTCTCAGAGTGGTATCACACTTCAGGGTGGAAATGGTGTATATTACCTCCTGTGGCGTAATTGGGAGTTCGAAGGGATCAGACATTTTGGGAGGTAGATGGGGGATGGGCAATGAATCTAAAAAATGGTCAATGTTGGAGCCGTCCCTAGATTATACTGACGTATACAGGCTCTCGTAGTATTTGCAAAATTGTTTCTATATGGCAGCCTCGCTTGTGAGATTTTCCCCCTCGGAGGACCGGATAGAATCTACCCTCCTGCTGTTTCTGAGTTCCCTCAGCCTCCAGGCAAGTATCTTATCCGCCTTTGCCCCTTCCTCCATATATCTTTGCTTTAGGAAAGTTAGCTTCCTTTCCGTCTGGCCTACGAGGAGGGCTGCCAGTTTTGACCTAAGCTGTTGAAGCTCCGTCCACTTTCCCGGGAACATTTGAGTTTTCAAATTCCCCCCTAGTTGGATAGCCCTTATTTTCTCCCTTAACTTTTTCTCCTCATTATCCCTCTCTCTTTTTCTCCTCGTGCCCACTTCTATCAGGGTGCCCCTGATTGTAGCTTTGAACGCGTCCCAGACCCCCATTACGCTTTCTTTCCAATTATCATTGATATCAAAAAATTCTCTTAAGGCAGCTAAGAGGGACTGAGCCAATTCCTTATCTTGTAGCAGGAGATCATTACATGACCAGCGAGCGAACAGGGGATGGGGGTGGAACGCCTAAGCAAATCTTGACCATATCGTGGTCCGACCACAGAACAACCTCGACCTTAAAATCAGATATGTGTTCTCGGAGCAACGTGTCAATTAAGATATAATCTATCTTGGAGAAGGTTGCATGGGGTATGGAGAAGAAGGTAAAGTAAGGGTCATGACCCTGCTTTGGTGTGTGTGTGTCTGACAAGCCCAGTTCCCCATTAACCTTTTGGTATGTCGCCACCAGCCTCCTCTGTAGACGCATATCAATATGCAGGCTCGCTGACTTTCTGTCCCTCTCCGGTTCGAGAACCATATTAAAATCTCTTCCTACCATTAGGATATCCTCTGTAAAAGCTATAATTTTCTCTTTCATTTCCTCCCAAAAAAGATCTTTGGCCTCATTCGGGGCGTATATACATACTGCCGTAAGCACTCTCTCTCTCACTTCCCCTTTAACCATAATGTATTGCCCCTCGGGGTCGGAGCGTTGAGCCTTAGGTATGAAATGAGCTTTGGAAGAAACCAAGAGCACACCCCCATGCTTCTTTGCCAGATATGAAGAAAGAAATGTGTGTTGTATGGTCTGACCTCTAAGTTTCGGCTCCTTCCACTTAACCCAGTGAGTCTCCTGTATAAAAAAGAAGTGAAAATGGAGTCTGTTAAATTCTCTCACCAACTTCAACAATTTAGTAGGGGAGTTTAATCTACACACATTTAACGACCCCACAGTCACTGTGTGAAGTGAATCATCCATCTGGGGGATGAGCACATCTAAAGGCTCCACTTGGGAGGCACGTAGTATCCTACTCCCCGTCTTGCTTCCCTGAATATTGGTAGCACACAAATAGCCCTGTACCCACGTAACACCATTTATGGCCTGGCAGACAAAAATCCCACACAATATGAACAAACCAGAACAGAACGTCCCACCCCCCAGCCTCCCCATCCCCGAGGACCTGAGCTGCAAGCAACGCAACCATTGTCACTAGGTCAGGCCACCTGTTTCTCCCCCCTCTGGGCAACCAAACTCAACATTGTCATGAATGAGAGCCCCCCTGCCCCCTCAGAACTAAAGTCCAAAACACAAACAAATAGACAGACCCCTCCTCTTCTCCCAGTCAGGTCAGCGCTTGGCAAAGACAATGAAGGAACAAGATCATCATTTCTTCAACAGCAAGAGCTTAAACAAACAAAAATGCAAGGATCCCACAGAGTTTATCACGCTAACCAGGACCGGGTCAGTGTACACCAACCCTGCAGAGCAGATACGAGCACAGCCAGAGTGTCGTCAGTCATTAGAGGATCTTGGAGAGGCCAGATCGACCATTCTGAACTTTCTGTGGCCCTGCACCTTGCGCCTCTCCGCAGAAACATTAGTCTTACGGGTCCAGCTAGATCTCCCTCCCGAGTGGCCTCAGCAGGCTCCGCGCCTGGGTTGCCCAAGAGTTTACTGAGACACCTTGTGTATATCGCCCTCCATGACCAAGGCATACTTGTAGCCCTCCAATTCAAACGAAAGCGAGAAAGGGTATCCCCACCTGTACCACACCCACTTGAACTGAAGCATCTTAGTCAGGGGGCGCAGAGTCGGCGCCTTGCCAGAGTGAGGGCAGAGAGGTCTTGGTAGATCGAGATTTGCGTGTTCTCCCAGCTAATCGGGCCTCTTTTCTGTGCCAGGTCCAAAATGTTACTCTTCTCAGCAAAGGAGTGAAAACTCACCAGGACAGATCTGGGACCCCGACTGGAGACACCTGCTCTGTGTGCCTTGTCAATAGTTGGCTCATTTGCATTAGCCTCGTCAAAAAGGGAACAGATGACAGCGTTGACAGCTTTAATTATGTCTGACTGCGTCTCTCCTTCTCGCTCCGGAAAGCCCAGGAAACATAGGTGACATCAGCGTTCCCTATTTTCTAAATAGTAGAGCTTTAGAGTGCACTTCTCTTCGCTTCTTTCCAATTCCGCCAGGTGCATATCAAACTGCATATCCAGCAGATCTATGGATACCGTGGTCGCTTCCAGTGCCTGAACACGGTTGTCAATGGTATCAACCTTTTTGTCTAGGCTGTCTAGCCGTACAGTAATGTCCGCTCTAAAACTCAGAATTTCCTCCAAGAGGGCTGTCATGCCTTTGGCCATTGAATTGGCATCAGTTGGGTCTGGCTGCAATGGGGCCGCCATGGTGAGGGGTCGAGGAGGAGGAGCTGGTGTACAACGAAACTTCTGAAGAGATTCAGCACAGTCCATGAAGGATCCAGCAACACAGGGTCCCAGAGCAGGCTTCTGAAGGGGAACAGCTGGATTGTGGCTGCATGGAGGCCCTGACTGGAGCAGTGTGAGAGTGCCACACCAATGGAGAACACAGATCCGGCAAGCCAATGGGTAAGTCACCTCGGGGATGCCACCCGCGCTGAAGAGAATGAAGGATCCTTGGTTTAACCACACTATGCCCACCACCAATGATCTTCAAAAGTGTCCCAGGCAAGGGGGCAACTCTTCACAGTTGGTGACAAATAGCTGCTTAGGCCACAGCCCCCCACCTGCCCTAGAGGCAGCAGAGATGAAGAAGATCAGGAGAAATATTCTGCATGGAGGGGGGAGGAAAAGGGGGCCCAGAACACGAACCTTAAGTTTGATGGGTGGCCTGCAGACACCAGCGCCGCGGCACTCCTTACCTGCAGCCGGGAGCCCCAGAGCCCACTGTCCGGAACTCCAAACGACATCCCGGACTGGGAGACTGCAGACCCGTCTGAGCAAACAGGTTCCGCCTAGGACAATCAATACGGCGCCGCCCGGCTCGGCAGCAGTCCCCACCAGGTTCCGGCGTCAGTAGGGGGGCACCATTTCAAGAGTCGCGGGCCCACAGAGTCCTGCCTGCTGCAACTGCTTCTCCAGGTCTCGAGCACTCCAGTCCAAGGGCGCCGGGCGGGTATCTGCCGGCAAACCGGAGCTGGAACCTCTCATTGTAAGACCGTTGAGAGGATGAGCTCGACTGCCGCCCGCCTCTCGCAGCGCCACAGCCACAGTCAGGTATTCCCCGCCGGAGTTAGCTTCCCTCGGTCCGCCAAGTGAGAGAAGTAGTGGGTAGCCTCAGCAGGGTGGAGAGAAGAACGTGGTAGGGGTCTGCTCGGTCCTCATCAGGGGAGGATCCGGCCACATTAAAAGGGCAAAACCACAACGGCAGGAGAAAGGCCACGATTGCCTCCCCCACCAAGGGGACCACCTAACTGCTGTAGAGCTGTGGGCGGGAAACAGCCCGCACACAGCTTCCTGAAGGCAAAAGCAGTATCAAATCACGAGCATCGCACCAGCCCCGATGACCAGGGTTTTTCTCATTCAGTGCCCGCGGGGTCCGTACAGCACCTGGGGGGGGGTCAAGACTCCTCTCCTGGGTGGCTTGGGGGGTGGGGGCTCGATTCCCTTTTTGGGTGCCCTAGAGAGGAGACTGACGGAGATGCTTCAGAACATCTTGGCACCCCCTGGTGGCTCCCCGGGTAAGCTCTTTTATTGATAGACTTTGTACATTAAACACTGTGGCCCTCATTAGGACCCTGGCGTTAAGGGGTTAATGGCACCATAAAAGATGTCGGCGCCGTTAAACCCTTAACGCCTTACTACGAGGTCCCTTTGCGGTACCCGAACTTAACGGCTTGTCTAGACCAGCCGTTACAGTAGGGGCCCGCAAAGGGACTCTCGAGGTAAGTACGGTACCGCAATTTGCGGTTCCGTACTTACCGCCTTCCCCATTCCCATTATGCCCTATGGGGTAAAAATGGGAATGGAGAAGGGCCATGGTGGCATGGTGAATTACCGCCCACCAACCTTGGAATGGGGTGGTAATTCCCCATTCCGCTATGGCAGACTCCGGCATCGACCATGTTGTTAATAGCACCATGGTTTTCCGCCGGAGTCCTAATGAGGGCCTGTGTATATCGTACTGAAAAATGTTTTTGTTCTTCTCAGTGTGAGTTTTTTCCCCTATGTTTTATTTCTTATGTTTTATTAGTATTATTTTGTAAGTCTTACTGTATGTTATGCTATTGTGTGGCAAAGGTTTCAAATAAACCAGATGCTGTAAATGAAAAAAAATAAAAAATAGAAAAAAATATTAACACCCTGAATACTTGTGCTTTAGTTTGGAGTATCAAGTCCAAAGGACATATCAAGGACAAGCCTTATATTCAGAGTTGTACATAGGTCTCATAACATTGTAGTGTTTTTATTGTCTGTAGTTCATTGAAAAAAAGATTTAAAATGCTATAGTCCTTTGCACCCTCATTTATTTATTTATTTGAATTTATAAAGCTCCTAGCGGCCCTGGGGCATTGTGGCGCTGTAACAGAATATTCACTTAATACAAGATGGCAGATATGACAGAAGCAGTGATACAAAATAGCACCAATGATACATAGGCAGGAATACATGTTAATGACAGTTGGTGTTCCATGGTTACAGAGGAACAATGTAGGATACTGTACATTTGGGAGGTGGTCTAGTTAAATAGTTTTGTTTTTAGCACCTTTCTGAAAACTGTGAGGGATTCTTTGTTTCCTAAGCTAAGTGGAAGCGTGTTCCAGGCTTTTGGGGCTAGTACTTCAAAGCTGGTGCCGCCTGCTTTGGTTCTGTTGGATGCTGGTACTGAGAGTAAGTGGGAGTATTGGTCACGTTTTGGTCTGTCAGCCGGAGCCTGGTGTATTCTTTCTGCTAGGTAGTCTGGGGCGGTCTGAATGAGGCATTTGTGTGTGATCGTGAGAGCCTTGACTGTTATGCGTTCTTTGATAGGGAGCCAGTGGGCATCTTTTCTCGCCTGGGAGATGTGCTCTCTCCTAGGGATGCTGAGGGTGGCTCTCAGAGTGCTGTTTTGTGCAATGTGCAATCTGTTAATGTTATTTGCTGAGGTGCCTAGGAGTAGGATGTTACAGTAATCAAGTTTTGCGCCAATTGTGACGGTAGCGATGTTAAGACAGTTCTTTGACGACAGGTGGGGTTTGACTGCATTTATGATTTTTGTTGTAAGTGCAGCTGAAGATAAGATGGCACTGACTTGCCTGTCCATTGATAAGGTGGAGTCAAGATATACCCCAAGGATTTTCACTGCAGTAGAGGCTGTGATAACAGTGTTCTCAATACTGAAGGAATTGTATTTGATGTCTAGTTTTTTTAGGGATTCTTTTGGACCTACCAGTAGAATTTCTGTTTTTTCCCCATTTAGACAGAGGCCATTGGCTGCCATCCAGGCCTGGATGCGTGCATATTCCTTCTGGAGGGTGTTGAGGTCTGGTTCATAGTTCCCTGTTAGGGGAGAAGAATTTGCGTGTCGTCGGCATAGTTAGTAAACGCTATGCCAAATTCTTCTAGGTTGCTGAACAGGGGAAGGGTGAATAAATTGTAGAGCGTAGGGGAGGTACATGATCCTTGTGGCACTCCGCACTCAATGGGGGTAGGGGAGGTCAAGGCCTGGTTGGAGAAGACCCTCATGGCTCGGCCCTCCAGGAAGGAAGTGATCCAGGCGGTAGTGTACTCATCTTTGTGCTATTGAACAGGCACCCTTTCTGGGGAATGCCTCCACCATCTGTAAATGCGTTATTGTAAATCATTGCTGATCAAACCTGACATCCCTAACCTTCAAATAAATACCAAGGTATCTTTATGAAATGTGTTGGTCTATGCTGCCATGGCAGGTATAGTCTGCCAATCTATACACTTGTACTTGTTCGAGTGATCAATATCTTCCATTACTTTTATACAATAGAACTTCTCTTGGATGAGTCTATTTAATTAGAATGGCATGATCCCTCAAAAACAAACCCTAAGGCCAAGTGTACTTTCACAATGTCCCTTCAAACTATTGGACAAGTTGGAAGGGGCATGTGATTCCCACTGAAGGTCTGTGCAACCTGCCTGCCGTGAGTGCCAGACAAACCTCCACATGCACAGGGGAGCGTAACCTTTCTGTCTTGCCCTCTCTCTTTATTTCTCATCTCTATCCCTCGCTCCCTCCTCCTCCCGCTCTCCTAAACAGCATGATTGCTAGACCCTACAACAAAGACAGACAGGGGAAGCATACATGTACACAGATGTCAGAACTATTGTCGTGCATGCCACTTATTTTCGACATGTTCGGGTCTCACAATGTGTGCACTGGGTCTGTGTGAGCTAAACAGTGGTTAAGGGGAACTTAGAATGGATCCATGGATCCAATTTTCTTTTGGACACTATTTCCATCAGTTTTGAATCAATCTTAGCACAAGTGGGGCATTTGGATTTTATTACTAATATTCACGACTAGATGCCCAAACCTAGCTACCCAAATATATATTGTCTCAGTAGAGACTTAAAGTTCAGTGTAATTTTAAAAAGGATATCTGACCACTGGTTCACCATTTTTAATATCCGCATGCACCCTTGTCTAAGTAATCTCGAACTGCATGCAAACTATAACAACATGTTGCAATCAGCACTTTCGAGCCCTACATGATATTGCATTAGAAAAAAAAAGGTGAACGGCCTAAATCACGCCTAATCCTCATCATCACTCATCCACATTATAGTAGAAAACCACGTGGTTCCTGTTTGCAGTTTTAACTTGGGATTCTCTATTGCTGGTCGGACAGTGAATATGAATTCCCATTGTGACAGGATGTGTGTGTGTGTGTACGGTGCACAGCCAGATCTGTGGCCCAGTGGACTACTGCATCCCAGAGGCGTTGCTGGGGGGGGTAGTGAGAGGGCTATGTCCCCGGGTCTTTTGGTTGTAGCCCTGGATAGAAGCTTAGGGACTACAACCAAAAGACTATAGTTAGCCCCGAATCCCACCAGTCCCGACACTAGCGTAGCCCCAGATCTTTTCCAGACCTAGCAACACCCCTGCTGCATCCACTGCAGGGATTTGCTTGACTTCATAATCAAGGGATTTGAATACTCGTCCACTCTGCCCATCATCCTTCCGAGGTTAATAAAATAAACACTGTTGAGTTGGATAGTAATAAGCATCTCTTATGCAGCACCAAGATGGCCGAAGATCAATTTACACTTTACAAAGGCCTGTTATGTTATGTGTGCCACAGTCCATTTATATGCATGGGCCCTCGAGGGTCATATGATTTTACTTGGACTTATCAAAGAGAATCCCTATTGAAAGATTCAAACAAGATATCTCTTTTCAAAAACAGGTGAAATCATGTGTTCATGTTTTTCCTTTCACGTGGGTGCACTAACCTCACTATTGTCTGTCACATTGAAAGTGCAGTGAAAAATGATACCCAAAGAGAGGGTCTATCCTGTCGAAATAATAGTGTCTGTGAAATTGTATAGCTTTTTCATTATAGGAATAGGAATGCTTTAGGACATTTTTGGTCTTCTTCTGAAATCGGAATGCAGTCAATAACACATCGGAGGCTGTGCATTATGACTTTCATGCGTTAATATAGCCTTATAGACTGAGAGATGGGTCATTATTGCAGGATAATTCACCAGCGGGGGGTCATTATCCCAATCCATGATGACACCTTCCGAAATATGTAACACTATTAACACTTAGCAATATATATTTTGCAGTTTGGGTGGTGAAGTCAAAAATGTTTTACGCTTAAGTGTCAGGCTATTATGTAAGTCTATGCAAAAAGGACAAGCATACTGGTCCTTGGCACTTAAGGGGGGTGAAATACATAAACAAACCGAGTTAATAAATTAAATGTAGTTTTATTTTGCAGTAATTAGATACCATGCTGTCTTCATGAGTTCAACATTTTAATGGCCAACGTGCTTAAATTGAAACAGATTTAACAAGAGCAAGCCTTTGGTGACCTGTAAAAGTATACGTTTTCTCCATAAGAAAGTGAAAACTATTTCCCATGTTTTAGTTTTCTCTTGAAGGTTGTAAATATGATATTCCAGCAACAACAATAAAGATCATCCTAGAAATGAAGTGTCTTGATGAAGGAAATCCTGCCTGAAAATTGCATTGTTTTTTCCCTGTCTGCTTCAGAAGGCAGCGTGTACAGACTGCATTCAATACCAGTAGTTATTGACTGCACTCTAACCATTCGGAATAGTTGAGAGGAGGCTAATAACAAGCTCCTTGTGCTAGTATCCAATATGGAGTCAGGCATGACATGACTGATATCACAGACGGCATCACATAAGAAACATTAATTGATGATATAAACATCTTTAGTGCTGATTGTTGGGTTTATTGGCATGGGGTGTAGGGTGCAGCTCACACAGATACCGACTGTGGCTAGTGTGCCATTTAAAAGGGCATAGCTAAAGGATCTGCTCTAGAGATGAAATGGATGATGGTATTGTGTTTCATGTTCACTACATTTTGGCTATATTGACATGGGTAATCTGGAATATTGGCTGTAGGTGCAGTATCCACACTACGCAGCCAAATAAAATACCCTGTTGGCTCATATGGGGTTATGCCACTTAATGGCATGCGTGCTGTGCTACAGTCCACACTCAAGCAGCAGTACTGGCACAGATAATCCCCTTTGAGTTTTGGGTGGCAAATGGGGAACAAGGCAATATCCAATATTCTATTTGCAGCACCCAAAATACATGGGCAGAGGCCAATGTGTGGAGCTTTGTCAACATGACCTGCAACAGCTTAGATCCATTAGTATAAAACATGGTAACAGCCATTCACCTAGCAACGTGTATTGGAGCAGCAGAGAAACACAACAGGGGGCAGACTCCGGGCGGGCATCCGACAGATAATTTCCAGTAGCAGTGTTAATTAGAACATCTCCAGGCAGGGGGCATCATGACAGTTACTATGTTGTGCGTGATACACCACCTCTTGAAAGACTATCGAAGTCTCACGAAATGAATGTCAGCCATTTTGATGTGCTGAATATAAACACTGCTCTGAGACTCTGTACCCTCGCTTGTAAAGAAGATGGCAACCAGAATGGGCATCTCAGTGATACATTGACCTGCAAAGCAGCAGGAGAAGGCCCCGTGCAGATTCACGACGGACTACACCTATACTAGGTTCTCTATAAAAGGAAACACAAACCAGATCAAGTGCAGTGCTGCATGCCTATGAGAAAGTCTACAGAGTAGATATCAAAAGAAGCAATGATTTATCTTTCTGTATTTATTTATACAGGCAGAACAAAGTTCTTATCATCACAAAAGAACATACTATAGATAGACATCAGATGTGATGGTAGGCGATGATCTTCTTACAGTGGGGTGCGTGTGAGGAACATTTTGACCAAGTTGTGGAGAGCAGTAAATGGAAAAGTCACCACAGCCAATACATAAGTAGACACACATAGATTAATGACAATGAACATTGGACATTTTTAAGTGCAGGTTGGCAGTACGGCCAGCTGTGTTCAGGATGTGACCATGAGGGGTGAAGTGCTAGAGTGGAGGATGAAGAAGTGAGAGACAGAGGCAGGTTGCAGCAAGGGAAAAATGTTAGCTGCAGACAGATGAGAAGTAGGTTAAGAGGGTAACTCTGAGGCAGTGAGGTAGTCTTTTAGTTTGGGTTTGAACAATTCTGTGAGGACTGTTTCTCAGATGTCCAGAGGAAGAGAATTCCATGCAAGTGGAGCAAGAAAAGAGAGGGAGCATAAGTGAGAGGAAGCACATGGAGGCCGGGGAGCCACAAAGGTCGCCAAGGAGGCAGAGCAGAGATTACGAGAAGGCTTGTAGAGAAGGATAGATGCAGTGGTGCCTTACTGTTGATAGAGTTTTTAACCAGGTGAAGACATTTATATCCAGCCTTGTTTTGCATTGTTAGCCATCTAGTCTGGTGATGGTACAAGGAAGTAGGTGTGAAATGAGGGAATTCAAAGAGAGCCATGGCAGCAAAGTTAATGATCTTGTTGACAGGACAGAAAGCATAGTTGGGGAGTCCAAAGAGGATGCTGGCACAGCAGTCCAGTTCAGAGAAGACAACCGTGTTTAAGAGTTTTTGGTGGTTTTGGAAGGAATGAGGGCCCTGATTTTCCTAATATTTAGCAGGTTGAGGTGAGCTGCTGTTCCAGTTTTAGAGATGAAAGTAGAGAAGGTGTGAGAATGGTCATTGATGATACCGAAGTTTCTAACTGAAGAAGATTAAGAGAGCATGCCAGATGGGAACTGAACAGGCAGAGTAAGAGATGAGAGCAATTGCAATGACTACGGAGAAACATATGCTGCACAGTCTGTTTACTCAAGAAATAAACACAAGAAAGCTACATTTAAAAAGGTTTCCCTCTGAGAGGTTTGGGTGCCTGGGAACCCCAACATGGGTAAATGCGTTCATGGGCTACAACAAGCCATGGTACCATCAGGTACATGTAGAAAGAGTGGTACTGAAGACCGCCACTCTATCACTGCAGACATTTGGAAATCCAATCCATGTATTCAACTGTTTCAAACTCGGGTTGAAAATAAACATCAATGTTTGCCACTGTATACCACAGCCTACAAGATACGCAATACATACGTTCAGCTGAACCTGCTAGGAGGAGAAGTCAGCTGGTCATAAGATTCAATTCTCCTCACCTTGTTGAGAGCATGCATCCGAAAAATTAATTGCAATAGGACGATTTCATCACCATTCATTTCTTCAGGCTAGTCGGAATGTGTTGACTGGAGTTTCATTATCTCCAACACCGTGTTGATGGCTATAAGGCTCAAGAATAACGAATGCGAGAAAACAGATATTGACCCCGATGGACGGAGTGACCTGGACCACCTGAGATTTCTGCATAGAAAATCTTCTTAAATATTCAACATTACATCAATTTATTTGTTCAAATTATAATTCGCTCATAACAATTTGCAGTGCTACTAACAGGTGATGGGGCAGGTCGTTCTACAAAGACTGTTGCACTTGAGAAGCCTCACACTGGAAAACATCTCCCATCAGTAGCTCGCATTGTAATAGAAGTATGGGCTGTATGCATGTCTTCAGTGCATCCCTATTCATTTCTATGTGCAGTTCCTTGCTAAATTACACAGACTATGTTCTGCATTCTTTGCATAAATCACTTACACCGCTAAATATAGGAGGACAGTTTGCAGATTAGTTTGCAAAGGAGAAGGTTCAGGAGGTGGCTTTGCTAATACCTGAAACTTGCATTTGAACACAAATCTTTTTCCAACATAATGTCTCTGATTATCTGGTAATCCAGGCCCACCTCTGCTTTCCTAATTGGACCAGGCTGCAGGATCAGGAGGCGCTTTGCTTGACGACTCCTATTATCCATTTTACATGTATACATTTAATTCACTCTTAAAAGGGAATATGCATCCCCCTTCAATAATATGTATTTTTTTTTCTATATCACTAGAATGAATTAAAACAAATACATCTAGTACTTGCTAGTAAATTATATTTTACAGCTAAGAACTTTGGATAGCAAATGGAAAATAAGCTCCTGAAGTGCAGTGTTAAAGATGTTGTCATGTCCTCTGATTTGTACCTTCTGAAATACAGGTTACATTTTTGTACGTGTGGGCGTTCATTTAAGTCTTTGCAATGTTATGTTAAGCAATGGACATTTTAACGCAGTAGATAGACAGTTGTATCCAGTGGTCGAAGTGATATTGTAATTGATTAGGTTTCTAAGCGCGGACCCACGGATTGAACCTGTGTTGCTCTGTGTTGTCTTGCTTCCAAGGCGAGCGCATTGCCCCTGAGTGATCCTCCCGAGTTCAGTGCACGAAAAGAAGTAGTGGAACTATGTTGCCTGCTGGCCTGCCCCTGCTCCCCAAAAACCCCACCGCCGCATCCCCTCCCATGCTCACTGCAAACCGCAACCAAGCACACCTGCAGTTTAAGGGAATGTTCAATGCAGTGCACTGAAGTGCAAGTTTCAACTTCTTCCTCCACTACTATTTTAAAGCTGAAGCATTACGGAGCAGGTTAATTTTAAAATCAAAGTATAGGAACAGTAAAACCTTTCAAAATAAAGTAGAGGAGCACCGCTCTCAACCGCTCCCTCCCACTTCGACCACTGGTTGTATCATGATAAGATTGTGCTATGCTAGGTGTGACATATTGCCGTTTATGTCGTTTTGGAGGATAGCTCAGGGGCAACCTGCTAGCCTTGGAAGCAAGACGATACAGAGCAACACAGGTTCGATCCCTGACTCTGCGCTTAGAACTAAGGTATTAAGCATGTTATAAATAACATACCATATCATGGGCCCTAGAGGTTGAAGGGCTTTTACTTGGACTCATTTTAGGCATGCCCTATTCACTGTCACCAAGCTTCCCTGGGCACTTTCTCAGGGATATTTGGATGTATATTTTAGGTTTTTCTAGTACAACCTAGCTCGCGAACAAGAGAGCGCTGTACACACGTCAGAGAGAACAAGATGGGTACATTTACAAGACAATCCTGCAGAGGTGGTAATCCAAGAACAAGGGAAATACTTTCTCCTTTGCTTAGGGACACTCTTGACTTTTACATTCCAGCCAATGCATGCTCATGTGAAACCTGCACCTGTTCAGCAAGTTGGTAATTAATATGCTTACAATTAATATTCTATGCAAATACTACAGCAAGAACCCCCTTTCATTTATTGACACGTGTTCTCTATTTTCTCAATATTAAACCATCATTTTTTACTTCACCACTGCAACTCTAAACTTGCATTGATGTTATTGCTCTGTATTAATGGTCTTAACGAGTTGGGGACATTACCCATTAGGAATGGCCACTCCCACGGTCAATAGACCAATATTGTGTGAGGTCCTGAGCTGTGTGTTGGAAATGGTTGTGCTTCCATATGAACGAACATAGGTTTCTGTATCATCTTAGTAGAGAACCATCATTTTTTCATTTAAATTGTGCAGCACAATCTCTGCAACATTTGTACCATTCCACTGCAGAGAAGACTTCAAAGACTGAAGCAAGTATCCTCCAGTAATACACCTTACAGGAAAACAGGAAAAAAAACGTGCACGTTTCTTATCAAATTGTAACAATTCTCGAAAGACTGCTGGCCTCATGAGATTCCCGGTATGGGAAAAATGTTGGAATAATTGCTGGTAATTCCGGCCCTGGCATTTTTTCTGTACTGGGAAAACACAAGTATGCTGGTGGGGACCACAGATTTACCTCCAGGCCTGACCTGGTGGTAAATCAGACCCATACCAGTGAATAAATTCTGCAATTACCGGCACTGGTGTTACCGCTGCCGGTAATTGGGACAATCCCGTCCATGGAGTCCTATGGGACTCCATGCAATATGGATTTACCTGCAGTTCCGTCACCTGGAATATCCCGGTAATACCAGGATATCCGGCACCGGTAACTGTAGGGGAAGTTTGGTGGTATCCTGCCAGAATTACCGGCAGGAAAGCCAGGAAACATGTAATGAGCCCTTCAAATGAAATGAGTAGTAGGCCTACAGTATTTTACCACAGCAAGAAATTCGAAGGGCATCCCTACAGAGTGTGTGGTAAAGATCAGCAATGGCGTAGGTGGGATTTCTGTGTGGTGCATCAATACTGCCCTTTTCAGAAGCCAGGTCATGCCATGGAGGCACTCATTGATATTATATGATAGGTTATTTATAACACACTTAATACCCAGAGGTTTCTAAGCGCGGACCCGGGGATCGAACCTTTGTCGCTCTGTGTCGTCTTGCTTCCAAGCTGAGCATGTTGCCCCTACGCTATCCTCCCGAGACAGTGGTGTAAAGAATCCCACCAGCATGAGCCTTCATCTACTCGTCGGAGCAGAACCGGAGTAGATTGAGCTGAATTACCATACTGGAATACAAGATGCAAATTTGACCCTACCCGATTACAATGCCTGCTCCAAATACCAAATTTGTTTTATAGAGGTGCTGGTTTAAGGAGGAAATTCTTTACATTTTAGACTAGATCTGAGTTGGCCTTGAATTGAGCATATTTTACATGGGAAGCCCCTGGGTCTGTGGAGGGTGGAAGAAGAGACGGGCAACCCTTGTCCCAGTAGGGAGGTTCCTCAAATGTTGCCTCCCAGAAGATAACCTTCCAGCAGCTCCCCTCCACTTACCGCAGTATTTCTGACTATAGAACAGGGGGTCGAAATGGTAGACTAGGCAGTGAAATGGTTTCGATATACATAGTATGAATCCTGTTTTTTCATATATATTTTTATTCATTTGAATTGTAGACACTTCTCCCTTGCTTGTATGGGTGAGTAGTGCCGCCATAGTCCCTTTGGATTGATACTTCTTACTAGGCAGTGAAATGGTTTCGATATACATAGTATGAATCCTGTTTTTCCATATATATTTTTATTCATTTGAATTGTAGACACTTCTCCCTTGCTTGTATGGGTGAGTAGTGCCGCCATAGTCCCTTTGGATTGATACTTCTTACTCCGTCTAGTTAAACCTTTTCCCTATATTCTCCCTGGTTTCCTATTGGCAGCTTTGTGCAATTTCACAACATATTATAAAATGCATGTTTCCCTGTTTGTTACCATTTGCTTTCAGAGTAATCTCACATAAAACATGCCACTTTGACCATTGTCAGACCTGCTCTGATGCAGTGGAATTTAATTGAGTAATACTACTCGGGAGGGACATTACTCTTCTGTGGGAAGAATCAATCCCTGCCCACCCAGTAGGTGGTATTTCCTCATTAAAGATGAATGCATCCCCGGGAATTTACACAGACAGTAGGTTTTATCAGGGAGGCATAGAACATCAGACAAAAGATGCATCATAGAGTTTTAATGACACTCTAATCAAGATGATCCCAATAGCTGACAAAATAAGATTATCATCTGTTGCACCCTATTTCACTGGTACCAAACATTGTCAGTTAAAAGGCCTTAGGAAAGGTGGAAAACTGCACTAAAATGTTCCTGCTAGTGGTATTCACAATACTCGATGAACATCCTTATATGTTCCTAATAGTAAAATTGTTAAACTTAGTTTCCTATATTTCTCTATTAATTAAATGATTAGGCTTAGTTTTCCTTTTGCTTTGATATTTCTTCTTGCCCACTGGTATCTCTCTTTATATAAGCATTCTCCTCTAAATCACTCCTCTGCACCCCTTGATTTTTTTTTTTTCTCCAGGTGTTGAGAAATTAACTAAATATTTTGATGTATCCTTTTATTATCGTATTTATTTCAAATGTGATTACACTGCATAACGGCAATGGGCTGATAGGTGCTATATACAAGGTGAATCTTAATAGTTGTGTTACAACTGAGAGAAAACACAAGGACATTCATCATTGAAATCAAACTCCATGCTCCACTCACAAACACCAAACAACTACAAATGCAAATATAGGCATTTAATTGATATTGTCTCAACTTCTTCCAATTACCAGCAACATCTATCTCTGAGAGCAGCTACTCCCTTTCCCTGAATCACAGCATTACTGCATAGCCACACGTCCACTCTAACTGCATCCAGAAGTTCATTCATTTTAGGGCATTCCTATCCCTGAACATCACTGTCTGTTACTTTGTTGTGCTGTCAATTGACCACAGTGGCTTCTGTATTCATAATGATGCAAAAATTAAACACCACTGGCAATCACCACTGAGACAGTGGTCACTTGCTTCTGTTACTCATGCCTGTGGGTCACCACTACCAGCTATAATCTACCCTCCTTCTTATCTTCCTTGATCTCTGCCTATCGCCTTTGACGCAGCCGATCATCCTCTCCCTCTTTCAGACTCACATCTTTGCTTGGTGGCTACTGACCTTGCCTGAGATGCCACATCCATACAATCTGCCTGCATCTCACTTTTCACTCTACTGAAACATTCCTATTAACACTGGCCCTCGACAGTTTCTATCACTAGTGCTGCTTCCTCCTCATGGGACTTCCATTTACTCCCTTGATCCTCTGAACAAGGTATTGAACTGCCTGATGATTTATTGCTCAAATTAAAATGTCTTATTTAGTAGGGGAGATTTAGTGCGGAAAAATGTCGGACTGCTCTTGCGTCTTTAGAAAGTAACAATAGAAGAATACTTTCTAAGGTGTCACTCTATGTTGCGAGGTGTGTAGGATTTATTGACAGGTTTTCATTTCTAAGGTCTCATTTAAAGATATATTCAGGGCTAAAAAAAGTGGTCATAACAACATCTACTCTAAAGACACATGTGTCTCAAAAATTCCACATTCATATTATAAAGCTGCATTTGTACTTTAAATTGCATTCTCCACATTAAACATAACCTACTGAGGTGAACTTTGAGTAATTGCTACTTTAGTTTAACTTGCGAAATATAATTGTATCCTAGGACTGACCTACTGAAATGACTAACCTTGGGATAACATAATTAAAGAGAGTACTTTAGTAGCTCACTAATAGCGATTCAAATCATACTTGCCCAAATCACCTTCACTTTCAGACTCTGCGAAATTCGGTACACTATGATAATCTTTATGATTTAGTTCATAATGTCCTCTGTAATCACAAATGTCTGTCCCGGTAAGGCTATTGGCTAAACATGTACATGGTTGACTGCATCTGTTCTTTATACGCGACCCTTATCTAATGATTGGAGTCTGGAGCATAGTGCTTTCACAGGGAATGGGCTATCCTTCTCCATCCTCCATCTTGCATCCATGACCAGTGGGAAATGGAATTGTCGGCCACGATTGGTCATCTTGGTTCCAGATCATGACCTGGTAGTTGATGTGCTTTTGTACTTGCAATGAAGTGCATCAAATAGTTGAACACTTTTCCCAGCTTCTCTGTTTCTTAGCAACATAGTGCAAAACAACTCTTCAAAGTTACTAATACTGGGCATGAGCACATAGATATGGCAAAGATTACATCCAGTTTGTGTTCAGGACTTACCTTTTTTTCTTTTTTTGTGCGTATTGGTTAACAAAAACCTTAACACAAAACTTTATCACAACTTTGTCATAAATCATAGACATATAAAAGGCACCACAATTTCATTGTTTCCAAATTTCACAATCCAAACATGCCATACATTTTTAAAACATGAATACAATTTGACTAAAATTGACTAACTAAAATATGTGTGTATCGAAAACTCAGCTGACTTGTGTATGATATGATAAGATATTGTATTTGTAACGCGCCTGTACACAAATGTTTCAGAGTATTTTATCGACAAACAACCAGGCACAACTTCAGGTGCACACTTTGAATACTCCCAATTATACAACTGCCAGCAAAAACATCACAGCTTCCTTTCACACTGGCACCTATAATAACAAGCAAGTTTGCACTTTATAGCAAGCTCCAAAATTCTTTCATCTGTATTTTGGGCAAATTAGACACAAAGCCGGTGTATGCCTTACTGTACTGCTGACCAAGTGTACTACATTGTGTCAGGACACGACGGCTGGATTCAACATGTTTTGCACGCAACCAACACAATCTATCCTCGTGTTTGACTCCACTCCAACTCCCAGTCTATTCATAAGTGGGGAGGATATTTAGGCAAAAGTATTTGATGAATTCCCTCATTTTGTGGGTTCAAGGTTTAAGAAGATAGGGACATGGTCCGTCTATTGTAAAAGACTGTTGCGAAAATTCTTGATCGCTCCTTTGCTACCTAATTTTTGGAAAAAAAAGCAATCCCACTCTGAGGCCTTTCTCTTGAGCATGCTAAAGTAATGGGGCGTATCAGTAAAATGCGGCAGTTGGAAGCTAATATGTTCACAGTGGGCCACTGATGTTTTAGTCAACAAGACCAGGAAAGAATTTGGGTGGACAATACTTAGGTTAGTCGCCCCCAAGCTCAAAATCTTTGTATCCTCGAGGAGGCACAATCTTAGTGCACAATAAAAGGTACATCTCTTAAGGAGCTAGTGGCCCAGAAGAGACTGCATTCCCAGCTTGAGTCACAGGGCTTTTTCTTCTCTAGCATTGTGTACTTTCAAGATTATTCTTAAGAGCCTCCCCTATAGTCTGTCTAACCAGTCCACGTGGGACTCGGACAGTAGTTTAAGACCATACGTCAAAGCAGGGACAATACTTGTCTAATATATTTTAATGAGACCCTCTATATTGATACCGCCGGAACTGGCAACAAAACGTCATATCAGGTGCCATTTTTTAAGTATGCGACCCGAGATTCCCTCGCCAAAAAAAAACAAAAAAAAACATTGGCAACGAGCAAATGTGGAAGCCTAGGTAATTATAACAATCAACTACCCCTAACTTTACACCAGTTAACATCCAAACGTAGGGGTCCCAGCGTTTTGTAATTCTACCCAGCACCAAAACCTTTGTCTTTTGGGGATTTAGAACCACATTTTTCTCACTAGCGTATTCCCCCAATGCTTTAATGGCATTTTGCAGGCCAATTTGTGTGTGATTCATAAGGATCGTGTTGTCGGCATATATCCCCCAGACTACCGGCGCACTGCCATTTCTTGGTGGGAAGGATCTGATTCCCAATAAATATGTCTCCAAATCTGAAGTATAAATATTATATAGCAGTGGGTCAAGTGCACATCCCGGTTCCAAACATATGTTGGTTTTGATTTTCTGCAAAGTCCCCCATCCTGGGTTAATCAAATAGCTACCTTCGTGCCACTATTCAGTGCCTTAACAAAATGTGAAAGGACTGGCTCCAGATCCCATTGATGTCATTTTTGTCAGAACTTTTCATGAGAAACTGTGTCAAAAGCTCTTGAGTAATGTATAACGCACATGTAGATCCTTGGATTGCAAGCTATTATATCTGCAAGCAGAAACTGTACAGCACAGTTATTATGCATGCTGCTGTTGTCCCTGCGGAAGCCAGTTTGACATCTGTGCAGGCAGCCAGAAGTTTTGGCCCATGCATTTATGTGTTTCAATAGTAGTTTTGCCAAGGTTGAGCATGGCAAGTCGCCTCTAATCGGAGCGGGCCCCTGAGTCTCCCCTCTTATAGACAGCAATCAAAATGGACTCCCTCCAACTGCCCAGAATTTTACCCGATGTCAGAATCTTTTTGAACCAATGGGCCAACATTACTGCCCAAGCTGGCGGGTTAGCTTTGAACACCACATTAGGTATTGCATCAGGGCCGACTGCCCGAGAAGTTTAATTTATTATTACTATTTCAATGTCGTCAGCTCCGAAGGATCCTAGCACTCTCCAGTCTCTGCACTGTATGTTGGCTGCCAGAGGAGCTACTGAAGGGTCATAGAAAAGTGACCCCATATATATGTTAGCTAAGTTTCTTCCGAGATGGAGTTCACTTCCTGGACCGTATAGCCTTTTAGGTAGGACCTGAAAAAAGAACAAAACTTTCGATTGTCATTTGTTTGGAGTAGGACGAACATATTTGTCCAATTTGCACTTTGTAGGGAACTGCGATGCTGACGAACCCAGTTTTTATATTTACTGGTCAGCGCTGTAAGATTGGCTGCTAGGGCCCGACTAGACTGATTCGGTTTGATTCTTGATTGCAGCCTGCTCTTTGCGGAAACACTTTTTTTATCTTTTGCATAGCTATGTGAAATGGCACAAACCCCACTCTATCCCTCTGGGCCACCACTCTAAAGGTTTTTAGATGGTCGAAAAAGTGCCGCAGTGTGGCCGTCAGGTGCCATCCACGGGAGACCAATCTGTTCATGATCAAGTTGCCATGGACATTAAGGAGGGCAAAGCGACCCATCTAATTGCTTGTTTGCCCTCTCCTTTGTCCACAACCACGACAACAACAAGTGGTCACATAGATTGGATTGCACCATAGTAATACGGCTAAGGTTATACCATCGTTCCTTACTGATGAATACATAGTCTATGCAAGAATTGGATCTACCATTGGTCCAATTGTATTGAATATCATGACCACCAGTCGTCTTTGTGTTCAGGGATTCTAACTGTTCTTGCCAATCATGTAGTGGTACATGACAAGCACTTCCATCCAACACAATCGAATTGTCATCCCTTTTGACCCCTTGGGCCACCCACCCTTGTGATGGGGACATATGTTCATTGAAGTCACCCGCAATGAGCACCCCACCCCCATGGGTGACGGGTGTAACAATAATCAAGACGTTTGGTCACCTTCCCACTGATGGGATCTGCATTCTTGACCATTGATGGCTTGTAGAGTTTTATTATCAACACATGGTCCAAGGAAAGGTCTGGCTTGTGAAGGACTGCAGACAATATATTCTCACAATGGCTACCAACTATTATTATTATTAAAGAACCATATTCAAAGTAACTTTCGCTCCTATGGCCAACCCTCCCATATGCCGCCTTCTCAGGTGCTGCTTGGCCGGCAGGCAGATTACATTATAGCCATCCACACAAAATGTATCCAAGCACCATGTCTCCTGTGATAGAAAAAAATCATAGATAGACAATATGTTTGGGTCGTTGGGATTAAGTAAGATGGGGTTGAAGCCCTGCGTATTGCAAGAGGACCATCTCAACATTTCGCCTTTTTTAGATAATCATGCTTGGCCCCCACCATGACCCTCAAAAAAGTCAACACACCAAGTTACCACCTTAGAGCCATTGCCCATGTGTCTGCCCTTTGAGTATGGAGGGATAACATTGACTGATAGGCAGCACAAGGGCACTGATTGAAAAAGCAAATCATGTTCACGCGGGGTGCTCACAAACTGTTCAATGAAATCCCAGTTGTTTTAAATCAGAAAGTGAAGACTCAAAAGGGTGAGATCGCCAGGTTAAATGAACTCCACCTCCGCCCAGTTACTAGCGCTATATGCTTTTGGCAGGACAACCCTTGTGATGTCACTGCTGGCTATGTTCCTGAGCGGTGGAATATGCTGGAAAAGCTTTAATAGAAAACTACGGTTCATGAATGGGCTAGTGTTCAGTGGGGAAAGTTCTTCCAATTTGATCCCCTTCTCATATAGAGCCTTCTGGTCATGTTGAAGCTCTGCATTGTTGTGCACCCTATTCGCCCTGTTGACCCACCTTTTGGACCGCTGGATTTGTTTGGCGCGTTGTGTTTTGGTTCCCTCCTGTGGATGGCCCTGTGGGTTTTCCATAGCCAGTTTCCCATGAGCAATAGCTAGTCAAAACTGGGAAGGTTTGAAACTCGCACCCAGGGACTCATGTTTAAGATATGAGCCCACGGCTTCTGCAGCCTTGTGAGGTACCTCCTCTTGGGATTGGTGCCTCCTACTTTCTGCATAGGTACGAGGGGGGCACTGACACTTTTTGCCTGTCCATGTGATTGAGTGGAGTCCCTCAGGGAAAGTGGCTGATGGACCCCAGTACATATCGGACTGTTTATGGCTATGGGGCTAGAGTTTGCAGATTTTATTGACAAGGCATCCTCATTCACCAAGTCTGGGACAGTAGATCAGAGTAGTCTTCATTTATTAGAGCAAGCCAGGCTAAGGACTGAGCTTGATTGGTAAGATCAATGGTGGCATCGCAAGTGCTCGGTGCCTGATTACTGGCTCCTGTTGCATTGATAGGCGTAGGTAAAGTATTGGCAGATGGAGTAAGCAACAGAGGGGTGAAGGCCCTTCCAGCACCGGCCCAACTGATCTCTTAGTGCTGTTGGCCATAGCCATTTCTAGCCACCTGGTCATGCTTAACTTCATTGAGCTTTGTCCTTTTGCCATGGCAGTACAAATCAGCAACAAGGCGTCCAAAGAAGCGTCAAAAACATCAAGTGTAGCACGGGTGAGCGCCTCCTGTCTGCAGTGCCTTATAGGCCAGGGGCGACCATTGGGAGGGACCTGCGATTCCTGACCTTCCTCGGCTTCACTCATAGATTCACTGTCTTCGTCATAGCTACTGGATGAGCAAGATGAAGAGAGCAAGCTGTGCATGTCACGTGACGCTGATATGTGGGTTGCGATGATATTATCATAAAGCACTGAAGAGTTTAAGGCGACAGTGTTCTTCACAGCCTCACCCAAGGAATTCCGATGGAGACTCATTACTAGCTTAAACAAAGAATTATTGTTGTCCATCAAGGTTGAAAACACCTTTGTTTGCGCAAATTAAGTGAGTTCGTCCAGTCCCTCATCTTCCCGAACTATAGATGTCAACAGAGCAGGGTGTAGGCAAGCCAGTGGTGCTATGTTATAGTGCTGTTTGCATTTAAATCCCCGGGGAGTAACAGGTCAGGGGTGTCCGCTGATGGTTCGGCAAGGGATGGGGGGTGGCTGTAACATTGGGAGGATTTGTGGCTGTTTTCCCAAAATATCCCATAATCAGATTTGCAGAAGTGGCCACTGAACTGTCCACGGGGCCAGAGATATGAGGCCTCTGAATCCAGGGGGTGGCGTTATCCCTTGATGTTAACTTCATACCGGTCTTCCCCACCTTGGCACTAGGGAGGATGGACTTTGTGCCCCTCGCTGCCTTCTTTCTTGGGTTTAACAAGCCACCCCTATTTAACAGTTTTCAGATTAAGTACACAATCTGACTCACCATGGGCTGCAAGGTGCAATGAAACTTACTCGCTCCAGAGAGTCAATGTGAGGGGCGAGGAAAATGGATGCCAAGGCCCTCTTAACCCTCAAACCACAGACAACAACAGCTAACTACTCCTCACACCACTCTCTGCGCCATGTTCCGTGTGGCAAGTGATGTTAGATGCAATAGTCCAGGAAGGCAAGCAGCAGGACTGCTCCTACAGACAGTGGCAATGGAAGGCAGACTCCCACAGGCAGCGAGTCTCAACAGCTAACCACTCCTCACACCACTCTTTGCACTGTGCTCCACACGGCAAGTGATGTTATATGCAACAGTCCAGGAAGGCATGCAGCAGGACTGCTCCTCCACACAGTGGCAATGGAAGGCAGACTCCCACAGGCAGCGAGTCTCAACAGCTAACCACTCGTCACACCACTCTTTGCACTGTGCTCCACACGGCAAGTGATGTTATATGCAACAGTCCAGGAAGGCATGCAGCAGGACTGCTCCTCCACACAGTGGCAATGGAAGGCAGACTCTCACAGGCAGAGAGTCTCCACAGCTAACCACTCCTCACACCACTCTTTCCGATGTGCTCCGCACGGCAAGTGATGTTATATGCAACAGTCCAGGAAGGCATGCAGCAGGAATCCTCCTCCACACAGTGGCAATGGAAGTTAGACTCCACAGGCAGCGAGTCTCAACAGCTTACCACTCCTCACACCACTCTCCGTGCATGATGTATTCTCTTCTTATGTCCATAGTGAATTAAGAGCCAAACATATATCTTCAGTCTCTGTAGTGAATGCTTTCCAGACTAAAATTGCACTTCTCCCTGTCAAAGTACCTTTGCAACCAATGGGGGCTCGTCCATAATGCACTATGGGCTACTGACCTGCCACTGTTGGCAATTATGGATAAGCCAAAGCCATCCCAAGTATATGACTGAGCTCTCTCAATTGCTCCTTGGCTCGTTTTAATTGTCAAAAAAAAATGTGGTTTCCCCTTGACAGTTTAAGATTCCCCATGGCTCATTCCTAATGGGCAATACAAGTCCAGGGTTGTTTTGCTTCCCCAGGCTTGCACGGCTCATTGATGATACAGGCTGTTGAACTGCAGGCCTAAATTCAGGATTACATACAACCATGTTTTACCAATACTTTTTACTGGTTGTTGTTGTCTGATTGAGATTTTGTTGTATCAATTGTATTTAGGCCATTTAATTTGCACAATAATTACTAGTTTTAACACCTAGAATCACATTTTTGTATTTTCGCTCTTTTTGCTTTTAACAGTATTAACTGCTTTAGCTTCATTAGACAGTGCTTTAATTGTGAGAACTTAATTCTATTGATATAGAGTTGCTCCTGTGTACCTCAATGCTGCTTGTGTCCTAATAATTCTCCAGGCTTCCGCCACGACTGTTTGGCGCCAGAGAACCACAACTCCCTGCATTTTTGTAGTTCTTGTGCCTTTTTAGCCAATTATCAGGCGCATCAGCGCCAGTGCATCGGGGACTAGCTAGTCTGCATTAGTCCACGACATTACGCTCATTAGAGTCCCCCTGCACACGTGCACCATATTCGTTTCTACTTCATGGAGATAGTTGCGAAATTGGACACCTTGCGTAAAGAAAAACAGGTTCATCGTGAAAGCATGGCCTAATGTTTCCTATGGCAACAAATATGGCAGAAGATAAATCGGGAGGCTATAGTGCAGTGATTCCTAAACCACTCACTGGTGAGTCTTGAGTCAGAGGCAGTGTAAAATGTCCATTGCTTACTGGATCGGGTCTCACCCTCCCCAGTAACACTGTTGCCCCCCCACCCCTGATACCTGAAGATGCAATATGCCTGTTGCCCTAAACACAGACTTGGTGCATGAGACAGGAAACAGGGTAGTTACACAGGTTGCAAAGGATTCCTGAGATTATCAATTAAAGCAACCAGACAGGATCACAATGCCACAAAGAGGAATGGATGGCACTCCATCCACAACCCTCAAATTAGCACTTCTAAATACGAGGTCCCTCTCTAAACATGTTATCGATGTGCATGATTATGTTATAGAAAACAATGTTGACATTATATGCCTCATGGAAGCATGGCTCTCTGACTCATATGGCCCTATAATAGAGCAGGTGACCCCTGTGGGATATGTATTTTTTGGTAAGAATCAGTTACATGAACACGGGCTGGTGTTGCTGTTATTTGCAAGATTCATCTTGGTATGTATCAGGTCAAGGTGGATTGTGATGGATGTGAGATCCTACACACTAAAATCACCCAGAATCATGACAATAGCATTGTATTTTGATCTATAGACCTGGTGAGATGTCTTTGTACAATGAAAACATTACTCACTTGATATCCCCCTGCAGAAAACAAATTGTTCCACAATTTTCCTTGGTGACCTAAATCTATGAAAAGGGGGCCCAAGAGATAAGGGTGCCATGGATGTAGAACAATCACTAAACAATATGAATGTCTATGTACACAACTCTGACCCCTCACATATAAAGGGCAACATCTTAGATCAACTCGCCAGTGGAAATGTCAAAGTGATAGATGTGGTTGCGACTTCTTGTGTATGGTCAGATCACTCTTTCCTTACAGGCCTAGTAGAGCTTCCACGACCCTACCATTACAAGCAAAAGGTACCTCGTAAAGTCCTCAGCACAACTTACTGATCATTCAAACCCACAGACCTAGCTGTGTGCCAGAGTGACTTGATGTCCCAGACTACAGATCAAGACTCTCCTAACCTTTTAGTGAAGAGTTATAACATGCACTTAGAATTGCTGCTAAATAGAATTGCCTCTCTTCAACTTAGAACAGTCAGAGAATGTCCCAATCACCCGAAATGGTTCAACTCAGAACTTACCTTGCTTAAACAGATGAAAAGTCAAACCGAACACAACTGGCTCAAAGAAAAAGTACAGATGAATCAAGATGACTGGAAACTTCGGGAGGTGGAATATAAACTCGAGATTAGGGAGGACAGAAACAATTACTATAACAAACACATTACAAAAGCAGGGAATGAAACTAAAGAGCTCTTTAAATTATTCAATGTTTGGGAAAAACCCAATGCCTTGAATCACACTATTAATCCGGCTAAAGAAGATTGCACTAGGGTTCGAAAAGCATTAATGGAAAAAATCACATCAGTGCGTGCTAGAAGATGCAAGGACCTGGATCAATTAAATCTGCCAGAACTTTCTGACACTGTTGGGGTAAAAAATAGCCCAAGGCCCTCTCTTCCTTTTTAATTTGTCCACTGTAGCGGACAAAGAAGTTGCTGAATTATTGAGTGCTGTTCAGGAGACCTCCTACCCTCTAAACCTATTCTTGAGCACAGGGACTTATTTGTGCCGTTCCTTCAAAGATCTATGAATGGTTCTTTTGCACAAAGCTTGGTCCCTGTGGTTATTAAGGATGTGGTGGTTATCCCCCTCCTGAAGAAACAGGGGCTTGATCCCAAGGACTATTCTAATTTCAGGCCAGTAACTAATACTCCTTTTCTACTCAAAATAATTGATATGACTACTACCCAAATGCAATCTCATGTGGAGGCCGTTGGTCTCCTCCATAAAAAGCAATGCGGTTTTCGGTGTGCCCATGGGACCGACAGTGCTCTGCTCAACCTCAAACCCATATGCTTTCAGCCTTAGAAAGGAGTGGCTCAGGACTGCTGATTCTCTTAGACATATCAGCAGCTTTTGACCTCTTGAACCATAAAAGTCTGCTGGATAGGCTGGCTGACATTGGGTGTTTGTCAGTGAAAGCCACAGCATAGATGGAATCCCTCCTCTGTGGCCGATGCATATGTTGTGGAAATGTTTCATCTGACCTTGAGCCATTCCTGTGTGGAGTTCTACAGGGGGCTTGCTTATCTACATCCGTTTTGAACATTTACATCAAACCATTGTGCGATGAAACAGACAGACTGGGGGTATTTTTCGCCAATTATGCAGACAACTTCCAGCTCTCTATGGAACTGACTGGGGATTATGCAATTGACCAGGAAAAGCTACATAAAATCGACATGCTCATTATAGGTTGGATGTCCCCTAACTGGCTGTGTCTAAATGCTACTAAAACTGAGCTCATAATGTACGGGTCTAAATATTCCCATTACGGCCTAAATCAGGAATATTCAAGCTTCTGTATCAATGGAGGCTGTATTCCTATGACCAGTAAGGTCAAAACCCTTGGCACTTTCATGGAGGCCTCTCTCAAAGCAGACACTCATGTTAACTATATATTCAAAACCTCCAACTACTATTTAAGAGTTCTGAGACAGATCTGCCCTCTGGTCACTAAGACAAATAGTCAAAAGTTGGATCGAACTATCATTCTACTGTGGTTCAATTACTACAACTCACTGCTTGGTGGAGCAAGCAATGAATGTATGAACAAGCTTCAAAATGATGCTGTACACATAGTGTACAACATTGCACGTAGAGACCGGGTATCTACGGCCCATGGGAAACTTCATTTGCTCCCAGTGGTAGCCAGAGTACAGGTTAAGAAACTGACGCTAAGCCATAAGTGTGTGTTTGGACTGCACCGTGCTACCTGAAGGAGAAACTTGAATTTGATAAGCCAGTTGGAAGCTTGGGGTCCTCTGGTCACACAGCCTAATTGTCCATCAGTTCTAGAGAAGTTGAGGGAATGGGTGGTCCTTTGCTACTCTGTTCGCACAGGCCTGGAATGAGCTTCCAGAACATCTGCGGAAAGAAAATAATCATCTCCCCTTCAGGAAACATCTGGAAATGTGACTATTTGCATAGGCAGGCCTTCTTTATTGTTCTTTTTGTCGTGTTTTCTTTCTGTGCTCGTTTTTCATTCAATGTAGCACCTAGATGCCTAAGGGCTTTGGCGCTCTAGAAATACATAGAAATAGAAATAGAAATGTTTTACTGCACCCATCACACAGGAGAAATATCCATTTGCATATCAATCCAGTTTCACTCTCAAGGATAGTCCAACGCCGAAATACTAGACAATTCTGATCAGATAAATGGTAAAGTGCTAGCAAAGTTAAAACAGATTGAAAGTGCCATAGGGTATTGTGTTATTCAAGCTAAACGTTTAGTAACAGTCACAGATCGTGTTTGATGTTCAAGAGCTTCAAAAGCTTAAAAGAACGCAGAATGGAATATTAGTTTCCATCACAAAACAGTATCCTTATCCAAACTCTTCTCATATTGCAGGATTTGAATCTTGAAAAGACTAATTTCTACAAGATAGTATGCCATCACCCCATCGTACTTTTGGAAGTTAAATACAAATTATTACCCCCTGATTATGTTATGTTATTTAACTTATAAAGCACTATTAGAACCCGAAGGTATATTGCCACTAAAGGTCATACTTTTCAGAAAAAAGAAGGACAGAGGCAAACCGGCGAGGGAGCAAAAGCAAAAGAGTAACCAACAATTACAAATTGGAAACAAACATTTTCAGTGCTTTTCTAAACGGAAAATGTGCAACAGCAGAACAAAGGTGAATAGGATGACAATGCCATAAAAATGGAGAAGCAACAGAAAAGGCTCTGCCATCCAAGAAAGAGTTACAAAAATGAGGAACTTCTAGAAGAAACTGATGCGAAGAACGGAGGAACCGAGAAGGACAATATTTCTTGATTTTATGACAGTGATAAGTGACCCCGCATCTATAAAACGCCCGATGTACCAGGCACAACATTTTGAATTTAGTACCACAATTGATTGGAAGCCAATAAAATGTTCAAAGCAACGCAGAGGTCCGGGCAAATTTGGGCAATCCCATTGCTAGGCGAGCAGCTGACCTTTGAACCAACTGAAGACAGTGGATAATAGTTTTTGGTTGTGAAAATGGGGTGGCATTACAGTAATCAAGGATTTCCATTAGTAAGGTTGAAAACACCAGTCCCCCAAAGTTAGCCGGAACAAAAGAGATAATCTCCCTAAGAATTTAAAGTTTCAAATGTGCAGCACTATATCTGGCATTATTCTGAGGCTCAGTAGTTGTTATACCCAAATTCTTTTCAGAACTAACTGGCACAGTGAGAGGGACCCAAGAGGAAGGTAAAAGGTCTGCAGGCCAGGTGGAAGATTTCAATCAATCTGCACCAAGCACCATGACCTCTGTTTTATCTGCATTACGTTTGAGTCATTTCTTTTGCATCCACTTAGACAAACAATTTCTGAGACGAGTGGCTTTAGACTCTTGATCATGGTCAATATGCAGAATAAGCGGTGTTTCACCTGCATATGCATAAAAGCGGCAACCATGCACATGAACAAGTTAAGTGAGAGGCAAAACATAAATATGTAACTAGTGGGGGGAAAGGGCTGAACCCTTCAGCACTCTACAAGTAAGAGAATAAGGAGCTTAGGAACAAGGATGAAGAGAAAGGAATAGCAGACAGTCAGAGATAAAAGACCGAAACCATCCCAAAACAGAGACGCTAATTCCAAACTTCTCCAGACGTTGACACAACATAACATGGTCAATGGTGTCAAACTTTGCACAGAGTTCCAACAAGATGAGAACACCCACTGCACCCTGATCTAAAATTAAAGTGAAAACATTGATGTCAGAAACCAAAACCGATTCTGTGCCCGTATAAGGACGAAAACCTGATCTCCACTGATAAAACATGTGTATTCCAATCAACTTGTCCAAAACACACTATCACTTGCAATAGAGAATTCACCATTGACATCTAATACTCCATCATTTTAAATGGGGTTAAAACTGATCTTGAGCATTGTCAAACTCCTTTATTATTTCAGACAAAATACATTTCTCTGTTGTTTCTTGTAGCTTTTGAATACTGCAGCTCTTGACCAATTTGTTTGTAGTTCTTATACCTTATTCAAACATTGTTTCCCCACAGCTAAGACCATCCTATATATACGAGCACACTTCGAACTAACCAATCCGCTGCGATTACTTCACCCTGACTCCCGCACGTTCTCTTTCTACTCGTCAGTACATGCCTCCCATTCCCGCATCGATAGGTGGCTCATTACAAATACTCTACTTGCAACCATCACACATGCCTCCATCCCAGCTAGGACATTCTCCGATCACTCACCAGTGACAATATCCCTTAAATGATCCACAGATGAACCTGCAACCAAGTCGTGGAGACTTAAACCGCACTCCCTGTTGGATGTCGTCTTTGAATCCGAACTAGGTACTGATATTTATGACTTTTTTACTTTAAATACCGGATCTGTCAAATCCAGAACCACATTGTGCGAGGAGTTCAAAGCATACATTAGAAAAATGGCGATTTCCAAAGAAGCAGGGGTGCTCTGAACTATTAGCTATATAGCCAAAAGTGAAGCTACTCTCGTCTCCCTCGAGACACAGTATGCCTTTGCACATTCACCTGACATGCTCGCCCACACATGTAAAAAATTAGATGCGTTCCGTGGCCACGCAGAACTGGAGCGGAAATTCCAAGATAAACTCCAGGCAGCACAAAAATACAGTGAGGGCGAACGCCCTGGTCGGGCTCTTTCTAGATTGGTCCAACTCGAAAGGGGAATGTCCCAAATTCCAGCGATAGAAAAGGCAGACAGTACCCTGGCCCTATCATCACAGGAGGTAAACGACGAATTCCACTCCTTTTATGAGAAACTCTACACTAATTCTGCCACAGACCAGAATATCAGTAAATTCCTGGATGGCCTTCGACTCTCAGTCCTCTCTGCAGAAACTAGGGATGCCCTTGACGATCCGATCACTTCCGAAGAACTATCTAATGCCATTGACTCGTTGGCCGTGGGGAAGGCACCGGGATCCGACGGATTCCCGATTGAGTTTTATAAAACTTACAAGGCTCGCCTTGTCCCTCCGTTACTGGCCCTTTGGAACGAAGCATGTCTAATACGCACTTTACCACCCTCATTTTGTGAAGCAATAATAATGGTGTTGCCTAGACCGGGTAAACCCACTACACAGTACAATTCCTATCACCCCCTTTCACTCATCAACTGTGATGCCAAGATATTCGTCAAAGTTCTGGCCCCATATATGCATTACATCATACACCCAGACCAGTCCAGGTTCATCCGAGGCCGCTCCACCTCTTAAAAGCTACACCGATTATTTAACATATTAATCCGCATTGATCCTGAAACCTAAGCTTTCGCAGCAGCCCTAGATATGCAATAGGCATTCAACTCTGTCTGCTGCGGGTTTCTATGGCAGGTACTCGAGAAATGCAACTTCGTTCCCCAATTCAGAACCTGGGTCAAACTATTATACACCTCCCCAGTTGCACGAGTTTGCACAATAATCTGTGTTCAACTCAATTCCAGATAGTGAGAGGCACGAAACAAGGGTGCCCTTTCTCGCCATTGATATTCGCACTGATTATAGAGCCACTGGCAGATAATATATACGACAGTGACATGCACACAGAGGACTGCGGCTATCAGGTCCCCCTCAGATAATCTCGCTATATGCAGATGACGCTCTTCTTTACATTCAGCAACCTGAGCTAAACCTCTCCCCAATACTGGAGGACTTTATTCATTTTGGTGACCTATCAGGCCTCCGAGTGAATTGCACCAAATCAATCCTCTTCCCATTGACAGAGGCCACCACCCCCCCACCTCGGACCCAATCTGAAATCACATACCTGGGGGTGACAATTACACAGGATTCAGCCACTTTGTACAATTTAAATTATGGTAATTACCCACCCAAATTGGCGCTGAAATGTGCTGGGTGGGCAAACCTCCCAATAACCCTGGTGGGTAAGATCGCTGTACTTAAAAGGGTTATACTGCCTCAACTGCTGTACATATTCTTAAACACCCTGATCTGGCCAGGCCGCAAATTCTTTGCAACACTCTCTCGAATCACCAATGACTTCCTCTGGCACTCAGGTGCGGTCCGCCTGAAGCTTACGACACTGATGGCCAATTTTGAGGGGTACTGGATAGCTACCCAAGTCCACTATGCAGCGGCCGGTATACTTTCCATTCGAGATGTATTCGAATAAGGTGCCTTTACGGAGTGCCATGACTGCTCTAGGCCACTACACGACAGATCCTCCTGTTGGCTGCAATATGCTGGCCTGCAGCGCACACTGAAAGCCAGACTCCCTGACTTCCCCGCCGTCCCACAAGATGACCCAATTCTATCAGAAATAATTGACACCACGTCTCTGAGAGGCAAGGTCTTAAGACTATACACCACAGTTCAAACTCAGGCATCCCCCCTGTTAACCAAATTTAGTGAATCCTGGTCCAAAGACTAGAGGTTGAGGCGACCGATAAGCACTGGGATTATATGTGTACCCGCCCACGGACAATCTCTTTTAACACCCGCTTTAAATTAATCCAACTTAAACTATTACATAGATTCCATTAGACACCGGCCAGGCTACACCGTATGTCAAAAGACCATCAGCACACATGCCCAAGATGCAATTCCGATGAAGCAGACTACATACACATGTTATGGTCATGCCCCCAATTTACCCATTTCTGGATTACAGTATGCGCAATACCTATCAGACATGCTTAAGACCACCATCACCCCATCCCCGTTGAACTGTCTTTTCTATGAGCTCCCTGCATTAACCCGAGATTCCAAGAGGTTGGTGAGCCTGGGGTTCGTCCTCGCAATCTCTGTATCCTATTGATATGGTTCCGAACCAGAAAACCTACACAGGAACAGTGGCTCCGCGCCCTCACGTAGGCTACAGACACTGAGGAGTGCAGGCTGCTGATGCAACCAGGCAGATTCAGACCAAGTGATATTTGGGGCCCCTTCCGACTCTGCGTTTCTACTTTGACGACTCACGGGAAGAGGCCAACACAGTGCCTTCCCCACTCCCCTCTACTGTCTAATAGAGGTTTGCAATGATCACATGACCGACTTGATGCTCACTCCCCCTGTATGTTCCAATGTTCCTTTGTTACTCTGGTAGCTTCATATTTCTGTAAATGTACCTCGTACGGACACACTGGTCTGAAATGCTTGTTCTCTGTTGCATTGCCAAGCTAATTATAAATAAAGTTTTTTTTAAAAAAAACATTCTTTCCCATAGATACTTTTTAGTATCATGTATATAGTGCAATAAGAGCAGGTTTATGTGGTTCTTTGACACGTTGAAGCGGTTTGCCCGTTGTTAAGGATTTAAATCAAGCAATTCACCCGGGTCCCTCCTAGCATGTAATGCACAGATGAAATACTTATTTATTGTGTCTATAAGTTCAATATTTTGAGTGATATACCACTCATATTAAACCCTTCTCAAAATACCCCCAGGTTACACTGGACCAGGAATCAGGCTGGTTGGCAAAGGTAAATATTTATTTATTTAATTCAAATTAAACACAAATTGTAATATATATATGGGGCAGCAACCACCAATGTGGTGACAAAACAATTCAGAAAGTAAGTAAAGCAATTGAATTCACTTATAGCAATACAGAAGATAAAACACAGGGAAAAGAACAGTTTTGGCTTGTGAAAAGATAGCGCTTAGGTTAAAGTTTCCCCCTGCAAAGTTCCCAATTCACAAATGAGCATTTCTACACAGATGTAAGTAAGCAGCAGGTATTCAGGAGTAAAGAACAGTGTATAGGGTTTGAATGCAATCTTCCCTCCCCAAACAAGAGAGAAAAGCGTTTTTGGAAATTTTACACTTTTAAAATGACAAGTGAAAATGGGTTTGTGAAACAATGAAAAGTGTGTAAAAATCATTAAATTGTTAGAAATTCCTATGGGAGCAACACGAAACAGATTCTTACCCACATGAGCTACAAGATGTGTAACAGAACACACTTTAAATCATAATGGAAGTTAAGAAACACTTTGAATGGGAAAAGACATGTGTAAAGCTTTTGCAGAAATGCGAATTTCGCGCCTAAATTTCACTATGCGATTTTTAATAAAAACAGGTCAAATACACTGTTTCGCAATGATTGGTTGTGGGTGTAGATACAGGTCTTAGGTTGAAGTGAGAGTTGAAATTAAGTCTCTGGCTATAAAATTGAAGAAGTTATGTAGGTTTTAATGAGAGAAGTTTTTGAGAAAAATAGAACAGAGAAAAGCAGAAATTTGTTTTTAAATGACAGATTGGTTTTATTTAAACTATATTAATGACTAAGAAAAAGAGAATGCCACCCGTGAATCTCCACAGTTACGCACGGCCACTTGTAACTCTTCACGGGGCAGATACTACGTTTTCTTTATGGGAATAACTTCGGGATTGTAAACAGGGTTGCAAGAATGGTTCTGACAAGGTTAAAGGTTCTTAAGTTAAAGATGGGATAGGTTGAGATTTGGATAGGACAATGCAAATATACTATGGGTCACTAGGATTCCTATTGATACTTACAGTCCACTGTAATTTCAGATTGGACCTGCAGGTTCTGGTCATTACGGATCAGTCTACAGGCAGCAGGGAACCTCTGGCGGGATTGGATCAGCTGGGCGGTTCTGGTCAATTGAACTGCACCTCAGATTGGATTCGATTGGATTGGCCCGTCTGGTCACTGGACACTGTAGATTAGCGTGATGGCGAGTTTCAGCTTGCAAGCCTTGATGGTAGCGAGCCAAACTGGATCAGAATTATTCGCTTTGGGATGGTTTCAGGATTTGGGCCTAGCTGAAAAGAGTTCAGCAAATGTGGAGGCCTGGGTTTTGCAAAGTAGTCTGGGATCAGGAGAAGATGAAAAGTTCTGGATCAGGATGAAGAAGTCAGTATCAGAGCGTCACGGTGAAATCAGGATGTAGTCAGGAATCAGGATGTCTGTGTGTTGTGAAGTTCCTACATTTATCATGCCAAGTGACATCACTCAGTTTATGGTAGGGGCAGAATTTCAAACCACACCCCCACAGCTTCGATAGGTCAAAGGCACTTGCCTCTTTCTGGTTGGAAGTCAGAAAGAGCTGTCATATTTTATGATGTGATTCGGGAACTCCCACATTGATTTGCAGTGAGAATTCTGTTGTTACCCCCACTTTGACTGTGTGGCAGGGGTGTGCAGCCTTCTGTGATTGTGACCCACGCAAAGTTTTGCAGATTTTTGCGTGCACATGGGTTAGCGCATCCATTTTTGGCTGTTTCATTCTCCTTTGGTAAAGGGGTGCATTGGGGCGCATCGACATGGATAAAAATATCCCACACCATGATGAATTGTTGTACCATGCTCTCAATGTACAGAACATCCCATATTTCCTGAATACGGGATCCATCAAGTAAAGAGCCAAGATGCTCAAGTAATGCCATAGATATTGTGACAGGGTCATGAATGTCAATGATAGGTTATTTATAATGCACTTACTACCCAGAGGCAGGGCTGGAGTGGGAACTAAAAGAGGCCCTGGAAATAATTACTGGGGACCGAAAGAGGCCCTGGAAATAAAGTTCAAAGTGGCCCTATATGACACATTTTCAGCAAGCCCAATGCTTTTCCTATGAGAACATTTGGAAATACCACAGAAAAGAGGCCCAGGGTGCAGAGGCCCACCGGGAAATCTCCAGAGTTCCCTAAAGGCCAGTCCACCCCTGCCCAGAGGTTTCTAAGCGCGGACCTGAGGATCGAACTTGTGGTGCTCCGTGTCGTCTTGCTTCCAAGGCGAGCACGGTGCCCGTGAGCTATCCTCGCGAGAATTAAGATGGAGGAGTTAAGTGGGACCCCATCCTCATTTATCCCAATGGCTGGAGCTTTATATGCACATTAGCGCATTATCTGACCCAGCATCTGTCCAGTTTCTATTTCTTTGAAGAATACAATGACCAGCATGCATCACACTCCTCTTTAACCTGGCATTATTCCTGGATCCTGGAAAGCAGTGCACGCTAAATAAACTGGTACTACAAGTAATACAATGCACCAGGCTGAATACACAAGACTCAGCATGAAGGTAAAATGTCAATGCACAGGGCCACCCACTTCAGAAGCTGAATAGGAGACCAAACACCCATCCTGCAAACCCCAGATGGGGTACAGAGGAGTAGTGAAGGAGCATCAATTAAACTGGAAATGGTAAGGGGCTGCAAAGGAACACGGGTGACCGAATAATACTTCTCAAGCTCTGGTTAAACTGTAACTCATCATGGCCATAGGAGAACTAGAGAGCAAAGAACTGCACTGACCGCATGGCTGACTGGAGGAACATGGAGACAGAAAAGGCAGTGGAGATCTTAGGCTTTATGAAGACTTCCAGGGGAAGTCCTGGCCATCCAAGGGCATAGCGCAGACAGAGATTGACCCAGAGACACCACTGACCAAGCAAAGCAATAGAGCCGAAGGGAGCTTCTAGGCACAAAGGGGAGGGCTATATAAATCTAGCAGAGTCAGTTGAGAGTGAGGGGTGCTCGGGTGAGGTTGGCAGAGCTGGGAGGAGACCAAGGGACCAGAGAACATTATGCTGCAGTTGGAGGAGGAATTGGAGGCAACATTTGGCATGTTTCAAGAGAGTGGATGTAAGTCAGTCGTGAGGTTGGGAAAGTGGTACCTATTTGGAATTTTTTATGTGAGTGCATGAGGGAGTGCTTGGAGAAGGTTTTATATCGATATCAGGAGTATGTGTGTGTGACACATTGACTTCTACCCTGCAGTGGTAGAAGGATGAGAAGAGGCTAAAGCACCTACTCAGCCCTGGCACTTCTATGAGTCAAGAGAAAACACAGTCATAAAGGCGAAACAGGCACACTTAAGAGCTATAGCTCCTTCACCTTTTGTGATAATGTGGGCTGAGGGAAGGTTATAATCTCAAGAGGGGTGGGTATGTGGTTCAGTAGCATCGTACACAGTAAAGTAAAACAATCCAAAATAAAGGAACGTCCAATCAAGGTTCTATGAAAATAATACACTTTAATTAAACACACTGTGTACAATAATAACTAACTAGAGAAACGTTACATAAAAAACACCCTGACAGAAAAAAGCACAGAATAAGCAAAGATAGCAAGATACCTCACTCTGAGTAATGAATGAGGCGTGCAAAGCAAGTAATAGCCACAAAGTTCTTTAAAGGGATATTCTTGAGTGAAAAAGGACTAAAAATGGCCTAAACAGTCTTGAGGGCCAAAAGAGGCACTTAGCAGTCATTAGTACCTTTTTACAGTTCTTGGTCATCCAGCAGCATCAAATTAGACTGGCACTGTTCAAGCTATTTGAAGATCTGGAGAGTGCAAAAGGCGGCAATCAAGAGTCATGGCAATTCAACAGTTCAACAGCAAACATCACTAGGATCCTGGCTGTGCTGGCCCTCAGGGTTCTGTGAATTCCAATCCAGGGGCTCAAGGACAAGATGAGACCTTTTCTTGTGCTCCCAAACTTTGGGGAGGCTGGCACTCAACTCCAGGAATCTTTCAACACGGTGAAGTCATGTGAACTGCTCTGGCTGGCAGTGAAGCGGGTCTTGCCCCAACAGCAGGTCACTCCTCATGTTGCTCTGAGCCCCATTCCAGGGACAAGATGGGTCTTTGTTCTCTGGCTCCTAAACACAGAGGAGGTTGGCACACACATGTAGGGGTCTTTAAATCTGATTAGGTCCTTGCTACCAGTGTGTCTGGCAGAGGAACAGGTATTGTTCCAGCAGCAGTTTCTCACCCAATGGTCCGTGTGGATGGTTATAGGTCAGAGCATGCCTATGCATACCTGTCTTCCCCTCACAACTGGAGGACTTTGGAAAGGGACATTCTCCCAACATGGTCCAACTAAATCTTCTTCAATAGTTGAAATCCAAAAGATGATTCAAAGAAGTGGTGTAGACACCCTTCCCTCAGAAAGCAAAAGTCCAAGGTGACTGGACCATAGCCAGCCAGACCCAGAAAGCCAGTTGCCACCCCTAAAAGAACCAGACCATGACCTTCTGACATCATACCAAAGCGCTCTGCTCTAGCGGACATGGAAGGGGCAGGAAGGATAGAGAGGGAGGGAGAAAAAGAATGGTGGAAGTATTCCCCAACTGTACAGAGATCCCCTGTCTACACTAGCCCTGCCCCCTCCATTCACATTAGTATCAAAGGCCTTCAGAAGTGCAGCACCCTGGTTTAAGGCTACACCGTTTATATGGGTGTGCTCCTTTGATGCCTGGGCCCAGAACAGCTGCCTGTTGTGAAGCTGTCTCTGCAGGATGGTGATACCTTCCCTCACAAATAGATCAAAGAGGAGGATGGCCATTCAGGTTCCAGAACAGTCACTATGGCACGATCAGCCTGTCTGGCCAGAATTCACATCAACTTCCACAGCTGAGTTGGCTCACGGGAGCTGATGCATGTGTGATATCAAACTGGATGTGGCTGCCATTAGTATAAGTATGGCCATGCCTTAACTCAGGTATGACTTACTTCAGAGTTTACTCTACCACTTGCAGGTGCTACTTATGAACATAACTTTGGTACAGGGGTGCATTTCTTACTTTGTGCCACTGGAAGAGGAGGCATTGGGATACCGATGAAGCAGGGCACAACTACACACTATGCTTCTGGCATGGAGTTGGTGAAATGGGAATCTGATTAGCAGATTACCCTTTCAGAAATGGAATTAACCACATCATTATATTAATTAAAAAATGCTTTTAAAAAGTCAGGGCTTTCACATGAAAATTCATCACAGTGTGAGAAAGAGGGGCTGATATTTGGAGAGGGCAGTAAGACCAGGATACAGGGTTCAGAGACAGGGGAGAGACCAGTTGGAGGATGCAGGAAGGAGAAGGTGGAAAAGAGCAGTAACACCATGATATGGAGTATGGGTAAAGAGGTGCGATCAGTTGGAGGTTGGAGAAAGGAGAAGGGAGAGAGATCGATTAGACCAGAAGATGGAGTGTGTGTGGAGAGAGGGAAGAAGTAGTGAGGGAGAGAAGAAAGAAGATTTGGCATCACAACCTGCTGGAGAAGAGAGAGACTGGCAAGGGTGATGGGAGCCCTCTCAAAGGCTGAAGGATAGGTGTATAGAGATGCCAGCTAGACTGTAATCCAAAAGGAGCCTGCATTAGTGCATTTTGGTAATAAGAACCAAGGATTTGCTGGTTTTGTTTTTTGACTCATTGGGAACATTGTCATAAGTGGTATATTTATGGGATAGTTTAGGCACCAACACAGAGGCCACCCACAAGGGAAGACATGCCGTACCAACATTCCCTAGGGTAAAGACAGCCAGCCATTCGGAAACAGGGAAGTCTAGGTCACAGCTGCTCGTGATCCCATTGACACAGAATACTGGGAACTTTAAGTTGGGCTAGAGTTTCTCAATCTAAAGGTTCCATCTGACTAGTCAGGTGAATCTTGGTGGTTAATCAGAACTCATACCAAGGCCAAGGACCCAAGGATCATGCAACCCTGGCATAGGATTCAAACCCCACACTCTTGGAACAGATTAGAGAGGCCTGCCATTAATCGAAAAAGCTATGGATGGTCCACGCCAGTTAGGGTAGTCTCCACGCAATCCCAGGTGCAGCCGACTTCCTGAAGTAAAAATATGGCACCCTTGGTGAAAAGGAGGAGGTCCAATTTGGGCAGATGCCAGATCTTCAGAATGACAGCACCTGACAGAGCAGACATGGATGATCTGCTGAGGACCTTGATTGAGGGACAACTGGTGATGAATTGCAAATATCAATAGACTTTGGAAGCCCATCATGGTTCACTAGTTGAGAGACTTGGATTGGGTGCTGGTTAATTCGGAAAAACCCCATCTCTGAATACAACATAGTTGCAGGTGATGTAAGAAATTTCCGGAATAACAGTAGTTGCTTCCACTTAATACGGCTATGGAGAGATTGTAGACCAAATTCATAATGGACCGCTATAATCGGTACACATGTTGGTAAACAATATAGAACACACCTCCACAGATTCGCTTCATTTTGTTTAATTTCTTCCAGTACAGTTGGGCCAACTCCGTGCTGTATAATAACTTTGACACAACCGTCCCGAGATAAAATGTTATAACGGGGACAATGGAAAAGAGGCCATATTTAATGTTTATCATAGACATTTGAGTACTTATGAGGTGGGCTTTCCTCTTCAACATATCCCTATGAAACATTTTTTTCAGGCCAACAGTAACATATAAACCCAGGTATTTTAAAATGTCAGTTAATAGCAACCTAGTTTCATTTACATACCATTCATAATTACATATCTTGTCCTTGCGACAAATATTCATGACCTGGGTCTTAGTTGGATTCATTTGTAGACCATTGTCTTTCATTCAGTCGTTGAAGCCCAATAGGGATGTTGTCCATGAAGATGACATCATCGGCAAAAGCCAACCGTGATAAGCAAATGTTGCCAATTTTAGGTGTAACGAAAGATGCCCTCTCCAAAAACCCTCCTATGTCATGTATAGTAAGGCCAGCTAACGCGTGCCATTTTCAATCATACTGAATGAATTATTGGACAGTGGGATCCCAGTTCCTATTTCTGTTTATATGTTGCTCTTGCATCAATGTTTACATTTGTTCTCAGAGTTACATATCTAATGATCATAGATATTGACATACTTGTCCATGGTTCCTGCCTTCTATAAGACCAAAGATCATACATTCTGTAGTCGTATGGCTCATGTTCCCTTTGACCTACTATCACTTTACTGTGTCCTTTCCTAGCCCTTTTGGTAAGTAGCTCCAGGTTTGTATCCCTTCCAATGCCCGCAGTGCAGTTCCAAAGGTACAACCTTTTTTCTGAACATCTCCATTATTTTACTCCGCATCATCACGCTAGTTTTATTTCCTGAGTTAATTCAAATGTTAGAGAAGCATCTCCGTCTGAAAAAATGCTTACCTCGTCTAATGCTTGAATTCTGCTGGATTATTTGAATGTCTTAAGCATGTATCCACTTGCAGCAGTGGATTGGACCATAGTGAACTCCAGAGAGATCCCATGAAGCCTCTGTACCCTGGGATCTATTGTGTCTGGTGACCTACTTCATTTCCGAGTTCTCTCATAGGAAAAGCATTGGGCTTGCTGAAAATGTGCAATATGCGCTCATTTTAAAAATTATTTCAAGGACTTCCTTTGGTTCCCAGCCAACTCCTCTCAACTTCCAGATCGTTAGATGTCAACAACAGGGCATGATGTAAGCAACATAATATTTAAACAGGGCTAATTGTCAGCTGTCTATGATGTTTCTTAGAAGGACCTCAAAGTGGTGTGTGGTTTATTGTGGCGTTTTTTTTCTACTGCATAAAAAGTCACATGTTTCTTTGAGATTGGCTCAGATTGTTGATGGATTGATGACCTTTGCTTCTTTTTCATGGAATGGACTGTTCTCGCTGATGTGCAGAGGTCATTAAGATGTGGTAATTGCCAGACTGCCCTGAAGGAACCTGTCTTGGAGGAAGCACTGGGTGGAACTCATATTTCCTTTACTGATCACCAACAGCTGGGGAATGCTGCTACTGTCGAACACAGCAATCCTCTGTGGATGAGCTATTTATTTATTTATTCGCATTTATAAAGCGCACATACGGCCCTCTGGCATCTTGGCACTGTTACAGTAAGGCTTACTTAATTACAGTGGTTTCAAGATGCCATGCAGTTAGACCTGCAGGTATGAACAAAACAAACCCACGACCCCCGTTATGGTAGAGAGAGTGCTAAATGATGAACAGTTGGGAGGGGGTGCGAATTGGGGGGGAGCATGGGTGAGCATATACAGTATTAAAGTGTCTAACTTAATAATATCACTGTGTCTAACTGTGTCAACAACTCAAACTGCGTTAGCCCTAGTTGTTTAACCCTCAGCTAATTAAGTGTCTGTTTGCACAGGCACCTGTCCACACCTCTGAGGGATTCTGCAGAGTTCTGGTGTCCCAGTAGTGCACTAATAGAATTAGAGCAGTTTTAGGTGCTGCACCCTGGTCGTTGCTCAACACATCTGTTGCATTCTTCATTTGTTTTTAAGCAGTGTAATGAATGTGTTTATTCTCTGTCTGGCATGTCTGTGTTATGTGGTTGTTATGCCACTCTTGTTATACTGTGCCTTGCTTTGAAATGCTATGCCTTCTCAGGTTGGGTATGTTAAGGTAGGGTATGCCATGTCATGTTAAACTGCTGGGATATGTTATTCTGTATTGGTGTGTTAGGATCTGTGTGTTTTCCCACACTGTATCTTTTATGAAATCTTTACATAAATGTGCACTTTCTCTTTAATTGAAATTTAAATTTCACCCCTCACACAACACTGTTTGGCTTCCATGTGCTCTCTTACTGCATTTATACATAACCCCTTGCCACCCGTGTCTTTTTTCTTTTTAATTATCCTACCCCAGTTGCTATTTTGGGGATTTAAGGAAGTTTTGATCATCTTCAATTTTCTTTTAATTTTGTATCCCTCCATCCCTATTTGTTGGACATAAAGCTGGCCGTCTTATACAAGCTTGCAATCATAACATTGTGTTATGTCATGAGCTATAATGCCATTTCCATTTAATGTCTAGTTTCCTTACACAAGGGCGACAAGCGAATTCGTAGTCAGAAGGCGATCTACAGAACGCCACAAAACGCTCAAATACATTGTTAATACGCATAAATGGCACTCAATGACCTGGGACATAACGCTGACAACAAATCTGCAACTATAAACTGGTAAGGAATCCATGCACCTGTGCTGAACCAGAGCTACCACTGTTGTCATCTTTTAGCAGTACAAGGTAACTGCAGCCCAGTTTGTGAAGGGTAGAAAGGGCTTGATTATGCATATTGAATGCTAGAAGAGTCCAGCCTCCTCCTAAGAGGAATCGACTTGCCCACAGTAGTAAAACCATCCACGTAAAGCTCCCTGCAGGCCTCCATATGTTCCAAGGTGCGCGATCCAGGGTTTGCTCCCAGATGAGCCATGGTTCGGACCCCACCCCCATATAAGTGCAACACTACTTCCTCCCAGCTTTCCTCACTGTTGAACCTGGCCATTTCAGATCTCCGGAGTAATGTAGAAGGGTGTTCGATCTCCTTTTTCCTTTTCTTTGTTCACACCCTTGTTAGCAATGACATCCGGGTGTTTCAGGAGCCCTCAAAGACTGACTGCCCCTGATCCAAAGACATGCTCACATCACTAGAACATGTCACCCAAAAGGAGTCCAGGCAATCAATACCTACAGAAGGACAGACCTCTGCCACATCCCTCTCCTGTTATCCTCTGTGTCTCTGTCGTAATTTGCCTTTCATACTCTCTACTCTGGTGTTGGCCAATCGTGGGCACTGGGCTTGGCAGTCACGGAATCACATAATTACTACTCTGGACTTGGTTTTATGGGAGAAATGAAATGTACCCCATCCAAAAAAAGCCAACACAATCCAAGGACCGGCTTAAGCACATATCAAGACCATTACACAGACACAGCTACTTTTCCTAATAACTATTTTCCCTCCAAAATTGACCTCACGAATTCCCTTCTCATTCCACACCTTTGAATGTTCCCTTTTCACTTCTGAAATCCTAATCTATGATCTTATCTGGCTGGATTGACAGGTATCCAAGCTTTCACAGACATTATCCTCCTTCCTTTAACCTACCACACATTCCTCTCAATGGTGCTGTTAGTTTTATCTGCATTCTCCTTTCCCTACTTCTTCTCTTACCTCCACATACTGTGTTCTCGATACCCTAGGTGACTGCACAATATGCCACACTTCAGACAAGTGCCATACGGCCACAGAGTGGTAATTGGCCCCATATCTGAGTATCATAATACCAAATAACATAACAGAGCTCATTTTAAAAAGAATGAGGAATTTGACTGCAGAGATTCATTACCTGTCGACTCACATGTAGGCAGCTCCCTGCCATAAAATGTTGGTCATTTGAACGGCCACGTGTAAAAGTGTAGCGCAAAAGGCAGCGTACAAGTGTGCATGACACCTTTTGCCCAGCAATTTTGTACTCTGGCGTGCAAAGAGAGCATGCCAGGCAGCGATTACTTTTAATTGTGAGTGAAGCTTGCAGGGTTTAAATCTGAATTGTGAACTCTGCTTACCATGCGCAAATGGCAAGCAGGGTTTAATTGTAATTGTACTTGCTGCCTGCCAGACAGCATGTAAATCAACCCCTATGCATTCTGCCGGTTCTAGGCTGATGCATAAAGCTGGCAGACCCCATAGGGATGGGTAGCATTTGCGCTGGCATGAAAATCCTTGCATGCAGAGAAACTGGAGCATTTGAATGGCAAAGAGGAATGCAGGCAGCGGACACGCAAGTTGCGGTTTGACCCTCCGAGCCACCGCACAAATAAAAAATAAAAAATGCAGTGTGGCATAAGAAACACGCATACAAACCTTAGGCTTTTACGCAAGTTTCTTACGTTAACCCCCCCACCCCCAAAACATTAGCCCCCACCATGTTACACCATGTTACACCAGCCCTACTCACTATGTAACCGATTCTGACATGATTATTCCTCAAGCCTCTGTTACACCAAAACTACTAAACTCAGACAAGCAGCTCCGGGTGAATTTCCATTCAAAGAAGGGGTTAATCTCAATAAGAGGGTTTCGGCCGCTTTATCACACGGACGCAATAGGACACTGTGCAGAGCGCTGGGTTCTTGCTACTAACAGCAGGGCTAATATGATGTATTAAATGTCACGCCGGCATCGCTGGGTATGCATATCTCTCTCTCGGTCTACAGTCTTTTTATGCCAATTCAGCCCTTTGAATAATTTAACAGATTTCATACTACAAATCATACTACAAATTACCTACCGCCATTTTGACGGGCCTGCTGGCAGCTAACGTGAAGCCGGCAATGTTAGGTCAAAACACAGTGCACAGTGCATGGACGCTTCCCTCATTGGGATAACTTATAAATGAGGCTCGTCAGTATTGGGGGGGCTGCTGGGGCCTGTGTTAAACGTGTGCTCCACACGCTCACATTTTACATTCTTAGATCATGCTTCCTTTTTTTAGGAATACAATTATTTGTTTATGTGCCATGTGCATGGAAGTGTATGAAGTGTCGTTGTTAATCCAATCTGTTGAATGCACCGGTAGGAATCGATTAAATGCGCCCTTGTTCAGGAAAGACTATCTCCACATGTTTATCTGTCCAAGGCTGCGAGGAATTTTAAAGCACAGGAAAGTATAATATTCTAGGCCAGGTTCTGCAAGACTGTGGGCCTCATTACACGGACGGCAGTAAGGGTTTACCGGTACCGGTATTTTACCGGTAAAACCTTACCGCCTTACTACGAGGTCCCTTTGTGGGTTGGAGAATTTAAAGCCTGCTTTTTGCAGGCGTTAAAAACCAAACCGCAAAGGGACCAGGGAGCTAATTACGGTACCGCAATTTGCGGTGCCGTAATTAACACCTTCCCCATTCCCATTATGCCCTATGGGGCAAAAATGGGAATGGGGAAGGGCAATGGGGGAAGGGGGAATTACCGCCCCACCAACCTTGGAATAGGGCGGTAATTCCCCTTTCCACCAAGGCAGTGCCGGTATTTTACCGGCATGGACCAAGGTGCTAATAGCACCTTGGTCCACCGCCGTCCGTGTAATGAGGCCCTGTGTATCATGTTTGCACGGAACCAGCAAGTGATGCAGAGGGATAGTGGGTGTGTTGCCTACATATTATTGCATGTTAATAATTGTAGCAGTGGCTTCACGCGAAGAATCTGCTATGTGTGACCTGTACTGAATGCCAGACTCCTTAATCTCGCCCTACTCTGGAACTCGCTGTGCCGCCTCGTGAGTTGTGCTCCTGTATTTACTTTTAGCCTTCAGCTCTCCCTTCTCATTGCCTGTAATTGCTGCATTGTGTTCACAGCGCTTTATAAACTCCATTAAATAAATGTTGTGTGACGCCATCTTGTTTTGATATATCTCGCAGTCTTACCTGTTTTAGTCTGTCCATTTCAGTCCTGCTGTCTTAAAAAAAACATGTTAAAATAGCTATACAGTTAATTTCTAGAAGATAGTCAAATAATGAGTACACTCCCTCCATGAACTGATCAGAGAGACTCCAATTACCTAAAGCATAAACTTTTCCTTAGAAGATTTGCATACCACTGACACCATAAAGGCTACTGATGGCAAATGATCAGGATTCCAGGTTCAGTATACATTCTTCCATCACCATTCTAGTCCCCTTACACCTTTCAATTCCACCAGCACATTCTACCTGCTCATGAGAGTTACTAGCGGATAGGGTCAGAGCTGAGGACCAGGTTGATCGCTAAATGGGCAGGGGCGTTTGCGTAACCAATTCTTCTTTCTTCTTGTCTGGATGGAGATCAATCTAGTTTGCCATTCTAGCCAACACTGTACTGCCACTCTGAGACACTGGCAGTTGGGGCAACACATATGAATTTTTTGTTGACATCACAGGAATCCTACTGACAAGAGGACTATGTCCACCTATCTGGGTTCGGCGTGGGGTGGAGTGTGAACACATATTGCAGTGCACCTCTTAGTGGCTCATCCCAATCGCGTCAGAAATAGACCGGTTTATAGCTTGACCAGTCAGGCAATTATTGCTCCTTCAGTTCAGCTCTGTTTCCAGACAAAGGGGCAGCATATTCAGTGAGTTACCACAAGTGGGAAGTGTAGGGCTTGAAAATGTGGATGTATCCTGGGATTCTGGGCTACTTATTATTTGCACCTGAGGAAGGGTGCTCAGCCAATCAGGTGGCAAGAACAGTGGGGGAAAATACACATTCTCCAGCCACTGATTCCAGCCACACAAGGCCTTTCCCCAGGGGGCGCTACCTTTTTTATATGTGGGGAGGCATCAGGGGGGCCTTTCCTTGTTGCTTACCCACCCCAAAACAAACCCAACCTCTTCCTCACATCCTCCCTCCCTACTGTTCTGCTGCACCCGAGCTTTCTGCTCCGGTCCTGGCACTCCTACCGCTCCCAGCCACCACCATAGAAAACAAAAAGGGACTCACTCCCTTTTCCCTATGGCGGCGGCCATCTTTTATTTATCCTCGGTCAGATTGGCGTTGCATGGGCAGACAATCTCCAGGGGAAAATAAATAAACCATTCACACCCCAGATAAACCACAGGGTGCAAATGGATTGCACCCCTGCTGTTTGGGGAGACATGGCCAGTAACATCACTCTCCAAGGCCCTCACTTCACTCGGTCGTGCTTAGGCTCGGGCTGGCGTGCCATTACTGGTCATGTCCATCCCCAACAGCAGGGGTGAAATCCATATTATTATTGTTATTATTGGGGTATTTATTGAGTGTGGACCTAGAAACGGAGCGCTTCACATTCATAGGGGGAAGAAAAAGGGTAGAGAGTAAAGAAACAAGGGAGTGTAGTTCTAACAACAGGTGAAGGAAGGCAATTGTCACCAATGTATCCACAAGTAACCAGGGAGGAAACAGTGGGAATCAGATCACCCAGTCTCAGGTATAATAGGGAGCGGCACACAGGGTGATGTCTGCCATATGCACATGGAAGGGATCAGCATTGACAATTGCCTATTCCTTCATTGATTATCCTGGCATATACCTTTTTTTCAGGCACAGGTAAGCCCAGCACAGTCAAGGAAAATCATGCAATCCTTTGGGAATTAAAATGCCTCTGCATTACAGAATGGAGTGTTTCTGCGCAGGTGTTTAGGCCTTGCACGTGAAGCCATGTTGCTGCGCATCTGTATACATCATAATAAGGCCCTTACTATGACTAGAATGGCTGTCAACATAATACACCTGTACATTATGATTGAATTGCAGGAAAAGTATATATGTAATGGGATGATTACATGCCAAATGTAGAAAACATATATAGTTGTCAACTTAGTTTCATCAAAAAATTGATTTTTGGTAGGTGTACCCTGCACCCACCCCATGATGGATATGTATCAAAAATTTTCACATATGTTACAAAGGTGGTGATAGGACCCCTGCAGTTAGGGTTCAGTTGATATTGCTATTAAAAAGGCAGTGAAATAGGACATTTTCCGATGATTACCACTTTATCATCAATTAATGACATTGTCACAAAGGAACAATTGATTTGGAAAGTGCTGTGAAATTTCCACCTGGAGATGGGAAGGTTGGGCTCCAGATATAAAAGTGCCATTCAAACTATCTAAGGGAGTTTTTGATCTCACAAGCACAGAAAACATTGGGTCAGGTCGCACGAAACACGGAAAAGAAGTTGCCATGTGGGCCTACTCAGAAACATCACTTGTTTTGGTAACAATCCATGAAGCATTTTTTTTAAAAGCTACAAAAATAGAGGTACACTGACAGTTGCATTGGTGAACAGTTGGCAACTACATGCACACCAGAATTCTTGGCTGCGATTGGTTGACGTCAGACCGTTCATTCTTTGTCTGACCATCATATTAGATTCAAAAGCTGAGCATGCCTTATTTCTATGAAGGATGTTCCCTACCTATCAAAGCTAAAACTAAGGGTGCTCGCCCAAATCCAAAATAAAAAGTCTTTAGTCTGAATCATAATTGCTAACTGGCCCTAACACTTAAAAAAAACAAATAGAAAGGAGGGGACCAGGACACGGTCTCTGGGTGAGTCTTCTGCCTGGCACAAAACTTGAATGTTCTCAACAGTTCGTAAAGTTTGAAAACAGTTCACATCTTTCTTGCAGATGTTGATTAAAAAAGAAAGGTCTGTCAATATGTTTCCGCTTACCCGAAGTCTATTGATAACAAGCTTGTGGCTGTTGGACTACCCAAAGTCTTATGGTTCTCTTGTAGACTTGTTCACTCTTGGGTACATACTCTATATTGAGCGTTTTCTCATTCAGGTTACTCAGATTTGTGTAACTTGCTGCTCTCCCCAGTTTGGAGGAAAATTGTTCGTGTTCCACTCAATTAGGTTCAAAGAGGGTGATTGTCCCTTCGAGTTCCTCAGGCTTGCGTAACCTTGTCGATTTTCCCTGCTAGTAAACAAAGAGTGTGTGTATCTGTCCATCAGATTCACAAGGGCGCTTGTCTGTTTTAGTTTCCCAGGCTCCCATAACCGCGTATGTGCTTCTGATCTGTAAACAAAATGTCTGGAGGTATTCCTCTTGTTCTTCTTTATTCTGGGTGCTTTCCCATTCGTTTTTTTGTGCACATTTATCCAATTTAACATGGATCATCACCATTTGATCTTATATAAATGTTGCTGTTGTTTTGATTGAGGGTCTCGGGCTGTATTGTACTAATATCTTTGCATGTTACAGTCAAGAAATGTCTCTGATGAAGGACTTGCATGTCTGAAATGCATTGGCACATTTGCTAAACACCCTCGATTAACACTTGATTAAGGAACACATTTTAATTCTTTAACTATAAGTGAATGTCAGTTTACTTGATAGGAGTGGACTAGTATATCTACACTTATGCAACACATATTAAAAAAGTTCTCTAGCTTTTTGCTATATAAAGGGAGTGCACCTCACCACAGGGTTTTTAGCCTAGGTCTGGTTGTTGTATGTTAGTGCACAGTGCAGAGGCACTTTTAAGAGGGTTTGCACCCCATATGTTATAGACTTTATTGCTACATAGTGAATTGAACTAGTGTTATTGTACCAAAGCAGTGGCCACTCACTCCTTTGCTTTTATATAGTAAAAGGCCTGGCAGGAGAGTACACCAGGCACATGCAAGTTGTAAGCATGTTCATGTGAGAAATTCCTATCAGGAAAGCATACCAGACATCGTCAGGTTGAACAGTGTGCAATATACAATACTCAAGAAAGTCTGGATAAGGATACATCATGACTAGCAAAAGGCTGTGGAAACATATTAACAAGGCGATAAAACCTGGCAGGAGAGTCCACCAGGTATCCTAACAAGATACAGACTAACAGCCAAGATGTGTTCTATACCAGTTGTGTTGCTCATCAAGAAAAACTTAAGAAACTGATATTCTTTAATATAAAAAAAAAGTTAACGGAAGTCCAGAGGAAGGGACCAGCCCTCTGTAACAAGGATACTCTATCCATCTGGAACGTTTGGTGCTGAAGTTACACATTTCCTTTTTGCACATGTGTACACTACTAAAGACCAAATGCACTTTCCCTTTTCACCTTAGAGTTGATTTTTAGAATGTGACGGCTAGAATAATACTTTGGACATGGGACAGTTTTGCTTGGACAGACAGACACTTAGTTTTTGTTTTAGGTAGGGGACCGCCTCTTATAGCAAGTACAGAGAGGTACTTTCAAACCCCTTTTATTTTAATAAAAGTCTTTGACCAAAACCATGAATCCTTTGTGTCCGCATCTCATTCCTGGCTCCTCATTTAATCCAAACCCCAACTTCCATAATATCATAGCCTGGCACAAGCATGCATATATTAAATGCTCCCATTTTCAATGCAGTTTCTGAATGGGGCCATTGAGGTGCCAGCTGCAGAAAATGCCACTGATTCTGTGGCAGAGAGAGGTGATATTTTTGTGGGGGTTTGGATTTAGAGCTCCCGTAAGTATGACAGAGGCATCAGAGCAATGCCCAAATCACCATTTTAGAGAAGCATAATGATTCTTAAAATAACACACCCACTTCATCTCACTTTACTTTACTTTAATGCATTTGTATTGCATAGCAATGAACCCATGGGCTTGATGGCGCAGACAAGACTGACACAACGAGTAACAAATAAGAGTCAGCAACCGGGGATGTCATGAGCTACAACTCAATAGAGCTTTAATCGAATAACCAGGTTTTTAGCTTCCTTTTGAAGGCCTCAAGTTCCGTTTCCAACCTTAGGTCCAGAAGTAAGCAGTTCCAGGCAGTCGGGGCTGCTATGGCAAAAGCTTCTTTTTCATCTTTCCTGGACTTGCTTTTCAGAATTATTAGCATTTTAGCCTCCTGTGACCTGAGGACCTGTGGGGTATTCTTGGGCAGGATGAATTCATTAAGGTAGCAGGGCATAATGCCCAGAAGCCTCTTAAAGGTCATAAGAAGGATGCAATAATGGATTCTAGCCTCTACATGTAGCCAAAGTAGAGCTCTTCTGGCTGGTGTGACGTGGTCCCGTCTAGTTAGACCCGCAACAACCCTCACTGTTCCATTTTGAATAACTTGCAGTCTATTGATTTCCGTTTTGCTGATACCAGTGAACAGACTCCAACAGTAGTCCATTTTGGCTCTCGCCAAGGTTTCTGCATTTGCCTGGGAAATCATAGGTCTAAGGTGTGTAAAAGGTTTTAGGTAATAAACCGCACCAGATACCACACTTCCCACATGTGCTTTCACGGTGATGTGTTGGTCGAGAATCACCCCTAGTGACTTAACTTTCTTGAGGGTGTCTATTATAACTTCACCAATCTGAAATGTACTATACCTGGGGTCGAACTTGGAGATCCGACTAGGGGATCCCACAATCATAAGCTCTGTTTTTGCTTTGCTTAAGGCTAGTCCATTTTACACCATCCAGTTTTCAATAAAGGTGTAGGCTTTATTCATATACTCTTCTTCTCGGGTATGGTCTCCCGTCAGGGGGATGATACATTACGTATCAGCCACAAAATTGGTGAACCAGATGTTTTCATGCACCAGCATAGAGAAGAAGGAGACAGTGAAAATGTTGTAAAAACAGGGCGAAAGGCTTGCTGACACCGCTTTCACTCATTTGACCTCCGATTTCGATGTTGGACATGGTGGTGATGAGGTTGATTATGATGATGACCAGGAGCCAGGACATTGACTACATTCCCTCTTCTCAAAATAGAATTATGTGAGCCATTGTCAAACCCAGCAGTGGACCAGAGGAGAGGGAGGATTACCAGGGTAATTCATAGAATTTCGCACAAAAGTGGCGCACGCGGCTGGCGCACAGTGTCCCCGCGCGATACACTGTGCCATCCGCGTGCGATAAAATCCATTTCATCGCACAGTGTATTCATGAATTCCAGCCTCCAAAACCAGCCGTGGCGCAGAGTGGTGCAGCGACCCTGCAGCAGCGCCAGCTATGCCCCCAAGAACGCCCTCGCGCAAGGAAAAGCCTTCAAAATTCCCAATTCATCACAAAGGGCTGCGCTCACCCTGGACCAGTTCACAGGGCTGCCAAACAGCAAACGCCAAGCGGGGAATGTGTATTTCAGTGGTTCGCGGAAAGTATCACACAAGATTGTCCTGGGTACGTGTACATCAGGGGTGCGCGTGAAGTAACACACGCGATTCCATCAGGGCACGTGTATTCCAGGTGTGCGCGGGAAGTATCACACGCAAAATCAGCACTGTACGTGTATTCCAGGGGAGCGCGGGAAGTATCATACACAATTCCATCAGGGCACGTGTATTCCAGGGGTGCGCGGGAAGTATCACACGCGATTCCATCAGGGCATGTGTATTCCGGGGGTGCGCGGGAAGTATCACACGCAAAATCAGCAGGGTACGTGTATTTCAGGGGTGCGCGGGAAGTATCACACGCGATTCCATCAGGGTATGTGCATTTCAGGGGTGCGCGGGAAGTATCACACGCGATTCCATCAGGGTACGTGTATTTCAGGGGTGTGCGGGGAGCACTACACGTAAATTGGCCGTGTGGGTCCTCCCAGGTGTTCCCTCTACACCCTCCACGGCCCCTGCAGCCAGCCCACACCACATGGGACCACCCTGCACCCCTGCCCATGTCCCGCAGGCAGCCCATCCACCATGGCCATGCCCCCCAGCCAAGCCACATGTCACCTTGCACTACTGATCAACAACGCATGTCTCCCAGCACCCTCACCCCCCCAGCACTGTGGGGCACCTGCCAGCAGTGCCAGCAGGCCCCCACACATGTCCAACTCATGTCCCCCTGCACCCCCACCCCCCAGCACTGTGGGGCAACCTCCACCAGGCCCACACTCATGTCTCCCAGCACCCCCACCGCCAGCATCCAGGGGCACCCTCCACCAGGCCCCCACTCATGTCTCCCTGCAACCCCACCCCCCACCAGTCAGGGGCACCCTCCACAAGGCCCCCACTCATGTCTCCCAGCACCCCCACCCCGCTGCATCCAGGGTCACCCTCCACCAGGCCCCCACTCATGTCTCCCAGCACCCCCACCCCCTGCATCCAGGGGCACCCTCCAACAGGCCCCCACTCATGTCTCCCTGCACCCCCACCCCCCAGCACTGTGGGGCATCCTCCACCAGGGCCCCACTCATGTCCCCCTGCACCCCCACCCCCCTGCATCCAGGGGCACCCTCCATCAGGCCCCCACTCATGTCTCCCTGCACCCCCACCCCCCAGCACTGTGGTGCACCCTCCACCAGGCCCCCACTCATGTCCAACTCATGTCTCCCTGCACCCCCACCCCCCAGCATCCAGGGGCACCCTCCACCAGGCCCCACTCATGTCTCCCTGCACCCCCACCCCCCACCAGTCAGGGGCACCCTCCACCAGGCTCCCACTCATGTCTCCCAGCACCCCCACCCCCCTGCATCCAGGGGCACCCTCCACCAGGCCCCCACTCATGACCAACTCATGTCTCCCAGCACCCCCACGCCCCAGCACTGTAGGGCACCCTCCACCAGGCCCCCACTCATGTCCCCCTGCACCCCCACCCCGCTTTATCCAGGGGCACCCTCCACCAGGCCCCCACTCATGTCTCCCTGCACTCCCACCCCCCTGCATCCAGGGGCACCCTCCACCAGGCCCCCACTCATGTCTCCCTGCACCCCCACCCCCCACCAGTGAGGGGCACCCTCCACCAGGCCCCCACTCATGTCTCCCAGCACCCCCACCCCCCTGCATCCAAGGGCACCCTCCACCAGGCCCCCACTCATGTCCCCCTGCACCCCCACCCCCCTGCATCCAAGGGGCACCCTCCACCAGGCCCCCACTCATGTCTCCCTGCACCCCCACCCCGCACCAGTCAGGGGCACCCTCCACCAGGCCACCACTCATGTCTCCCAGCACCCCCACCCCCCTGCATCCAGGGGCACCCTCCACTAGGCCCCCACTCATGTCTCCCAGCACCCCCACTCCCCTGCATCCAGGGGCACCCTCCACCAGGCCCCCACTCATGTCTCCCAGCACCCCCACCCCCCTGCATCCAGGGGCACCCTCCACCAGGCCCCCACTCATGTCTCCCAGCACCCCCACCCCCTGCATCCAGGGGCACCCTCCACCAGGCCCCCACGCATGTCTCCCAGCACCCCCACCCCTTGCATCCAGGGGCACCCTCCTCCAGGCCCCCACTCATGTCTCCATGCACCCCCACCAGTCAGGGGCACCCTCCACCAGGCCCCCACTCATGTCTCCCTGCACCCCCACCAGTCAGGGGCACCCTCCACCAGGCCCCCACTCATGTCTCCCAGCACCCCCACCCCCATGCATCCAGGGGCACCCTCCACCAGGCCCCCACTCATGTCCCTCTGCATCCCCACCCACCTGCATCCAGTGGCACCCACCACCAGGCCCCCACTCATGTCTCCCTGCAACCCCACCCCCCACCAGTCAGGGCCACCCTCCACCAGGCCCCCACTCATGTCCAACTCATGTCTCCCTGCACCACCACCCCCCAGCACTGTGGTGCACCCTCCACCAGGCGCCCACTCATGTCCAACTCATGCCTCCCTGCACCCCCACCCTCCAGCATCCAGGGGCACCCTCCACCAGGCCCCCACTCATGTCTCCCTGCACCCCCACCCCCCACCAGTCATGGGCACCCTCCACCAGGCCCCGACTCATTTCTCCCAGCACCCCACCCCCCTGCATCCAGGGGCACCCCCCACCAGGCCCCCACTCATGTCCAACTCATGTCTCCCAGCACCCCCACCCCCCAGCACTTTAGGGCACCCTCCACCAGGGCCCCACTCATGTCCCCCTGCACCCCCACCCCCCTGCATCCAGGGGCACCCTCCACCAGGCCCCCACTCATGTCTCCCTGCACCCCCACCCCCATCAGTCAGGGCCACCCTCCACCAGGCCCCCACTCATCTCCAACTCATTTCTCCCTGCACCCCCACCCCCCAGCATTGTGGTGCACCCTCCACCAGGCCCCCACTCATGTCCAACTCATGTCTCCCTGCACACCCACCCCCCACCAGTCAGGGGCACCCTCCACCAGGCCCCCACTCATGTCTCCCAGCACCCCCACCCCCATGCATCCAGGGGCACCCTCCACCAGGCACCCACTCATGTCCCTCTGCACCCCCACCCACCTGCATCCAGTGGCACCCTCCACCAGGCCCCCACTCATGTCTCCCTGCACCCCCACCCCGCATCACTGTGGTGCACCCACCACCAGGCCCCCACTCATGTCTCCCTGCACCCCCACCCCCCACCAGTCAGGGCCACCCTCCACCAGGCCCCCACTCATGTCCAACTCATGTCTCCCTGCACCACCGACCCCCAGCACTGTGGTGCACCCTCCACCAGGCCCCCACTCATGTCCAACTCATGCCTCCCTGCACCCCCACCCCCTAGCATCCAGGGGCACCCTCCACCAGGCCCCCACTCATGTCTCCCTGCACCCCCACCCCCTACCAGTCAGGGGCACCCTCCACCAGGCCCCCACTCACGTCTCCCAGCGCCCCCCACGCCCCTGCATCCAGGGGCACCCCCCACCAGGCCCCCACTCATGTCCAACTCATGTCTCCCAGCACCCCCACCCCCCAGCACTGTAGGGCACCCTCCACCAGGCCCCCACACATGTCCCCCAGCCAACATGTCATCACAATCTAGATCCCTGGCCCTTATGGTCAGCCTCCAAATGCCAAACACCCACCCGAGTATTGCATCCACCCACTTAGAAATGGCAATTACATGATAGAACCCCAATTGCAAGTTTGTAAATGAACACATGTCCCTCACATACACACAATGGGTGTCAGTGAATGTCAAAACCCATATCATGATATGCATGAAACCAATGAGATGATACTACATTTTGAAGTTTGAAGAAAAAATATGTATTAAAAGCAACATAAATTGAATCAAAAATAAACAAACAAAAATGGGAATTTAAAAAAAAAAGCAGCATGTCCGTAAAATAATGTAAAACCACAAATCATAATCCAAAGGAAAGGTGTCCAAAGTCACAGTTTACAAAAGTAAATCCAATGGAAAATTAAAATCGAAAACCATTGCTCCATGGGTAAATCATTAAAAAAAAGAAAATCCAACAGTCAACTATATACAGATAAACAATCCAGGGTCCATGATCCCAACAGAAGAAATGAAACCTATCTAATAACACTACCTAATAAAAAAAACTATATACAAAAATGTGGCCCATTGTCCAAAAGGTAAAAAAAAATGCAAAACCAAAGGAAACCTAACACTAACTACAGAACTATTTACAAGGGCAGCGGGCTAGTCCGACGGCTCACTTCGGGATGTTCCGGACCAGGGCATGATCGAACTCCTGCTCAATGTCCCGGAGGCGGTCCTCCTCCATGGCCCGAGGGTCCGCAGGGCCGTCGACATGTTCACCTCCAACTCCCTGCGGATTGCCTCGAGGCACTCGGCCCGCCTCAGGGCCCTCCGCATAGAGTTCTCCGCCCTGACCATCGTGAGCCGTGCCTCTTCCGCCTGCTGCCGCTCTGCATCTATGGCGTGGCCCAACTGCTGCCACACGGAAGACACTTCCCATACTGGGTCCTCCTGCCCTCTGGCCGATGCCTGCCCCTCCGATGTCGAAGGCCCCGAGCCATCATGACTCCCACCTCGTTGCTGCTGCTGCTGTGCCTCTGCCCGTGCCCTGCCTCCTGCTGCCTGCACATCGTCCACCGGCTGGGGTGCAGTTGTTGATTTGGCCACCCCTGCTGGACGTCCGACTCCCGACTGTGGCAGGGATGCCTCCTCCACCAGTCTGGCCGCACCGTCAGAGGCAGCTCCACAGGGCACCCAGGTGACTAATGGGTGGGAAGATGGCACGGAGGACGACTGGCGCATAGGGGGTTCAGTTGAGGAGGGGGTCTGAGCAAGCCCCATCAAACGGAGGAATCCGGCCTGGGTGACCTGTCCCAGTAGGCCGTCGCGGTCAACGAGCCATTCGAGATGACGTGCAGTCTCCTCATGAAAAGACGGCAGGTCACCTCGCATGGCCCGTTGACGCAATGCCACACCAGTCAGGACAGGCTCAACCAAGACCCGGATAGCCACGTCTGCAGGCAGATGAAGGCCAGTTGTTGTTTGCTCATCCCCTGCCTGAAAACAGGTCTGGTCGTAGGCATCCCTGCTGGTGCAAGATGATGCAGTGACAGGATCAGGGAAAGGATTGCACACAGGCACCTCCGCGGCGGCCTGTGCTGCCTCCTGTCCCTGGTCCTGCACTGCACCACTAGCACCAGTAGAATCCCCACCTCCAGACCCCGTCTATGTTGCTTGCACGGCCTCCTCCTCCTCCACCAAACCTCCCACCAAGCTGGATGACTCCGTGCCATCTTCCCCCGTTGGGCCCTGTGGGGTCCCAGCTGCCCCTTCTGCTGCCGAGGAGTCCAACTCCGACCTCCGCCTCTTGGACCTCCCCCCGGCAGCTGCGGCCTGGGACGCTGCACCGGACTCCTCACTCCCCGACGAGATCACAACCTGGGAGGAGAGCCGGGCCTTGCGTCTCCGGCTGGCGGTGCGAACCCCGCTGCTGTGCTCCACAGCACCTTCTCCGCCCTCTTCATCAGTTGACGCTGCAGACAGGGAGAAATAAAACACAGGCATCAGGGCACTGTACAATGGACACATACACACATGACAGTTGTACATGAGTGGCATTGGCAAACTTCAGACATGTCATCACAATCGCCAACACACATGTCATTTCAACTTGCACACATGAGCCATACCACAGCCATATCGCAACTGCCAGCACCATCCATACACATACAACAGCATGAGCAGGCAAAGGTGAGCCAGACATCACATGCAACACAGGGAGTGCACTACACATGCACACACACCACCACACTTGCATGCATGTGTACACCTCTGCCAACTGTCGCAGTGTTCAGATGGGCATCCACGTCACATCTGCCAATCAGGCTTCCACATCCCGCTGTCACATACATCCATGTTGCATCACTGTTGCACCCTTGTCAAATACACACACATGCACATTTACACAGTGCTGATACATGCAGCTGAAAACAACATCCATGTGTGACATCACGAACATGCCTACTTACATACACATTAATCCAAACATGTGTTCCCACACAACTGCATTTGGCATGCAAGCCTACACACACAGGCACCATCCATGTCTCACACATGACAGCCCTTGCATGTGTTAGCCTCACGGCCCTGTACACCCACACCCATACTCGGCCCCATACAAACACATGTGCAACCTGCACACTACTGGCACATCACCACACGCACAGCTTACAATCATGATGCATGTACACTTACCGCTCGACTCCAGACGGGTCTGCCTCTCAAGGACCTGGACGTGGAGCACTGGGGATATGCATTCCAGGACCCTCATCTGATCGTCCGACAAGTGGCCCCGGTGCCCCTTAGCATCCGCTGCCTTCAAGAGGGCCTTGTTGAGGGTCCTGGACCTGAAGTCCTCCCAGCGCTTCTTGACATGTTGGAAGTCGCGGACTGCCACCCTCTCCGAGTTGATGGCAGTCACGATGTCTGTCCAGATCCGAGTCCGTCCTTCCTTGTTGGCGCGCAAACTTCCGAAGAGGGCATCATACTGCCCCAGGACTTGCTCCACCAGGACACCAACTTCGGTGGCAGTGAAGCTGGTGCCCCTCTGCCTCTCTGGCCGGGGGTTGTCAGTGGTGCCAGATGTTGCAGTGCCCGACATGACAACCCCAGAGGCAGGAATGGGTGGGCAACTGGGTCCTGGGGCTGGGCTGTGGAGCGATGGAATCCCAGTCGGGAGTCTTCGGTTCCAGCAGGGGTGGTCACAGCAACAGCACCCCTGGCTGATGTGCAGGCAGCAAATGGCAGGGCACGTGGGCAGCAGGCAATCAGGCAGCAGCAGATGGCAGGTGGGAGCGTGCTCGAGGCTCTGGGGGGCAGTAATTCGGCCTTCTGGGCAGGAGCGTGGTCTTCCGTGTGCTTACGCGTGGCCAGCTTGATACGGAGTGATTTGGCACGTGAAAATCCAGCACGTCTGCGTGTAATTCGAGGAATGGGCCTTAACGTGTAAGCGCGTCAGCACACGTACGTGAATTCATTCGCCCAAAGGCCAACAGCACGTATGCGCGTCTGTGACGTGCGTGCGCGGGTGTTTCCCTGTCCACGGGTGCATGTTACACGTCCAATGACTGCATGTCAGAGTGTCAGCGCGTGTAATTGGAGGATGGGGCCTTAGAGCGTATACGCGGAAGTGACGCTGGACGTGTGGGCATGTTTAAAAGGTACGTGTAGAACGCCATTTCCTTGTACGTGCTTTTCGTGGAGAGCGAGTGGGTGAAATCTGTACTTCTTGTCGGTTCACACGCGATTTACTTCACGGCGTTCCAAGTTCGTACTCCCTGTTACTTCTGACAGATTTTTCTCTTCTTGTCTTTTTCCTGGGCCTGTTTCCTCAAACAGCGTTCACTTCTCCTGTTGTCCTGTCTCCTCAGACAGCATACAATTCTTCTTTTGGCGGGGGTGTTGCCAACGCGCACACGTGCGTATTTTACACGTGATTTTTCCTGGCAGACGGTGAGTCGCGCACGTATTTGACATCTGTGCTTGCCCCGTGTGTTGCCCACCCCTTCAGAGGTCAGTCTAGGCTGCATGTGACACGCATACGTTCATTTTTGTATTTCTGGGTGCCACAGCGTAGTGCAGGTTTTTTTTCCCACACACGTGGTCTAGGAGGGGTTGCGTGCACATTATCTCCCTTTTTCGGGGTGCCTGTGCGTTGCGTGACCTGTCATTTTCCCCCAGGGGTCACATACAGCCTTGCTAGAGCACTAGGGTACAAATTCCATCTAGTACCCTACCCCTTTGACCCCCAATTGCCCAGGACAAAAGTTTACTGAAACTCCCATACGCACAACTACATCAGTGCCATGGTTGGGAGGCGAGCACGCGGTAAGGGTGGCAAAGGTGGGCGAGCCACAAGAGGTGGCCATGGTGGATACGGTAGGGGACGTGGCCAGGACTTGCAGGGTGCCCCTAGCCCCCCATGTGTGGGTGACCAGTCAGGGACACCCCTGCCCTCCGCCTCCCTGGTTGAGGGTAACGTGGCTGACACCATCCCTGCTCAGCCCTTGTTGGACCAGCCGATTGTGGCACCAGACCTGGCACTGGGTGACTCCATGGCTGACTTCCAGATCAGCAGGTCTAGGCCATGTGTGGCGGTGCACGTTGGTGTCACCAGCCCACGTGGATCAGCGGCAGCTATGTCATCTGCTTCCCCGAGTAGGCAGGGTGGGGAGGCTGCAGGGACAGCTGCGGCTCCATCCACCCCAGCTCTGAGTGTCCCAGCCAGGACAGTGTCGGTCCTAGTCCATCCTGCTGACGTTCCCCCTGACTACATCACACTTCAGCTAATGCCTGCACCAAGTCCCATGGTGAGTGTTCATTCCCACACTCCTAGTCCACAGTCCACCGGGGCTCCTGCCCCTAGTGTCCTGAGCGGCGTAGGACACTCAGTATCACCACCACCTTCCAAGCAGAAGAGGAAGAGTGCTCGTCCAGTACAGGCTGATGCCCCAGTACGGCTACACAGTCCGGCCCACCAAGGAAGCCCAGCTTCAATCGGTTCGAACTTGATGCACTTGTGGAGTATGTGTCCGCACATGTCAGCGAAATGGTGATTACTGCAGGATGCAAGACCACACCTGCACAACGTCAGGCACACTGGCAGACCATTGCGGAACTCATAAGTGCCCTTGGATTCGTGAGGTGCACAGCTAATGATTGCTACAAGCGCTGGAATGACCTTAAGCGCAGGGCAAAGAAAAAGCTGGCCTCAAGTCATGACGAAACTCTAGTGACTGGAGGTGGGTCTCCGGCAGAGGACATAGAACTCACTCCACATGAGTATGTTGCTGGGACCTACGTCACGGAGGAACAGATCCAAGGCGTGGGAGACCTGCCAGATTACGAGGCATTGTCCGGTGAGTGCACATGCATGTGTGTGTCATCCATGTGCATGGTGTGTGTCGGAGTGCTTCTGATTGAGTGCCAGGTGAGGGGGTGTGTGCCTGAGTGGTTTGGGTCACCCATGTGCTCCATCCAATACATTCTGCGCACCAGGATTTGGGTGTTGCAGTATCCCTTCTGGCAACAGTAGACATTCAGCCCAACCTCACGCCAGTTGCCCTTGAATTGTCATCTTGCCACAACATAGTTGCATGTTATTCTGTGTTCATTCAGGCTGATTGTCTGCATTCCACCACTTTCACTAGGCATTTCTCAGTCCTATTGTCACATGTGTGACATAGCTAAGGTACATGCCATCTGTGTGATGGCATGTGTCATGTATGTGTATTGGACATGCCAATCACAGGCCAATGTGTGATGGCACTGCTAGGCAGCATGCAGCAAATTTGTTGGTCTTCCATCTTGGTGTTATCAATGTGTGCCATTTGCCTCCCCTTCATACGCAGTGGCAGTGCATGCATGGGAGGGTTATAGTCATGTGGTACATGTGTCAATGAAGTACTGTTTCTGTTGCTTCTCAGCCCTAATTGTGTTCCATGTTGCTAATGCCTGTTCCCATTTCTTTTCTTTCATGTCTTTGCAGGGGATTACGCACTTGATACTGCTGGGGTTGTGGAGATGGTGCAGTCGCAGGAGGGGTCTCAGGCCCGACTGGGCACCAGTGAGGGACGTGGTGTGGTGGTGGGTGAGAACCCACACTTGCTGCAGGCCGTCATCTCAAGGGGTGTCTCTGGGTGCACCTCCCCCGAGCTCTATTCAGGTGTCGATTCGGATGATGAGACCTATGTTGCATCGAAGGTAAGTGTCTCTGGGAGGGATTCTGTACTGTCCAACCCACCTGCACCAGGGCTAGAACCCTCAATGGGGATGTCAGTGTTGGTAGGTCAGCCTTTGGTGGTTACAGATGCAGGGTCACACTCCGCTACATCTGATCCTGTTCCTGGGCCAGCAGATCAGAGGGGGAATGCAGTCCTGCAGCCTCAGGCAGTGCCGGCACAGCAAGGCACAGTTCGCCTTGCCCCAGACAGGTGTGGTGCCCGCCGACGGGGTGGCCGTACGCCACCTGGCAATACCGCATGGGAGCAATCCATATACGGTACGGCAAACCAACAGGCAGCATCAACTGAGATGATGGCTCAGGCCATGGATAGGGTGGCCACTTCAATTGTCCCCCAAGAAAGGCTAATTGAACAACTACAGCAGGCAACAGACTCCATTAGCCAGTCACAGAGGGAGGACATGTTGGCGTCCAACAGGGACAGGCGGGCGGCACTGGAGACTATGCGGGAAGCCATTTCCATTGAATCCCAGGGCCACAGGGAAGCCCTGAGGGTGGAACTCCATCAGCTCAGGGCAACTCTGGTTGAGCTTGAGGCTTCAGCTAACACGAGGACAGAACAGCAGCTGGAGCGGCTCACACGTACACTCTCAGCTGAGATGCAGGCAACTAGGGCGGAGGTCCGGGCATCCCGTGAGTTGTTGCTGGGGACCTACGCACAATTATCCTCCAGAACCAGACCTTCCACACCCGCATGCTGGCTGCCATGGAGGACCAGACTAGGGCTTTGCGTGGGCTGCCTCCCATATGCCACCACCTCCTGATGCAGCTGCAGAGGGTGAGGAGAGCGATAGCAGCGATTCTCCCACAATAGGGTAGCCGTGCAGGCCATGAGCCCATGGAGGTGTTTTTTTTCGCGAGATCCACACAGGTGGGTTTTGGTGTGCACCCTGTCCTCGGACCTCCTGGGTGGCCTCCCCCACCCACCCCGGGCCCATTAATGGCCATTTTTGATTTTTGTATTGTGGCTGGGCACATGCAGGCTTGTCCTGAATTTGGGTCAGATGCTTGGGTTTGTGTGACACACACCCCTCCTGCTTCCCGTTTCCATGGGCTTGCAAAGGGTGTGCCCAAGTGGCATTGACTTACACGTTGGACTCCCATTTGATGTGTGGGCAGTCTGTAGTCAATACTGTGTATACATTCCTAGTGCATATTGTTGTTGTATTGTACACTGCATGGTGTATTGATATGTGCCTCTGCATCCATCTCATCCTCCTAATTTGCAGGTCCATTTCTCATGTCTTCACAAGGCGGTCTACTTTGGGACTGGAGTCCATTTTGTAAGCAGTGCACCTGCACTCTTGCGTGGCGCTAACACTGTATACTTGGAAGTGTTCGAAGTGCTGCCATTATCAGGTAGTGAGGATACCAATTTTTTAAGTCCGTACTGTCATGTTTATGGTAGGTTGGAGGTTGTGTAGGTGATTGGTATTCGTGGTAAGTATTTGGTAATGTGTGTTGTTGGTCCTGCATTACTGTGAGCATTTCATGTGTGGCCAGTTTCCATTAGGGACACTGTAGTTGGTGACACTTGGGGCATGTTGTGGGGATTAATTTGTTTGCTCTCACATTGCATGACATGCCATGGTGTGTTGTGTGGCCGTGCCGGGGAGTGGTTGGGTGACATGCCACTGTTCTCATGTTGTATTTTGCAAGTGGGTATTCATTTTTGCTGCATGGAAGTGTGTCTTTTGATGACACTGCATTGGTGGTGTTTGTGTAGGTAGGGATGCACACATTGTGACACTTCCAGATGAACAATCTCAGGCTGCTATGGTTCTGACAGTTGACTGTCCCTTTGTTCATCATAATTGTCAGATTGAGTCATCATTGATTGTCAGATAGTATGTGCCAGGGCTGTGTGCACTCCACAGGGGTGTGCTTTCTATGTGAAGTAATTAGCCACCAGCTGTGTACGGGCTGCCTCACCCCTTGCCCTTTCCCCTCCCATGCGCAGCGGGCGTGCAAGTGTTTGGGGATGTGGGGGCACCACCATGTCCACAGCCAGGCCCCGGCGTGTTGCAACATTGTGCAGGACACATGCTGCCACTATGATCCTGCACACTACTGGGGGAGCGTATAACAGCTGCCTGCCAGAACGGTCAAGGGAGTGAAAGCGTGACTTGAGCACTCTGAATGTGCGCTCCACTATGCCCCGGGTTGCAATATGGACTGGTTGTATCTTACCTCGGGAGGCGTGATGGGGTTCCGAATTGGCGTCATCATGTGTGTGCTCAGAGAGTAGGCACTGTCCCCTGGGGAGGTGGTGATGGGGATCATTAGTGGGGTATTGGCATTACACTGTATCTGTCATGCATGCGTGTGCTGTGGCATTTCTACTCACCAAGCAGCCATGCATCGCCATGCCGCCCAGCTTCCATGTCCCGGTTTAGGGTTGACATCCTGTAAATGAAGCTGTCGTGGGTGGACGCTGGATAGTTGGCATATACTGAGGTGATGATTCCATTGGCATCACATACTACCTGGACGTTGAAAGAATGCCAGTGCTTGCGGTTTCTATAGATGTGCTCAGATGCCCTGGGGGGACGTAGAGCCACATGGGTGCAATCAATGGCACCTAGCACTTTGGGGAATTGTGCCACCCTGTAGAAATCTTGGCTGACAGCCTGCCTTTCTGCAGGTGTTCTGGGCAGGTATATGTGCCTGCGTACTGATGGGCGTGCAGTGATGATGGCCAAAACCTGGTGTAGGCACCGTGATTGCGTGGCCTGTGACAACCCCCCACTATGGCACTTGTCCACTGAAATGATCCGGTAGCCAAGAAGTGCAGTACATTGAGGACCTTCTCCAGGGGGCTGAGTGCTTGGGAGCACAGGGTGGGTGATGTGAGGTCATTCTCCCACTCACTGACCAGGTCGAGTATTATGTGTGGTACCTCCCATACACCTGGTCATCTGGCATACCAAATAGGCTGGTTCTGGGTGTGAAGATTCTGGCACTGACTATCCTTCTCCTCCTCCTGCGGTATCCCACGGCCACTGCTGCTAGGAACGGTGTATTCATCCTGACGTCTGAGCTTGTTTGTTGTTTGCGCACTCTTTTATGTTGCGCGGGACGTGCGCCTGCTTCATGCTGGCATACGTGTTTCAGGATTGGTCCTTTTATTTTTTGGCGCGTTGTAGGCAACCGTGTAAATCTTCCCGCCCACCCTAGGAATACACGTAACACGCTCTCCCAGGCCCAGTCGCGAGTAAATAATCCCGCCCACCCCTGGAATACACGTACCCCACTCTCACAGGCACAGTCGCGTGTGGAACTTCACGCGCACACACCGAAATACACGTACCCTGCAAATTCACGTGTGAATCTTCCCGCGCACCCCGAAATACACGTACCCTGCTGGTATCGCATGTGGAAGTTCCCGCGGACCCATTATACACGTACCCTGATGGAATCGTGTGTGAGACTACCCGCGCACCCCTGGAGTACACGTACCCAGTCAAATCGCACAGCTGGGGAGTGGGGGTGCTGGGAGACATGAGTGGGGGCCTGGTGGAGGGTGCCCTTGACTGGTGGGGGGTGGGGATGCTGGGAGACATGAGTGGGGGCCTGGTGGAGGGTGCCCCTGGATGCAGGGGGGTGGGGGTGCAGGGGGACATGAGTGGGGGCCTGGTGGAGGGTGCCCCTGGATGCAGGGGGGTGGGGGTGCAGGGGGACATGAGTGGGGGCCTGGTGGAGGGTGCCCCTGACTGGTGGGGGGTGGGGGTGCTGGGAGACAGGAGTGGGGGCCTGGTGGAGGGTGCCCCACAGTGCTGGGGGGTGGGGATGCAGGGAGACATGAGTGGGGGCCTGGTGGAGGGTGTCCCTGGATGCAGGGGGGTGGGGGTGCAGGGGGACATGAGTGGGGGCCTGGTGGAGGGTTCTCCTGACTGGTGGGGGGTGGGGATGCAGGTAAACATGAGTGGGGGCCTGGTGGAGGGTGCCCCTGGATGCAGGGGGGTGGGGGTGCAGGGAGACATGAGTGGGGGCCTGGTGGAGGGTGCCCCTGGATGCAGGGGGGAGGGGGTGCAGGGGGACATGAGTGGGGGCCTGGTGGAGGGTGCCCCTGACTGGTGGGGGGTGGGGGTGCTGGGAGACAGGAGTGGGGGCCTGGTGGAGGGTGCCCCTGGATGCAGGAGGGTGGGGGTGCAGGGGGACATGAGTGGGGGGCTGGTGGAGGGTGCCCCTGACTGGTGGGGGGTGGGGGTGCTGGGAGACATGAGTGGGGGCCTGGTGGAGGGTGCCCCACAGTGCTGGGGGGTGGGGATGCAGGGAGACATGAGTGGGGGCCTGGTGGAGGGTGCCCCTGGATGCAGGGGGTGGGGGTGCAGGGAGACATGAGTGGGGGCCTGGTGGAGGGTGCCCCTGGATGCAGGGGAGTGAGGGTGCAGGGGGACATGAGTGGGGGCCTGGTGGAGGGTGCCCTGACTGGTGGTGGGTGCCCCTGACTGGTGGGGGTGGGGATGCAGGGAGACATGAGTGGGGGCCTGGTGGAGGGTGCCCCTGGATGCAGGGGTGGTGGGGGTCCAGGGGGACATGAGTGGGGGCCTGGTGGAGGGCGCCCCTGACTGGTGGGGGGTGGGGGTGCAGGGGGACATGAGTGGGGGCCTGGTGGAGGGTGCCCCTGACTGGTGGGGGGTGGGGGTGCAGGGGGACATGAGTGGGGGCCTGGTGGAGTGTGCCCCTGGATGCAGGGGGGTGGGGGTTCAGGGGGACATGAGTGGGGGCCTGGTGGAGGGTGCCCCTGACTGGTGGGGGGTGGGGATGCAGGGAGACATGAGTGGGGGCCTGGTGGAGGGTGCCCCTGGACGCAGGGGGTTGGGGTGCAGGGGGACATGAGTGGGGGCCTGGTGGAGGGTGCCCCTGACTGGTGGGGGGTGGGGGGGCTGGGGGACATGAGTGGGGGCCTGGTGGAGGGTGCCCCACAGTGCTGGGGGGTGGGGGGGGCAGGGGGACATGAGTGGGGGCCTGATGGAGGGTGCCCCTGACTGGTGGGGGGTGGGGGTGCTGGGAGACATGAGTGGGGGCCTGGTGGAGGGTGCCCCACAGTGCTGAGGGGTGGGGATGCAGATAGACATGAGTGGGGGCCTGGTGGAGGGTGCCCCTGGATGCAGGGGGGTGGGGGTGCAGGGGGACATGAGTGGGGGCCTGGTGGAGGGTGCCCCTGACTGGTGGGGGGTGGGGGTGCTGGGAGACATGAGTGGGGGCCTGGTGGAGGGTGCACCACAGTGCTGGGGGGTGGGGATGCAGGGAGACATGAGTGGGGGCCTGGTGGAGGCTGCCCCTGGATGCAGGGGTGTGGGGGTGCAGGGGGACATGAGTGGGGGCCTGTTGGAGGGTGCCCCTGACTGGTGGGGGGTGGGGATGCAGGGAGACATGAGTGGGGGCTGGTGGAGGGTGCCCCTGGATGCAGGGGGGTGGGGGTGCATGGAGACATGAGTGGGGGCCTGGTGGAGGGTGCCCCTGGATGCAGGGGGTGGGGGTGCAGGGGGACATGAGTGGGGGCCTGGTGGAGGGTGCCCCTGACTGGTGGGGGGTGGGGGTGCTGGGAGACAGGAGTGGGGGCCTGGTGGAGGGTGCCCCTGACTGGTGGGGGGTGGGGATGCAGGGAAACATGAGTGGGGGCCTGGTGGAGGGTGCCCCTGGATGCAGGGGGGTGGGGGTGCAGGGGGACATGAGTGGGGCCTGGTGGAGGGTGCCCCTGACTGGTGGGGCGTGGGGGTCCTGGAGGACATGAGTGGGGGCCTGGTGGAGGGTGCCCCACAGTGCTGGGGGGTGGGGGTGCAGGGGGACATGAGTGGGGGCCTGGTGGAGGGTGCCCCTGACTGGTGGGGGGTGGGGGTGCTGGGAGACATGAGTGGGGGCCTGGTGAAGGGTGCCCCACAGTCCTGGGGGGTGGGGATGCAGGGAGACATGAGTGGGGGCCTGGTGGAGGGTGCCCCTGGATGCAGGGGGTGGGGGTGCAGGGGGACATGAGTGGGGGCCTGGTGGAGGGTGCCCCTGACTGGTGGGGGGTGGGGGTGCTGGGAGACATGAGTGGGGGCCTGTTGGAGGGTGCCCCCACAGTGCTGGGGGGTGGGGATACAGGGAGACATGAGTGGGGGCCTGGTGGAGGGTGCCCCTAGATGCAGGGGGTGGGGGTGCAGGGGGACATGAGTGGGGGCCTGGTGGAGGGTGCCCCTGACTGGTGGGGGGGTGGGGATGCAGGGAGACATGAGTGGGGGCCTGGTGGAGGGTGCCCCTGGATGCAGGGGGGTGGGGGTGCAGGGAGACATGAGTGGGGGCCTGGTGGAGGGTGCCCCTGGATGCAGGGGGGTGGGGGTGCAGGGGGACATGAGTGGGGGCCTGGTGGAGGGTGCCCCTGACTGGTGGGGGGTGGGAGTGCTGGGAGACAGGAGTGGGGGCCTGGTGGAGGGAACCCCTGACTGGTGGGGGGTGGGGATGCAGGGAGACATGAGTAGGGGCCTGGTGGAGGGTTCCCCACAGTGCTGGGGGGTGGGGGTGCAGGGGGACATGAGTGGGGGCCTGGTGGAGGGTGCCCCACAGTGCTGGGGGGTGGGGATGCAGGGAGACATGAGTGGGGGCCTGGTGGAGGGTTCCCCACAGTGTTGGGGAGTGGGGGTGCAGGGGGACATGAGTGGGGGCCTGGTGGAGGGTGCCCCTGACTGGTGGCGGGAGGGGCTCCTGGGGGACATGAGTGGGGGCCTGGTGGAGGGTGCCCCACAGTGCTGGGGGGTGGGGGTGCAGGGGGACATGAGTGGGGGCCTGGTGGAGGGTGCCCCTGACTGGTGGGGGGTGGGGGTGCTGGGAGACATGAGTGGGGGCCTGGTGGAGGGTGCCCCACAGTGCTGGGGGGTGGGGATGCAGGGAGACATGAGTGGGGGCCTGGTGGAGGGTGCCCCTAGATGCAGGGGGTGGGGGTGCAGGGGGACATGAGTGGGGGCCTGGTGGAGGGTGCCCCTGACTGGTGGGGGGGTGGGGATGCAGGGAGACATGAGTGGGGGCCTGGTGGAGGGTGCCCCTGGATGCAGGGGGGTGGGGGTGCAGGGAGACATGAGTGGGGGCCTGGTGGAGGGTGCCCCTGGATGCAGGGGGGTGGGGGTGCAGGGGGAGATGAGTGGGGGCCTGGTGGAGGGTGCCCCTGACTGGTGGGGGGTGGGGGTGCTGGGAGACAGGAGTGGGGGCCTGGTGGAGGGAACCCCTGACTGGTGGGGGGTGGGGATGCAGGGAGACATGAGTAGGGGCCTGGTGGAGGGTTCCCCACAGTGCTGGGGGGTGGGGGTGCAGGGGGACATGAGTGGGGGCCTGGTGGAGGGTGCCCCACAGTGCTGGGGGGTGGGGATGCAGGGAGACATGAGTGGGGGCCTGGTGGAGGGTTCCCCACAGTGTTGGGGAGTGGGGGTGCAGGGGGACATGAGTGGGGGCCTGGTGGAGGGTGCCCCTGACTGGTGGCGGGTGGGGATGCTGGGAGACATGTGTGGGGGCCTGGTGGAGGGTGCCCCACAGTGCTGGGGGGTGGGGGTGCAGGAGGACATGAGTGGGGGCCTGGTGGAGGGTGCCCCTGACTGGTGGGGGTGGGGGTGCTGGGAGACATGAGTGGGGGCCTGGTGGAGAGTGCCCCACAGTGCTGGGGGGTGGGGATGCAGGGAGACATGAGTGGGGGCCTGGTGGAGGGTGCCCCTGGATGCAGGGGGGTGGGGGTGCAGGGGGACATGAATGGGGGCCTGGTGGAGGGTGCCCCTGACTGGTGGAGGGTGGGGATGCAGGGAGACATGAGTGGGGGCCTGGTGGAGGGTGCCCCTGGATTCAGTTGGGTGGGGGTGCAGGGAGACATAAGTGGGGGCCTGGTGGAGGGTGCCCCTGGATGCAGGGGGTGGGGGGGCAGGGGGACATGAGTGGGGGCCTGGTGGAGGGTGCCCCTGACTGGTGGGCGGTGGGGGTGCTGGGAGACAGGAGTGGGGGCCTGGTGGAGGGTGCCCCTGACTGGTGGGGGGTGGGGATGCAGGGAAACATGAGTGGGGGCCTGGTGGAGGGTGCCCCTGGATCCAGGGGGGTGGGGGTGCAGGGGGACATGAGTGGGGGCCTGGTGGAGGGTGCACCTGACTGGTGGGGGCTGGGGATGCAGGGAGACATGCGTGGGGGCCTGGTGGAGGGTGCTCCTTGATGCAGGGGGTGGGGGTGCAGGGGGACATGAGTGGGGGCCTGGTGGAGGGTGCCCCTGACTTGTGGGGGGTGGGGGTGCAGGGGAACATGAGTGGGGGCCTGGTGGAGGGTGCCCCTGGATGCAGGGGGTGGGGGTGCAGGGGGACATGAGTGGGGGCCTGGTGGAGGGTGCCCCTGACTGGTGGGGGGTGGGGGTGCTGGGGGACATGAGTGGGGGCCTGGTGAAGGGTGCCCCACAGTGCTGGGGGATGGGGGTCCAGGGGGACATGAGTGGGGGCCTGGTGGAGGGTGCCCCTGACTGGTGGGGGGTGGGGGTGTTAGGAGACATGAGTGGGGGCCTGGTGGAGGGTGCCCCACAGTGCTGAGGGGTGGGGATGCAGGGAGACATGAGTGGGGGCCTGGTGGAGGGTGCCCCTGGATGCAGGGGGGTGGGGGTGCAGGGGGACATGAGTGGGGGCCTGGTGGAGGGTGCCCCTGACTGGTGGGGGGTGGGGGTTCTGGGAGACTTGAGTGGGGGCCTGGTGGAGGGTGCCCCACAGTGCTGGGGGGTGGGGATGCAGGGGGACATGAGTGGGGGCCTGGTGGGGGGTGCCCCTAGATGCAGGGGGGTGGGGGTGCAGGGGGACATGAGTGGGGTCCTGGTGGAGGGTGCCTCTGACTGGTGGGGGGTGGGGATGCAGGGAGACATGAGTGGGGGCCTGGTGGAGGGTGCCCCTGGATGCAGGGGGGTGGGGGTGCAGGGAGACATGAGTGGGGGCCTGGTGGAGGGTGCCCCTGGATGCAGGGTTTGGGGGTGCAGGGGGACATGAGTGGGGTCCTGGTGGAGGGTGCCTCTGACTGGTGGGGGGTGGGGGTGCTGGGAGACAGGAGTGGGGGCCTGGTGGAGGGTGCCCCTGACTGGTGGGGGGTTGGGATGCAGGGAGACATGAGTGGGGGTCTGGTGGAGGGTGCCCCTGGATGCAGGGGGTTGGGGGTGCAGGAGGACATGAGTGGGAGCCTGGTGGAGGGTGCCCCACAGTGCTGGGGGGTGGGGGTGCAGGGGGACATGAGTGGGGGCCTGGTGGAGGGTGCCCCTGACTGGTGGGGGGTGGGGGTGCTGGGAGACATGAGTGGGGGCCTGGTGGAGGGTGCCCCACAGTGCTGGGGGGTGGGGATGCAGGGAGACGTGAGTGGTGGCCTGGTGGAGGGTGCCCCACAGTGCTGGGGGGTGGGGGTGCTGGGAGACATGAGTGGGGGCCTGGTGGAGGGTGCCCCTGGATGCTGGGGGGTGGGGGTGCAGGGGGACATGAGTGGGGGCTTGGTGGAGGGTGCCCCTGACTGGTAGGGCGTGGGGGTGCTGGGAGACATGCATTGGTGGGCAGTAGTGCAAGGTGATATGTGGGTTGGCTGGGGGGGCATGGCCATGGTGGATGGGCTGCCTGCGGGACATGTGCAGGGGTGCAGGGTAGTCCCCTGTGGTGTGGGCCGCCTGCAGGGGCCGTGGAGGGTGTAGAGGGAACAGCTGGGAGGACCCACATGGCCAATTCACATGTGGGACTCCCCGGCACCCCCGAAATATACGTAGGCTGCTGGATTCGCGTGTGGAATTTGCCGCGCACCCGGAGTACACGTACCCTGCTGAAATTGTGTGTGGAACTTCACGCGCACACCGAAATACACATACCCTGCTAATTCGCGTGTGAAACTTCCCCCGCACACCGAAATACACGTACCCTGCTAATTCGCATGTGAAACTTCCCGCGCACCCCGAAATACACGGACCAAGTGCAATCGCGGGTGGAACTTCCCGCAAACCCCTTAATACACGTTCCCTGCTAATTCGGGTGGGAAACTTCACCCGCACCCCGGAATACACGTGCCCAGGCCAATCGCGTGTGGAACTTCCCGCAAACCCCGTAATACACGCACACTCTATTTTTCACACAGCGGGTGTCCGTGTTTGTCGGTACCCCTTTGCACCTCATTTGTACTAGAGGGCCACTGTATGAACCAATCATCATAGCTGTATATGGGTGCTTTTTGTTAGCGTACATTTTGGCGCACATTTATTTCAGGCGCAGGGATGCTACCGCCTGCTTTCTTGTGGCGTACTTGTTTGGCCCTGTGCGCGTCTTTCACCGTGCGCTGGTTTGCCCTATTCGATTCCATGAATACGTGTTGTAGGCGAGCGTGTGGGCGTTCTGCGCACTTGCCTCCTGTACTTTCCCCGTGACGCCCATATTTTCACACGTTGTTCCCCATTCCGAGTGTTACGCCCCGTGTTCCGCCTACTTTTGTGATGTGCGCCGCGCTATGTGCAATTTCGCAGTGGCCGTGTTGCACGCTGTTGGATGACCTGTGCACCGGCGTGCGCTGCGCACTTTTTCAGCGCACATCCAATGTTTTTCTCGCGCACGGACTTCCATGAATCGATGTGCGTTGGTTTCCCCGCATTTTTCGCAGTTACACTGCGATTTTCGCACTTTTACTGCGAATCGCACGTTTTGGCACCTCTGCGCAGGACTTTTCGGCGCACATTAATTCCATGAATCAGCCTGTAAATGTACAAACACAGCCTGAAAGGGATCCTCTTGAAACGACAACCTGGCACAGATTCAGAGTGCATAAATTCCACCACAAAGACTTCAAAGAGCTGATGGAATGTGCTGATGCCAAATAGGAAATTCCCACCGACACTTATGTGCAAGGCTGTAACTGTGGTGCGTGATGCAATTGTTATTGTGCTGCGAAAGGACTTTAAATGGGACAGAGGGTCTGAACATTGATTTCACTATGAATATGTGTACAGTGGGCACGTCACTGATTGAATGGCTGCAACCATGGATTGAATCATCTCCTATATTGGAAATCAATAGAGCACATCAGAGCAGATCCATGCTGTCCAAAAGAAAGCCACTTTGTGTATGCAAGGCTTTGATGGTAGGGGCCACACAGGTGATAAAGAGGATCAGGCACTGGCAGAGATGCTAACTCATTGATAACTCACGTTGGGCTTTGTGCATGCAAAGCGTACAATGTGATTGCTGTACTAAGGATGTGTAACGCAATGCATGTGCCATGAATTTCACATATTCTGCTCCATGCAGTGACACATTTTGTCATTGATTGCTCCCTTGTATAGGACATGCTTTGTGTAGCACAGAAGAATTACTCTCATGTCAGTCAGTCGTACAGCACAATACATTATTTCGGTGCATTGCTACAGGTGCCAAACAAACAACAGATAAACATGTCTATGTTGATCCACTGGAATTCAACCCTGCATTTGTTTTCCCAGATGTGTGAGCAAAGCAATGCTGCAAGTGACTATAGCTACAGCCCCAGTTGAGCAGTGGATGGTGCCTTCTTCACTCCATATCAGGAAAAGCTCTGGCACAGTGTGAGCTGTTTGCTACAGCATTTTGAGGAAGCCACACAGCGTTTGCACCAATGCTCCATGTCACTGATCTAGGTGCTTCCTCTGTTTTGCTTGCTTGAAATTAACCTATCCAAAACATCTTCCGAACATGATAACATAGGTGATTGCACCATGGCACTGCTGGTGAGAAACCTGCAGGTAATCTTTCAGAATGACCAATGTATAAAACCAATAAAAGACATTATTGAGTAGCTTTTGGTTTCATATGTTGGTCCCCATGTTAAGCTTTACGTGATTGTATTCCAGAATGTGGGTAGTATGAGACGTACAAGAGACAACTTTGGAATGTTCAAGACTGGTTCACTTGCTTGCAGAACAGAGACTTGATAGTCTGACAACATCATCAACTGAGCATCCTCCAAAACTGGTACAATGTCTGTCTTCATCTGGTATTTCATTTACACTGCAACTATGTTAAGTGCAGGAACAGCTCATATAAGATGCACAACTCCAACACATACACTCACATGGGACTCACTTCCAGATTCTGAATTGTTCAATGTGTCTTTTCCTGGGGAAATAGCAGAAGCAATAGTGAGCCTAAATCCAGTTTGGCAAAGACAATGACCCACTGCAGCATTGGTTATCCAATCATTCCATGTGGCCACAGCACCTGTCCATTTGGCCATTGATGTCAGTACTAGAAGGGGCACCTTTTTTCTTCACTTTGACATGTGGCTTGCCCCTCATTTCCAGTCTTAGGGCCTCATCACGAGTTGGGCCTTAGCACTTACATGTGGCAGTAAAATTATTACTGCTGCATATAAGGGTTGGCCCAATCATGAGTTGGGCCGAAAGTTTGAAGTTTTACCTCCAGCATTTTGCTGCTGGTAAAAATCTGCACTTACCGCCGTTGTGGGTACTATTAGTGAGGTACTAACCACCCAGCACTAATAGTGCTATGAAACCCCCAATGGGGAATGGGGCTTTTACCACCATACTGCTACTCGGGATTCAGCTGTTTGCGTTGGCAGTATGCCGGAGCAATTACTGGAGGGGTGCCGCCAAGGCTCGGATCGAACTTTTAGTCCTGCCGCTTTGATATATATTTGATTGACCCCTAAAATGTTTCTTATAAATTTGCTAAGAACCCCAAAAATGTTTATATACATTTTGTTTAAATTTTATATTTTTTTAGTATACATTTTGATAAACATTTTTATATACTTTTGATATACATTCTGATATCAATTTGATATGCATTTATATAGATTGATTTGAAGATAAATAGGTCTGGGGTGGTTCTAAGGCTATGACAGTGCTGAGGGAGGGGCTTATAACGCAGCTATATAGTTTTTGTGGTAGGCCTGAGAAACATGTGCGCTCTTCTGTCTTCCCAGGGGCTATCTGGCATGGTATCCAGGAAATTACAATTATGAACTGCTACAGTTATGACAAGGGGTAAACAACCCCCGGAAGTCTCAGGGATCCCGACGATAGTTTTGCCCCTGATTATTGCCCATCTTTTAATACGGTGTACAATGGAATGGAAGATGCTCAGTATTTGATGGCTGACTATGAATCCGGAGAATTCTGGGAGGATGATGACATGGTTCTGGAGCAGCAGCTGGTCATGGTGCCTGGGCGACCATCTGCATCTGACGTGAATTCTGTAGACAATGACTACAAATTTATGGTTTTGCAGGAGGATACGGCTATGTGCCAGAGAGTCACCCTGCCCCCTGGGCCTTTGGGCAAAATAAGGGCCCTTTTGAGGGAGTGAAGAAAGCCCAGCTGTAGCAGAGATTATCAATATTTACAGCGTTTCCTGTCCAAATCAAATTGGAAAGCCAGGGGATCTTGCTAATAACCTATGTAAGGAATGTATTTTGCAAATTGAGACCAACAGGGTTAAACACAATGTTATTATTTATTGTGCTTGTTTGTTCAGGTCTTGAAATGTCTAATTGCACACATTATGATAGTGTAAGATATATGAACATTAGGAAAGCTAAGCAATTTACCTATCTAATAAGGACATTTGCAGGATACTACTTGGAAGGTATTTTAACTGTGTATAAACAGTGGTTTTGCCCATCTGTTAAATGTACTAGACGCCCTAGCCACAAGGGACTTGAGGTAGCTTAAGAAACTAGAAGGTTTTTTCTGGCGTGCAATATTGAGCCTTCCCAGGTCGACCACAATAGAGTACTTTAGACGTGATCTCAACATCAAATCATTGAGAGGCTTAGCACTAAAGAAGAATGGTGTATTAATCCTCAAGTCTAAAATCATGCCTACATGCCAGCTGTTAAACAAAAGTGGTGGGAATTATGAGGCTGCGTCAGCTGTTTGGGGCTACAACTACCAGAAGTTTAATGAAGAACCCTTTGAGGAGATAAATTGGGTATCAAATTATGGGCCAGGGAAAAGTCTTGAGACCTTGAAAAAGGCCTTTTTCAAGAAGATTGGGCAGATGGGATTGGTGCAGAATTTATGCCCATCTGTCTACTTGGAGTAAAAACAGTAGTGTAATCACAGTTACTAATTATTACAAGAAACCACAGCCCTAGTTACATCAGTGTCCTGAAAAGGTGGTGCATAGATTACAAATTTTGCTACATAGTAACCATCTGCCTTTGCTGGATATTTGTGGATCCAGGATAAATTTGACCTCAGAGGAAAGGTTCTGTCGAAAATGTATGGTCCCGGGAAAAAAACAGAAACTGGTAGGCACGTGTTCACTGAATGCGCTAATTTGTGAATGCAATATATGTGTATTTTAGGAGGCCTCGTAGATAATTATGAGCCGATCAAAACCCAGGACTTCTGTAATTTGTACCTAAACACTGGGCCTCATTACGTGGTAGGCGGTAGCCATGGCACAATTAGCGCCATGGCTACCCCCTTACCGCATTCCGGGTCCGTGTTCCCGGAATAGGGACTTACCGGGTCATTCCGACCTTGGAGGACCCGGTAAGTCCCCATTCCGGGAACCATTCCCCATTCCCATTTGAGCCCCCATCGGGCTCAATGGGAATGGGGATGGAGCTTATAACGGGCTCGCTATTAGTGGGCCCGTTATTAGCTCTCAAGTCCCTCAACGGGTCCCTTCCATAACGCCTGGTCAGTCCAGGCGTTAGAGGAGGGACTCGCTAAGGGACCTCGCAGTAGGGCGGTAAGGGATTACCGGCACCAGTGCCCTTACCGGTGCCGGTAATGCCTTGCCGCCCACCGTGTAATGAGGCGCGCTGACTTGGTCTCAACACACATAGCACTTTTTCATCTATGGACACATATTGTGAAGTATTTCTAAGAGTTTAAGAGTTTCTGATGCTGATCTGTGTATTTGATATGTTCTTTATAACAGTTTGTTAATGACTTGTATTGAATTATATCAGTGCATTGTATTGAATTGAATTGTTTTAGTCCTTTTAATTAATATTATGATGAAATTATTAAATGTTTATATTTGTCTGTGAAAAGTTCTTAATGAACTAAACCACAGTAAATAAATAAATACATTTATTGTGTTTGCTGTTCAAACCGAAATGAAAACCCGAGGCATAACAGCCTGTGTAAGGAATATATCTTGCTAATGAAGACCGATACGGACTCCGAGGCTAGCCCTCACCCCCCTCTGACATCCAGACTATTCAGAGTTTTACAGCCATAGTCGCAGGAGCGTGTTTAAAACACCACTTTTACAGTTGGCGCTACTTACAAAAAAGGTATGATTCCCAACAGGATGCTGTTTGGAAATATATTACATGGATAATTCACTAAATAACATATGTTATGGTTTGAGTCCTAAAGGCCTTCTAGAATGAATGCAGTGGATACAGCCGCTAACACAGATAAGGATTGGGAAATGGACTGAACAATGCCTGTCTAAAACATTATGGGCTATAGAATCAGCGAATAACTCACTTTTGAAATTGAAGCAGTTTAGACATATGTGTCCGATGTGTGTTAGAAGCAACATTGAGAAAACAGTTTGCAAGTGGAAGGGGATAAAGTATATCTAATATAGTATGTAGCAAACTGACCCACTAACATTGAGACTGTATATATTGGACATTTATTTACGGTTACTTACGGGAAATAAAAAATTAACGCCTAATGGGATTGCAACATGTTTACTTATTGACGAAGTGGTCGGCATTGTGTCTATGAAGTAGTTGCACATAGTACAGAATCTGTACCCCGAATGATCTTTGTGCAGCAGCTGACAAATCTAAATTATTTAATCTGAATACAATTTGAATAAAACATGATGTTTTAAATGTTAATTAAAATCTATTGTTCAGAAAACCTAGTTGCATCTTTATATTCAGTGGGTATGAGGTGAACATGTCCGGTGTAAAGCTGTTGAAAATGTATGACTATGAAGGTGGGTTTGGTACTCATGATGGGGTTGATAGCCTGTGTCGTAAACTGTGAACTGATGGCGAGCAGGTGTCAAGAGGTGCAGTTAAGACACGGCTTTTGGAGCAGGAGGTCTTCGCACTACACAAGCCAGCCCAGAAACATTTTAAACAGCAAATGAATGTGGTATCTGATATCAATCAAGAACGGCAGGCAGATATTTGGGGTTTGAGCTGGTTCTGTGGAGACAATGATGATTTCCTCTATATTCTAGTAGTCATCGATGTCTAGGTTTTAAAGAACAAGATGGGTCACAGCGTGACAACAGCCTTTAAATACATATTTAACAAAGGCTGAGTTTCTGTTAAACTACAGACAGATGCTGGTAAGACGTTTTTAAATAAACTTCTACAGAGTCTTCTAAAACAACACAGGGTGCATCACTTCGTAACACACTCTGAAGTTAAAGCCTCTATTGTAGAACATTTTATACACACCTCTAAAACACGGCTCTGGCGATTCTTCATGGCTAAAAACACCCATAGATATGTGGAGGTGTTACCAACATTTATAAATGCGTATAGCAACATGCATCATAGATCTGTTAAAACCACCCCTGCTGGTGTAACACCGCAGAATTCCTTGGTGGTCTGGAAAAAATGTACGGCGAAAGGGGGATCATATGCAGATCTTGAAACACAAGGCTGTCTTTAGGGGTATGAGCCAAACTACAGCGACAAGATTGTTATCATAGATGTAGTGGCTCACTGGGAGGGTCGTTATATATGCTAATTGATTATTCAGGGAAGGCTGTACTAGATGTTTTTTTACAGGGAGGAGATCCAGACAGCCAGTAAAGAAGTTTATAGAATAGAAAAAGTCATAAAGAGTCAAGGTCATGGAGCTAGGAAAAAACATCTGGTCAAATTACTGGGGTGGTCTCACAAATTCAGTAGCTGGGTGGACGCCGGATCTCTAGAGGCCACGGGTGTATTACGGATGTGGTATAGAGTCAACACCATTTTACATTATGCTCCCTGGCAACGCTTCAACTGAGACATTCCAAGGGAACAAAATTTTCAACTTAACTGTGAAGCTAGCAAAATATCTACATTTGGAGACGGTTGTATACGAATTGTTCGTTTTACAACTGTTCGAATTACAATTGACCTTTTCACAATTGACCGAATTGTGAAGGTCAATTGTAACATATATGTCCCCCACAACCCCCCACCCAAAGCCAAACCCCCCAAACACATATACCCCAATTGACCTTTTCACAATTGACCATATATATATATATATATATATATATATATATATATATATATATATATATATATATATATATATATATATATGGTCAATTGTGAAAAGGTCAATTTCGGTCAATTGTTCATACGAACAATTGTAAACGAACAATTTGGGTAATACCTTGGAGACACAATGGACGGTTGCGCTCACTGAAGTTCATTGCATCCGCTCTTAGGATACTTTAGGCAAAGGGGAAGCCATGTTTATCATAAAATGTACAAACCCAGCGAGGCTCAGGCTGGATGGGTTCACCGATGGGTATTACCCGAATAAACAGGAATTTGTCAGAGACATCAACAAAGCCGATCAATCCTACCTGTGTACAGTGATACGACATTACAGCTAGACCAGCACCAAAGGAAAGTCTTTCTGCAGGCCCCAGACGCATCTGTCAGATTTTCAATAACTCGAAACTGCATAACATATTGGGAACCGTGCAACATGTTGAAAGAGAATAACCATGGGACAATGCTCCCACAAACATTAACAGGGATTTTAACAGTTTACTGCTTTACAGCGATTCCGTGGAGTAAAAAAGGGTGGGGGATAGTTATGCACCGCTTCTTAGAATCGTGAGGATTTAAGGGAAAAACAATGATATTGTGCACAATCAATACGACAAACACAGTTTCATCCCTGTGTGTAAAAAACATGTCGACACCATCAAAATACAGATAAGAGACAACCAAGGGCAATTTGTATCATTTAAACATCGGAAAGATTTGGCTGTGGTTGCACTTCAGACCGCTCCGGCTGAAAGACTAATAAAACAGAGTTATAATGGCTGTGGTGAAGAACTATGTAGACGCCGGGGCCTATATAGAATTTTACTTGAACCAAGGCAGTTACAATGATCAGCTGTATTTTAGCATAAGCCCCATTATGTAGGGAGCAGGACTTTTCTGTATCTTTAGAAGTCTTTAGAAGTCTCTTCTGACATGTGATGCCCTTCCTACATTGCAGCTTGGAATTAGCTAAACCAGACGTGAAAACGGCAGCCACCAAAATTGCGAAAGTTGTCATGAGAAGTGTGAAAAACAACAGTTGCCATGCGTCTCGTCAAACAGTAAAAGGAGAGCCAGGATGGATCAGGATTCATTTATAGATGACACAGGAGCATTAAGAGGAAGAGGTCAATGTCCCAGCTGCACAGCCCCCTGAAACCCACCAAGAAAAGCAGATTGAGGGACCGACACAGACAGACGACAAAGACGAAGAAGCAAGTTATCCCTAAAAGATACAAGAGCAGTGATATCTTTTAAGAACATTGGCCTTCTTAGACAGAGCCTCTGGGGAGTGTGTGAAATTGGAGCTCAATTACTTCAACATATCCTGACACAGACCAGCATTGATAACTGTTTTTTCATGGGTGTCCCGCCTCTGGCGTCGCTTTCACTACTAACCCCCATACAATTCTTTGTACCGGGCTAAACAAACATGTATCTGGATTTGAACAATATGCTGTTGCATCTAACCTGCAAAATAACAAAGGCAGACGGGAAAAACATTGCGGCCATCACACGTGTGGCAATGATCACCTATCCCATAATGACCATGTTAACCCAGGTAGACGTGATGCTGGGTGACTGAATGATAATGCAGAGTGATGATATGTATGCCTACAGGGCCTATATAGAGAGCCTGTTCAATTATGGCCATGATACCTTGGATAGGCAGGAATCGGCAGGACTCTTTTACAGACACAATGCTGGGAATTTCAACAACACTGCTCTGGATGATGAAAAAACTGGGGTTGTCCGAGAGAGCCTGTCATGCCAGGACCAGTAGAGTATTCGATTTACTATGCCACCTACACATGGACCTTTTCTTCCCGGATAAGCTATCGATCAACAGTGTCAGACTTAAAGTGAAACTATCCAGAAACATGGATTCTTTTTGCCTCAAGAGTGGGGATTCTGAACAATACAAAGTAATCATCATATCGGCGAGTTTGTTTGTTAAGCATGTGAGCGTCTCTCTGACCATTAGACTGGTGCCTGCAGTTGCATTTCAAATATCTAACTTAAAAAACCTGGTGAAGAGGGTCACCCTTAAAGTCTTCAGCATTCCTACCAGTAGCTGTGGTATCAGTCAAGACAACCTGCTCCTGGGGCAGCTCCCCCAAAAAATCTATCAAAATCCCTTTGACTTTAAACACTAAAACATGAACTATGCAACACTGCATAAGGACGGTGTCCTGATCCCTGCCAAAACATATGCACCTAACTTTAGAGTTTAGAGTGAAATGCACAATGTACAAATATTCTAAGGGCCACATTACCAGACATCAGCAACTCCCATATCCTCTGTGATTTTCCTCTAGCACAGCAATTGCTGCTGCCATTGTGTCATGATGCCTACCCCCAAGCATCCGGACCAAGCCCATCAGCCCCGGGAGCAGGCATCTAGACATTTAGTAAAACCTCAGCAGCCCCGGCTAGGGGCTATCTGGGTTCAGTCCTGGCGCCTTAGGTGCCAGGCTCATAGTAGGAATCAGTCCTGGTGCCTAAGGCACCAGGCACATAGTCATTACTTACCTCAGGCAGACCATGCTGCAAATGACTCCAATCCAACATGAAGCCTGAAAGGGACTATTTTTCTACAGGGACTATTTTTTACTCAGGTGTGGTTTTAGGGACTTCTTACCTGGGACTACTTTTGAGGCTATTTAAACCACACCCGACCAGCAACACACGCTTCGCGTTACTCTGCATCCAGCAGCTTAACACTCACCGTGCCTGCAGCCTGCATCCAGTCTTCTGCCACGCCCGCCTCGAATCCGGAGCTCCTAAAACAAAGAGGAAAGAAAGGGACAAGGTTAGAAAACAAATTTATTTCTATTCCACACCTGATTCTGGATCCATCTTGTCTCCGGACCTGTAAAGAACATCATTTCTGCACGCGCCGCACCTCCAGCTGCAGCGCCGCGTCATACTCACCAGTCTTCACAGCATCCTTCGGGTCGGCCTGCCTCCATCATTTCTTCACCGAACTTCGGCACCTAGGAGACAAAAGAAAACCACAAGGTGAGCCGAGGGAACCAACAAATATCATTCTTACCACCATAGACTTATCTGATTTACCACCGGAGGCATCCTTTTGTGACTCTCCATATTTTCACGTGCCGCATCTGTAAAGAAAGACAAAACAACACGTTTTCCTTGTGCAACATTTACCGGACAGCGCCGGGTAATACAGACTCTTACCTGAGCGCCACCAGCTGCCACAAGAGCATCTTTTCACGAGCCAGCTGCAAGACAAGAAAGGAAGGGGGGAACAAGAGTGAACATCGGACATATTGAACTCTATGAACTTAATTCTTACTGGTCCTCACCAGGAACCTCAGAGTTAATACTCTCCGGAACTCTCCCGAGCCTTCCAACCAGTGAAGTAACTGGAATCAACGCGCCCCTGCAAATCCACGCAGGATGGAGAGCTCATCTTTCAAGAATATAAGGTGAGATTGCTGTGAGGGCATTTCGGAGGTGATTAGTTGGGGAGGACTGTAGGGGTGCCATCACTTGAATCCACAAGTGGCTAAATACATCTCTCCACTTACAGGAGAATATTTCTACGGGTTAAGCAGACAAGATTAGGAGGGTAGATCCAGTCAGTCATCGTTGCACTACGCATCACGTGGATGGAGACCGCAGCTGTCCGGGTCTGACCGACGCCCCTGTGGGAGCCAGGTGACCGTAACACATTGCTCTTACAAGATGGCTGTCCTCTTCCAGTTGCAAGAAGGGAGGCCTGCCTCAATATAGAAAAGAGATCACTCTTCATTGAAAGACATGTGACAGTACTCCGGATTGGAAAAAAAATATTTTAAAGAAGCAATATTGGATTACATCTGCGTAGTTCAACAGGAATGAACACTTTGTGCATTGGGAATTGTATGCCACAGCATTTCCAGTTGTAATGCCGACCACTAAGACTGTTTCTTGAAACCTTGCTCTTCTTTAACAATTTTGTGGGGATATTTGGTGGCTTATGCCACCAAAAAACGCCAAACCCAAAGATGCAAGTATATTTGCACAGTTCAAACAATCTAAATAGTAACTTCTCACATGCATTATCTGACTAATCTCTGTGTCTGCATTCATAAACAATATAGGCATCAAATGCGATGGAAATGTAACCGAAAAGGTACTCTTACAAATTTTTTTTTGGTCCAAATTATCAAAAGTGACAAATATGACCATGTCAATATAATATTTAAAAATATCATGACACAAATAGCTCAAAACCTATCAACCACTTATACATGTAATACAGTATTCATTGCCTCACTTGCCTTTACCAAAATATATGCTTACACATCATAAACATCAAGATCATTATCTCTCTTTAGTACTACACAATTCCTAACAAGTGACATCAGCCAAATAATCATTGTCAATTACACCTTTGTAAAAAAGAATGCCCCTTTTATCAAACATCTCACCTCCAAACTTTACTAAATCAAAATGTAATGTTACTTCACATTCTGATGATAAACATATCATATTTAAGGACCTGTTATCAAACACAAGAATACAAGAGCATTTTGGGACGGATGACTTTCAATAAAAATAAAAAAAATAAAAACATTCCAGAAACTCTATATTGGGATCATAAATATCATACTCTTAAGATATAGATTGTGTTGTGTAAAAAAGGCATACCGTAATAACTACTTAAAAAGCCAAGAGTCCACAGGCAAATTGTCATCATTGCAATGAAACAGCCAGCGGTCATTATGCTGCCTGAATACAAAACATTGCATTAGGTATGAATGAAATCATGATAACATTGCAATTAAAGAAAGGCATTGTTGGACTAAAAGGAAGCCTACACAAGGTCACTAAGAAAAGTAATATCAACCTAAGCATCCATCAATAAAATGATAACACAATTCTCGCATGGGACTGTTAATTCAAAAACTCACAACCACCATTGAACTAAAAAGAAACATAATTTTAGGATGTTGCATGTAAGACAAATTCAAAACCCAATCCACACACTTTTATTTACAATCTCCATAAACCCACAAAGTTCACTTCAAATAACACTTACTGTACATAGTATCACTTCACAAACCAATGTATTGTACATGCTATTGATTGTGTCACCAGGATATTTCTAGCACTTTTTCTGAAGGCAACAGCAAGGTGTAAAAAAGGCAATGAAAATATAATTTGTAAAAATCAACATTTGACTAAGGTAACAGACTCATATGGTGACACGCATATTGTATGGTGCCATATCATATGTATAATTTGAACAAACATGCTGAGTAAATGCCATATATCGTGGACATCTATATATGTATACGTGTGCTTGTATGTTTCGGGTTGTCTCTAGCACCATAACAGTTTGTGGGCTAAAATGTTGGCCCAAGGTCAGCATACCAGTCTGCAGTGTACTGGGGATAGTGACATTTGACCAACCCCAGCCATTCGCTCTGCACAGGGTTGGGTATTGCCCTGTGCTATCAATATAGGGTATTTCGGGGGATTACTGATTTTGCAATTGTTGGCACCAGCCCCACAACAGTTGGTGCAATTACATTTTGGCCTGTGGTCAGCATATCAGTCTTGGGTGTACTGGTGACAGTGAAATCTGACCAACCCCACCCATTCGCCCTTCACAGGGCGGGTTCTGGCCCAGTGCTATAAGTACAGGCAATTTCAGGAGATTGCCAATATTGTGACTTTTCCAAAAATAGGAATTTAGGACACAAGGTCGGCATATCAGTCTCGGGTGTGCTGGCAATAGTGAAATTTGACAAACCCACCCATTCGGCCTGCCCAGGGGTGGAAAGGGGGCCGGCCTTGTGCTATCAGTATAGGTAAGAATGTGTATTCATACAAACATTCATGTAAACAATGAAACACAAATTTACTTTAGCACAAAGGGAAGTGGTGCCAGCCAATAAGCAGATCAGGAAGGTGCATAAGCCCACTTTCCTTAGCAATGTCATGTGTCACAAGGTCCTGACACTTTTTTTATGTGAGCCTAGCTTATGTTACGCGGCATTACCCACCCGTTTCAACCCTCAATTCAACTCCCTCTCCCTTACCCTACTTAGATGCTCAGACCGCAGCTCCTTACTGACCAGAAAACAGACTTGCATCCATTTCTATGGTGTGTGGAAATGTTTTTTTTTTTTTCCCCACAGGAAATCTGGCTTGTGCTTGCATAGCACACCTAATTCCGTGGGGGGGGGGACACCATTAACACCCAAAGCCCTCTCGGGCCTACCATTGCACAGGCTAGTGGGCCATTATCAGACAAGCCCGGCCCCATTTAAGGTGGTTAACACAACATTAAAAAAACGAGGAACTCGGTGAAGAAGGAAAATGACACAACAGAGTGATGATTATATACAATGTGTTGAATTCTTAAAATGGGGACATGGCAAAATGAAGGCTGAACCTATTATTAAACACCACATGTAATATAAAGTAAAAATCACATTTAAAGAAACATTGTTTGAACCTTAAATCACCCTCCAAAATGACAAGTATATCATGTAAATAAATAAATATCATTTTATTTCAAGTAAAACAATATCAGCACTTAGGTATAGCTTTATAATGTACACCAATAACAATACATGCTTAGCAAACATTCAATATGTTCTTAAAACACACCACCTTATCATGTAAGTAAATATAACCATATACACCTTGCATAAAATGACAATAATACGTAAACCCACAATCACACATGATATTAGGAACTTTAAAATATACACTCACAATCACACCTTATACTTAGCAACCTAACAACATACACCCACACTCGGTCTTTATATTAGGGCACAAAACATACCCTTATAATCACATCATAATCACATCATAAAAACCATCATAATCACATCATAGATTCTTACTACAACTACAAAGGAAATGTGAAAACATACAGCTTGTAACATGCTAATTACAACTTGATATGCAAAAGCAGTATACTAACAAAACAAAACACTATGAACACAATGACAACAATCAAAAATGGTAGTGGGCAAACATTTCAGCAATGCTGTAATTAATGTTAGTTGTATTCCATTTTATTCTGTGTTTACCAATAAGATGAACCTTAACGTTTTAATGTACAATTTAGGCATCCATTTCTATACATTTTTACCTTAACTTTTTTTTACCATCATATATAATCATAGCCAATCAATATTATTATAAATTTAAAAAATGTATAAACACAAATTCGTAATTATATGGGAGAGTTGGATACACCTTTTTAGCCTAAATTCCACACATGCTAAATGTGTACTTGATTTGTCCAACTATTTTCCAGCTGAAGCCATTTTTCATGCCCCCTCCTCGCCCCACTCACCCACAACTTTGACGGCCCACCTAGCAAAACAGTCTTTTTAGTACCACACTGTAAACTGCAACGGATCATACACACCAATCAATAAAAAACAAGACTTAACCCTGCACACTATATAATAATATACGGTGCCATAAAAATATCACTGCTTAACAGAACTCCTGGTTAGAGAATCAGCATATGACGTGACTGACACTTATTCAACATGGACACACTCCCACTTGCAATGAATTTCAGATTGACAAAGCACATACCAAAGTATTCTTCGCACATACTGTATTTATTAAATAAGTACAAGAATATATCTAAAGTTGGATAATAATTGCAAAAAAAACTATATTCGAGAATCACACCGGCGGTAGCATCTGATCAGATCCACGGATGGAACGTGCTGATCTGCAATCACAGCGTATTATGATAATACGCACTGCCCTCTGCTCACCCGTCTGATCAGCATTCTCAGAACAGGCGCTGAAGTTTCTCTTTGTAGCAACCAGAGTACGCCCGATCTATGCAAAGCCGCAGCTTAAAATAAGAAATAGAAAGTATACGTTTTACCCAACAAGAACACTTCAGCTGGGAGAGATTTCTCTGAGCAACACAACCGCGGGAAACTTTTATTTGTTTAATAAAAGGTGAGCACATTCAATTAAGTCTTAAAATCTAAGCTCTGGTTTGGCTGCATCTGCTCCGCTTTGAAATTGCGATTGGTCCTGCCGTATCTGGGAAACGTGACGGCGCGAGGCGTGCGTGGCGGAAGATACGCGGCGAGGGACAGCAGGGCTCTGATTACATGAACTTGAAGGTTTCAAAGTCTCGCACTGATTTTTAATATGCTGAAAATCCTCACAGGGATTTCGACATATTTTTTTTCAGAAACTGAGTCCCTGTCCCTCTGATGCATGCTAGCTTATCTTGCGTTTAGCCCCACTTGAAATAACTTAAGCTCGAGCATGGCTGTGGGGTAACCCCGCAGGTCAGCACTACTTTGGGGGTGGCAGAGTGTTGATAAACACTTTCTTTTAAGTTTCAGGCATTCCGACTCAACCCCTCAGTTTGCTCTCACAGTTTGCTTTCCTTAAGAAAAGCTGACGGCGTCGTCTTTTTCAACTGAAATCTCTTCTTTCTCCTTTCAAAGCGGAAACCCCAGTGGTATTATGATTTTAAGACTCCGGGCCTGAGTCATAGAATGTTTAGCGTGGTGCAAAGTATCTTTGCACTGGAGACTTTGCACTGGTGCAAAGTGACTTTGCACTGCCAACAAAGGCCCTGATTCACAGAGCGGCACAGAGTGTATTTGTGCAGTCCAAGTACTCTGCACGTTGCTCTGTGAATTAGGCCCATTTAGCGCATGCTAAGAAAAATTGTGCAGTGCAAAGTGATTTTTCTCAGCAAAAATAACACTTTGCACCGCTCTGTGAATCAGGGTGAATGTTGCCAGTGCAAAGTCACTTAGCACCAGTGCAAAGTCATTTGCACTGTGCTAAAAATTCCATGAATTGGGGCATGCATGTCTAAGGAACGTGCTACTCTAATACAAAACAATAAAAACAATGCCTTAATTTTTCTGAAATAACTGGAATTTCTGCAGAATAAATACCATTTTAGGTTTTGCAAGCCCCTCTAAGTTTTCAATTTTCAGTGAAATGGATTGGGATGCTAAAAGTGTCTGCTTGCCTCTGTACTTTGTGGCTGGTGCGTTTGCCTTTGTTGCCCACACTCAATATTGTAAGTACATTTTTTAAAGTATTTTGATTTGGATTTATTTAAAGAACAGTGATGTCCATTTTGATCAGAAATGACTTACAATAGCCCATTTACAGATGGTGGAAACATTCATAGAAGGCTCCATGTGCAATAGCATTAGATGAAAACACATATTGCAGCAGGTAATGAAAGTGTAACAAACGAGTACATACACCAGGGACAGAATAAAACAAACAGAAACAAAATGTATGTATTAAAACAGTTGACTTACAAAGGTAACACTGACCTAAGGGGAAAGTGCTTCAAACTAAAGAGGAGTACAAATGAAATATACAAAATTAAATTACCAAGCGTCACTGGAGAGATCAGGTATGGAGGATGGGGAGCGAGCAGGGGCAGTAACCCCTTTAGCAATTAAGGGAAGTTTAAGCTGAGCTTTGAAGAGATTCACAGATGGCCTGGCTTTGATTGTTTAGGGAAGCAGGTTCCAGTGGAGCGGGAAGAGTAGGGAGGAAGAGCGGAAGTGAAAGAAGGCACAGGGAGAGTATGGGATGGAGAGGCTGAGTGCAGAGGAGGCTCAGAGAGTATGAGATTGTGAGTACACTGAGATACAATGAGAAAGGTACTGAGGAGCAAGACCATTGATAACTTTGTACAGTAGGAGAAGGAGCTTGAAAAGAGAGTGGTTGTGCATGGAGAGGAAACAAGCATGTTGACAGTAGGTAGGAGTAAGGGAGGATTTGGGTAGTTACAAAGTGTGGGTAGCAAAGTTGAAGACTTTCTCTAGAGGGAGGAAGGAGTCGAGAGGAAGGCCAAGGAGTCGGATTGAGCAGTAGTCCAGTTTGCTGAGCACAAGAATGGAGATTACACTTTTTGTAGCGTGGTTAATAAGAAAAGGACCAATTTCCAAACGTTGTTCAGGGTTAATATGAGCACAGTTTTGAACATGGCAACGGTGCGCAACGCTGCCCGCTCCTTTATTCCCTTCCATGGATCAATGGTAATTAGGGACAGTGTGTGATGAATACGTGTCTTACAAGAATAGCACACACTTTTTTTAGCACTTAACCAACGTTCTTGAAATTGCATATTAACCTTGATAATTCAAACCTGGCATAAATAGAAATGTACCCATTTGGGTTGCAGCAATGCCGCACTGCAAACAACAGAAAAAATATATATATATTTTTCTAAAACTATCAAAATGTATAGGGCGTAGGCCTAGTCTCTTTTCACTATTCTTTGTCTTCCACTGTATTCTTGATCCTTGTCAGCCATGAGTTTCCCACTTGCCACTTGGGCATTCACACTTCTTGTACCAAAGATTTAAATCTCTATAGCCAGCCATCTTTGGGGTGTATGTTAATTTCAAATCTTCCATAAGATTTATGCCTTTAATTTTGTCTCTATAAAATATTATTTCATGAGTAACTTGCTTTTATTTTCCTTCTTCGCTCATGTCTTCATGACTTTACCACAACTTCACTTGGGCAATTCAAAAATGTGCTTAAAAAACATCGGTTTGGCTACTCTTCGGCATCGCCAATGACCATTTTGCTCTACAGTTCAGTCATTACACATTGTTACTATATAATATTCAGTGAAGAAAACTTTAGTTAAGGAACAGTTAATAATAATAATTGAGAATTGATATAGCGCTACAAACCCTCAGGTATCTGAGCGCTGCTTATTATTACCCACGGTGTGTGGTGCTCATTTATCGACCTCGGAAGGATGTAAGGCAGAGTTTGACCCTGCCAGGATTTGAAACTGCGTCAGCACGCTCTTCACAGATGTCAAAGTGAGCGCTCTACTCGCTGTGCTATCAAATCGGCTACCAAACCTATCAACTTAACCGGTTAAGTTGATAGGTTCAGTGCAGCAACACCCTTAAAATTTAGTGATCAAACTTCAGTTGTTTTTATCTTAAGGAGCCAATTTAATGCCACCAAACTCCTGAAATTTCGCAGATGTTGGAAGCTGCGCCACCTTAAATGTGAGGGCCCCATTTCACATCGCCTAAGAACACTGATGACATCACAAATTACATCACATAGAACATGTCAGATGGCATACGTGAGGATACATGTGAAATCAGGTATGACACCACCAATGACCTCCTCAGTGACCTTACTGGTAAGGCCAGCTATTGGGGAAACATTCTAGACCATATTTGGAGAATATACCTGTGAAGGTCTGAAAACATTTGTCAAGATTGTAAAAAATAGTTGGGGTACTAAAGAAAGTCTTGCACATAGCAATCTACAATTTCAGATTCATTTCAGCGGAAGTCTGCCACCTTTCGATTTCCAGAGGATTTCCATTCTGTCTTCCACTAACCCTACGCAGCATAGACAATGGTGAGGGATCATTGGAGTCATAGTGGAAAAGATGAAGAGGAATGCCAGGTCTTCCGGGGCGTGGGAAGTACGTCCGGGTCATAGCAAGTATTTCCTCTTCATGGACAATGTTTGAGGGTGATCTCTGTGTTGGTCCCCGTCAAAACTACATGAATTGTTTGATGGTGACAAAAATATAATTGAAATAATTCCAGCCATTTAACAGCCAGATCTGTGTTGCATCAAATTCTTATGTTCTGGTGGAACCAAAGGCTACACGCGTGCCCCTCTAATAGCACTGATGATAATTACAGCTAGTACTAAGATACGGATGATCTAACATGCATTTTTCTACGTTTCAAGCCACTAAAATAATATTCTTTGGGGAAGCGATCAAAAATACTGCTGATCATAATACATTGAAATGGCATCTGGTCAGATAGCACAGCAGGTGGAGTGCTCGCTTTGACATCCATGCAGAGCCTGATGAAGCAGGTTCGAAATCCGGAAGGGCCAAACTCAGCCTTTCATCCTTCCGAGGTTCATAAATGAGCACCACACACGTGGGTAATAATAAGCAGCGTTCAGATGCCTGAGGGTTCGTGGCACTATACAAATGCAAATTATGATTATCACAGACACAGCTAAAGACCAGGCAGTACAAACAGCTCCTCCCGTTTTTACCTGGCTGTTTAGTAACACCAAAAAAAACAAATACCACTTCCAATGTCTGGCTGTTGGTTAAACCCAGCCAAGAGCGGACGTTGTTTTGAGAGTTAAGGAGCACCTTTTTCGAACGGTATTTTGTTCTGCAAAAGAGGCTGCAGTCAGTCGTGTCATTAGTGCTAATGCTTTTTCTGAGGACAATAACCCTAATGGTTGAAGGTTATCCCCTCGTGCTATGTTACCTCCTAGTGTTGGGGGACATTGTATTGCTGATCTGCTGATGCATTTTCTGAGGACAATAACCCTAATGATTGAAGGTTATACCCTCGTGGTATGTTACCTCCTAGTGTTGGGGGACATTGTATTGCTGATCTGCTGATGCATTTTCTGAGGACAATAACCCTTATGGTTTAAGGTTATCCCCTCGTGGTATGTTACCTCCTAGTGTTGGGGGACATTGTATTGCTGATCTGCTGATGCATTTTCTGAGGACAATAACCCTAATGGCTGAAGGTTATCCCCTCGTGGTATGTTACCTCCTAGTGTTGGGGGACATTGTATTGCTGATCTGCTGATGCATTTTCTGAGGACAATAACTCTAATGGCTGAAGGTTATCCCCTCGTGGTATGTTACCTCCTAGTGTTGGGGGACATTGTATTGCTGATCTGCTGATGCATTTTCTGAGGACAATAACTCTAATGGCTGAAGGTTATCCCCTCGTGGTATGTTACCTCCTAGTGTTGGGGGACATTGTATTGCTGATCTGCTGATGCATTTTCTGAGGACAATAACCCTAATGGCTGAAGGTTATCCCCTCGTGGTATGTTACCTCCTAGTTTTGGGGGACATTGTATTGCTGATCTGCTGATGCATTTTCTGAGGACAATAACCCTAATGGTTGAAGGTTATACCCTCGTGGTATGTTACCTCCTAGTGTTGGGGGACATTGTATTGCTGATCTGCTGATGCATTTTCTGAGGACAATAACCCTAATGGTTGAAGGTTATCCCCTCGTGGTATTTTTCCTCCTAGTGTTGGGGGACATTGTATTGCTGATCTGCTGATGCATTTTCTGAGGACAATAACCCTAATGGTTGAAGGTTTTCCCCTCGTGGTATGTTTCCTCCTAGTGTTGGGGGACATTGTATTGCTGATCTGCTGATGCATTTTCTGAGGACAATAACCCTAATGGTTGAAGGTTATCCCCTCGTGGTATGTTACCTCCTAGTGTTGGGGGGCATTGTATTGCTGATCTGCTGATGCATTTTCTGAGGACAATAACCCTTATGGTTTAAGGTTATCCCCTCGTGGTATGTTACCTCCTAGTGTTGGGGGACATTGTATTGCTGATCTGCTGATGCATTTTCTGAGGACAATAACCCTAATGGTTGAAGGTTATCCCCTCGTGCTATGTTACCTCCTAGTGTTGGGGGACATTGTATTGCTGATCTGCTGATGCATTTTCCGAGGACAATAACCCTAATGGTTGAAGGTTATCCCCTCGTGGTATTTTACCTCCTAGAGTTGGGGGGCATTGTATTGCTGATCTGCTGATGATTATTACAAGTAACAGCTTGCGATATACATGATACCCCTCTTTATCTGATTCTTCAGTCCAAGGCGCTTTGAAGGCAGCCTCGTCCAGAATACCTGTTAGACCTGATTTGCTGATCACGCAACTGAAGTGCACTCCTCCAAACGCTTGCCATTAAATGTTAAATCAAACAAAACATTCACGCGCCCAGCTTCTATGAAAGGTCTTTCTTCTATTTCCATTAGGGAGGCATCTGCGTTTAGACTGAGCTTCCGAATCCTACATGGGGTTTGTGGTGGGATTCGGGAATCCTGTGTGAGACGTGTATTTTTGTGGATTGCACTGAATTTTAAGGTGCTTGCTGCCAATATTTGTTTACCAATTTTCCACAAGGCTGTCTTTTATTATCCAATCCTACTTAACCCTTGCCCTTATTTTCACTGCGTGCGTTCCTGTTGCTTAAAGCGGATTTGCACCAAGTGAGTGGAGACAGGGCATTGAGATACCTTCGCTACTTACCCCTGGGCCAACAGGCGCAGATTTCACTTCTTGAAAAGTTTTTTTTTAACGAAAGGTCGCAAACCCAAACTAACCATTTACAATTACCATAATTCCCATTGAAATGTCACAGTTGGCATTCTCTTAGAACTATGCCTGTTGCATATTATGCAGGCAAAGAAGAATGGCAATACCAGAAATGAAAAGTCAAATATATTCTGCTGGCAATGTTGACTCCCAAAAACGACGTTGTCTATAATCTATATTATTTTTACCCTGCTCTGTGTTAGCAACTATCCCTAGGTGAAGCCCTTTTCGCTACTAAGCATCGCTGATCTAATGTGAGGGCTTCAAGAGTGTGTTTCTCTTTGATTAAACCCTGACTCGTGCATTACAGAGAGGTGACGCACAGCCTTGCCTCTGCCCCTGATGTGAGGGAAACGCTACCGCGCTGTACACACAGTGACATCAATCGCCACGTTCAAGCGTGCCGAGGCTCTAACAAGATGTGGCACGCAGGCACTGCACAATGAGGCGACGAGCCTCCCCAAAACACAATGGGCTCGCTTCCCCCTGTCGTGCCGGTCCACGACAGCAGACCTTGGAAAATGGGACACACATGTCCCTTTTACAAAAGGGGAGGCAATGTACTGTTTTATTTAAGGGCCAGGCGAGGATCCATATGGGCTGTGTGCTATCTAAAAGGCCAGCGTTACTGCAGTTCCATTTGCAGACCATGAATGGAACGTGCACTGTTCACTATGAAAGCTCGCTTTGAAAGTATTTGAGCTGCAATAAACAATACATATGTTGCCACATGTTTGCATTCAGTTGTTCTTAGCAGCCCCGTGACGTATGATAAGCTAATAGCAGATGCCATGTAGCAGAGAGGATAGAGGCGTGCTTTATTTCCCAAAACTGCACTGCGCGTTGATTGGCCTATGTGAGCACAGCAGTACGTGCCTACCAACAGCTCGCCTGATACTCGGGTGCTGCAAATTGACGTTCTGGGGCCAGATTACAGAAGGTTTGCATGGGTGCAAGTGCAAAATGTGCACGGTATTAGCATTAGGGCAAAGTTTGCCCTATTTTTTAAAAACAATGGGACACATTAGAACACGGTGCACCATGGCAAGAGCGGTTTGGCAGGGTATAAGCACCAGGGCAAAAATTGCCCTCGGGCAAAAAAAGACACATTTTTACTACATTATTGCAACAGGGCAAAGTTTGCCCTGGTGCTAATAAGGAATGCTATCAGCACTAGAGCAAACTTTGCCCCGGTGGAAAAATGCATCGAAAATTTATCTTTTTTGCACTATCGCAATTGGTGCCCTGTTACTTATACCATGCTAAAGTGCACTTGCCATGGTGCAATCGTTTTCTAATATGTCCCAGTGTTTTGAAAAATAGGGCAAACTTTGCCCTAGGGCTAATTTTGCGCAAACTTTGCACTTGCACCGGTGCTAAATTTCTGTTATCTGGCCCCTGATATTTACCGGTCATGCTGGGCTCACACTTACCTATTACATTGTGCCATGTCAATATGGACCAAAACGGCTAACCGGGTACCAGTGTGCCAATCGGAAATATTCAGAGCATGATCTCCCACCTTGCGAGAAATGGGAAAGATCGTTCATATTTCGAGGGGTTGGTGGGGGTGCTTTGTCTGTGTGTTGTGTGTGGGTGCGTTTCTAATAATCAGACAAGATAAGAACTGGTTGGCTATCTTTTTATTCCATGTCACCACACCTGACTCCCATGTGCTGTCACTTATACAAGGTATGTAATGAAAACACAACTTTGATACTTTTGGAATCATATTTTAATTTCTCCCACATTTACAAAAAAACATCTTAAACTCGAGAGGATAGCTCAGGGGCAATGGGCTCGCCTTGGAAGCAAGACACACTTAGAAACCTCTGGGTATTAAGCGCGATGTAAATAACCAATTATAATTATAAACATTATCAGGGGAGTTGCTAGGTCTGGAAAAGACCCGGGGCTAAGCTGATGTCGGAAATGTTGGGACTGGGGGCTAGCTAGTCTTTTGGCTGTAGCTCCTAAGATTCTGTCCGGGGCTACAACCAAAAGATCAGGGGCTATAGCCCCTTTAGCCCCCGCCCAGCAACGCCCCTGAACATTATAATGATAATGGACGCGGCTCGCAGCTATGCTGAATCAGCAATTGATATATGTTTTTTTTTTTTCTGGAGACAATGTGTGCCTCTTTATCAGTGACCAAGAACTCAGCACACCAGTCCTTCCTAAACATTGCCCATGGAAATGACTTAGCCCTGGTTGAGCTGGGGATGTTTACGAAACCAACTTCTGGCTGTTGCTGTAATAGCCTATGAGGGTTATGGCAAATTGCTTCACAGTAGGAAGGCGCTAATGAGCCACACAAAGTTCATGCAAAGTTTATTTCAAGGTGCATTGGACAAATCTACAGTTACTAGAGAGCTTTGCTGGTCATTGGGCCCTTCTTACGCCCCGCTCATAACTGCCCCTTACGCAGTGCTTAATTTGTAAAAAAACAAAAAATAAGTGCCAGGGCCCAAATATTTTCTAGCTCTCCCGGGTGTGCAGTACCCCAACAGTGCTGCCACCACTCAAAACTGCTCCCCACAATGTTGGCATATTTGGGGTTGCAGTACAGCTTAGACCTGCTCATTGTGGTTGATGGATGTACTGACTATCAACACTTCAAAATTAAAGTGAGTTTGAGAAAATAAGTGCCGGGGCTCAGCCCTGGCACTTATTTTGAGCCCTGGCACTTATTACTTATATACTTACAAACACCCACAGAAAGTAAGCACTGCACTTACTCATCAAACTGTCTACCAGGAGCTCCATCCCTTGGCACCCGCAGTAGCCTCTTGGCAGCCGAAATATCTGTGTCCAGAGTGGGCTAATCCCACTTACCCTGGAAGGAAAGCAGTTTGCGTCATGACATTCCCACCCCAGAGGACTAACCCCCTACCAGTGAAAGTGTGTCCTGTACTGGTATGAATGGCCTCAAAGTAGACTCATGTATTCCTTGCCGAGGGACACTCTTGCAAATTCCTTTCCTTCACCTTCCCAAGCTTTGGGTAATTTACTGTCCTTCCTGGAGGGACAGTTGCTCCTAGGCGAACTCACCTCTCACACAGTCGTCAATAGTAAACACAGACACACACAGCTTCAGTCATCCTTCCACCACTGTCGATCATGGGAAACAAAGGTCTTCTTCCTGGGAGAAAAACCACATTAAAAGAACAATCCTGTACCTTGGTAACTAGTCTCACCGATCTGGTTTTGAGTTTCGAGAGCAGACACACCAAGGGCCTGTGGTTAGAGCATCGCTCGAACTGAGACCCCTTCACACACTGGTAGAGCTTCTCTTTCGTTTGATGACAAAATACTTTTGCTGAGGCGGCGTCAAGACATTGCAAGCATAGGCCACGGCCCCCTATCCATTCCCAATTATCTAGGTGAGAAATTCTCGCAGGCCCCCAGCCCCAGCATCTACAGTTATCATTCTGGGACATTTGGGGGTCCAATAATGAAGTGCTGGCGCAAGTGCTACCTTTCTTTTTACACACATGATCTGAGCTAACCTTTGTCTATCAGGGGCCTGCAACATCTGCCTCTGGCGATGTTATGGACTTCAACTCCCATCAGCTCTAGCCAGCATAGTCGGTGGTGATGAAGTATGGGAGTTGTAGTCCAGAACGCTTGGGGAGCTGGTCTACCTGGTCTAGGGCTGCCTCAATGAACTGGACCAAATGGTACTTTCGCTTCACCAAAGTACCATTTGTCTCGGAAAGGATAGCTCAGGGGCAACGCGCTCGACGATGCCGCGGAGCCACGCAGGTTCGATCTCCGGGTCCGCACTTGCAAACCTCTGGGTATTAAGCATATAACCAATTACAATTACCCCAGAGTATAAATGCATTGTGCCAGATATTGCACGCCCCCCTTGATGAACTTGCCTTTATTTTTCTTTAGCATCGTTTAGTTATCTTGCAAAATAGTCAAAAGCTATTTCATACTCGCTGTGTGTTACAGAACTGTTTCTGAAAATAATAAAATGCAGTTTTGGACGCACACTGCTCTCTTAACCCCCACCCTCAGCAACTAGTTCTTGGGCCGAGAGGAAAGCTCTGGGGCAACGCGCTCCCCTTGGAAGCACGACGGCTCAGAACAACACCAGTTCGAACCCCTGATCCACGCTTAGAAACCTCTGAGTATTAAGCACGTTATGAATAGCCAATTATAATTATAATCACGATCTTGAATGCAGATGCTACTTAGATGAGTCCAAAGGCCAAACACTGGAACCTATGCAGTGCTAGGGGAGACATACAAAGTTGCGAGGAACTTGAATTCAGGGCACATGGGTATTTGATAATACGGTGATCTCCAGCCCAGCAGAATGAACACCTACCCAGTCTGGGGAGCTCCGAAATGTTTTCTGATTTCTGAAGACAAGCGTCCATCACAATGTCGCGCTTTAGACTATGGGGGAGCATAGACAGGCACAGACTGTTAGATTCCTTTCAGGGGAGAGCTGCAGGAGACAAACATCCAGAGGATTCCATCTCCTCCATTACTCCCCAGCCCCTTCGATTGGTTCTTGGAGACTGGATTCAAGCCGCTTCTGTTTAAGTATTGGCAATAGTCATTCATTGTGTATCACCAGTATTGATCCTTGTTTCAGTTTAATTTGGGGGCAAATAAATCTGAGGCAACCTAGGATCTCTCAGGACGCACCCGAAAGCCATTCAATCACTTCATTGATGGAGTCACGTGCTTCCTCGGGCACCATTTGGAGACTTGTCATCTCTCTCCAAGCATCTACGCTCACATGGAAGGTGGCCTGGGTCTGCCAGCCTAATAATGGCCAGCCTTTCTCATGGCAGAGATCTTTCCTCAAGCACCCCTTCCCTTGTATTCAATGTGAGCAATACAATGCTCAATTGTGACTATTCAATGCCCAGAGTAGCACCGCTGGATGACACCAGGAGGCTTCATCTTCCCTGCACAGTCCTGAAGCTTTTCTTCGTACAGTGCATTTTCCATATTAGTGTTTGGAGAGCCAGAATCAAATAGAAATTGAATGGATGCTCATGACATCTGGATGCTGTCCTTAGAAGCAATATAGTCACCCTGATCATCTATGAAGTTAATGATCATGCCACCATCTGACTGCACATGTGAAACACTTGAGTATAGGCGCGTTATAAATTCCATATCCTATCATATCATTGGTTCCCCTATGGGAGTCAACGCGCAGGGCGGCTTGAGGGACTTGCTCAACGCTCTGTTCTCTATCATTCTGGAAGGTTGAGCCTTTGTTTCCACAGGCTTCACGCATTTCATAATCAGTTGGACAGGGATTGCCAAATGATATGTTGCCCCACACCTAAAGCATTCCCATCTTTTGTTTGCTACTATCCGCTTTCTAGTGCGAGAGACCACACTGTCATCCTCTTCGGTATATGGCCAGTTTACGGGCATGACTATACATGTGTTCCTTTGGCTACCTCCTCAGCCCATACTTTATTGTTTTGCATTGTCTTGGCATAGATGATGACTGCTCTAAGGTTGGGTTACCTCCATTGAAGGTGCTCAAGTTCTCTCTCATTTGTTTATCCATAGGCCATCAAATGTACATGTTTCTCATCACTACACGTAAGCATCGACTGGTCCAAGGAAGGGTTACCCACATGTCAGATCTACAGAGTATCTCCAATTGTTTATCCCTAAAACAGAACATGAGTTGGTCTCGCTTTACTTCATCCAGTACTGGACCAAATAGAAGTGTCATTGTTACAGCTCGTAGGGTGCCATCAGCTTGCTCAATGTTTTCACCTCATTGTTGATACCTGCTGTAGAAGGTGTGTCTTTCCTGTGGCATTTACTTTTGTAGAAAAATGATTCTCCATCCTAGATCTTGCTTGAACATTCACAGCGAGATCCTCATTCATGTTTCATATGATATGGCACTCATGATATGGCATTTATAACACACCCATACACACGTTTTTCAAGGCGCAACAAGGCAAGGGAGGGGAACAGATGCAGGACAGAGACAAACGATCGTGCTAGGTCATGTGACAATGAGATCACGCAAGTGCAGGGGAGAGTGGAGGGGAAAAGTGCCAGGGGAGGGGCGCGGGCAAGTGCCGTACTTGGGGATGAAATAACAACAAGTAGTGCGGCCAGCACACAACCTAAGCCAATGATGGGTGAGGATATGCGATGATGCACTCACCAAAGATGTACATAATTGGTTTGAGCCTGAAAATCGTTCCTTGTTCTTTAAGTTTGACTTCACCATTTTGATCAACAAACCATTTGAATACATAGCAACCTGTGCTGGTTCTGGCAGTGCTCTCCATAGAAGGATGGCTTTTCTTAGGACAGGCAATTCCAAAAGGGAGGCGAAACAGGAGGACGCTTTCTACTTTTGATTCATATCCTATCATGAAGAGACAAGCTTGTAATTGGTTATTTATAACGCACTTAATACCCAGAGGTTTCTAAGCGCGGACCCGGGGATCGAACCTGCTTTGCTTTGCTTCGTTTTGCTTTCAAGACGAGCGGGTTGACCCTGAGCTATCCTCCCAAGACAGCTGGTACTACAGCCACCCTTTATTCATTGTGAAGCTCTAACTGAAGTTCCCCCTATTTCAATTAGATAGCCTTGCCTGTTTCCCACGTTGCACCGGGTGAAGACATCGCTTGCAAGCGCATGTCCATATGTGGAGCAACCAGTGGCTATTCTGCACACAGGGGATGCTGGTACCTATGATGCATGTTGGCACGTTCCCTTATGCACAGAAGTATTCAGCTGCTCAGCGATGAGTGGTGGACATGTTTAGCAGTCCCGTTTGGAGCCACGCATTGTGGTGCACGTGCGGAATGCAGGTGCACATTGGTACAGAAGCTATGCAGAAGCTAGCCACTCTAAAGGGGGTGTTGTTCCACTTGCACAAAGAGTAGAAAGCAAGGGTTTGTGGTACTCACCCCCCAAGCTAGATTCATTGGGTGCAAAAGGCCGAGGGCGGCTGTTGGACAGTGCTCACAGCGGAGAGAACTGAGCTCAGGTGAAGGGATGACCAAAGGGTAGTGTTGACCCACATTGCTTTGGGGTAATAAGGATGCTCCCAAGGCATGTCTTAGTTCCTTGACAGAACAGAACCCTCTATGCTCAGAGCCTTCCACATTAACACAAAACCCTCTTCTTGTAGACCAGATAACAAGTCAAGGCTATGGATTCCAGCAGGTAGGCAGGCCAAAGCACCTGGAATAGTGGGTCCAATCCTCCCTGGTGAAGACTATTATTACAGCGGATCCCCAGATAATCAAAGACCTTTGCAGTCATAATTATTCTCCCTGCCTACTCTATATTGGGTTTTCTGTGTTTTGTATGGGTGAAATACCATGGCATGATGTTTGTTTTGTGTTTATCCATGGTGCCTTCCTTTTGGACACTTTGGCAAATCTCATGAACTGACTCTGAGGACCAGAAAAAGTGAATATTGTGCTATGTTATTTGGATTTGCATCGCCGAACTCTGCCATTTTCATGGTCACCAGGCGCCAAGGTAGATCTGAAAGAGAGTGGGGGTTTGGTTATTTTGGGGGAGAGTGAAAGGCAAGAATGTAGTGCTTTTGTTTTGAGGTTGCAGATCAGAAGTACCCTGTACTCTGTGTGCTTGCAAGCTTTCTAAGTGTGAAGTCTAGGAGGCCCTAAAGACTTTGAGCCTGATTCATGGAAAAGTGTGCATTAATCCGGCAAGAGCCGCACACCGAGAATGACACTGTGGAGCCTGCATGCAGAATAAAAAATGCATGCTCCACGCATTCATTGAATTGCCTGTGCCAAGTAACCGTATACGCAAGCCGTGGCCGGAACCCCCGACATGCCCCCACGGAAAGCAAAAACAGACAGAAACAGATACCGTTGCGTGTTCGCCAGGGCACAAATACATGAACTCTTTAAACAGTGCGTGCAGTCCACAGCAAGCAGGTCCCCGCAACTGTTACTGGCACCCGACAACATCTGTATGATTTATCGTAACTTGGGTAAAACTTGGAAAATCTGCATGCAAGCCCCCATAAACCATACCTGCACCCTGCTAAACTGCATACATGCACCCCTAAGTTAGTTCAGAACCCTGGCTGCATACACGGACCCCTAATCTGACATCCGATCTTACCTCTGCACAGTGAATCCTTTGCACAAGTGCTTGTACACCTGCCTTCGGATGCTGGATAGTATGAGGGGTTTGCATGTCCATTTCCCCGCTGAGAGGTTGCGCGGTCAGATCCATGAATATGTATCATTACGCGCAATAGTGGGCATGCAATGGACAGCCTGTGGGCTGTCCCTCGTAACGCTCACATTTTCCCTTGTTCTTCCTCATTTTTCGTGTTCCACCCCCTACCCTGCCCTCTGCGCATGCCATGTCCATGCTCTGTGTGGTGTCTCGCGCACAACAATCAGCCTCTCGCAGTAATGTGCCAAGCCTGTGCAAAGTCCACGCAAAGCACGAAAAAGTCTCAACCAGTCAACTCTATGAATCGACAAACATGATTTTGAGTGCGGTTTGGCATGCAAAGTCCCAATTTTCTGTGCATATAATTCCATGAATCGGACCCTTTGTGTCCAGAGGCGGCACCATTGTGCTTGTTGTGCTGGTGAGTGCTTGCCAGAGGATTTGTATATTAGTTTTAGTTAGAGGTGTACCTTTGTGATGTTCGAAGTATGGGGGAAACATTTTCTTTTAAAGCTGTGTGCACGTGGCTGATTTGCACATATATGTGGTGAGTAAGGAGGAGAGAAATAGAGGGTTAGTCCAAAGTTGGGTATGTTCTTTATGTTTATTTAGAGATTTTAAATTAATGGTCTTGCTGTCAGTTGCATTGTGATGAAAGATGTTTACGTTTAATGGTTGATGTATGACTACGTCTTGTGTTGAGGTTTAGATATTCTGGCAGGCTTAGATAAGCGTGGGTGTTCTCTTAATGTTTTTGCAGTGTGTTCTGGGCAGTAGGTCAGCAGCAAGCATGCTTTTCCTTAGGTTGTGTCTGAACATGAAAGTCAAACTATTGATGAGTGTGTTTTTTTCGCTGCTTAATGGGTATAGGTTACATTTTCCTTCCGTTAAGCATTGTAGAGCCAGGTTTTAGACTTTTCATCAATTTCAGGTCATCCATTAGGGCGAAAACTTCCCTTGGAAGTGCATTCCAGTTTTTGGCCACAATAGTTGAAAAGGCTGAACCTCCGTGTCTTTCTGGTTTGTAAAAGTGTATTTCTTCTCGATCATAGGTCACTAGTTGGTTGGTAGAGTGAGATTGTGCTTTGGAGGGATAATGCCCCTTGACCTTCAAGTGCTCTGTGGGCGATACACAGGGCGTTAAACTGGATTCTTCTTTGGATTGCAACCTGTGGGGTGCTCTGAGAGCCACGTTATATGCTCTTTCCGGTTGAGTCTGAGTAGGAGTCTGGTTGCTGTCGAGTTTCTTTGTAAGGTAGTCTGGCAGGATCTATGCGGTTTCCTCACATTTTCTTGCTGAAGACAACTTTGCCAAATTTTGTTGGCTGATTTTACCACTTTTGTACCACAAAGAAAGCAGAGGGTGACCCCCTGTTTTCCTCAACCCCCTCCTCTTATATATATGAAACACAAACTAACCACCTGCAGTTTTGTATTTTTTTTTTTTTAAAGTGCTAAAACAATGTGACCAAAATATATTCGGCAAAGTTGCACTTGAGAAAAGTGTGGAATACAGTGTGGTATACCTAGATACATTCTGTTTGTGTAGCCAATTCTTGAATGAATCAGGGAGACGATGACTGGCCCTGTGTGTGCGAAGGTGAGGTAGGACATACTCTGCTTGACAGAGTGGAGATGGTAGAAGTACTCTTTTACTGTTGCACTGACTTGGGGTTCAAGCACGAGTCCGCTGTTCATCAAAATGCTGAGGTCATTAATCCCTTTAGATGGTTTAGGGCAGTTACCAGTTACCAAAGGTCAAGCTACAGGCCTTTCAGGAGTGACGTGAAGTGGGATTATCATTATTTCAGTTTTGACTGGTTTTAGGTAGTTGGCCATCATCCATTCTTTTCTTCGCGTGAGGCAGTTGGTGAGTGTGGTGCTGAAATGTACATCGTCTGTCATTTTGCATATGATTTGCGATTCATTCAAATAGTTTTAAGAGATGAGCCCTCAGCTCTCAAATACTAAAGATTCTAGCCCTTAATGTGGGTGCATCAGCATTCAGTAACAGAATGTTAAGGGTCCAATCCTTAATATATTAAGGAAACAAGATCAAGGCCAAAATACACCATCAGCGCACAATACATCTTATAGGAAACCACTGTTCCAGGTTGGTGGAATGACCACCTGTCATAGGGGCTCATTCTAAGTATGGCGGTGTGAGAAAAAAATGGCAGTGACAGAATTACCAAAAATGCCCAATAGAGTCTAATGGACTCTCAAAAAATGGGGATTAACTCTGCACTTGTTATCCAGCGGTAATTCTGCCGGACCAAGTGGCGGTAACGGTAATTCTGTTGGGTGGCATTCCAGCAGATTTACTACCGGAATAGCGCCCAACTCGTAATGAGACCCATAGTGTTTTCAGACCTGGGACTCGAATATTAAACACTTGATTCATGGAGTTATTTATGTGTAAAACTGGGATTTGCATGCCATTCTGTCCTGAATTCCCTGTTTTTCGAATGGGGATTTGCGGGTAGAATGACACACACATCCCTGTTTTACATGATCCATGAATCTTAAAGTACTTAGGAAGATTCTGCCTTTTCTACCGTGTGAGTCTATGTCTAGAATTGTGACTGCTGCCATTATGGGGTCAATTGATTATTGCAATGGCATCTACCATGGCCAACTGGAGGCTCTGCTCCAATGTCTCCAGATCCTCCAAAACTATGCAGGGAGGCATCCCTTAAATGCCCCTAGATTGGATCATTCGCAAGACCTCCGTCTTCACCTACACTGGCTCCTGTTTAGGAGCTGAGTGGGGTTTAAAGTCCTGTGTGTGATCCACCGTGCCATTCACCATGTTGGGGCTGACTTTCTTCAATCAAGACTTGTACTGTACCAACCTAATAGGTCTCTTTGATTAGCTAATCAGTCTTTGCCGGCTGTCCCTCATTTCCAGCAGGCTCGTGCGGGAGGAAAAACCTTCTCTGTGCTTGCCCCCTTGTTATGGAATGCCCTTCCTCCTCAGCTTTGCTGCATTCCTGATTTCAGCTCCTTTTGAAAACAGTTAAAAACGTTCCTGTTCTAGTTCTGATGTACAGCCACATGTTCTCTGTTCAGCGCCTTGATGGCGTTTGGGCTTGCTGTGCTCTATATATTTTGACACAATACAATACAATACAATCAGGGCCTAAGAATGTTATAATGGCTTCAATTAAACATTTTATCAAAACTAAGAAGTATGTGTCAGGATGGTGGCAAAAATACATATAAATGGGGCCACGTAAAATATCCGCACTCAACTAGAGAATAGATGATCCATTAAAATCATTATTTCTTTTCAGTTATTTAGTAACAGTAGGATGAACCAATTACATGTATTCAGTTTGTATTCCTTTCTTGCAAATTTGGAATAATATATGAATTCTTTATTAAAAAAAACACACATACAATTCAGAGCGTACAAATCAGGACGATATAATGTTGCATCGGTAAATTATGTCATGACACCTATGATTCTGAAACCATGACAACAATAAATGTTTTTTGATCTTCATATACCATATAGTTATTCTACAGTTAATAATATGAAATTAGATATACATGTTTCAGAGAGATTTCTGGATAACCTAGTGCAAATATTATGCTTAAAAAAAATGAAATGTATAGTTAATGAACTTACTTAGGCCAATATTCAATTGCAGACATACTCAGTACTGGTTTCTATTAATCTTTTTACTGAGTTGATATACTTTATAATTTAATAAAATGTATATGAATAAAAACAGTAACATACAGGTACCGTTGCTCCCATCTATTGATGCATAGTAAACGTTTCTTGGGCTAACATGTTCATAAGGCATGTAAAGCTCTGGAATCTTTACCTGGCAATTCAGACATTGCACTCAAACTGTTTTGTCATGGCTCAAAGCGAATGCTAATTATAGACTATACATGCTATGCAATTGCATTTAATTTAATATTGCATTGCATTGGATTGTGGTGTGTTATTTTAACTTTATTGCAGTGTGATATCTGGTGTTTAACATTGCTGTCTTTGAAGAAGCACATGTTTGTGCAAAACCTGCCCCCTTCTGTATATATAAGAATCTAACTGAGCACCTTGAATGTGGTCAATAATACATTATTTGCCCTCAAGACTATTGATATGTTCATGGCAACAATAAAGTAATAATAACTGGACCTTAGCATGTGAAAGAGAGGAAATCACAGAACACAGAACTCTGGGTAAATCTATCACTGTTTTGTATGTATGGCAGCTAGAAGGGTGTTCCCTAAGGACCATTGGATTCATTCAGATAAGTAGTTATAACTATCTGCACTGGTACATAGTTTGCTCTTATCCAGCTAACCCTAATAAATGTGTTTGCACCTCAGAAATGTGGGCTTGCCTGCCCTTTGATAAGGGCTATATGTCTCAAGTGATGTTGACTGGAATGGTGCTGGCCTGAGGTTACATTAGGACCACCTACAATCATGGATCCTTTAATGGCCATGGATATTTAGGTGTACTCGTCACCTCCCCCTGATAGCGTTGCTGAGGTCGCCTGCTTCAGAAAGAGCCCCTATATACCTCCAGAATTGGGATCTTTAGTCCAAAAACCCAGCAGTAAGCTTGGTGATTGGTTGATTTGTATAACTGAGTGTCCATGATGTAGAACCATCAACGTTGTCTTTCCTCTGGGGCTTACCGGATTAGGAGCAGAATACCTATATGTTTTGACCCACATTTGTTTCTTCCTTTTTAATCCATTCATGATGTGTTGATTATGTCTTGATAATGTTATGGCATTGTTTCATTAAAGGGAAAGAGTGTGTTTCTCAAGGTACTGGTTTGGGTCGGTTGGAAGGAGCTTCGTGCTCCCGCTAGACTATGGGGATTTTTCCTTTTTGCCCCTTCTGGATCTCAGGATCCCGTTGTCCCATGAGGTACCCACTAGGGGTCTGTAGATCCACCCTGCTCTTTATAAAATAGCTCAGCGGGTTGAGTGCTCACTGCTGTGATCTGAGTGTGATCTGCAGGTCGCAGGCTCGAATCCCGGCAAGGCCAACTCAGCCTTTCATCCTTCCGAGGTCGATAAATGAGTACAAATTTCAGTTGGGTGATATTGTATGTAAATATGTGCTCTGTAAAGCGCTTTGGGTAAAGGCGCTATATAAATAACACATCATTATCATTATATTGTTATCATGAGAGTGAGCTTTTCCAATTATTGAACAAGAATATCTGGCCTTCAGATATGATATCTAATAAGGAACGCATTATCTCTCTTGGCGGCATTTCACTTTAGTCAAAGACCAACGTTTACTAACAAACCCAAGCATATTGCACATGTTCTTGTCTCTCCACCATTTATTTGTTTCTATGGCTCCATCAGAAAACATTGACTTGTTCCCTCATCAATTGGTCTGGCATATCCTTCGCAGCAGAGGTGTAGCTATAATTTCTGTACATTGTGGGCATTCACTGTATAAACCTGTGCTTAATGCAGGGGTTCCCATTAACTAAGGGACCATATTTATTTCCTGGGCTGTTTATTTTTTTAAACATTTCCTGAGTAAGGCTAAACGGTACATTTGTCCCAGCCACATTTTTAACATATGCATGAAGCTAGAAAACGTGTTTCAAAACTCTCCCCTTCCTGACTTCTCCCTCTGCCCCTCCCCTTTGTGTACACTGCGTCATTGTTTCATACATGTTTGCACTACAATAATACCATGCCCTCCTATAGTCATACAGACATATGCATTGTAGTTAGACATGTTCTCTTTTGCCACACAACAATAGCCTGCATGCAAAGTTACTGTTCAGTGAGAACATTACACACTTAGTATTACTGATCAACCATTTTGTGTTGTCTTTCTCAACAAATAGCTTCATTCACACTCTTTCTTGAGAAATATATGTTGATATAAAGCTCTCAAATTGTGTTTTGTATGTCCAGGCACATGTCTAGATGTTGGAACATGCAATGCAATCCTGTACATTTGACAAATACAGAAGTTCCAGAGGGCAATATGATGTGAGTCTAAAAGCCAAGATGTATTTATTAATTTACACATCACATAGGGTAACTGCAAATATTGCCTTTTGCTTGCAGTTTATGTTTGACATTGGCATGGAGCTTGTTTTTAATTAAGCAATATGACCCGAGCGGCGGGGGCATTACCGACTAAGGTAATGCCCCGGGGCCCATAGTTATAGGCCCGAGCTTTCATATTGCTATTAGTACCACGGCCCGCATTATGTGCGTGACCGCTGCACTAAAAGCATTTTTTTCTGTCCCGAAACACTGCGGCATTTTGGGACACAATAAAAAAAGAAAAACGACCAAGAAAATGGCCGCCGCCATGGAAAGGGCAAACGGAGTCCGTTTTCCCTTTCCATGGCGGCCATCGGGAACGCTTGTTCCCAGCACGTCGGCTCCCGAAAAAAGTATCAAAAAGAAGGTAAGTGGGGTTAGGAGGGCGGGAGTGGGACGGGGGAAGAAAAAAAAAAAAAGAAAAAGTACCTGCATCCCCGGTGGGGGACGAGGGAAGCCTCCAGCCGAGTGGAGGCGCGGAGCGGGGATGGCCCCGCTCCGAGTCGCCACACGGCTGGAGGCTTCCCTTGTCCCCGGCCGGGGACGCAGGAACAAGAAGGTAAGTAGGGGGGGCGGGTGGGAGGGAGGGAGGGAAGGGGAAAAAAAAAGACTTACCTGAGTCCCCGGCGAGGGGCAAAGGCTGCCTCTCAGCCGCAGAGAGGCTCGGAGCGGGGATGGCCCGGCTTCCAGCCTCCTCATTGGCTGAGGGGCTGCCACGCCCCCCGCGGGGACAAAGGCCCTGGAATCCCGACAGAGGGATTCCCGGCCTGGTAAGGACTCAGCGAGGGCCAATCAGAATGTCTCTTTAATTCTGATTGCACCCTCGCCGGGTACTAATGTGTAATATGAATAACAATTTGAGTTAAACACTCATGTTTAAAATGTGTCCCAGTACCGTAGTAGTTACAGGCCTGAGCGTAGCCCCGGGGGCATTACCTGGGGCGGTATTGGCTCGCCACCTCGGGTCTTATTGCCACATTCTGATTGGCTGAGAAGAGATCAATAACGATCTCCATGTGCTAGTTTAATTAGTTAATTTAACTTAGTTACAGATATAGCTTTGACAGTGCATTCTCTTGGTTGATAAAAATGCATCATACCTTCAGAAATGTGAAGTACAAGGTTTTATGAGGGGAATGGGTTTTAGAGTGTTAGCATAACTTAGCAGCCCACCATTATGTGTCATTGCAGAAGAGTCGACCTTTGAAATGTAGGTCCAATTTATAGCCAATCAACTGTATTAAATAATGCCTTATCAAGGGAGGCACTGTGAAAGATGTTTTGTACATTGCTGGTATATCATTACAACTTCATCCTGTGTCCACTGGATCCACTATTCCTTTCTTTTGAGAAAGAGATATTAATCCTAATAAAAGCTGCATAGGCCACAAACCTTAATCTTTTCTTGGGTTATGTTGATACTACAATGAGTGAAAGTGGAGAAGCATGTTCAGTTTCTGTCAGTCGCTCCATTGCCTTCGGTTATCGTCTGTGCTTAAGAAGGTGCATAATTCAACAACATTACTAGACATGAGTGTAAATGCAAACCCTGAACAAGACATGGCATCTTGGTTTTTGATTGTCTTAATAGGATGTTTGCATTTTCTTTTCTTGGTTTTCATGGTCAACTGTAATATTTGGGGAAATTGTAATTGTATTTCTAATAAAATATTTCCAGTTCCCACCTCTAAACATTCTCCTTGCCTATATGAGAGTGACAGGTGACCAACATTAATCTTGGAACTTATTTGTATACCCACGAATACCAACTGATAGTCATCTACAGCATCACATCACCACACCATACACAATCAACAGCTAGTCAGTGATATATGTTTGTTTGCTGGTTGATATGGCGCTTGCATGCTGCTTTCTGACAGCATATCTGTTCTTTGCATCCAAAATTAGGCCTCGCTATACTCTATTTCCATTTCAGATTACTCTTCGATGACAATGCAGATTTTGCTTTCCTGTCTATTTCCATCCTTTGTTTTCATTGTCAGAAACAGTTTTTCTCAATCTATGTTCCAGATGTATACCTGCTTACGTCTTTAATGATGTTTCACTGTTAACCCATGCATTGTGGGCTTCATATGGAAAGGGTGATTGGTTCTCAACATTACTAAGTGATCAACTGTTCTGGTAATTGTCACCTGGAGATCATTTGCAACTAAAATGCCTTAGCTGTAAGAAGTGTAAAATATATTCTGATAAATGTATGGCTACTACATCAAGGGGACACCTTGATCTAATGCCCTCTAGTTATACAGTCTCACCCCACAATTCTGGCCAAAAACAGGTGGTGTGAGCAGAACTCTAATTTATTTAAAACCATGAATCAAACGTAAACTCAAGGCAGAGGTGGTCTCAGCTTTATGCAGGGGAAGCCACCACAATATTACACAATCCCAGACAGTTTGTCTGCAATAAGAAACATTTTCTGTTTGCATGTATCCAACTTTTTCTCACACACATGTATTCATTTCCAAAATCAATTCTCTGTACACAAAGAGTTCTGAATATCTAAAACATTCTAATTGTAACTCTGCCACTTACTTCCCATTAGGTGTAAATGTGCCACATAGCAATCAGGACAGCAGATGGGTTGAAACAGTAACAGGATTCCTCAAGAATTTTAGTTTCTCTAATATGCTCGCATCTTTAAAGTGCAATTCAATACACTCTCATTTACCATTCATTATTAACTAGCTATGGCCTTCACAAAGCACACAGTATCAAATATATCCTCATTAGGCTTGGGTATGCATGTATTCCTACCACAGCATAATGTTAACTATGTATATGAAAATAAGCTTATTTTGCTCATCACATGTCTGTTTACCATCAGTAGTGTAAATAGAGTAAATGCCACCTACCATGTACTCATGGCAGGCAGCGTTTACAATTATTTCCTATGGTAGTCGCCTGCTTTTTGCTAATGCAAAAAGAAGGCGGTTTTCTGGAAAATCATTGGCTAGAAGCCAGCATGGAAATCACTTGCTGGCTTGAAACCAAGTTCTTTTTGAAGGCAGAAGACAAACAAGACATGGAAACATAACCACAACTGCGCCCCTGCCCTCTGCCTTCAAAAACAATGAAAATCGTCTGCTGTGCGAATGGAGGCGTTAATACAGGAGTAACTGTGTTACAGCTGTCTTTAGCCCCTCCATTTACACTCTGAGGACTTCCAGTATGAGCTTCTTTGGGTACAATTTAATGAGATTATAATTCGCAAATAGCTGCACATTGACTGCATACAAGTGCTATCAGTATCATTGAGCAATACAGTGAGATGTCACTGTACATTTCTTATGTAAATTAATATACTTTTCGATAACACCTTCACAAACCACCACTTTATTGTGAATTAGCTGAAAAATAGCTGTAGAAACCATAGCTCATTTCCTTTTGGGTAAATGTCATACTTTTTAGAAGATGCTTTCAGTTTTAGGAGCAGTCTGAACCCTTCAGATTGAAAGACTCCCACTCAGCCTGCCCCCTCCAGTTCCTCTTCCATGAAGTTAGCACTGTCCAAGATTCCATATTTGCTGTTTTCCTGGTGGACAGACCTTTTCTAAAGGAAGAGGAATCTGCATTTATGCAGCCCTTAAGTTCGACCCCTGGGTGGGTGGGGGGCAAGGCTTTGCACTGAGCAGTGATGGCAGATTAACCGTTGCCTCAGTTTGCTGCTGCAGATGTTCCAGTAGTGTATATGAGGCGGTCATGCTGAGGCTAACCGAGGAATGGTACCTGTACCGCTTTACATTTGGTTTTAAAATTGCTCCGTGATCTAGGTATAGTGTGTGCCCCGGCCTTTGGTAGCTGTATTGTCTCCTCCCGCAGATCAGGAGCGACGTGACGCAACAGCGTTCCTGTCACGGATGCCTGCATTTCACATTACATGGGCCAGTTGAATGCTGCTATCTAGTGGCCTTTCAAATGTACTACAATGGATGTAAACAAAGGGAGCACCATCACATTCCCTGGTCTGTGTTCAAGGGGCATATCCTGTGACTGATGGAGCAGAAAATTCAATTTCACTGTTGTTTAGAAGTGTTTTTTTATGTATGCTCTATAATATCTTATGACTTACGTATACAAATATAATTTCGGATTGGTATTTGACCTTAATAGTTATATATACCATCATTGCTCATGAAGCTGTGTGATATGAGTGGGAGTTGTTCTTTAGCCAACATTCACCAGTTGGACATCCTAACAATACTCATTTAGCTTATTAGGGTGTTAGAGTAGCTATATATAAGATGGCATCTCAAATATGATCTACTTAGAGTGTTTGCAATCAAGCTACTTTATCAACTGCCTCAAATTTTAAGAGACCAAAGAGTGGCTCCAACCCCCCACCCCACTCATATTAGAAGATAACAGGGAAACCATTTTACAAGAAATAAGAGCTTTGAAGCATTTTATGGTAGCACTTTAGCAATTGGGCGAAAGTGGTCTAATTTTGAAGCAAGCATTGAAGAATTTGAAAGGAGGATAGGGAAGGCAAAGGATATCATGCATCATGTAATATCCTTAGTAAAATCTGCCGTCGCTCTTCAAAAACACAATGAAGAACTTGACAATAGAAATTGTAGAAATAACAAATGCATTTTTGGGCTGCTGAAGGGGGGTGAGGGGAGGATGCAGCTCAGTTCTTGAGGAGGGTGCTCCCCAGTATCCTTAAGCTTCAAATAACTGTCTCTATGAATATTCAAAGAGCTGATGGGATATGTTTAAAAACAAAACAGGTATACATATTAACTCTAATCCATGTACAATGTTTTTTCTTCTATTGGAATATATGCAACTTCAAATGATTTTAAACAAAGCTAAGGAAACAGATCATTATAAGTGTATGGTGACATGCTATTTATATTCCAAGATGTCTCTAAATCTATGGCTCAAAGAAGGAAGGTATTGATATCTTTTCGACCAGCTCTGAAACAAAAGAATGCCAGATTTGACCTGGTACACCCTGTACATTCAATGTTACCATCAAGGGCAAGGCTTCAGCGTTTGAGGACCGTGCGGATCTCAAGAACTTTCTTAAGTCATTCAAAATAGTAGAAACTGATACCTCGATCCAAAGCTTGGCTCAATTATCATCTAATGCATGAGTGGGCCATTGCCCGCTGGCAGTTAGTAGCATGGCAGAAGGTCGTCTCTGGCGTCAGTTAACATTATCCAGTGAATATAGAGTGGACATAGGGAGAGTTGGTATCTGTCTATTAATCCCTTGTTGTAGGTGTGCCCATCCTTCGCATACTCCTTGGGATTGCATGCATGTTTCCGCCTATCATTTCAGATGTTTTATATGTTTCTCATTATCTGCTTATGGTTGTTTTTGGGCACTTTTTTCTGTGACAAGCCGATTAGCTCAGTAACCCCCTGCCATCAAGTGTTGCAACTTTTTTCCTATTAACCTTCCCTCTTGTGTCACCTTTGTTTTGGCGATGGTTAGCTAAGTTGCTGTTTGGTCGCTGTCTTTATTTGGATGATCAACAAGGCATTATGTGTATTAGAAATTTGAGTCTGGTTTATTTTATTCTATACAGCTATAATGATATTTCTAATTTCAATAAAATAGTTGATCAATCACAATCAGCTGCATTTGCTGCATTGTGAAAGGGTTGAATAACCCAGTGAAGAGGCAAAACATATTGGCACAACTGAACAAATTTAAACCATGTATTGGTTGTATTCAGGTAACACCCTTATCTCTTCAGGAATTCATGACATTAAAATAAGGAAAGTGTTTAATTGTAAAATTCTACAAAGGGTTACAGATTATAAAGGCTGATGGACTTTAGTCAAACTAAAATTAAATTCTCAAATGTATTACATTGTCAATATTTTTGACCCTACATGTTCTGATCCCATTTATTGGGTTGATATTTAAAAACATGCTGTACCATCTGACCTACCTAATGTGATAGTATGTGGAGATTTCAACAATATTATGGATACTTTTACTGATCAAAGATCTTCCTGCCAATTCAAAACTAGTAAAACCCATGAACAGTTCTTCCAATGAGTTTCAGAGGCTGGGTTGGTAGATTCCTGGAGACTTGCCAACCTACAAGTTTTGATTTCACTTTCCATTTGATTCATCATAACAAAATGTTCTGCATGTATTACATATCCATCTCTAAGTCGTTATCTGTCACAATCACAAACTCTAAAATTGGTATTCCAGTTATTTCTGATCACGCCCCTGTGATTACAATGCTGGATTTTAATTGTATTGACAAATGTTCTGATAGATGGAAATGTAATAATTTCTGACTAGAAAATCACAATTTTGAAGAATCTTTTCATAAATATCCTGAGTTTTACTTTGAAATTAATAAATATATAACATTTCACTGGTTAATAATTTTGATGTACATAAGGCATCTTTACGCAGACACATTATATCACATGTGGTGAGTAATAAAAATTGAAATATGGAGTTTTACTTGCATTTAGAACAAAAATGTATCAAAACTCCAAGCAAGACTTCCTACATAAGAATTTATTTGAAACTGTTTAATCATCTGGTAATTTTACAGAGGCCCTCTCGATTATTTCTGCCTAATCAATTTGGATTGTATTATTTTTGCTAAAATGTTGTCTAATAGATAGAACTATTTATGCATACACTAATCAACTGTGACCAAGGTGGATTTGTCAAGGGAAGGAATATTTCATAACATTTTAGATTGTTTATTTTATTTATTTATTTTATTTTTTACATTTATATAGCGCACAGACAGCCCAAGGGCATGGTGGCGCTGTTACTTGCAGTAGACTTAGTTACATTACGCATACGTTAGTGCATTGGAGAGCAGAGATGTAAAACAAGTTATGCAAAAAAACTTACACAGTTCATAGTATCCCGGGTAGGGGATGGACGTCGTGTCAGGGGGTAAGGTGATCAGGCGAATAGGGTGGTATTCATGGACTTCCGGAAGGCAGTGAGTGATGGTTCAGCTCGCAGGTCAGCGGGGAGGGCATTCCAGTGCAGGGCGGCTAAGTATGGGAAGCTGGCGCCACCTGCTCTTGCTCTTTTAACCATGGGTACAGTGAGCAGGTTAGCATAGGGGGTCCTAATTGGTCTTGAGGAAGAGGCAGGGTGGATTCTTTGCTATACGTATGCTAGTGCGGTGAGGTGAATGCATTTGTGGGTGAGGGTCAGGGCTTTGAAGATGATCCTCTCCTTCATGGGGAGCCATTGGGAGGCTCTTCTGGCAGCAGAGATGTGTTCTCTTTTGGAAATGCCATGTGCTGCGCATAAGGCGTTGTTTTGAATTACTTGTAGATTCTCAAGGTTTTTTGTGTAAGTCCCTAAGTAGAGAAGAAAATTACAGAAGTCCAACCGGATCCAGTGATGGCTCTCGCTATGTTTGTGTAGGTGTCATTGGAGAGGAAAGGTCTGACTGCATTGAGGAGTTTAGCATGGTAGGCAGCAGAGGAGACAATGGCATTTACTTGTCTGGTCATGGACAGACTTGAGTCCAGGTAGACGCCTAGGGTTTTTACTGACTCGGATACTGACATTTTGATGGAGTCGATGATGAAGTGGCTGAACTGGTCGTCAAGTTTTTTTGACAGTGTCGGGGGAGCCTACAAGCAGGAGTTCGGTTTTGTCTGAGTTGAGACATAGATTGTGTGCAGCCATCCAAGTTTGGATGGTGTTGTAGATGAAGTTGAGGGTCTTGGAATCAGTGGCATAGTCACCTGTCAGGGTAAGGAGGTTCTGCGTGTCGTCCACGTAATTAGTGTAGGAGATCCCCTTGGCGTCAAAGATGAGGAAGAGGGGGCGAGTGAATATATTATAGAGGGTGGGAGAGAGGCATGAACTTTGTGGTACACCACATAGCATGATGGTAGGTGAAGCAGTAACTAGATCAGAGAAAACATGCATGGTTCTTCATTGTAGGAAGGAGGTAATCCAGGTACTGGCTTCGGCTGAGAAGTTTGCAGTGGAGGTCAGGTGGTGGCATAGGACGTCATGATCAACAAGGTCGAAAGCGGCGGAAAGATTGAGGAGAAGGAGCAGGACGGGTTTGCCTAGGTCTCTTGCATCATCCATCTGGTTTTTAAGGACGAGTAGGGCAGTCTCAGTCCCATGTTTGGGATGGAAGCCGGATTGTATCAGACCTAGGAGTTTATTCTCTTCGAGGAAGTGTTGAGCTTGCAGGTAGGCTGCTTTGTCCAGAATTTTAAGAAGGAAGGGGACAGTGGTAATGGGCCTATAGTTGTTGGGTGAGGTGGGGTCAAGTGTGGGTTTCTTTATGAGATGCCTGATCAATGCTTCCTTGAGGGATTAAGGTACTTTCCCTGTGGTGAAGGAGGCATTGACAAAGGCTGTGAGAAAAATGAGTGACAGAGTCAGCACAATCCTTAATAATGGGGGCGGGGCAGGGGTCTCCTTTACAATTGGAGGGTTTGATGCCTTTCATTAGGTTAATGGATAATGATGACTTTCTCTTGGATGGTTCTGAAGGAAAAGGGGGGGCATCTGCGGTTTGAGAGGGGGTGGGAGTGGGGGGGTAGGGAGAGTGAGTCTAGTGTTTATAATTTTAGCTTGAAGCAGGTAAAGTTTGTTACGCATGGCTGATTGAATGCCATCGCACCATGCCTTATCTTTGGTGAAGTTTTGGGGTGTGGGGGTAGGGGTTTCAAGTTCCCTAAATATGGTGAACATTTCCTTCGTGTTTGGATTTTGTGTCAGTAATTCTAGCTTCGAATCATTTGGCTTTGGCTTGGGTGATGGCTTTTTTTATTGTCTTTGGAATGGGTTTTGAAATCAAGTTTGTCTTTGTCATCTTGGGAGGACAGCCAGTGTGCGAGGGCGGAGCGTTTGTCCGTACGGAGTTTGAGGAGGTCTGGGGTGAACCAGCTGTTGGTGTGGCTGGTGGGTTTAGATTTCCAAGGTTTAAGAGGGGCAATGGAGTTGATTTCTGCAGATATAGCAGTGTTGTAGTTTTGCGCAAGGGTTTTTGGGTCATTGGAGAAGGGAGGTCTGAGGCAGTTCCCTGAAGGAATGGCAGGAGTCTTTCTTTAGTGAGTAGGCGGGCGCTTCTGGTGAGGGCAGATGGCAGGGGATGGGGGTGGGGTGGGGAAGTGGTAGTGAGGATGTTGAAGGTTATGATGTGGTGGTCAGACCACAGGGTGGGGGTGTTGCCTCTGATTGTGAGAGGGCAGTTGTGCTGTGCGATCCAGTCAAGTGTCCTGCCTAAGGAGTGGGTGGGGTCTGTGACAGTGTTTATTAAGCCTAAGGTTTCAAGAGATGAGTTAAATGATTTAGAAGCAAGGTCTTTGGGATGTTAATAAAAGTGAATGCTCTTTGTGATATTATTAAAAGGAAACACTTCTTGGAGGGTTATATGGCCATAGCCTTAGATGCTGAAACAGTAGAGTGGCATTATATGTTTGAGGCGCTAAAGTGGCATGGCTATGGACATGGTTTCCTTTCCTTGGTTACACTTTGACATTCAAATCCCAAGACTTCGATTTTCATAAATAGTACCTTTCCCCATTTCTTCTCATTACAAAGAGGCACTAGGCAGTATTATCCGCATCACCAATTCTGCATGTTCTTTCCCTGGAACCTATGTTAGAACTTATTTAAAGGAACAAAAATGTCCCGGGTATTACATGTGGCAGTGGTACAAGCGCTGTGAGGCCTATGGGTTATTGGTGCTATAGAAAAATTCAGGTAGATAGATAGATAGATAGATAGTTCTGAAATTAAAGTAGCATCATATGCTGATGATGTGTTAATTTTTATAAAAAAATATGAAGGACTTGTTTAAGTTTTTAATGGATACTATCTTAATATTTCTATTGTCTCAGGGTATAAACTCAACTAAACATTGACAAATCGGAAATGCTCCATATCAATTCAAATGTATCAAGCAAGATGTTCACAAATGTTGTCTAAAATGTTGTCCTATTTCTTTTGAATATTTAGGAATTTCCATTGCCCATGAATACGCTGAAACAATCAAATTGAATATGCAAACTCTTTTTGCAAGATTGCACTGATCAGTGGCTATTTGATCTCCGTTATATATAACGTGGTGGGGCAGACTGGAGACCATAAAGATGAGCTATGACATTGTATGATATTGCATTTATGATGCGCCTATACATAAGTGTTTCTAGGTGTGACAAGACATGGAGGGGGAAACAAAAAGAGGACAAAACACCAATCTTACTAGGCCTTGTATCATTCAGATCGGGCAAGTGCTGGGAAGCAGGAAGGGAGAATTGCAAGGGGGGAGTGCATGTAATTCAATAAGTGCAGCCAGCAGGTGGCTATAGGTGCAGAGAGAAGGAACTGCAGGTTTGCAGGAAGAGACGCTTAAGTTCTGGTGGAGCCCGGAGGCAGTGCAAGGGCAACTGGACATGCAGGAGCCTGGGTCCGAGTTCAGAGAGTATCCAGGTGACCAGTGTATGGAGCAGTCAGGAGCAACAGCAGGGGAGGGGAAGAGAGAAAACAGAAACAAAAAGGAAGGTCTTGAATTGCTTTTAGAACCAGAGGTGGTTCTGTTCAAGTTTGAGAGAGGCAGGGAGGCTACTCTCTGCAGTAATTCTATTGTATCTACAAATGTAACTCATTCCATTATCAGCCTAACTTTTCAAATGCATAAACACAATTGTACTTGACTTTCTGTGGGGTCACACAAAAGGAAGAGAATATCCTTAAGTAAGGGAATACAATTGTGTGAGAATGGTGGTGTTGTTTTCCCAGATTTTAAGTGTTATCTCAAAGCCTTTATCCTTAAACAAACTCAAAGCTGGTTCCTTGCTAATGAATTGGATACTGTGTCTAAATGGGCAATTTTTGAGAAGGAACTGATTCCGCAATATAAATGCATGGTTGTTCTTGGTTTCCATTCTCCAAATCATTTTGTATGACAATCTCATATCTAAGGGAACTTCTCTTCTACCAGCTAGATGGACCCTCTCAGGGCCTATTTCCATTACGATTGTCTAATAACAATCTTACTATTAATGGCAAACCGGTACTATGGAAAGCTTGGCATAGTAGAGGAGTAAGATAGACTGGTAATGGATCCTACCAGACTTCAGTTTATGGCCTCCCTACTTTCAGTTAAGGCATCCGATTTTCATCAATTATTGAATAAAGGAAGACCATTGAATTCTATGTGTTTTCAGAGGAATATTGGACTGCAAAATACAGTTAAACAAGTTATGGTTTCAACCTCAGAAAATTGAACGCAATCACTTTGCGTTTCTGTACATGGAGCATAATTTATTCCACTGAAACTGTATAATGCACATTTCTTGAGTAATGATTTATATTGGTTATGTCAAATTGAGACTGGGTCATTTAAACATATGCTTTATGAATGCACCATTGTTAAAACAAATGTGGTTGCAGGTGTGGACTCAAATGCAGCGTATATTTAAAATGTATTTTCTGTTAAGTGTTCTCAATATACTATTAGGTAGCTTGGTTTGTTATCTCATGAAGATGTATTTCTCATGTCTGGTGTTTGACTTGTTTATATTAATTGTCAGACATTTGATTATTACCAATTGCAAGGAATTCTAGAATATGTTGATAATGGATTGGTGGAATAACGTATGTGCAATTCATAGAATGGAAACATGCATGGCAAATAGACCAAGTTTATTTGTAAAATATAACAATAAATGCAGGGTCTATGTTAATTGTTTAGATTGCACTTGACCATGCTCCCTCTAGTCTGTACTATGAATTGTGTTATGTCTTCATCATTTTGTTTATCTTAAACAGATGTCATGATTGTTATTACATAGTTCTGACAGCAGTTTGATACTTTTTGTACAGTGACTTGATGTATAAAGTCATATATATCCGCTCCCCTGGTCTGACTTCCTGTTCTAATTCAGGTTTTGGAATACTTTGTTGCTAAGTAATCAGTTTATATTCCTATGATCAAGGGTTCTTTCAGAACGATAGATGTATAATTTGAGGTAATCTGTGGTAATATGCTATTATACTATTTTGTTTATTTGGTCTGAATAAAAATCAATTGACATGAAAAAGTTGGTCTCCCTCTTTCTGATTCAGCCAACCATAATCCTAGGTTGTGTTGTTTTCTGCAGCTTTTCCAATAGCATAATCCTGTCCCCCTGTGCTCGTACTTTTTAAAGTGTCCAATATTATAATGCTTTATTGATAATTATGTCACACTATGTGATTGGTTCAATGATTCCATTGGCCTGCCTCATAGTCAGATACTTTTTATTGAATACACCCACCCATTATTCATTTGATGACTATAATGTTTTATACTGGTGACCAGAAAAATGTGGGGGAACAATCTGCTATTACTATTCCTGGCTGCACAATATTTTTTGTTTTGTGATATCTTGTAGCAACCTGCTACATTAATAATAAACAGATTGATCTACTGCCTTTTCACATCTACATATGTGGCGTGAATGTGTGGTGCACATTTTCATTATGATATTAATTATTTTATTAATGATTGAAAATGGTAGGAAATGCACTTGTCACATGGAAGTGGACATTCTTATCTTTGAAACACACTCAATGCAATGTTTCTACCTGGAATGGTTGCAGAATTATGAGCCCAAAAATCATTTGCACATGTAACATGTGCTTGAAAATGTAATTTTCATTTTAAATGGTTCATTGTTTCCTATGGATTCCCAGCCATTGTTGGCACATGCATAGTATGGTATTCTTTGAAGTCTGTCCAGAACTCTGACTCTCCAGTCATGTCAGATCTTAACCTATGTGAACACTCAGAATGTAATATATGTTGGTATTTTATTGTGTATTTCTATGATTATATAGTCTTTAAATGGACTTGCAAAGGTGAGGGTTGCTTTGGAACACCATTCACAATTACTTTCGTCCTGAAAATTTACAGGCCGATTCATGGAATTAATGTGCGCTGAAAATTTCCATGCAAACGTGCAAAAGCGTGAGAATCGCAGCACAAGTGCGAAAATCTCAGCGAAACACGCATACAGCGATTCATGGAAGTCCGTGCGCGTGTAAATCCATGGATGGTGCGCTAAAATCCTGCGTGGCGCATGTTGGCGCACATGTCTTCAAACAGCGTGTACTATGCGCAGTGAAAGATCACATGGCGCAGCACACACAACAAAAGTAGGCATAACACGAGGGTAACACGCGGAATGGGGAACAGCGCGTGAAAATGTTGGCGTCACGGGGGAAGTACAGGAGGCAAATGCGCAGAACGCCCACATGCGTGCCTGCAACACGTATTCATGGAATTGAACTGGGCTAACGCGTGCGCCAAAAAAGACGCACTAATCCGGAAACACATACGCCAGCAGGAAGCAGGCGTACGTGGACCTGCGCAGCATAAACGTGCACGCAAACAACAAACAAGCTCAGACGCTAAGATGAATATACCGTTCCTTGCAGCAGTGGTCGTGGGATACTGCAGGAGGAGGAGGAGGATAGTCAGGGCCAGAATTTTTACACCCAGAACCAGCCTTTTTTGGGATGCCTGATGACCAGGTGTATGGGAGGTACAGGTTTCCACCTCACATAGTACTCGACCTGGTGAGTGAGTGGGAGGATGACCTCATATCACCCACCCTGTGCTCCCAAGCACTGAGCCCCTTGGAAAAGGTGCTCAAAGTACTGCACTTCTTGGCCACTGGTTCATTTCAGGGGACAAGTGCCATAGTGGGGGATGTGACAGGCCACGCAGTCACGCTGCCTGCACCAGGTGTTGGCCATCATGACTGCACGCCCATCAGTCCGCAGGCACATATACATGCCCAGAACACCTGCAGAAAGGCAGGCTGTCGTCCAGGATTTTTACCGGGTGGCACACTTCCCCAAAGTGCTAGGTGCCATTGACTGCACCCATGTGGCTCTACGTCCTCCCAGGGCAACTGAGCACATCTACAGAAACCACAAGCACTGGCATTCCATCAACGTGCAGGTAGAATGTGATACCAAGGGAATCATCACCTCAGTATATGCCAACTATCCAGGGTCCACCCATGACAGTATCATTTATAGAATGTCAACCCTAAACTGGGACCTAGAAGCTGGGCGGCATGGCGATACATGGCTGCTTGGTGAGTATAAATGCCCATGCACATGCATGCATGTCAGATACTGAGTAATGTCACAACCCCACTAATGATACCCATCATCACCTCCCCAGGGGACAATGCCTACCCTCTGAGCACCCACATGATGACGCCGATTCGGAAACCCACCACACCACCCGAGGTAAGATACAACACAGCCAATATTGCAACCCGGGGCATAGTGGAGCGCACATTCGGAGTGCTCAAGGCATGCTTTCACTCCCTTGACCACTCTGGTGGGCAGCTGCTATACGCACCCCCAGTAGTGTGCAGGTTCAGAGTGGCAGCATGTGTCCTGCACAATGTTGCAACACGCCGGGGCCTGCCGGTGGACATGGTGGTGCCCCCACATCCCCAACCACAAGCACGGCCGCTGCGCATGGGAGGGGAAAGGGCACGTGGTGAGGCAGCCCGTACGCAGCTGGTGGCTAATTACTTCACCTAAAATCACACCGCTTTGGAGTGCACACAGCCCTGGCACATACCAGCTGACAATCAATGATGATGTCATAAGGGACAGTCAACTGTCACAACCATACCAGCCTGAGATTGGTCACCTGGAAGTGTTACATTGTGTGCATTCCTACCTACCGAAAGACAACCAATACTGTGTCACAAAAAGACACACATATATGCTGCATGAATGACTACCCCCTTGCAAAATGCAACATGATAATAGCACCATGTCACCCAACCCCTCCCCATCTCCGCCACCCAACACACCATGGCATGTCCTGCAATGTGAAAGCAAACAAAGGAATGCACAACACATGACACAAGTGTCACAAAGTGCACTGTCCCAAATGGAAACAGGCCACAGACAATATGCTCCCAGTAATCAATAACAAACAGCGCACATGACCAAATACTTACCGGCAACACAATACAGCAACACAGCATGATACATCGCCAAAAATATGACACTATAAACTCAAAGTAATGTAAGTCATACACCCTCAATAAGCCAGCACATCGACCCCTTCCAACTCCAGAGTGTTGCTGTCAGGCAAATGTGTCAGTGTACTGCATACAACATGAACTGCATCTGCAAAGGAGACGGCCTTGTGAAGAAATGACGAAGGTACCTGCGGATAAGGAGGAAGACATGGATGCACAAGCACATATCAATACACCATGCAGTGTTCAATACAAAAACAAACCCCACTAGGGATGTCCACACAGTTATGACTACAGATTGCCCACACAGCTCATGGGAGCCCAATGTCACTGTGTAAGGCACTGTCATTTGGTCACACCCTTTGCAAGCCCATGGAAACGGGAAGCAGGATGGGTGTGTGTGTCAGGAGCCCAAGCATCTAACCCAAACACAGGACAAGCCTGCATGTGCCCAGTCGGAATACACAGTGGATGCCCACGGGAGCCACACAAGGCAACACACTGCAACAAAAAAAAAAAAAAAATCGCCATGTGGGGGCTAGGGGCGCACCCAGGTGGTCCGAGGACAGGGTGCACACCAACACCCACCTGTGTGGATGTTGCAAAAAAAAAAACACCTCCATGGGCTCATGGCCTGCACGGCTACGCTACTGTGGGAGAAGTGCTGCTGTCGCTCTCATCACCCTCTGCTGCTGCATCAGAAGGTGGTGGTGCTATGGGAGGCAGCCCATGCAAAGCCCTGGTATGGTCCTCCATGGCAGCAAGCATGCGGGTGTGGAAGGTCTCGTTCTGGAGGATGATAGTAGGGAGATCCCCATGCAGCACCTGACGGGTTGCCTGCATTTCTGCACGCAAGGCCTCCCGTGATGCCCGGATCTCCTCCTGAGTTGCATGCAGCTCAGCTGAGAGTGAACGTGTGAGCCACTCCAGCTGCTGTTCTGTCCTCAAATTTGTGGAAGCCTCAAGTTCAACAAGAGTCTCCCTGAGGTTATAGAGTTCTACCCTCAGGGCTTCCCTGTGGCCCTGTGACTCTATAGAAATGGCTTCCCGCAGAGTCTCCAGTGCCGCCCGTCGGTCTCTGTTGGACACCAACATGTCTTCCCTGTGTGATCGGCAAATGGAGTCTGTTGCCTGCTGTTGTTGCTCCATCTGCCTTTCAGGGGGGATAATGGAAGTGGCCACCCTCTCCATTGCCTGAGCCATCATTTCAACTGATGCTGCCTGTTGGGTTGCCATAACGTACATGGACTTTTCCCATACAGTATTGCCTGGTGGCGTACGGCCACCGCGTCGGCGGGCACCACACCTCTTCGGGGCAAGGTGATCTGCACCTTGCTGTGCTGGCACTGCCTGAGGCTGCAGGACTGCTTTCCCCCTCTGATCTACTGGCCCAGGAACAGGATCAAATGTTGTGGAGTGTGACTCTGCATCCATAACCGCCAAAGGCGGACTTACCAACACTGACATCCCCATAAAGGGTTCTACCCCTGGTGCAGGTGGGTTGGACAGAACCGAATCCCTGCCAGAAACACTCACCTGCGACGGCACATAAGTCTCATCATCCTATTCAGCACCTGAATAGAGGTCTGGGGAGGTGCACCCAGAGACACCCCTGGACAGTATGGTCTGCAGTAACATTGGGTTTTCACCCACCACCACACCACGTCCCCCACTGGTGCCCGGTCGTGCCTGAGATTCCTCCTGGGTCTGCACCATCTCCTCAACCTCAACAGCATCAAGTGTGTCATCCCCTGCAAAAACATGAAACACAAAAAATGGAAACAGGCATTAGCGTCATAGCACACACATAGGCCTGACAAGCCAGAGATCCAGTACATGATTTACACATGCCCCACATGACTATAACCCTGGCATGCATGCACTGTCACTGAGTTGGAAGGAGAGGCAAAAAGCAGACACTGATGACACCAAGATGGAAAAGCAACACATTTGCTGCATGCTTGGTAGCACTGGCATCACACATTAGCCTGTGAGTGGCATGTCCAATACACATACATGACACATGCCTGCACACAGATGCCATGTAGCATAGCCATGGTACATTTGACAAGTACAGCCATATGTCAGTGAATGAGTACTGTCAGCCATCCATGTGAGATGGACATGATGAGATGAACAGTGCTACATAGTGTGACAAAATATGCATGTGCCACTCACTGCAACACATCCAGTGTACAAGAATACAGTGATTGCAGGCAGATGTACACATCAATGGTTGGTCACTTAAACATCACAGGAAACAACTATCAACTACCACATAGAAACAGGCACCAACAATCAATGTGAGCAGGCCAATACTCAATCAGCCTGAATGGTCTAATCATTCACATAACAAGGTAACACATGTTGGCCAATGTGGGGTGTAATCAATGACAGAAGCATGTCACATATGTGACAATAGGGCTGAAAAATGTGTTGCAAAAGTGGGAGAATTGAAAAAATCAGCCTTAATGAAAACTGAAAAATTCTGAACAATGTTGTTGCAAGATGACAGTTCAAGGGCAACTGCAGTAATGTGGTGCTAAATGGCTACTGTGGGCAGAAGGGATACTGTCATACCCAAATTCAAGGCCAGTGAATGTTTTGGAGGAAGCACATACCACTCAGGTGCACACACCCTCACCTGGCACTCAATCGCAACCCGTCACCCACACAACATACACATGGATTACACACACATGCATGGGCACTCACCGGACAATGTGTCGTAATCTGGTTCGTCTCCCACGCCTTGGATCTGTTCCTCTGTGACGAAGGTTCCAGCAACAGACTCATGTTCAGTGAGTTGGTTGTCCTCTTGTGGAGACCCAACGCCAGTCACCAGAGTAGAAGCATGATTTGAGGCCAGCTTGTTCTTTGCTCTGCGTTTCAGGTCATTCCAGCGCTTGTAGCAATCATCAGCTGAGCACCTCACAAATCCAAGGGCACTAATGATGTCCGCGATGGTCTGCCAGTGTGCCTTACGTTGACCAGGTGTAGTCTAGCACCCTGCAGTCACCACCATTTTACGGCTATGTGCCGACACATAGGCCACTAGTGCATCAAGTTCGGCGTCATTAAAGCTAGGTTTCCTTGACATGACGCAGTGTGTAGCCGTGTCTGGGGTCTCAGCCTGTAGTGCCAGAGCACCCTTCTTCCTCTTTTTCAAAGGTGGTGCGGATCCTGAGTGGCTTACGCTGCTCTGGTCAGTAGAGGCAGGAGCGCCGGTGGACTGGGTACTAGGTGTGTGTGAATGCACAATGACCAGAGGTCTTGGTGCAGGCATTGGCTGCAGGGTGATGTTGGCAGGGGCAACATCGGTTTGATGGACCGGGACCGACACTGTCCTAGCTGGGAGACTCAGAGCTGGGGTGGATTGAGCTGCAGCTGCCCCTGCAGCCTCCCCACCCTGCCTACTTGGGGCAGAAGATGACATAGCTGCCCTAGATCCACGTGGCCTGGTGACACCAACTTGCACCGCCACATGTGGTGTAGACTTGCTGACCTGGAAGTCAGCCTGGGCCGGTTCAGGTGCCACAATGGGCTGGTCCAACTAGGGCTGAGCTGGGATGGTGTCAGCTATGTTTCCCACAGCCATGGGGGGGCATGGGCGTCCCTGATTGCTCCTCTACACATGGGGGTCTAGGGGCACTCTGCAAATCCTGGCCACGTCCCCTACCGTGCCCACCACACACACCTTTTGGAGGTTGGCCACCTTTGCCTCCCTTACCACTTGGTCGCCTCCCAACCATGGCACTGATGTTGTTGTGTGTATGGGAGTAGCAGTAAACGATTGTCCTGGGCAATTGGGGGTGAAAGGTGTAGGGTACTAGATGGAATTCGTACCCTAGTGCTCTAGCAAGGCTGTCTGTGACCCCTGGGGGAAGATGACAGGTCACGCAACGCAAAGGTACCCTGAAAACAAAAAATAACGCGCACACAACCCCTCGCAGACCACGTGCGTGGAAAAATGAACCCGCACTATGCTGTGACACCCAGGAACATAAAAATAAGCGTACGCGTGTTACACGCAGCCTACAGTGACCTCTGAAGGGGTACGCGACACATGGGGCAAGCAAAGTTGGTAAATACGTGTGCGACTCACTGTCTGCCTGGAAAAAGAATGTGAAAAAGACGTGCGTGTGCACATTGCAACACCCCTGCCAAAAGAAGAATTGTATGCTGTCTGAGGAGACAGGACAAAAGAAGAAGTGAAAGCTGTTTGAGGATACAGGCCCAACAAAAAAAATGAATGCTGTCAGAGGTAACAGGGAGTACGAACTTGAAACGCTGTGAAGTAATCGTGTGTGAACCGACAAGAAGTACAGAATTCACCCACTCGCTCTCCACGAAAAGCACGTATAAGGAAATGGGGTCCTACACGTACCTTTTAATGCAGCCCACACATACAACGGTACTTACGCGTGTATGCACTAAGGCCCTATCCTCCAATTACAAGAGCTGACACTCGGACATGCAGTTTTTGGACGTGTACGATGAACATGCACCCGTGTTGAGGGAAGCATCTGGGTGCGTCACGTCACAGACACGTAGGCCCTTTCCTCGGATTACACAAATTCACACGCAGACGTGCAGTTTTTTCACGTGCCATGAGCCACTATGCCCACGTCACGAGGGAAATGCCCGCACGCATTACGTCACAGATGCGCTTACGCGCTAAGGGCCTTTCCTCGAATTACACGCAGACGTGCAAGATTTTTACGTGCCAAATCTCTCTGTATCAAGCTGGCCACGCATCAACACTCGGAAGACCACGCTCCTGCCCAGAAGGCTGAATTACTGTCCCCCAGAGCCCCAAGCACACACCCACCTGCCATCTGCTGCTGCCTGCCTGCTTCCCACGTGCCCTGCTATTTGGTGCTTGAACGTCAGCCAGGGTTCCAGTTGCTGTGTCCACCCCTGCTGGAACAGAAGACTCCCGACTGGGATACCATCGCTCCACAGTCCAGCCCCAGGACCCAGTTGCCCACCCACGCCTGCCTCGGGGGTCGCCATGTCGGGGCAAACACCATCTGAGACCACTGGTGACCCCCAGCCAGAGAGGCAGAGGGCCACCAGCTTCAGTGTGATGGACGTTGGTGTCCTGGTGGAGCATGTCCTGGGCATTTTGATGCCCTCTTCGGAACATCACGCGCCAAGGAAGGACGGGAGAGGATCTGGGAAGACGTAGTGGTTGCCATCAACGCGGAGGGGGTGGCAACCCACGACATCAAGCACGTCAAGAGGTGCTGGGAGGACTTCAGGTCCAGGACCCTCTACAAGGCCCGGCGCCTCGCAGAGGGGGGCCGGGTCAGCATGAGTGACATCCAGATGAGGGTCCTGGAATGCGTATGCCCAGCGCTCCACGCCCAGATCCTTCGGAGGAAGACCCGTCTGGAGTTGAGTGGTAAGTGGGCAAGCATTGGTGTGTGAGACAGGGCATGTTGCAGTGTATTGGTGGTCTGATACTTGCCTTTATGTGTGACATAGGCCATGTATGGATGTGTGTGTGCAGGGACATCATGGTCATGCATGTGAGACCAGTAATGTGTGAACCACATGGTTGGTGCATGTGTTACAATGCAACATGGGGAGCTGTATGCCAAATGCACACATGAAAGCATGCCAGTGTCTGTTATTGGACATGGAGAGGGTGTGAGGGATGGGTGCTTCTGTCATGTACATGTATGGTGCACATGTTTGTGTGTCTGAGAAGTGTTTGTGTGACTTTGAAACGCCATGGATGCATGACACATGTCCATGATGATGTGCACATTCACTCATGCAGTGCGGTCACCGTTGTATGGACTGTGTCTATCCACTGTGTCTGTGGTGTACAAGCCATGATGCATGACCCTCTGGTGATGTGTGTTCATGGGATCAGTGCGAGCCATGATGCATGTGAGTTTGAAGGCAACATTTTGGTTAATAGAGGCCCTTGTACATGGATGCTGATGTTGATTGCAGGCGCTGTGCTTGTTTCTGCATGTGTGTTGCGTGCATTCACCCATGAGTCATGGAGGGACAGGATGGAAGTGACGTTTGACACTGCCACACATGTGTTATTCCTTCCTGTCTAGGGGAATATTGTACTGTACCCTGATGCTTGTGTTCTATGTCTCCCTCTACGCAGCGTCAAGTGAAGAAGAGGGCGGAGACGGCGCTGTGGAGCCAAGCGGTGGGGTTGCCTCCACCGGGCGGCGACGCAAGGCCCAGCCACCCTCCCAGGACTTGCCATCATCCGGGTGCGAGGGGGCTGGTGCCGCGTCTGCCACTGCGGCTGTGGCGGAAGGGGCGGGTGAGCCCCCACAGGGGCTTGCAATGGCGGAAGACGGTGTGGAGACATCCAGGTTGTTGGTCTCCACAGAGGAGGAGGAGCCCACTACTGAGCCGCACATGGGGCCTCGTGGGGGTATTACCACTGGTGCAAGTGGTGCAGTCCAGGGCCAGGGTCAGGAGGCAGCACAGGTCCCCGCGGAGGGGCCTGTGCATGTCGCTGTCCTTGACCTTGTGACTGCACCACCACTGCACCATGCATCCGGGCCCGTCCGCAGGTAGGGGAGAGTGCCATGTCATCTGCCTCTCCACATGTGACGCGCACTCTGGCGGACCTCTCCTCTTCTGTGGAGACTATGCGCCAGTCGTTCTCCCTGCCGTCTTCCGGCCCAGATTCCACCAGGGCCCCTTGTGGACCTGGCCTGACCAACACAGCCAGCTTGGTGGAGATCCCATCCCTGCCACAGTCGGGAGTAGGCGGTCCAGCAAGGTTGGACACCACAACTGGAGACCAGCTGTTGGAGGATGTGCAGGCATCATCGGACAGGGCACATGGACAGCAGCAGCAGCAGTAGCAGCAGCAGCAGGAGCAGGCTCTAAGTGGGAGCAATGAAGGCTCGGGGCCATCGACATCAGGGGGGCAGGCATTGGCCAGAGGGCAGGAGGACCCTGGAATGGGTGTGTCTTCCGTGTGGCTGCGGTTGGGCCAGCGTATAAGTGCGGAGCGGCAGCGGGCGGAAGAGCCGTGGCTCACCATGATCAGGGCGGAGTTCTCCATGCGTCGGGCGTTGAGGCGGGCAGAGTGTCTCAAGGCGACTCGCAAGGAGTTGGAACAGGCCATGAGTGCCTCCCTGTGAGACCTCAGGGCCAGGACAGAGGCCCGCCTCCAGCAAATAGACATGGAGTTCGATGATGCCCAGGCCGAAAACATCACTGAGTGAGCCGCAGGACTTGCCCGTCGCCATTGTAAATAGTTTATAGTGTTAGGTTTCCTTTTTTCTTATTTTGGGGCTTTTGGACTATGCCCCACACTTTTGAATATAGTTTTTTTTGTTAGGTAGGTTAATAGATAGGTTTCATTTGTTTCGTTGGGCTCATGGACCCTTGAAAAGTGGATTGTATATAGTTGGACGTTGGATTTATTTGGACATTTTGATTTCATTTTACCATGGATCAATGGATTTACCTTTTTGCATTTCATTTGGATTTGGTTTGGTGGACAGAGAGTTTTGGCCATTTTTCTTTTGGATTACTTGGGTTTTTTTGAGGAATTTTATTTTTTTATTTGGACATGCATTTCATTTCATGTTTGCCATTATTTTATGCTTTACGTACTTTCAATTGGTTTTCATGTTAATACATTTTGATCTTTTACTTCAATGTGTGGGATTCACTCATTGGGTTCATGCATGTTGACATGTGGGTTTACTCAATCAATGGCAACCTGTGTGTGTGTGTGTGAGACGGACATGTGTTGATGTACATAGTTGACTTTTGGTTTATGTCATGAGATGGGCATGTCACTGTTGGGTGGGTGAGTGGGTGGGGGGACATGATTGGGGGCCTGCTGGCAGGTGCCCCTCACTGCTGGGGGGTGTGGGTGCTGGGGGACATGAGTGGGACATAGTGGGGGCCTGCTGGCAGGTGACCCTCACTGCTGGGGGGTGGGGGTGCAGGGGGACATGAGTGGGACATGAGTGGGGGCCTGCTGGCAGGCGACCCTCACTGCTGGGGGGTGGAGGTGCTGGGGGACATGAGTGGGGGCCTGCTGGCAGGTGCCCCTCACTGCTGGGGGGTGGGAGTGCTGGGGGACATGAGTGGGACATGAGTGGGGCTGCTGGCAGGTGACCCTCACTGCTGGGGGGTGGGGGTGCTGGGGCACATGAGTGGGGGCCTGCTGGCAGGTGCCCCTCACTGCTGGGGGGTGGGGGTGCTGGGGGACATGAGTGGGACATGAGTGGGGGCCTGCTGGCAGGTGACCCTCACTGCTGGGAGGTGGGGGTGCTGGGGGACATGAGTGTGGGCCTGCTGGCAGGTGACCTTCACTGCTGGGCAGTGGGAGGGCTGGGGGACATAAGTGGGGGCCTGCTGGCAGGTGACCCTCACTGCTGGGGGTGGGGGTACAGGGGGATATGAGTGGGAGCCTGCTGGCAGTTGACCCTCACTGCTGGGGGATGGGGGTGCTGGGGGACAGGAGTGGGGGCCTGCTGGCAGGTGACCCTCACTGCTGGGGGCTGGGGGTGCTGGGGGACATGAGTGGGACATGAGTGGGGGACTGCTGGCAGGTGACCCTCACTGCTGGGGGTGGAGGTGCTGGGGGACATGAGTGGGGGCCTGCTGGCAGGTGACCCTCACTGCTGGGGGGTAGGGGTGCTGGGGGACATGAGTGGGGGCCTGCTGGCAGGTGACCCTCACTTCTGGGGGGTGGGGGTGCTGGGGGACATGAGTTGGTGATCACTAGTGCAAGGTGACATGAGGCCTGGCTGGGGGCATGCCCATGGTGGATGGACTGCCTGCGGGACATGACCAGGGGTGCTGGGTAGTCCCATGTGGTGTGGTTTGCCTGCAGGGTCTGTGGAGAGGGTAGAGGGCACACCTGTGAGAACCTACACTGCCGATTGACGTGTGGGACTCCCCGTGTACCCCCCTGGATACACGTACCCGCTCTGACAGCGAAAGCACGTGTGTAACTTCCCCCGTGCCACGTTATACACGTACCCTGCTCACACAGGGCCAATCGCGTGTGAAACTTCCCGTGCACCCCAGTAATCCACGTACCCCACTCGCACAGGCCCAATCGCGTGTGAAACTTCCCGTGCACCCCAGTAATCCACATAGCCCGCACGCACAGGACCTGCCACGTGTGAAACTTCCCACGCACCCCCCATATCCACGTACCCCGCACGCACAGGGCCAATCGTGTGTGAAACTTCCTGTGCACCCCAGTAATCCAGTACCCCACTTGCACAGGGCCAATCGTGTGTGAAACTTCCCGTGCACCCCAGTAATCCACGTACCCTGCACCACAGGGCCAATCGCGTGTGAAACTTCCCGCACACCCCAGTAATCCACGTACCCCGGTCGCACAGGCCCAATCGCGTGTGAAACTTGCGCGCACCCCAGTAATCCACGTACCCCGCACGCACAGAGCCAAACGCCTGTGAAACTTCCCGCGCACCCCAGTAATCCACGTACCCTGCATGCACAGGGCCAATCGTGTGTGAAACTTCCCGCGTACCCCAGTAATCCACGTACCCCGCTCGCACAGGGCCAATCGCATGTGAAACTTCCCGCGCACCCCAGTAATCTACGTACCCTGCTCGCACAGGCCCAATTGCGTGTGAGACTACCCACGCAGCGGGGTACGTGTATTCGGAGGGGTGCGCAGGGAGTTTTACAGGCATTTTCGTGGTTGTGAGCCATGTATGGGTTTTGTGCACTGTACATGGCGCACGGGGAGAGGTTGGGGGCGTAACTGGCGCTGCTGCATGGTCACTGCACCACTCTGTGCCACGGCTGGTTTTGGATGTTAAAATCCATGAATACGCTGTGCGCGGAAATGGATTTTAGCACACGGGGCTGGCGCAGAAAGTCGCACGTGCACATTGTGCACCAGCCGCATGCGCCACTTGTGCGCTGAATTCTATGAATTACCCCCTTAATGGGTTATTCATGATTAAAGTGCACACTATACCTTTCCACCCAGAAATGCCCAGACTAGTAGAATGGCAGTCTTCACTTCCCACGCATGCCGGTCTGTAGGCATGGCTGAAGTGGATACTCACCATTAAGATCACATGTTCCCACAATTCCCTCCCTTACCTATATGTTGGCTACTTTAATAAAGAACCTTGAAACCTTAATTCTGTGTCTAGCTATGTTTTCCCACTGGCCTTGTGACAGGATCCAGAAATGCAATACAAATGTTGGTTCAGCAAAGTAAAAGGAGACTTTAAAAACGCAACCCTTACTTAAAGCCACCTTTCATGCTTTAACAGGTGTAAAATATAAGAGATTTTAGTATCTGTGCAAGAAGTGTGTGATCCCCATATTTAAGAAAGGGGGTAGTGAGAAATAACACTGCATCCCTCATTGCATTAACCCTGTTAACCTCCGCATTCAAGATACCTTGTTATTTGCTAACATCTGAAAGCTTATTAAGTGACAATGAACACCATTAGCAAGTCTCATTCATGTGTGAGTTAGAACACAGCAAAGGTGGTCAAAAGTGAATGCATTGCTGCACAGACAGGACCGACAAATGGTAAATTAAGGAAGTTGTTGTGGTGTCTAACATGTACTTAACATACTCATCAGGTATACACTTTGGAGCTATATGAATGTCCTGAAAGTAAAGACTGGGATAGTAGGTCTGACTGGGGACCACCCTTGCTCACCTATCACTGGTCCTTTGAGGATCCAGTCCAGGTGAAGGGTGAGATGAAGGAGGAATTTTGAATGCAAGTGGAGTCTGGAAGATTTACTTTTAACTCACCCTCTTTAACTAAATGCTCAACAAATGTAAATCCCCCCTGTTAGACTAGAAAGGCTATCATACCACTAATGGCCACGGGTGCAGACAACCATTGTTTTCAAATGATGTTGCGCATTTGTCTAGCTAACAAATTACACTGGATAAGCTGTGACAAGGCTTGCAGTCAAATCATACAAAAATAATAAGTACACTAAATATTGCCACAACTAAGACTGTGAAAGAAGGAAAGGTGACACAGTTTAAAGAGTATCCTGACTTTCCACAGGTGGCATGGAATTAATTAGGACTCAATAACTTTGCTGGTGAAAATAACTATTGTTAGACATATGACTAAACTAATTGGTTGAGTCACAATCAGAATCTCTCACATTTAAGTGGAGTAACTATCACAGTAAAACAAGATATTGTTTTACTGTACAGTGCGAAATCAATTGCATGTATTTCTGAAATGTTCAGATGTAAGTCTTGTGGTAGGATTCTAAGGAAAGTGAAATAGTACCTTATCTAGTAAGTACTGGTGTTCAATGAAGCACACTCATTTACCAAAATGTAAGATTCTGAGGAACCTGTCAAGCTCTAAATATTGTTACTCATTGTGTGAGTTTTTATTTGGGCAGTGGTGCAGCATCATTGAAGGTCTTCTCATGCTCAGAGATAATTCCTTGTAATAGAACCCCACAACCACACTGTGATAGATCAGAACTTCTTAATGGTTACCATGATGGCATAAAGGATTAGAAAAGGCTAGAAAAGGTAGCAAGGACATGGCGGTGTAACTAATGACCTGTGGTTTTGCCAAGCTACTTAGTAAGTACATGCCAATGAGCTATCTTGATTATGTTAACCCAGTTGGCAACAATGCTTCAGTGAAAACTATTCACACTGGAAGTCTGGGATGCTGCTGTAAGCAATCACTCTCTATGTGATGGAGAATCCTCTGAAACTGGGAATCTTTTCTGCTGTGATGAGGATCAGTATATGGAGGATGAAGGAGAAAATTGTGTAAGACTCGCTGATACTAACAGAAAATGTATACAGTAGCACAAGTACCGGAATGTGGATCAGACAGAGGGCTGCTGCAGAAAGATTTGATATTTAATGATGCCATAATATCAGTATTAAGAAACAATAATATATGTTCATGGCCTTCCTCCACCTAAGATCGTATTGCATAGCTCAATGTGATATTTTATGTAAGTGGGATTCCTAGACCAATACAAAGTAACATGATTGAGAAGAAGTTATTTTTATACTGTTTCCACAACATATTGATTTCATATAGGATATTTTCAAATATAAAGTTAGTGGAAGGAGATGCTTTTTCCACAAAGCAAAACTGAAGCTAGAGATGGTGGCAGTAGAGTTTCCCCTGATGCACATACACTACATTCATTTAACAGAAAACAAGTTGTCACAGCAGTGTTCAAATGCATATCAAGTTATTGATGCTCAAGGTAAATGAGGCAAACATTATTGTATGTTGCCTATGGTTTCAAAGAGTTTAACTTTGGCAAAATGTTTTTTTTCCGGTGCTGTTGGAAAAAAGTATATAATGTTTTTATTTGAGAGAAGAGTGAATGCATTAATTGAAGAATCAGTGATCTAATCTAGCTTTTAAGAAATGTGTCATATCTGTAATGTGATATCACAAATTAATTTCGTTGATGTTATAAGATCTTTACTTAAGGAAGCTCCAGTTTTACTGTATTGCATATTTTATGTCAGAACATATTTCCTTTAGCATGTAGGTTCTGTGGTTAACCAATACATGTTCAATAAACGTGATGTCTTACTTTGTAGGCAAACAGGTATCATTGTTTGTTGCATCTGGAAGAGTATGATTGAAGAGAGATGTTCTCTTGAATTGATAATAAACAAGTGAATGTGTACAATTGTACAAAATAGTGTTCTGGATTCCAAAATCTATTGATCAATAATTCAGTTTGTGATTTTAAATCTGCCATTCCTCAGATGGTAATGTCTGTTGATTATGCCTATTGAAAGGACATAGTTCATGATCAAAAGTGGCACCAATGAACAATATTCTGTAAATCTTGTACTATAATTGTTATGTCCGGTTTTTTAGAAGATTTATATGATTTTAATTTTTTGTGTTCTGTATTCAATTATTCAATCATGTGGATGTATTATTGTTTGTTATCGATGTGTTAATCCAAATAAAGTGTTATTGATAGACTGAAAAAAAAACAGAAGCACCAATGAAAATGTCTGTGAGTGGACATTACCTTTCAATTGATTTTTAGCTCTGGCTGTGTCTGCATTTCCAATACGATTGCTTGAATGAGGGGGATTATATATTTGTATATACCAATGCTCTGAGCAGCGTGTTTGACTGCTCAGGCTCCTGTCCCCATCCACTGCTGTTAGTTCTCCACTTGCCCTGCACCCAACCCATCCCCACACAATGAAGCCCAAGACCAAACTTACCTTTTTCTTCTTTTGCATCCTAGTGGAAACATGGAAATTGAAGACAGAGTTTGTGGGTTTGTAATATTTCTATGGTTTTCATCTTAGATGTAGTTTTTTTGGGGTGAAAAAAGATGGGTCACAAACTTGGCATCTTCATGCTGTTCTTTTTAAATACATAATTAAGAGCTTGTTGGAGAGTATGGTTGTTAATGCACCTTTTTGACGAAGTATTCAAAATGGTTTAAGTATCCAATTTAAATTAACTACCATTTCACGACAAATGTATTTTAAAATATTCTTTATTCTTTGCCAGGTGGTATTCTCCTGGAATTAGTGAGAGTTTAAGACTATGGGCCTGATTCATGGAAGTGTTTTATAATGGTGTAATGCCATATGAAAACATTCTGGGAATCAGGCCTTATATGTAATGATTGTTTTGATGGGATGGTACAACAACATAATTAACTGGTTTAGTTGATATGCTGAGGAGCTCTTTATATAAATGCTGCGGTTTTTCTACATTTCCCAACATTTGAAGTGAGTTTGGATCACAATGTGAACTTGGTTTCCATGTAGTATCACAATATTACATGCTTATTGTTCTTGTATTTCAAAAAATCAGACACACAAAGTAACCAGATAAAGAACACACACATAATTAGGAGATCAAAAGTAATTCAGTTGGAGTATTTTGTTTATTTAATTATACCAGTACTCTCAATGGTAGATATTTTCTTAGATTACAGTTACCTCTGTAAAATTTAGGTAGTAATGGCCCAGTTTCATTTAAATTCAAGTTCAGAAGCTTCCCAGTGTTACTTAGAATTACAATGCCAAATTGCTTTGCTAGACTTTTCATGATCAACATATTCAACAATAAGGATTGTATGTAACATGTATACATTTGTGAAGATAGTTATTCACAACATTGCTTTAGAGTCTTTAATATTTTGAGTTTAAAGTCATAACTCTTCTTCATCTGTGATTCCATGCCTAGCCACTCCATATCGCCAAAATATATTCTCAGTGTAGAACCTTTATGATACAAATCATAAAAGGAAACATAGAATGTGTATCACTATATCCTTGTAAATCGGGTAATCGTCAGTTTGATGCATAAATATATCAATGTTTTAATGTAGTAACAATGTGGACATATATGTTTGTTTCAGTTCTCCTGAACAGATGCATTAATTTCTAAACATTGGAATTTGCCAAACTGTTTTGGAGTACATTATTTATAATTAATTTGATTCATGATACCTTTACATGTATTTCCTTATAGGAGCTCAACACCATGATTGGCTTCCTTCAGAGTGCCTTTGCGGTCCATATTTGGTCCTATAAAATTCAACACGTACTACAGCTACTGGAAGAGCTATTAGACAAGTATTTTGTTCTCCTCCATCATATAATGGACATCAAAACAAATGGTTTCTGAATCCATCCCAAATGTAACCATATTTGCTAAAACATGGGAGTTCATTACCATGGCTGTATCACTCATAGTGTTGTGCTATTATATTATACCTCAGGTTTTGTGTTTTGTTTTCTAAATCTTTGGAATACAAACAATTATTTTGCAGTATGGTGTTAGATTTTTTTATTTATGGTATAATTCAAATGTCTTCCTTAAAGGAGTTCAAATTCAAGCTTATTTTCATTTGCATTGCCTACTGATAGTTCAACATGTTGAGGGAGTTAACAGGACAGCTATTGACAAAGCGTTTGTCATCATCCATCAGTAGGCAAACACTGCACAATTCGATCTATGTGTCACTTGTTATTCCTTTAATGGATATCAAGATTTATCCCAAATCTAAACATATTAGCTCAGAAATGTGCCTTTTATGAATGCACTTGTCACGCTAAATCATTTCTTCTAATTGAAAAGCCATATCTGAGGTGCCATCATCAAATATGTTCATGCATCTATATTTACCATTTCCAACTTGCAGTTTAAGAAAAATCTCAATTTGTATAAAACACATCCAGACACAACCACATTTTAATATGCATTTGTATTATAACAGTTTTCTTTTTACAAATAACAGTATTCTTTTACCAACCCCTATCATAAAGCTGGCCTCACGTCAGATATGTCGTAATAACGCTATTCTTGTGGTCCTCTCTGATAACTCACTGGGTACTTTCCATTTTCTTCAAAGAAACACTGTTAAATTGAACTGTAAGGATGGTTGCAATGCACATAACACAGAAGTAGATGCTCATGAATTCTAGAGCATTTTTCAAAATAGTAGACAGTGCATGAAGAGATACGTTTTCTACAGGAAACAACAATTTTCTATCTATAAAGTATTTTCAGCTATCCTGATTAAATGTCTTTAAACTTGGCAATGGTAACAGCTGTTTCCCTCAAACCAGTCACAGATCCAAACATTAGTTGGAAAATACTGGACTACATGCAAACATCAATGAAAATAAACAACATTCTTCAATCATTCCATAAAATCCTGGAAAAATAGTTTCTCTTATTTTGTAATTATTTGAATTTCTGTGAGCTTGTAGAACTGGACTGTAATTTACATCTACTGAACTGTACAGGTTTAATAACAGACCATAATGGTCTGTCTGAGGCCGCATATGGCCAATCCTGTACCCCTGCTTCCTTTTGAAAGAGTGACCTGGTTTAAAAGGGTGTCTCTCCAGCCCATTGCAAACTGACATGCCATCTGAAGCATGTACTGAACTCACTGGAACCTCATTTGCCTATCACGGTCACCCATGTTTAGGTTAACCCATGTGATTAAAACATGTGAAATCACTCCCAAACCCTCTCACAGTGAGTGCCTTTATAAAATGTGTATTTGATTATTTTTCCCATCTCGAGCCTAAATAATTTTGAAAGATAATGTTATTCTAATAAACATTAAACATATACACAATTTTAAAGAAATACTGTACAAGTTGTATAACTGTGTGATAGATGCTGCATACAAGGTGTTACTTTGTAACCTATGTAACCACTGCCACTTCAAGGTGAGAAATAACTTTGCTCTTAAACAAAATAACATCAGCCTAATTCTGTAGCTAATTTGTATCAAACAGATTTAAACCACTGTTGTGGAGAAGATCCAACAGTTGAATTGCATTAAGCAATTATCAAACTTCATGGAATGTTTTCTTTGCTTCATTTTTAAGTAGTTTGATGGCTTACTCATGATTGTCTGCAGAATTATGATACACACGTTGATAGTTAAAACGTGTTGCAGTTGGCAATTGATCAAATATTTTTTGTTTTTTTTGTAGTGCTGTGAATACATAGTTTTACTGTCACCAAATTAAAATACAACATGAAGTATGAACAATATTTTTTTTTAAATTGGTCCTAGTTCTGATCCTGTGAATATAGAAGATTAATTTAGCGGAAGGTCCCTTACTGAAAGACAACAGGGGAGTCTCATTGCCTTTTGTGAGTTGCAATTCCCAGTGTATTCATCCACCTCTAAGATATTGCAATCAGCTGAATGTACACATAGTACAGAACAACAATTCAAAGAACATAAGAACAGGAACAGGGATTGTGTAGGGATTGATTAGATTGTAACCAACCCAAATATTAACCTTTGGCAATCACAGCTTCTCCGTTTCTGATATCGAGGAATCAAATGTCTTCTTGTGAACGTTGGCCACAAGGCTTCTCAAATCCACACATAAACCACAACACAGTCTATTTCTTCTAGAAAATGTATTGATTGATATCATACTGTGCTAGAGTACTTATAAGGCACATACATCTACATTGCATACATAGATAAGGATGTGCAGATCCATCTATAGCCACACATTTGGAGCATTGATGTGAAGGCAATGGTTATATTCTGTCAATGATGTTGGTCAGGAAAATTGTAAATACACAGGGCAGTGTTCTTTTACTTGAACATATTAAAGTGTGTTACAAAGGTTAAGCTTGGGTATGTCAAAGGCAGATATGTCTGGTGGGAGTACCTTCTAGAAGCTTGATCCTTTCAAAATTACAAGACAATATCTACAATTGCTACAATACACATGTTCATTTTACTTGGAACCGTTCCTTATTTTAAGGATCTTAAGTCAGAACTGATATGTGGGAATGGAACATTCTTTTCTGGTACAAAGGGTGGGGCGTGAGAATGCTTCAAGAAACAATCAAGTAGACCTTATGGGATGTCTTATAAATCACTTTAAATTGTCAAAATTAATATAATAGAATGGTAAAGCACATGCACAGGCATATATGGTTTGAGTGCACACAGTCAGAAATGTCAACATTGGTTACTAGGAGATGGGAACTGCCACACCTCAATCCAGATTCCTGGTAAAGGTCAACAGAGCTGTTCTCAAAAGACGTGCTTCTAGATTATTGAATTGAATTTGCCTAAATCATTTAATTTTGATAGATCTCAAAGATTTCCAGATCTTATCAATGATACAACATCACCCACACAGAATCCACATTTGATTGTTCTTTCTTTCCATTTATTACACATGAGATTTAGTTGGCAAAGGGCCATTTGCAGCAAACTGTGCACAAGGTATTCTCTGTGGATTTAGAGAGAGCACTCTTCAATGCCACCAAACGTCTATGTATCTATGTAGACAAATCTTACAGATAGTTGAGAACCTTCATTTGCTAATGCAGTTAATTGGTGCCATTTTCAAATGAATAAACAGACTGTTATGAGTTTTCACTAAATGTTTTATTCACCTCTACAAAATATAAGTCAGAATGGGGCATATGAGTGGTGAGGTTGCGTTCATCAAATTCAAACTGGAGCTCGATTGAAGAATTATCATCTACAAAGGAAGCATTTTATTTTCAAAATTATCTTTTATTTATGGTAATATGGATGTATTTATTTATTAGGGCCCATAAAATAGATAACACATACACAATATGGAGGATTTCCATCGAATACTTGTCAGTATGTTCATAGGACTGGCATGTTCTAGCATGTTATGCATGGCAAAATCAATGAAAATATCCTATAGAGTTTCTCCATATTATCCAATTGCAGGCATGATACACATAGATTAATTCAACATGGCTCACTTACCTTGTCAAATTATTAGATGCTTGGGGTTTCCTTTATAAGAATACATATTTTCAATGTATATAATCAGAGTGGTTAGATTTACTGAGCTACTACACCCACCTAGAACTGCTCGCCTCAGGAGACTATATTCAACAGCAAAGTCTGCCTGCCCCTTCTCCCCGGAGCAATTTATTTAAAGCGAAACCATTAGGCAGACTCCATCATAAGATCTTTTTTCCTCTCATCCGCCCCTTCTCTGTTCCCTCTTGAGCTGCGGCCAACATCATAATGACCTGAACGTGTGCCGGTGATGATTGAGGAGGAGGGAGCTCTGCTACGAGGGCAGATTCAGGTTCGCTGTGTCGGCAGGCAGTCTATTGTGTACAAAATGAGCCGAACCATCCTCCTTGACTTCCAACTCTCCGTGGGCAGCTCAGCTGCTCTGAAGTCTGATACTTTGATCAACTGCACTGTTCGCAACTCCTGCCGAGTAGAGCTCCTCGGGAGCCATGACACGGTGAACGGCTTCACTCGTTGCCGCAGTGCCATTAAAAAACCTGGAAACATTAAACAGCCTTTTATGAAAAAATGAATAAATGTATGTGTAATATGCAGCTCAGCTGTGGAAAATAAAAAAAAGAGGCTGCTTTACTGGAGGAAATCTCATGTGCCATTTTCTCAATGCAGACTTTCTGGATACCTACCTACCGTAGCGACCTTTTTTTCAAAATTATCTTTTTTCACCTAAATAAAATAATGCATCCAGACCACTAAGCATAATTTCAAACGTCAAAACAAACCATCTGATAGTGATGACCTCATGCATCTGAAATTGAATTAAATCATCGGACACAATCCATGATCATCATCTGTGTCTAAATGACCTAACAAAATTTCAAGAGGGATTGTTGTCTTTCTGGCATCATTTTTGAAAATGTTATCATATTTTGAAGGCATTAGGAAAGCATGTGCTTGTACATATATTTTGAGGTAAACCAATAAGACCTTACAGTAGTTAAGCTTTTGGTGAACTGTTATTTCCTACTTCCCTCGGTCAAAACCAAGAAGAACAAATTGCCAATTCTAGGGGATGCTAGCAGATAGATAATGACTTTTCAGCACCTCCGTACTATAATATATATATATACTTCCTTTGTTCTACCACTTGGGGGTCATGAATAATCTTCCAAACTAAATGTATGCTATTTTTTAACTTGACTTTGGTTTGAATATATATTTAACAAAATTAGGGAACATCCTATGTTTTGATTAGAATAAGTAGGATTCTAGATCAAAATCATCACTGCCTTTTTCAATAAATAAAAACAGTTTATCCAGATATGTGAATGCAATTAAGGGGCACACCTTCCCGAATGTAGTTTGAGGTGTACAATTCATGATGGCAATGAAGCCATTTGGGTTCCCTGCAGTGTACTGGGATATGATAAATGAACTAAAGAACACGTCCCCATGTCCAGTGAATATCACCAAGGGAATAAAATAAAGCACCCTACATGGTAACAAAGGTGCTGAAATGTATGTACTGGGATTCCTGGTAGTTGAAAATATAAAAGAATACAATCCTCTACCTAGTAGAGAAATATCCCTCTTGCAGCTTAGAATATACAGACCAAACTATTGGTTTCACATTGGTCATGCTCAACACAAATAATTTTGAGTGATATCCTTAGAAACATGTCGGTGACAAGTATAAAATCCAATTTAAAAAAATGGGTTAATTGTGTTACCCCTGTCATATTATCATGAAGCTTCTGTTGTCCCAACTTACATGTATGTTCTTTTTGAGATTTGTTTTATACTTATATTTACTGACAGACAAAAGGCCCAATCTAATGGGCTATCCACCTAGAAAGTGTGCATTGTATAGTATGGGGTTTTACATCACAGAACCTTGTCATACAGCATTGATAGCACAAATTGGAAAGATGGTTTCTTATAGTTTTATTCTAGAACCTGTTCACTACAGAACGCTAAGAGGAACTTGAGGATGACTGACTGTCGCTTGGTGCATTTCTCTGGTAAACTGATGTTTATGGCATTTTGCTCTATCTCTGTGCCACTGTAAGGGGATATATTGAGCAACAATTCACTTTGGAGTGGCTTGAAGATAATTTAACAAGGATCTGTGCTGCTATTGGGCAGAACCATTGTTCGGTACCCATTATTAGCAGACTAGACTTGTTCAAATAAACTCCTTGTTTTGGTGTTGAACTCATTGTTTTGGTGGCATAGGTCTAGATAGCAGGGAGGTCTGTAAGCAAGGTGGATAGTCTGAATCGTTCTATTTTTCAATTAGCTACATTAAAGTATTTCAAAACCTGAAGACAGAACATGCCCACCCAGAGCAACCCACTGTTGCAACTTATTCCAGGGGATATGTCTCCCTATCCCAAGTCCTTCTCACATTCAACGTAATCCAAAAACCCTAAGGGCATTAATCTTCCATCGGAGTATCTAACTCACGGTACAACACCTGCTATACTCCCCTGCGAGATTCCTTATCTTTACACAGTCACTACACATCAGAATCCTTAGGGCATGGATGTTCCTTGGGATTCATTAATTCACAAAATACCTGCTATACTCTCCTGCCAGGTTGCCTTTCACATTCACTACAGTTCACTTCACCCACTTGGCTTTGCCTCGTATACTCTCCTGCCAGGAATTTCTTTATCATCATCAACTTTATTTCGGTTAATCAACCATAAAAGTACATATAAATAAAATGGACAATGGGCAAAAAGATTAATTTAAAAGATACAATAAATTAGCTTCAATACAACCATCCTGCCACCGTTAATGTGTCAATAAAATACAAAGCAATACATCTTTCAACAAAGGTAAAAAGGTGCAACAGCATAGATATATTTGATATAAATGAGTCAATTATCATGACAGTAGATAAAACAATGGAGGAGAGTCATCAGGTTGCAGTCTCATGTTCTATATCATAGTAATCTTAATTAATACCTGGCAGTTGGGCTTGAAACTTAGCTCTTAATATCCAAGCCCTGTGGATATAATTTGCAGTTGGTCTGACAACATTAATGTCCGGACACTGACCCAAGAATCTCACAGTGCTAGCTGCTTGCCTAATCTTAGCGGCTCTCCAAAGAGGGGTCAGATACATTTGTCTCAGGCCTGCAGAGCAGCTACAAAATAAAAAAAATGCATGACTGTCTTGTTGCCCTTCTTGCAGAGTGGGAAAATGCTCTTGTTACCAGGTAGCCATTCTTTCATAAGAGCAGCCACTGGTAGAATTACCAATCAAAAACATAGATATAGAGCCTTTTCAGAAGCTGGGAAAATCAGATCAAAATATAGTTTATAACCGCTTTATGCCTACATTTCGAGACAGCTGGAACCCACTTTTTATGCAGTATACTCTCCTGCCAGAAGCTTCTTTATGTAGCTCACTATATACACACTTGCCTTCCCCTGGTATACTCCCTTGCGAGGTCTTTTAAAATTAATTTTATTTCAATCTTTTCTTCCACACTGTTTTGCCCCTGTGAATTTTCTAATGTGGCTATGGTTCCCAGATCCTTTTTCAAAGACTTCTTATTTTGTACTCAAATGTCCCAGAGGATCTATTCCCCTACTCAGTCTTTCCCCCATCACTCACACTGTATTGCCTTTGGTACGTGTTACAGCTGCCAAAGTGCACCAGCAGCCCTGTCCCTCTCAGCAGGCTCACCGGTTCTCAGAAGCAGATTCGGGGTCCCTTGCGTCTCCGGTGTGAGTCTCTCGCTTGGCGTCACATCTTTGGAGCACACCTCTGGCTTCCCACGGCAGCTTCTTCTCTTCTCAATGGCAGAGCTTCGACCCATGAGCTTCCGTGAATGCTGTTCATAGGCCTCACAGTACTGCTCTCTGATATTGCCAAATACTGTCAGTACAATTGTTAAGTTTTTGAAGTGTATAGTGGCAATATATCATGAGAGAATATCCCTAAAAGGGAAATGGGGATATTGTACGTCACCTGATGATGTCATGTCATCCCCCTGAGGGTTCCATGCCCCCATGTGGTCCTCCCTCAAATAGCCACCCCCAGGCTCTTGATCAGTTAGCGGCTGCCATCCCCTGGCCACATGAGGAGGGGCTATATCAGAGAAAGGAGTGATGACATCAGATTCATCACAATACATAAAGTACTTGAGTACTTATTGCACATAATTAGACATTTTTTAATGAATCACACCTAAATCCATAAAAAAAGAAAAAACATTTAGGGTTAATTTCTCTTCTTAATACGTTAATCCAAATTCAGCAATGTACTTCTCCATGATTTTGGGTTACATAGCAATGTTGGAAGTTTTTAAAAATTATAAAAAGAGAAACTTTATGTTCGGGCTAATTTATTTCACCACTGAGCTGTTCAATATATTTTTAGAACTTGAGAACCTAGTGTGGGGAGTATCCCCCTTTTCCACTATTCTACTCTGATAGACTCCTTGCAAACACTGGTTCTGTCTCCTAGAGGTTGGCACGCCCTTTTTCACACCCTTTTTCACACTCTTCCACTACTTTGGTTCCTGGACCTTCAGTCTTATTGCTTCACAGTGGAAAACCGGAAGGGACGAGAGCAAGGTAACATAGACTTTCTCGCCCAGTTTCCCTGTGAAGCAACCTGGTCCAACCCTCATAGGGGAAGGGTATGTGGGAAACCTGAGGGGTTCCTCACACCTACTCCCCATGGTTCCTCTTCTCAGGTGACCAGGGAAAGGTCATTGCTTTTGGATCCTGACTGTGTGGGTGGAGAAGCAAGGGAGGATCACCTGGTGGCGTGTCCCTGGGAGTGGCATGAGGGCAACCTTAGGTGAGACATGATGGGCCTCATCAGGGGTTGGGCAGAGCAGCAGAAATGCAGCAGTAATGCTATTACAGCCACATTACCGCTCGCCAAATCCCGGGTTTGCGCAGAATGTTGGGGGCTCAACTCCATTGGCTCCATTGCCTTATGACAATTCAGGATGCAGTGCTAATAGCACCAGACCGAGTTGCAGTAACAATATTTGTGTTGGCAGTATCCCAGCGTGTTTACCACCGGATAGCGATAAGGTTGTGATGAAGCCCGGTATCTCCCATTCTCTTATCAAAATTAACCCTCGGTTCCTACAAGCTTTATAGGATATTGTCAGCCTCACACTGTTAATTCAGATAAATGTCAGCCAAATACCAAAGTGAGGAGAAGACAAACCAGAGTTGTGAATAATTCCATTTATGCAACCACCCCCAAACACCACTCTGATACTGAGAAGAAGAAGAGGGCTATGGACGAGTTCAAATGGAATAGCCAGACATGTACCTTTTACTATGGTCAGGCAATTGGACCACCAATAACCACCACTTAGTAAGCACAACAGATGTAAAAATGTGGGCAGTTCACAAGAGAGAGGGACGCACAGCAGGTTGGAGCATGGAGCTGGCTGGAGCTGTAATCTGGTGAATCAGAGAGATAGGAGTAGGAGACATGAGTGTGGGAAGACGTGTCAGGCAAGGACCAGAGGCCTTGCAGCCAAGGCAAGCCCACAGAAGGTTGGGAAGTCCTACACCGTCAGTGTCGGGTGCAAGCGGGTACTGTGGGGTGCCAAAGCAGTCCGGTTGCCATGAACCTCCGGGAGTTCAAGTGGCACTCTCCCTAAACTTCGCGAGAGAAGAGAAGAGAACATGAAAGCTGGAAAGGTACAGCGAGGAAAGGAACAAAGCCGAGATGAACTGCCAGCAGAAACCGGTGAGTGCAGATGGGAAATGTTCATACCCGGGTGCTCTGAAAACCTGAAATAAGCCTTTCTTGAATATCTAACATCTTGGAAAGCGTAATAAACACTATTGAATATTGAAGCCAGTGCTTATAATCTTGAAATTAATTGAAGGTGGTTTCAATGGTGAAACATATGAGTTTTGAATACTGAAAGAACTGAAAGCATTATTGAATACCTTACAGAATAAAAGGAACATTGAAGTATGATTGAATAAGCATTTGGGAATGCTGCACACAGACAAAACAAATAATGAGGATGTTGTGAGTGGAATAAAAGCAATGTTGTGCAGGCGGCAAATGCCACAGAGTGAAGTGATTGAAATACAAGTTTTGGCAAAGCATGTCAAATCTCAGGAAGCTTATGAGGAGAGAATCAAGTATTGGCACAAGCCAAGTGGTCTAAGAACTACCAGTATTGGCAAGAGCCAGAGAAGTATTGAAAGTGTAACGAGGTCAATGGTGACCAAACTAGCCATGATAAAGTTTTGGAAGGAAATAACCCTGATACAAGAAATACTCTTCACTTTCAAGAGGAAGCAGTGGACAATTGTTGAGAAAGGGTATCAGTGCATGATTTTTATTGGGAGGACCATGTGGTCTGTAAACTGTATCTAGACCGAGGGAATCCTTGTATGGGAGCAGTATTAAAGAACAATAGCCAAGAAAGGGGTATCCGCTGAATGACTTGTAATGGGTGGACCATGTGGTCCGACAACAGCTCCTAGACTGAATGCCCTGAATGAAAAGCAAATAAAAGGAGGAGTCAGGAGCGTTAATATCACAAGGAGCAAGTCAATGAAAATATACATTGAACGACTGGTGGTGTAACAGACTTGCATTGGTGAACTAGAGAAATAACCCATGGTAAGAGGGTTGGGGAGGATCCCAATCCTTTGAGAACTGTTTTGTTTTGAACTGTGAACCTTCTATCTGGAACTTGGGGAAGGGAATCCCAAGACATTGAGGAACTGTCTTGGACTTGGAGAAGGGCACACCAGGATTTATTGTGGAACTGTCTTGAAATTGGGGAAGGGAACTTCAAGAGTTCTGTGCAACTGCTTTAAACTTGTTAAGGGGAGCTGAAAAGTAAGCCAGAAGTCGTAAGAAGCTCAAAACGTTATTTGGAACACTATTTCTTTGTGTTTCTGCCATCCCTACAAATTGGGCCTCATTATAATGTTGGCAGACACGGTATGAACATTGCTAGCAAGGCACCGGCACCATTCATTCCATGCCGCCGAATTACCAGTTCTCCTCGCGGGTGCCTGCTAGCCCACCAGGTCTGACCTGGCGGGCTGTGCGGCACCCGCGAGCATAACTCGTAATTACATCAGCACCGGTATCAACGGTGCCTGTGCAACCATGCTCCCCACCCCCATTCTGCCCATAGGCAGAATGGGGATTGGGAGCCCGGCAATACCGCCACCCGTGAATGGGCAATTACCCGCCCATTCAACTCGTAATGGGCCAGTTATTGCCCAATCGCGGGTGGTGGTGGCGGTAGCAGGTTTGGCGGTTGCCGTGCCTGTAAAACAGGCATGGCTACCACCAAACTCGTCATGAGGCCCATTGTTTAGCTTTGTTTGTTAGGGCAAGTATAGATTTTGGTCACAGACAGACTTTTATGTTGAACGTTCTGATTCAGACTTTCCTTGTTTTCTTCAGGTAGGGAAATCCAACTTTAGCATAGGGCAAGTTAGGCCTTCAACATCCTGATATTTAAGTTAATAAAACCTTTTTTTTTTTAATTTTGAATCCGTTTTTTTGTGTCTTGCCTTCATAATAACCCGTTGCTATGGCATTGCAGGGGCTTATATGTCAGCAAACCACTATAAATGGTGAGAAAGAATGCACAAAAATACATATGAACAAAAAAGAGCAAAATATATTATTTGAGCCAAAATCTTGAGGAGGAACCCTGCCATTTACCAACTCAAAATAAGATTGCATTGCTAGCCCAGATGAGAAGTATACTTCAGGAAATTGGAAAGGAAATGGATTAATTGATCCTGGATCATAATTCCCAGATGTCATGCTAATTCTGAAGGAAACTCTCATTTAATTTATTTATATAGCACCTTTCACCCAATTGCTTCACATGCAGACAACCGGTACAACATGTATGCATCAGTTAAGAAAGAATGACAAGGAAAGGAAGCCATCTTTGAGTTTAGATTTAAAGAGAAGGAAACTGTACAGGGGTCGAGAAGGCAAAGAGAGAGTATTCCAGTGCTTAGGAGTCAAAAGGGAGAAACAACAGAAGCGATATGGGGCAGAGGGAGAGAAAGGAAAGGCAAAGAGGAAGACAGATTGCAAGCCCAAAGCACGTAGACGAGAGTTGAAAGAAACAGAAGTGGGGAGGAGCAAATTCATAGAGGCATTTAAAGACAAGGCATAGAAAGTTGGAGAGAAGTCAGGCATCAAAAGATTACCAAAGGAGATGGTTCAGAGCAGTGGAGATAGAGTACCTAGGACAGAGAGAACAAAGAATACAAATAGAGGAAGAGTACATAGAATGAAGAGGAGCGAGTCTTTAGGGAGGGAGACCCAGGAGTAGACAGGAGTTGTAGAGAAAATGAGAAAAGACTAAAGAGGTGATAAGAAGTTTAAAAGCATGGAAAGTGAGAAAGCAGCAAGCCTTCCAAATATAGAAAAGAGTTGCCAATGACAAGAGCATGACATTGAGAATATGTGAGAGCAGAAATACAATGTGAGGACAAAGTGGGGGCAGAGGAAGTCAGAGGGAGGGAAGTTGGGAAAAGAAATAGAGGGGATTTAAGGGGGATGAAAAGTAGAAGCAGGAAAGAAATAGACCTCAGTTTTAGAAAAATGAAGGTGTAAAAAATGTGAAGACATACAGGATTGGATGGACAGAAGACAGGCAGAGAGAGATGATTGGATCGAGTAGATTATTGGATCGAGTCTGTGAAGGAGCAACAGGAGAGGAAGATTTCTGAGTCATCTGCATACACATGGTAATACAAAGCATGTGCAGAGATGACAGCCCCAGGAGGAGAGGGAACATAGAAGAGGACCGGCCAGAGCAAGGCACAGAAAAGGTGCAGTCAGTAAAATAGGACTAAAACCAGTCCAAGATAGATTCACGAAATCCAGGAGGAGAGAGAGAGGAAAGGAGGATAGAGTGGTCGAACGTATCAAAGGTGGCCAAGAAATCAAGAAGAACAAGAAGATAAGACAACTTCTGAAAGTGAGCAGAAAGGAGGGATTCAGTTGCAGCCAGCAGTGCAGGCTCAGCACAATGAGGTCAGACTCCAGATTGGAAGGAAGGAAGGACTAAGTGCAGGTTAATATAAGAAGAAACTTGTGAATAAGCAATGCACTCCAGTAGCTTAGAGAGAAAATATAAGGGAGGAATATGACACATTTTAGAACTGACAGAGGGGTCAACCAAGCTTTTTTTTTTTTTTAATTGGAAAGAATGGAGGCATGCTTGGAAGAGGAAGGGCAATTGGAAGAGGAAAGCACAGAATTCCCAATACATGGACACTGTAACAGAGTGTGTTGCCAGGCCCTCAGGGTATCTAGTAGGGTGACCAAAGAGGCATTGTTCCTCTTTAAGCTAGTGGATCATAGGTGTGGGAGTTGTATGGTGAGGATACAGATCTCTCTGACAGTGTCCATGCCAGGATAAAGGAGAGTCACATGATAACAGTTAAGCAGATTGTGTCCCAAAGGATAAGAACTCCCAACTAACTGAATTGGAAACTGTGTGGGGCTATTAATAGAAGATTCTTGACATGCCCGAAAAGGAGAATATTTAGTATCTGCCAAAAAGGAGTTAATGGAGACTTCTGTTTAAGAAAGTTGAACATTTTCAAAAGTTCATGAGAGGTGCATTATATCCAGTGCCTGCTCAGGGACTGCCCATGGACATCGGAGGCGCTGTTCATTTTAAACAGCACTTTTCCTTTTAAGACAGCAGGGCCCCACCACCCATCCTTGGAATATTCAAGCAACACATCAGCTGTTCATTTCCATGAGGCACATGCCCTAGATAGCTCTGAAATTGATGGCACATCTGAAAATGTTCTCAGCATGCTTACTTTCACATAAAACACCCATGGGTAATGGGCACATCTCCATAGACCTTGAACTCCATGAGGAACCTGCATCAGTGAAGGAAAGAACAGGCAGATCCAAAAGGGTGTGTCATCCATTTATAAGTCTCCCCCCCCTCGCTCCCAAAGCCTCAAACCATGCTCAGGTGAAGACAAAATCTCATTCCCTTCCATAGATGCAGACCGTCACAGAACGCCCAACCATAGGGGAGCGAGGCAGTGGAAGTGGTTGGATCACAAGCTGGTGGCCAGAGTGTGGTGGAGGTTGGAGAACTACATATGAGTTTGAAGAAAGTTGGAAGGAGAAGGGGTTTGCAGGAGGTTGGTAGGAGAAATAGTCTGAAGGCTCTTAGAGGGAATACGCACATGAAATAGCTTTTAGAAGAGGGTAGGAGATACACTATAAGCAGGAGCTTTTTGGAAACATCAAGGCTTCATTGGCAACTTGAGGAGTTTGGTTGGGAATGTTAGGAGGAGGTTGGTTCAAAGAAGCAGGCGGTAGATTGGAGACACTCAGAGGAGGTTGTAGGAGGACATCAAGTAGGTAAGGTTCAGAAGGCACAATAGAGCATGATCAGCGCAAGGCAGGTGGTAGTGTTATGGCCCCAATCTGAAGAGGCCAAGCCCACAGTGGGAGGAGGAACAAGTATGATGCCTGGTGTTGAGGAGGAGCAGGAATAGAGAACTGGTGAAGAAGAGGTTAGGGTATTGGGGGAGGGATGTGTCAAGGCTCTTTCATATCTACCTGTGGAAACTGGGGATGGCTTGCCAAGTTGGCTCTGTCTCAACCTGCCGGAGAAAGTCAACAACTAGCTGCATCTCTTGGCTGGGACCCAGTGACATCTACAAACTCTATAGGATGCATCAGAGTCTGTGAAATCACATGCAAAGCTCAAGATAAGCAGGAAGAAACACCTCGAAAGAATCCCAAGGCTGAAAATGGCACAGAAGACTCGAACCCCTGTGAACATTGTAGGACATTCCACCCTTTTTAAACTTTCTGATGAGAGAATATCATACACCCCGAGATTTAAAAATATATATATTTTGAGTTTGACCCAGCAGAAGTATTTAACAAAATCTGTTTGTACCACAGATGTTTTTGTTCAGCCTTCTTATAGGTCCCATCTGACTATAGGTCATCACTTATGGGAAGACCATATAACTAATTCCTCAGTGATGTATTATAGTGCAATCTTGGTACTTGGCAGCAAGCAACAGCATTGAAAAGTATTCACAAGAGTCTAAAAAGCTTCCAGATCGAAATTAAATGTATTTGACCTAAAAGCTGATTGAAAAGACCATGCCTTTCTGTCATGTTGGTGCATGTGTTCTACTAGCATGGTGGAATGTTGATTAATATCCATTTCTGTCCTGTGTATCACCACAGACATTGCTTGTTTATTCTCAGAGTTAGGAAACCAAATATTAGAACATAAAGAAGGCATTTTGTTAGCTGATAATCCTGAAAGACCAATTACATGTAAATGAATTATTTAGATTCAGAAAAATAGCCCTAAAGATATGAATATTGAGGATGTTAAAGTGATTTGGCTTTTGTTTAATATAGCAAAGGTGCAATTTATTTGGTGTTTTTTAATTGAAGAAGCATTTGTTTAATTTGTTTAGTACATATTATCGGAAGGTAAGGTCACATTATGTGTACAAATGCTTTCACTCTAGCCTTTGATGGATGGATTTAATTGAAAGGTTCTGTTTTGATATGTCTTATGATGATCCCAAAGTTTTATGGACTTTCTAATGTACAGCAAACTCAGGATTTATTAATTGATTTAAGAAATGAAACGTTCTGTTTTAGCAAAGGGAGTGTTATCATTCCTAAGCAGTAGCATTGCTGTAAATGGCTGCCATTTGAATGTGATGGGGATTTAAAGAATATTAGAAAACAATGATGAACTTGCAGGTCTTTGGTCTACTATGAGTATGCTTTTTAATAGTGTCTACAACACTGCAAAGCAAAGGCGATCCTTGATACATTTCGTTTTAGCTAAATGAAGATTGTCCATTGACAAGAGAAGTTACAAGTCTGACTTAGATCATTCGGTTTGAATGTCCTAATTTTAAACAGGAGTTTTCTCAGTGAGTTTTCTCAGTGAGTATGCAGCAATAATGAATTAACTTTTGGGCTCACAGTGAAGGACTAGTTAGACATCAGCACTCCGCTGCCATTCTGGAGCACTACATTTCTGTATATTATTACTACATTAAGCATCAATATTGGATAATATTAACATATTTCTTGATATATATGTTGGCCAATAGTTTTATCAATGTTGAATTTCCAAATAATAGCATTAATGTTCTATATGTAATTTATGAAAACAAACGCTAAATAATCATTAACCAGATTGTGGGAACAATGATATTGTAATTCTGAAAGATTTGTTGCCAATAAGTAATAAGTATATTTGTCATCATATCTTATTTACCAACCATTCTATTCTGTATTGTTGTAAATAAGTGTGCTATAAATCAGAAAAAAACATGTATGCATTTATTGCTTACATGACAGTGTACTGCGAAGAGTATTCATATTATTAATTAGTCAATGATTTTTTCAAGTGATATTTGCTGATTGTTCTGAGTTGTTCCTTAATTACATACAATCATTTTAGAGTTAAATATGCATGATGGAAAAGGAAAATAAACATAAATGTTCCATTTGCGAGTCAGCTATGTTGCAGGAATGAGTGCTGGGTAAGGCAGTGAGTGTTAATAGCAAACTATGTGATGCATTAGTCTACACATAGTAATAGACTAGACAAGATAGTTCCTAGAACATGTAGAGATGAAATAATTAAGAAAATATGAAAAACTAGAACAGGGTAATGATCTTTCTTTACCCGCGCATTCCATTTGCTTCAGTCAACACAGGAACATATTATCACGTGCAACATTTCACTTGTTAATCATTCAAAACATAATTAACACATTATTATTGAATGTCATTCTTGCTTCAAACTATATTAGCTGAAATTTAAGTAGTGAATACTGCAGCATTCTTTTTTCACATGTTATACAAAACTGTAAGTCAATACAAAGTCAATACCCACCACAAGGAGTTCTGCACCTTCAAAGATTCCCGCCCGCAATCTTTCACTGACCTCCAGTGCTTAACTGAGCCCAGCAGAGTATGCTGAGCACCGATTGGCTATGGATCTGACCTTAGCCACCTGTCATGAGCCGGTAGGCAAAGCCGGCCCACTCCGACCAAGGCCCAGGGAAACAAGGCCAATACCTGTACTAGCCTGTCCCAGCTGTCCTCGCCATTCGCCCAGAACCTGTGTCCTTTTTCTGGTCCACCACCCCTGTGACCATCAGCACCGTGTACTGAGACCTCGCCAAGACTAACTGCCACTGACTCTTTGATACAAACATGTCGCCGTAAGTCTAGTAATTCTATTATTGATTACTTGCGCTACACTGCCTTTTTTTACCTATGCTCCAGTATCTACCTGTGCTATCTATTAGTATATTAGTAGTATCTATGCTCCAGTAGAGTTTAGGTTTGCTCTGCACTTTATGCTTGTCCTCATATTTGTTCATTAGAAAGAACTGTAAAGGTGTAACTTACTGTCTGCGAGCCACAATATTGTCCACCATGATTATAGCTCGAGCAAAGCGCAATGCCTCGATTATAATCTGCATCTAGCCTAGAACTGCCTCCCACCTAGCCTATCTGAGTAAGGTTTCTCATCATAATATTCACCGTAACCTAATTGCATATTATGCCTACCTTGTATACAAGTGATGAAACTGCATTTTGTTGAACATTTGGCAAACCGCATTTAGCCCTTCTGCTTGAACTGCCTCCCAGTATTCTGCTAGCCAAACTCTATGACTTGCCTACTGTGCTGAAACTGCTGTATCCTGTAGTACATTTGGCAAAACCACATCTAGCCCCCCTGCTAGAACTATTTTCTGCACTCACACAGCTGAACTATATGATATGCCTATGTTGCTCTGCCCTAGGCCACATCTGCCATTTTGAGTGTACCTATGGTCGCTTATAGGCCACATTTGCCCTCTTGACTGTGCCTCTTGATGTTCATAGTCCACATTTTACCATGCTCCTTACCAGGCTTACTTACCACTGTGAACATATGCATGTTAGCGCATTGCATTGCCCACTACGATCTGTGACTACAGCACTTGACTCTGACTATTGCCTAGCCTATTGCCTAGACTATTGACTAGCCCAGTAGCGAAGTTAGAACCTCTGAATAGTTGTTTTACCCTTATCCTAGTCCACTGTGCCCTAATCGAGTGACCGCCTACTGTGCCAGCCTTAGGATCCTGTGCTCTCAACCCACTTATCTATACGACACATTAAATAGTACTATATCCTCAACTCTAGCAGAATGCATTTTAGCACAGCCCTATTAACATACGCCCCACTGCTGTTATTACAGTTTATACTGGCAACTATGGACCAATTTAAACATGCACCCTGCCCAACTCTCCACAGAAACTCTAGGCTTCGCGCTAGACTCTCCACCCTCTACGAACCGCAGTTACCTAGCAATGCCTATTTGAACTGCTGTACCATACCTAAAAACCATACTAGGATCTCAACGCAACCTAAACCACAATTACCTGCTAGCACTTTAATGAAAGAACCCATCCCGGTTACTTCTAACACCAACTGTCTACCTAAAACTACCTCCATAACAGGAGCACTGATCAATGCTAGATCAGTCGTGGCCCACGCCTCTGAAATAGCCGACCTCCTTACCTTAGATAACCTTGACCTCCTAGCAGTCACAGAAACCTGGCTACATGACGCAACAGGTCCAGCCCTCTCCCTTGCAATACCCAAAGAGTACCAACTACTATGACTAGACCGCTCTAACGCCAGAGGTGGTGGCTTAGCCATCATTGCCAAATCCAACCTGAATGTAAGGTTAACAACACTGCCCACCTTAAAATCCTGTGAAATCCTGGCCGCTAAATTATCGATATCCCCATGCCAAACCCTAACTATTTATCTCATTTACAGGCCACCAGGGCCCTTAGGCCTTTTCGAAGAGGAATTATCCAGCCTCAGAGGGGGCGACACAAAAAAGTAATCCCAGACAATGGTCCTTGGCGACCTTAACCTAGGTCTTAACGACCCAAATGACAAACAAGCGCAAGCCATCGCTACCATGCTTGAAGGGCATGGCCTCACCCAAAAAGTCCTCACCCCCACCCATGACAAAGGGAGAATACTAGACTGGGTAGCCACTTCCAACTGCCCTACTACTATCACTAAAATTACACCCCAGCCTTGGACTGACCACTTCTTCATCAATTTCTACTTAACACTTAAGATGTCCACAATTGAAAAATCAATGGCACCATCTGTTCCTACTAGATCCAGAAAAAACATCACACCAGACAATATCCTACCCCTGCTCCTCCCAACCATCAATGCCTTTCCGTTTGATTCTGACCCAGACACCATGGTTAAAATATACAACAACACCATGGCCATAGCCATGGACACCATCGCCCCACTGAAAAACTGTAAAAGTAAACAACAATCCCACCTTAATACTTGGTTCACCCCCCATCTAAAAGAACTGAGACTGGAAAAAAGGAAGCTTGAAACTGTATGGCAACACTCCCCTACAGCTGAAAATAAACTTAAAACTCAAACTGTGCGCTACGAATTATAAGAAAGCAATCATCCAAACTAAAAAAGGAGTCTATAACGACCGAATTTCCAAAGCGTGCTCCAATACAAAGGAACCATTCACAATCTTGCGAGAACTTGAATCCCCCACAACACCACCTGATAACGTACCCAAAGACAAGCAATGGTGTACCAATATCCAAAATGCCCTCACAAATAAAGTAAAAACACTACAATCAAAAATTGCTATAAAAAAGCCTCGCTCCCTCTTAGTGAAATTCTCAGCATGCCCACGCTCAAACCTAGCCTAACACCCTTCAAATTCTCTAAAGTTTCCACTCATGAAACGGAAAAAATCATTGCCTCACTAAAACCATCCAATTGCAAAGGAGATTACTGCCCGGCCCAGATAATCAAGGATGCCGCCAGAGACCTTGCCCCCTTCGTCACTAAACTCATCAATGCCTCCTTCTCATCCAGCACCATCCCAAGTAGCTTAAAAGAGTCCTGGGTTCTCCCCCTGCTTAAAAAACAAACCTTAGACCCCTCCATCCCCACCAACTATAGGCCCATCACTACTCTCCCTTTCCTCCTGAAGATAATTGACAGAGTGGCCTATCTCCAAATCCAAAAATACCTGGAGACCAACAAACTCCTCGGCATTCGTCAATCAGGCTTCAGACCGCAACACAGCACTGAGACCGCGCTTATAGATCTCAAAGCCCAAATTGACGAGCTCAACGATAAAGGAAATACAGCTATGCTACTCCTCCTTGATCTGTCGGTGGCATTTGACCTAGTGGACCATGCGGTACTCTGCAAACACCTAGCATCAGCTGCCCACTTCTCAAGTGAAGCCATAGCCTGGATCCAATCCTTTCTCGACAACAGAAGCATGCAAGTCTTCTCCACCTTAAACTCTGCAGACCCTATCCAGACAACATGTGGAGTCCCACAGGGCTCTTGTGTCTCGCCAACGATGTATAATATCTTCACTAAACCTCTATTCGACAAATTGGACAGACTGGTGTCACCTACACAAATTATGCAGACAACACCCAGATCCTCATCCCCCTTTCGGGTAATTTCACTACGGATACAGCTTTAGTAAACAAAATGTAAACCTTCATTCAGGCATGGATGGCAACCCATGGCCTCTGCCTGAATGACGAAAAAACAGAGATCCTCATTCTAGGCTCACCCAACAACCTAAAAAAACTCGATTCCAACTACAGCTCCTTCAATATCGATGGCAATATAATCCCCGTCGCCAAAGAGGTGAAAACCCTCAGTTTCTATTTGGACTCCACCTTGTCCCTAAGGAAACAAGTGAACTCCCTGGCCGCATCCACAGCCTATACCGGTAAACTCATTAAAGCATGCAGACCCTTCCTCTCACCAGCTAGCTGCATCATCCTAGCCAATGCACTAATCCTCTCAAAACTGGATTACTGCAATGCACTTTATGTAGGCACAAATAAATACATCATCAATAAACTTCAAACCCTACAAAACAACACGCTCAGAACGGCCCTGAACCTCCCAGCTAGAGAGCACATCTCGAATGTGTGGAGAAAATGCAACTGGCTAAAAATTAGTGATAGGATCACCTTGAAAATTGTCGCACTAACATTCAAATGTCTGAACAATGCAGCCCCCCCATACCTTAGGGATAGAATAATAAGAAAAACCACTGCACAACCAACCAGAACAGCCAACTCTTTCTGCCTCCAAACCCCTAAATTCCGACAAAAAAAAACAGGAAGTAATAGCTTCCCTGTGCAAGCAGCCCAGTACTGGAACACCCTACCAGTTGAACTAAGAAGGGACCAGCCCTACAACAGCTTCAGGCACCATAACCGCACCTGGCTTTGACACAACGACCTCTGAAACCGGTGACCCTGAGCATTGTGATCTGATGACACACGTACCCCTCCACTCTTACATGTAAAATGTACATAATGTAATTACTGTATACAATTTATGTTACCAACAGCCTGTAATATGCAACCTGTAACCAAGTTCTAAGCATTCTTGTTATTCTGTGCGCCCAGCTACCTAAGGGTTTTCTGGCGCCCTATAAATATACAAACAAACAAACAAACAAAGAAGCCTGCTTCCTTTAAATTATTATAAATTGAATTATAAGTAGTGAAATACTGAACACACATTTCTTTTTCATAGATCACACAAGCAAATAATAAGCCCAGGCAAAGAATCCTGCTGATCTGTGGTGCTGTGGGATGCATCAACCCACTCATACAAGGCCTGCAACAGTACTTTGCATTGCTGGCCGCAGAAACATCAGAATGGCCACTGGAAAGCATGCTGCTTGCTCAAAACCATCCATAAATGTGCAGTAAAAATCTGAAAGATAGGCTGCCATCTGCTTTTGCCTATCTTAGTGAGCACAGGAGATCACTGCCTAAAACCACCATTGGGCCATCCACAAAGCAGCCTGAAACCACTTGGAAAAAGCAATGCTGGTTGCCAAAAGCAACACAGAGCTGTTTGGGAATTCATTTTCTTGATTGTCAAAATGTGCTAAAATCTTGGCTCACAAATCACCAAAAAGATCCAACCTTCCTGTTGGGTGTTACACATTATTATACTGCAAGAAATCACATCAACACAATGTCAGCAAGAATCATATGCTATTAAGCTAAATCCCCTTTTAAAGATACTGATGTAAAGACAGCTGTCAAAAATGGGTGCAATACCGGTACTCACCACTACCAGAAGCCGGCGTTTTAAAACCATATTCTTTAATAAGTTGAACATGGAACCCAAACTATGCCAAAGAAGAGAATTCCATCAAAATGCCATGTAGAGTGCCACACAGTGATTTCATTGTTGAAAAAGACTTGATTTAAAGATATGTTGCTTATTGTGAGTTTATAAATGTTATTTTCTACAAGGAGCTATGTTGTAATTGACTAGAAGGAATCTGATTTAATTAAAACTTCAAGAGGACTTCTGTCCATGGGAACCCTTCACACCTTGTCCTTCCTAACAACAGGAGAGGATATCGCATGGACATTTTAATTAGAACTTTTGTGAGAGGAGGAGATTTCCCTGCTGGTAGGAGGAAAGAGACAATAGACTCTTTCAACTGAATATAATATGCTGATTTGGGTGTGCCTGGTCAACAACTCCTGGCAGGAAACAAGACATGTGACCTCTGAGTCAAAGCCGAGCTTCTGGGGGCGGAGACAAACCGTAGTGTGTATTGAATTGAAAGCAAATGTATGTTTTATGAAATTGCTTATAACAAATTTCACCAAGCTGACAGAAATGTCAAACTTTGAGATTCTTAAAATGACAAATTCACTCACAGTTCAAGACTAAGCTGGACGTCATGCGATGTTCTGAGACCAAACTCAGGGATTTATTAATATTGCAGCTATAGTTTTTTTTGCTATGAACATAAGAACTTACAGTAATATGCCCGCGGAGGATCTGCATGCATGTATCAAATTTGGTGCAGAACCCATATTGCAAAACCAATCAAAATCACAAATAAGTTGTCATTTCTGAAACAAAGCTCCTAAGAAGATCAGAGTTGGACAAGAATGTACCTTAAGTAATCTGTGATGTGTGTATGTATTAGGGCTCAGATAGATGAGCTGAGAGATCAGGGTAAGGTGGCACTACTGCTACTTCTTGATCTCTCGGCTGCTTTCGACCTGGTCGACCACCAGATCCTATGCAACCACCTTCAAAAAGCTGCCCACTTCTCTCAAGAGGCAACTGACTGGATCCAATCCTTTCTAAATAACCGCACGATGAGAGTCTTTTCCCTACTAGCAGCAGCCAACCCAACACCCATCACCTGTGGCGTGCCTCAGGGATCTTGCTTCTCCCTGACCCTGTACAACATCTTCACAAAGCCCCTTTTTGATGATCTAGATGGTCTGGGTATCACCTACACTAATTATGCCGATGGTACCCAGATTCTCATCCCGTTGACGGGGGATTATGACAAGGATTTAGCCTTCGTCAACAAAGTATACCTCATCATCCAGGCATGGATAGCCTCACACGGTCTATGCCTGAATGACGACAAAACAGAACTCCTCATTCTAGGGTCCTCACATAACCTTAACAAACTAGACCAAAACTACTCCTCCTTCATAATTGACAACAATAAGATCACGGTAGCCAAGGAGGTCAAAACCCTTGGCTTCTACCTAGACTCCACTCTCACCTTTAAAAAACAAGTTACTGCTATGGCATCCGCCACATCTTATACATGCAAACTCATCAGAGCAGCCAAACTTTTTCTCTCCCCGTCTAACTGTATCACCCTAGCCAGGGCTCTGATCCTGTCCAAGTTGGACTATTGCAACGCACTTTACATAGGATGCAACAAATATATTACAAACAAAATTCAGATCCTTCAAAATAACGCCCTAAGAGCGTCCCTCAGTATCCCAAAGAAAGTCCACATCTCTGATTCTAGAAGGTCTGTCAACTGGCTTTCTACCAAAGACAAAATATTCCTCAAATCGGTTTCCCTGACCCACAAATGCCTCCATCAAGCAGCCCCTCAATACCTTATCACTAGATTCACCAAACCTACCTCCTCTTGTCCTCTAGAATGGCCAACTCCAATCTCCTCCTGGTGCCCAGGGTTAAACGTTCTATGTCGGGTGGGAACAGCTTTCCTGTTAAAGCAGCACAATACTGGAACTCCCTTCCACCACCTTGTAGGGAGGACCTCCCCTACCGCCTATTCAGAACTAAGACCATCCATTGGCTCAAGACTCACGACACATAACGACCTCTTGCTCTCTTGCTGCCCTAATGCTCCACCACTATGATTGTAAATATGTATATTTAGGTTGTCAACTGCTCAGTGTAGATACCTTTTCATGAGACAACTGATTTATTGTATATAGTAGTATGTATATTGTATATTTCTGTAACCCATGCCTCATCGGCGTGCATTGTTTCTTTTTGACGCGTTCAGCACTGTAACCACGGCCGGACTTCATTCCTTGTATGTTACCATGCTTTGCAATCCTCTTGTTGCCTCTGCGCCTTGCTACCCGTATAGGGGTTAGGTGCACAATATAAATAAATAAATACAAATAAATACAAATACAAATGAACATGTTGTGCACCTTGGAAATGTGTTTGTTATGAAAAAGAGATTTTCTATGTAAAAGCAGAGGGGAGGGATGTCAGCTAAGCCATAAACACAGCATCATGATGACACCTCATGACACACTGATCCTTTCTCCAGTCAGAAGACAGAGAATTCTCTGACCTATCAAATCCCTAGAGGGTTGGGCATAGAAAGTCAGCCTTCACACCCACTTTGGAAACAGATAAATAGAGACTGCTTAGGACAGATAGGGAACACACCTTTCCACTACTCAACTGATTTCTGCGCAGCACCCTGCCGAAAGACTCCAGAGACCAGAACTTAGAATCCAGACTCTAGAGCCAAGCTCTAGAACCCTGAAGCAAAGCCCTAATTCAAAAGCTGAATCCTTCTTAGCAGGCCTTCAGAATCCTTCGCAAACTGATTCTAACCCCTAAACTTCCACGGGGCCTAACCAAACCATTCAACAGCTGGGCCGTGCTGTTTGCTTCTAGCTAAGAACCCTGTGCTAGAACCAAGATCCAGAGAAAGCAGAGCTGTATCCAGAACCCGCTTGATCCAGTCTAAGAGGCCGCACAGACCGCCATGCAGTGCTGGACGCAGACCCAGTGCCTGAGACCTGTCCAGTGGCGAGAGAACCACAGCCCAAAGCCTTGACCAGATCTTGATGGGGCCCATTTCCATTCCATTCCAAAACTAGGAGTGAGTATCTAGTCTAGAACTGTACAGAACCAATCTCTTAGTTTAAAGTGATCCTCTTCCATTCAGTTCAACCTATCCAGAACTGCATTATAGAATCCTGTGTTCATCCTGTTGATTCCAAATCTGTAAAGCGCCATCTGTCATTCTGAAATCTTGACTTTATTTCTGAAAATCTACCTTCACAAAAACATCTGTATCTTTTGAACCGCACGTCCTAGAAATGTAACTGTCATAGTTTTTCCGTAATCTAGATTTACGCACGAGAAAAAATTGCAATTTAGCTCCATTTCACCACTTGTAAAAATAGCTGCTTCTTGCTTTCCACTGCTGAATTTCATTTTCAAGTTGATAATCATTCATGAATCATTGCTAGTGTTGACTTGAACCAATCTCAAGTAATTCTCACTAGTGTTGAATATCCTTTAGTACATTAAAATCAATTTAGCAGATTTTCCCATCTATTGCAATCACTTTCAAAAGCATTTTGACCTGTGTTTTAAAATCATACCTGTTTCTCTAAGCTTGCTGGGGAAACTGGAATTGAACTGCATTCTTGATTGCATTCCTGAAACCTTTGTGCCCTCATTTCCATCTCTTCATATTGCATAGGGGGGGAGTGAGTAGTCACAGGGGAAAAAGTGATCATATTATCTTTTGTTGAAATCATATCAAGTTTATTCCTGTGTTGCATTCTTTCCATCTTGCATTTCCTTCAACCATAAAAGTATTTGCTGCTACCTTATCCTTACTATTCCTACTCCTAAGTGATTAAAGAGATTGTCAATTTTGTAATATTACCCATTGTTGATTACCGTCCATATTCATAAGTGTGCTATTCAGATATTATTTTGTTCATAAAAGTGTGATATATATATATTGTTTAATACTTCAAATAAATATTTTATTTGCAAAAAAACCTGCTTCTTGGCTCAGTGAGGTCAGGGGGATTCAAAGAGAGGGGCGTTATATAAGGGTTCATCATCCAGATTCAAAGAACTTTGACATAAAAAAATATATCAATAAGGGCTTCCATTGGGCATCCCAGACTAGGCATTGACTTAGTTGGAGTGCTGCATTGAAGTCACTTACAGTGCATACATCACTGATTTAAAATGCAGTCATTTTTAATACAAAATGTGTATTCCTGATATTATTTGAATAAAACATAATTATGGGTGTGGTGTCAGAAACCTGAGGGTATTCTCACTCCTAAACCCTTTTGATCCTCTGCGCACGTGACCAGGGAAAGGTCTTTGCTGTTGGATCCCGACCCTTGGGGGCAGGGAAGCTAGGGAGTATCATCTGGGTCGAAGGTCTTTGGGACTGGGATTGGGGAGCCCTTGGGCCCTTTCCCTACTGACGCCCAACCCAACTCTTCCCCATACTTTGTAGGGTATTGTAAGTCAGCTCCCCTTGTTTCCCCACATGTAAACCCTGACAGTACTGGGATGAAGAAGAGGCAATTAAGAGCAATGAACACTACACTGTTTTACCACTCTGGTACTGGGACGAGGAAGATTCCTGTTAAGTGCAGTGAAGGTCCATAATGTCCCTTTAATTGTGGTCAGGCAGGACTGGCTGGACATCCACACGTGCAGCCTGTCAAGGGGCTGCTGGTGTAAAAAAGGAGACCAACCCAGCAGCAAATAGCGACAGGAGAAGCAGCAGGAAAACACACAGAGATGCTGATGTCTGCAGAGAGAAGTGGTCTATGGAAGCATAGCATAGGAGCTGGGGCTCTGTGCAGCAGAACGAATATTGTGAACGGAGCTGTGTGGAGAGGCTGTCCCTTTTCATTTTGGTCAAAGTGATCATTCCCCTGTGTCAGGAGATCACCAGAGGAGTGCCTGATGGGCAGGAATCATACCCCTGACATTACAAACAGAAGGCCGTATGATACGGACTGCTGGGAAAGCTGTAAACGTGACGAGTGAGTTTCCAACTTTTGATTCAAACGCTTTCATTCTAAAGGAATACTCTCAACTCGAGTGGTAGGGTTTTGGAAGAAACAGGTTTTCAAAAGTCTCTGGTATAAACCATTGTCATCTAGTGAATTACCCAGAATACTTTGTATCAGAGCGGATGCATGTTTAAGGAAACATGTTTTCAAACGTCTCTGAATGCTGGGCTTTACATTTAAAGCAAACTGAAGCATTATTAAACACGGGTTGAATTGGAAGTGTATTATGAATGCAAACCACCTTTATTGAATACCAAACTGAATGAAACTCTACAAATAAGCAGAGCTGTTACACCTTGAGTTCAGAAATTATTGATCCTTTAAAACCACTGTATGTTGAACACTACAGTGAAAAACAACTAGATGCTGAATCCAGAAATGTATGAAACTTTGAAACCATTATATGCTGAATTCTAAAGTGAATGGGATTTTAACATTGAACCAAATGAAATTTTAAATACAAGTAAAACTATTGTATGCTGCATTCTAAAGTGAACAGAACTTTAACATTAAACCAAAATGAAACTTTAAATTCAAGTAAAACTATTGTATGCTGCATTCTATATTGAATGGAACTTTAATATTGAACCGAAGGAAGGCATATTAAATACCAAATTGTGAACAGTATAACAGAAATATACTTCGAAAGCAGAATTAAATTGAAAATGATGCAAAATATATTAAGAACTCAACATCTCTAAAGCATTGGTCATTTCATTTAAGCATTTAGTTAGATGAAATATCCGTAAAACAAGTGATGAAATACAATGTAATCTGTAATTGATAACCATACAAATCAACAATTAGATTTGTACCCAGCAGGTTGAGATACAGTGCACCCCTACAGATGATACTGAATTACGAATCTCAAATGACTAAAACATCCTCTAAGGTTTCAGTTATTTCAAAATGCATACTGCAAACTCCACATACTAATAATAATAATAATTTGAGTTGTTTCAATATGTTCTGATTCACTGTCTGAATCTACGCAACAAACATCTATTCAACTGATACAATGCCATACATACAAAATGTGATTGGTTTAATATTCTAAAAAAAAAAATTCTTGATGGAGGTGAATCACATCAAAGGTATTCGACATGTGGGGGCAGAAGATGACATGCCTCTGGTGCTTTCAAGCTTTTAAGAGAGGTTTCTTTTCTATTAAAAAGCTGCACAATTATATGGGTCAGTTCTGGCAGCAACATGTTGAGGTAATGTTGAAGGCAAAACTGGCAACTGAATTCATGAGCAGATAGGGAAATCCCCTGAGAATAATTGCAAGCTTTAAATGACAGGTGGTCCAGTCAGTCACTTACTCAAGAACATTAAGGTACAGGGGGAGAATGTCACCTTTTTGGCAATGTAACTTGCTTTTCCACAATTTTAGATCATGCTTTATTTGTAAGTCGTTTAGAGTATCTTTAAGGCTCTCTGACTTGGTGAGACCTTTCTTCCTATTATCACAATCTAAAAATCTGTCTATGTCCATCAGGTAAAGAAAGTCCATTATTTCAAGATGTCTCGTTGTTAGTTTGCTGTGACATGGCCCCCAAAGCAGGCCTTGCAGATTTGTAGTCACAGGCTCATCATGGAAACTGGGGAAATACCAACTAACCTACATCAAAGATAAGACTCACTTCTAAAGGGACTATTATAGGCCCAGTGCTGTATGACGGCTGTGTCACAAAACTGGAGCTGTTCTTTTGGGAAAGGATGACACAGAGGGGCCTTCAATAGATGGGCTTAAAGTGAGGCCTGACACTTTTTGCCCTAAATGAATATCCCCTACATCTCTACATATGTGTAAATAATGGACATAGAAATATCTGTGCATGTGTGTAACCACATGTCAGTTGCTTCTCTGCTTAATTTCACAATGCTTCATCACTGTGTTGTTGTATCCGGAAGTGCATCCTCCTGATTGTCCTCGTGTGCATATATTATTTTCTCTTCTATATCTTAAAATAATTGTAAACATGTGCATCATAATGAGCACAACATTATTAATAATGTGATCTGGTGAGACCAAAGAGTTATTATTCCTCAGTCATGCAAATAAAAAAAGAACTTTTGTGCAAATATGGGTTTAATTTTATAGTACACTGAAAGATACTTTCCTAGGTCTGTGATCTCTTTCCTGGTTAGATCATGAAGGTGGAGGCTGCAGGGAGGGTGACTTACAAGGACTCTGTCCAAAGGTTCCAGAAAAAGTGAATACAGGGGTCAATGTATGTCACTCTGAACCTGCACACAGAACTGTGTAGATTAAGATACTTCTAATAATGACATAATCAAATATTTTTTAATTGAAGGTGTTTATTTTGCGTGACTCAGTCGACATGTGTTTCGAACAAAGGTGATCTTCCTCAGGGCTTCTACAATAGTGGACTTGATTTCTAGTACAAATTTAAAGTGTGGCAGTGCTCCATTTGCTGAACATGAAGAGACCTACACAGTTTGCAGTATAAATACTTCAAACAAAGATCATTGCCTATATTACGGTGAGATTAGAGACCACAACATTAGTGTGTTATTGTCCAGCATCCCTGGAGGGATTGATGTTACGGTTAGAGACCGTTAAATGAAAAATGTCCAGTGGCAGGACATTGTGAAGTGTTCTGAATGGAGCACTCATCCTACTGTCTTTTAATGTAATGTTTTATTTTTCAAACAATTTCCAGATTATGGTACATCATAATAATAATAATAATAATAATAATAATAATAATAATAATAATAATAATAATAATAAAAATGAATTTAAATAGTATCCTATAGTATAATATGTAGAGAATGTGTGTTTCTGTTGGGTTGGTTTAAATGACTTTGGTGATTAATTCATAATATTTTGCTGACTTCAAGTTGTCCTGGGTTTCAACCTTTGGGAGTCTTCAAAGTAGAATGTTAGAAAAGTAATTGAAACATTCCTAGGGTATGTTATCTGTTTGCATACACACTACATTCAATTCTAGAGTAAACAGATGGTCCTATTTACAAGCCAGCTTCAATGCAATGTCATTCATTACCTGGCAACTTTTGACCCTGCTCTGTCATAAAAATCAGCCATTTGCTGAGACATATGCAATGAGATTAATAGGGCCTGTCAAAATTACCTGATTCAATCATTAATTATGGCCTGAAAAAGAGCTATTTAAATAACTTGTGTGCTGACCACGAGATTACAAGTTTAATTACAGGGCATGTCCAAACATGCATATTTCTCTTTGATTAGAACAGTCCATTATTACAACAAACTCTATATGCTAAAGCAAATATTATTCATACTTCTGGAACTACAAGACCTAGGAACGTGACACTTAGTGAGAACAATTCACAACTTTATGAAGCAATGTGTCACATAGTATTAATTCATACCAAGACGCGCATCTGCAAGAACAGATCCAAATAGTCTGCATTTAATTGAATTAATATATTGCTGTCATGAAATATGTGAGAACAATATTTTCTGTTCAAATTATTAGGGGTTGTTTTTCTCCCCCAAACTTTTTTTCTGATCACAAATATAGAAATTATCATCATCCAATGAAGATTGGGTGTGTGCACTCAACGGGAGTGCATGGCTGTTGAGTTAGATAACATAAGGATCAATCCAATACAATGGTGTCCCTACCAATGATATGGGAGCTGATAGAAATACACTGCCCTAGCTTAATCTGTATGCACCACATACTCCAGTGTATTCACACTGATATAGTTTATTCTTATGAATTGAATAATAATCCATGTCACAGAATGTATTAATGAGCAACAATTGATAAGAACTCCATTAATTATTCCAAAATCCGGGAGATAGACCAGATGTGTGAAAGAATAGGGTGCATGCTGTAAGTTATAATGAGCTACTAAGTGCCCATAAACTGATACGCAATACTCCACAATAAAACAATAGGTCAAAACATATTGACATGTTATTTACGCTGATTTTTCAATGTAACAGGACATCAACCAAATGTCAATATGCATGTTTCGACCCTTATTAGTTGTTATTAGGGTCTTCATTAGGATAAAGCATCCCTCCTGAATTGGTTAACAGCAATTTCTTAGTGCAACATATATATACCATAATTGTTGCTCTGTAATAAATCTAATATCCTGCATATTTTGAGACTCATTTTTTTAATAAATATAATGTAATACATGTGTACAGTCCACCACACCACAACTTCCTCCTCCCCACTACTCAAACACCCTCCTTTCAACCAGACTGCATCCACTTGACACTCACTTCTTAAACTACCTTGTCTATACAATCATCACACAAATATACACACTCACACTTCCATAGCCAATACCTCATCTGCTCTGCAAATCACTTCGATATTCCGCTGCTCCTACCATCCTCCTGCTGGTCTGCTGATTGTCCTCCACTTCTGACCTCACCCAAAAAAAAAACCACACTTCCTGCTTCCTATTCCTGGTTTATATTTCTAGTCCCTGTCCAGGATTTTGTTTCTTTCCCAGGCCAATCTGGCCACGTCTTCCACGCTTAGGGTACATGTAAAATGTGTAAATTCATAAGTAGCGGGTTAAGACCCACCCACTTCTTCCATGTGGGCATGCCTTGTAAGGAGAAGGCAGCCTCGGAAGTACTGTATCATTGTTCATGGACCAGAAACCGGTTCTGTAGGGTCTCCTAGTAAGTCTATAAATGGGAGGGTGTGTACTTCTCCCTTCTTTGCACAGTGTGGTCTAGAGGGACTTTGGATTGGTGTGTGGGTTTTCCTGTTCTGTCTGGCAGCTCCACGGGGTCCTTTGTGCTGCTTTGTATGTGGGTGACTTCTCACTCTCTGCATTTCCTAGCGCCGGCATCTCTGCTGTGCTTCCGCGGCAGCGTTTCTGGTTGTTCTCCCTTTGGGGCTGTCTCTCTCTTTGCAGCCAATCCCTGTAGAGGTCAGTTGGTGTATCTCATCTATCTTTTGTTGAAGGGTTTTGCTTTACTTCTTATTCCGATGTGGGAAATCTGCAATTAATAGAAAGAAACTGCCAAGTATCTGACAACTGAGGGAAGGCTAGTGATAACAGTAGTCTGCATATTAGCATGCTGGCACAAAGGGGGGGGGGGGTGAATTTGAGATCTCTCATTTGCCTAGGACTGACTGCAAAGTTCTCCATATTCCTCGCTTTTTTATTTTTTAGTTATATAGCGCAATGCAGAGCCCCGAGGCATGTGGGCGCTAAACATGACAAACCACAGATAACTTATTACATAACCAGAATCAGAACCGTGGTCAGGAAGAAGAATATCTCAACAAAATAGAACAGTTTTCAGTCCGCGTCTGATAATAGCTACCATAGAAATAGGAGTTTAGCCGCATTCTTGCAAGCCTGTCATATTGCAATTGTAATAGCTGGCAATAGCTCACACGCCTATATCAATTCTCCTTGATTGGGAAATGTCCATCGTCGACTTGCAAAATCTGTTCCTGTGCAAGAGCCAGGCAGGACCCCACATTTGTGCCCGACATAGCACAGACATCCTGCTCTTAGCCTTACGGTTCTCAAAAGGAGCAGCTAGCCTCCAAAGTCTAAATACAGTTCTACTGTTTTGGTAAATGAACATTGGGACAAGACCTCTAAATGACTTCTATGTTTGTTGTTCCTGCTTGGCTTTTTGACACTAGACTCATAAGTTCATGTCTATTGTTATCATCCGTGGTGACCATGAGTCCGCGCTGCTACTATGGGTGACTGCTTTAGTACCGAGGACACTTTCCTCATGTCCCTGCATTTATGCATTGCAGGTGCAGTGGCATTTGCAGAAGGCAATGTTGTGAGCCTTGTTTATTTTCTGCATTTCAGAATCGTTTTTCACCCCCCCCCCACATGCTCTAAGCAGATTCCTAATGTCTAGCCTAGGGGGAGGGACACGGGGTGATAACTCCCCCGCCTCTCTCCCCACATCAGCAGGATATTGCTGATTTTGTGCATGCAGGAATTTGAAACATTTGAAAAGAAATAAGTATGTATGGCAACAGGATATAGGGCAGTGAATGTCAACACTGGCAGCAGCAGGAGCCGCTTCACAGGTCTGAGCAGCCAGGTGAATGCAGGGAGGGGGTGCAGTATAGCTGCCTGCCCTTGATGATGGCTGTAGCTTGCATACAGTGTCCAGGTACTTGGTGGTGGTGAGCAGGAATGCCTGAGGGATTCTCCAGGCCTATGGAGCATTCATTTGAAGAGTTCACAATAGATTGGATTTCTAAGGAAAGAGAGACTGTGGTTGACATACAGTGGAAGCAGCTGGAGGTGTGGTGAGGCGCCTTACATTCAGTGACCATATTAGTCTTACAGGGGGTTATCTAGAGTGAATCCTATCACTGGGGCATTGGAGGTTGCACTGGGAATACGGTGGTAACACTCCCAAGTTTGCATCTTTAATGTGGTGATTATGTCATAAATGTGAGACATTGGGGGTCATTACGACCCTGGCGTTAATGGGTTAACGGCACCGTTAAACCCTTAACGCCTGATTACGAGGTCCCTTTGTGGCTCCCGACCTTAACGGCTGGTATGGTACCGTAATTACTGCCTTCCCCAGCCCCATTGAGCCATATGTGGCAAAAATGGGAATGGGGAAGGGCCAATGGTAAATGGGGAATTACCGCCCCGCCAACCTTGGAATGGGGCGGTATTTCCCCATTTACCATTGGCAGACTCGTTACAATATCGGCAGCAACCATGGTGCTAATAGCGCCATTGGTTACCGCCGGTGTTCTAATGCGGGCCATTGTCTGGTTTGAATGGCAAGTATGTAATATTAGAGGCTTGTCTTGGCACCTTACATTTTGAGATTATTCCAGGGGTATGATGCACTAACTGGAATGAAATGACTTACCTGGAGAATTGAAGGCTGTGCTTGGAATATTACGGCTAGACGTGGATATGTCAGAATGCAGCTTAGATAGTATAATTACATCTGCATGTTAGGCTGAAAGATAAAATATAGTATCTGGGGCTGTGAGTCTACGCTTCTCATATTATAGAGACACCTGGGAATGTGGGGGCATTGTTAATGATATAATAACTATGACTTACAGGCCTCAAAATAGCTGTACTGCCATATGGAGTGGTGCCCCAGCCTGTTTGCTGTACTGGGCCTTCTTCTGTCATATCACTCACACACTCTGGTTCAAACCAGCTTGGTAAATAAAATAGTATTTGTTGTGCGTTAGTAACAATTAACTTTCTTTATTAATCTTCAGGCTATTTAAGGTATTATTGTTTCCCTTTACAATGTCACTTATTTTGACATCATCAGGTTCAAAGGTCACGTGATATCCCTTCCTTGGTTGCCACCATAGTTCCCAGCTCCGTACCCTCTGTGGCATTGCTTCCTTGATGCCATGAAGTGGGTGGTGTCACCTTTACTCTACCAAACCTGGCATTTTGGTGATTTGCGTCCTTAGTCCACTAGTCGATGTCTGCTTCAGACCTGGGAATGATTGACTTGTTCATTTCAGCTGGAGTATAGATACTGACATGGATTAGCTGATGGGGCATAACCTGTAAACTGACACAAGCCACAATTGTGTCTGTTCATCAAATGTAATTATTATCAGGGAGTGAAAACTAGGCCCCTGTGCTGTATAATAAAGCAAGAAATGTGCTGTGCAACCGCTATTTCAGTCAGTGGCTTTGAAGGAGGACATGGGTAGAGATTAGTGGCTTTACCACAAATTGGACAGTGCACTGTTAAGAAGGGTGGATTCACCCACCAGTGCAACAAACCAATAAGGTGTGCAGAAATCCTAACTCGCCTTGTAAAGATAGGGGCAGACGTAACAGACTCAATAAGGTTGGGTTCACTTCCTCCGTGAGGCCTCCTGTGAAGCCATCAGAGGTCAAGTGCAGGTTTTCCTGCACACTTTTTGTTTTATTTATTTATTTATTTATGCATTCATTGTTCATTTGTAAGACGCTTATACTACAAGTAAACTGTGTTTCAAAGCACCCATCACGCCAATGCAGTCCTATCAATAGTTATTGGAAGCTGTCAGGTGGCACTATAGATTGTTAATGAGCGAAACTATGTCCGGTCCTATAGCACTGCGACTAAAGCTCTGCTTTAACATCAGTGCAGAGCCTGCTGAGCCAGGTTTGAATCCCGGCAGGGCCAAACTCAGCCTTTCATCCTTCTGAGGTCGATACATGAGCACCACACACAGTGGGTGTGTGGTATAGCAGTGCTGAGATACCTGAGGGTTCGTAGCGCTATACACATGCTAAATAATAATAATTATTATGATGTGTTGTTAATGAGCACCTGCAAATTAGTATTACAGTATCTGCGCCATTTGCAGACCGTGTTGAAATACTGCAATTGTGCGGACTGGAAGTGCTGAAATGGATGCAATTGCCTGATGGGCCATTTGTGAAATGTCTCTGTCATGACTATTTGCCTCTGCAAATCGAAGGCTGCGCTGATTTTGATAGTGTTGACTCTTTTATGCTGCATTGGTTCCTGGCATTCCACACCGAATCCCTGCTTTACCAACAGCTTTCACTGACCAGGCCACATTTAGTAATATAAGCGAATTTGGTGTCCTAGCGGCCTTCTCCAGTTGTCCATTTCATCATTTTCTTTAGATCAAATAACAGATAAAGATCAAAGATACTCCCTACATCCGTGGGTCGTTTTGATGTGCCACACAGAATCGAAACCTTCATTTCGTGTGTATGTTTTCACGGCAAGGCCCTGCTCGTCACAAAGCCTGCCTCTCAAAGCAAGCGGCCATGTTGTGAGCCATGACCTGGCCGACCACATTATAGTGTGTATGGTTGAGCCGCCATCAGATCTTGGACTGAGTGCATTAGAACTCGGGCACCCAGGTTCCCCTCCCCCTCCCTGTTACTACATTAACCCCCTTTGCATTCCAGTATTCTTAATCTAATTAAATCCCTGAATGCCCACAAGTGCTCCTGCTTTTAACCTTTTCTGTCATTCCCATTATCTTAAATCAGTCTGATAGATCACCAGCGCCAGTTCATTGAATTACTTATTTGCGGCTGACCTACATTTGCAATATGATTGCTGCTAATTGTGTAATGTTTATTGTTTTACCAGCAGTTCGCGTGTAGGTTCATTTATGGGTTTTCAATTTTAGCTCCCTAGTCCTTTTAACGTAATCTGATGCCCCTTCTTCACGATTCTCAAGGCATTTATCGGCATCAAAATGAAAAAAAAATAGGTGTGATCATTGGACATATCTGACAGCTGAGTCTTATTTTTTTGCAGAACCGTCAGGGCAATAACACACATACGCAAATTAAAGTTTAAAATCGTGCAGCCACCATATAAATCACCCACAGAAACCACTCGGCTCTTAGCACCTGCACACTCAACAGATAAAAAACACAATTAAAGACCTCATGACCTTGTATTTTCCACAAGCTCACATCTCCCAATCGCATGCCCTTAGATAGGTATGTATAGGTGGGAAAGCGCGTGTCAGAACAAACATTGACACAATCCACAAGGCAATTGCAGAGAAAAAAACTGATGAAACCTGATGCGTGCACTACCACAATACACCAGAGTAAACATAGAAGAGGGACGTACAAGGTGTGTTCTCAAAACTTCCAAGTGCCTTTGTAAGTCGATGCCGATTCACACACACAGCCATAAAAAGCTGTCTGGGACCACCAAGCGCTTTCCCTAGCGATGACCCTTACACGTTCTCAGGAGGAGGCTGGTTACAGACAGGGTCAGACTGGGCCATAACATTGTCTTGGTCACCAATGAAAAAGTGTCCCGCAGTTGCAAATGGCTAGTCACTCCTTTTCTGACACTGTTTGTATAGTACCCAAGGGGGATTTTTTAAATAAAATGCGATGCAAATCGTGCATTTTAAAGAATATTTATTCAGCAACACTGGACATAGTGAAGTAACTCATCAAACTGCCCCATTTTGGCCAAAAAAGTGGCTAATTTTGACCAGAAAAACTGGCCCACTCCAGCATTTTGTGTTTTTGGTTCGGCCATGGGCCTATTGCCCTATAGGCCAGCCCAAGCCTGGTTACAGGAAAGGGGCATTCAATACAAGGTAGATATCAACCCGGACATGAAAATCTGCACACACGCTTAACACAAGGCACACTCCACAACACACAAGAAGCAAGAGACTTATTTAGCTATGGCCAAAGCAACAATCAGTGCTATATTTTTCTATACAATGGGTACACACACTGTCAGGAAACAGTGAAATGACATGAAGTTCCCTGCATACATAGTTTGTCAATTCATAACCATAGAAGATGAGCACAAACTGTATCCATGTTTGACTGAGAAAAATAGCAAATGGTAATACCTGTGGCTAGTGGTGACCTAGTGGTGTCACCGCAATGATTTTTCCCTCCCCTTCCCTTCCGCCACTGAATCTTGTATGTTTTTTTGTTTTCTATAACTAGTGCCTAGATGCCTGTGGGCTATGCACGCTGCTATAAACTGATAAATAAATAAAATAAATAAATACCCAAGCGAACCAGCCAAACTGGAGGCGATGCCAAAGAGCAGGAATATCACTTTCTATTCAAAACCAAAATAGTACACTTAAAATACAGCATCCTTCCCACAAACAGGCAGAAATTCAGCAGGTAACACATATAATAGGATATGCTGCACTCAATCTTCCACACAAACTCACATGATAAACAGTCGCATGAAGCAGGGGCAACACTGCACATAGAAATACACAGCAATTGGACCGACAATGTTCAGGGTTGTGCATTTAACACAACCCTGACGTTCGGAACCAGAGCAGCAGTGGCGAGAGATTGACTACAGCCGTGCAGCAACCTCTAGCAACCATGTTTGACGGAGGGTGTAGGGTCTGAGATTCACAGTCTACACCGGATCAGCGGGCCCTCCTGTTTGATGGCGTTCAAGATCGATCCGCGCCAACCGCATTTATTAGCCGACTACAACAGCTCACGGCTAGCATATATCTCTACCTTTTCAATGCTGGTCTTTCATGACAAATGTATACAGTCTGAACCGCAAACCTGGCGCGTTACTGTTGGCACAGCGCTGTACAATCGTATTTAAGAACAAGATTGCGAACCAGCGTGAACAGAGTTAGGGACAGAACCAGCCCTAGCCACAGAGGCCCTGTACGGTGCTTTTCTTGTGAAGCTCTATGAGGCCTGGAAGCATAGGAGTACACTCCACTTCCTACTGCAAATTTTGCAGTCAGAAATGCAAACCTGATGTGACATTGTTGGCACACAGCCGCACTACTTCTTTTGAGAACGAGATCACAAACCAGTGCACACAGAGTCAGGGAAAGATCCAGCCCTAACCACAGACGCCGTGTACGGCACCATTCATGCTGAGCTCCACGAGGCCTGGAAGTACAGCAGCACATTCTGCATCAACGGCACTCCCTACTGAGAATATCGCCAGTGGCCACACGCTGTCTTCTCTAGTCGACCAAACGACGAGGGTCGTCGCAGTAGGAACAAGCAGACTGCACTGTTGGATGACCGATCCTTTGACTCCTTTTTGGGTCTCTAATTTGAAGATCATTGTGTTTTTCGATTTTGTTATGCAACACATTGCAAAGTGTTCACAGGCAAACTAGCGCCCCTGAAGAATTTCCCCAGATTTTAGTGTATGAGAAGTGCATGAGGAATGAAACTTGTCTGGCTGAATGGGTTTGGAGTGGTATGGTAATGAATGGGTATTTGAGATTTTAGCACACTTTTGGTCATCTTTTGGAACTCTTGGCTGACCAATGAGCTTGACTTACTGCTTTGTTAAGCCTGAAAACCTTCTTTAATTTGGTTTATTTCCCTGTGCATTCTTTTTTGCCTGTTAAATGTCTGTGAAATCAACTGAAGATGCAATGTATATTGAGTTATATTGTGTTGTACCTTTGAGATTTTAATTGATGTGTTTGAATAAAATTGTATATTTTTTTACTATTTGCGTGGTCTAACAGCTGGTTTAATTGTCCTGTGTTAGTACATTTGGTCACCACACAACATTTTGTTCTGGAATATATCTATGTTTGCTTGTTCCCTTTCTGTGTGTAGAGAGTAGGAGTGTTCCCACCTGCAGTTGAACTCTGCTCACCAGCACTTGTCAGGTTGTTTTATAGGTTCTACGTATCTTGGGGGTGTTCTTTTGGTGTAGCAGTTTAAAAATGATCCCCTTTCCTCTTTTTTGTGTTGAAGGTGCATTTAACTCAGACATGTAGGGGACGTAACAGCGATACACTCTCAATACGTGAAGAATGTTCACGCTCAAGGCTGTAATTCCGTACAAACGTTTTGTCATAAAGCAACAATCTTACTCATTTACATATGGAGGACTGGTAATTACAGAAAAAATCAGGGATGTAATTTCACAAAAATGCCAAGGGTACCTGAAGTGACATCACACGACCCTTGACCTCTGTGATGACATCACAAGAGTGGTGTAATTTGACCCCACCCGCAAGTGATATCACAGGAAGTGGTGGCACATGACCTGCACCATTTGACATCACAGGAAGTGGCATCATATACTTTCATACGCAACTCGAATGACACTTTTCACAACATTTCTGCCATAAGAGCGCCGCTACCTTTCACAACAAAAAGTGCAATTGTGGCTACACAAATGATGACTATTCTCTTGCCTACCCCCTCTACCTCTCCCGACCCAACCACATGCCAACTAGACATGGGTGGCCAGCAGGGACTTGACCACCAGTTCATATCCTTGTATTGGCTATAATGCATACACGTATAACAGCACCTCCTTGAATTTCCCATACCTTCGACTTCCAATCACAAATAAGATAAATTATTAGGTTCTGCTATAGGTACATCATCGATAAATATTTTGCTCTGATACCATAGGTGGTAAATGGACTATCCACAGAGAGAAGTGCAAAAATGGTCTCCTCCTACAGTAAACTAATGGGCAAATGTGGGGAAACATCATTACTGAAGTGATGAACCTGTTTATCAAACACTGAAACAAGATACTTTCAAACAGGTTGGTACTCAAATGGCACTCATCTTCGGCAGCATTTCATTTGAAATAAAAATATGTATTTCATACTGTTTTACTTGTCGCTGTGTCTGCTGCACGGCAAGAATGGTGTTGCGATCACCATCTCCCTTCCCATTCCAGGCCTCCTCCATCATGGCTCATGTCGTTTTCCAGCTCAGCTTGTGTGCCTACCCCTGAACCTGCTCGCCTGGGATTGGTCCCTTCATCATTTTTAATGACAATCAGACGAGCCGGCAGGCAAATGCTGACCCGCCTCAAAGGCCCACGAAGTAAGGTCCCTGTCTGTGCCTGTATGGGCATGGCTGGTCTGGCTGGGCCTTCCTAGTCCCCTCTATCTCCACCCCATCATTTCCTCGCTTAAAACATCCAGACTCTGGGTTGATGTGACCTCCCTTGCCTGCCTGGATGAATGGCACACCGGCATACCTCCCTGTGAGTAACCAACACTTCTGCTTTTGCATCACCATGACTTGGGCATCTGCAGCCACTCTGTTTGAAAATCGAATTTAGGCATGTATTTACCTCATTGGCAGCATTGCAATTTAGCAACAGCAGGTGTAGAACACAATGTATGTTAAATATCATTGTTTACCCTATCTGATTAAAGAAAGAGGTTGAAACATCTACCCTCATTGAACACAGTCCAAAAAAGAAACACTTTGACAAACCAATGGCTAGCCAAGTAAGCAGCTCTAAACTCACCACCTTCATCATCTTGGACGTATATAGCGAGTTGAAGCCAAATATGCTACAATGCAAAGAGCCACACAGTTCGGTAGGGATTTCACTTTCCATTGAAAAGGAGACTTGATATGGCATGATTCTGTGGGTACGTCAACTGCAGTGGCAATGGACCCTAGAAAAGTTCAACATGCAGCTGGGACCCAAGCATGGCACTTATAAAGAACATGCCAGTCCACCTCACACCAACTGTGAGCCAGCAATTGCGACATCTCTACTTCATATGACTGTGGAGATCATTGACAAAGATGACCTGTTGAAAGTTGTTCACCAAGGCGAGGAACTTTTGAGGTTGCTTTTCTAAGACATGTGGTTTTGTATGACATGTAGTTTTATTTTTACAACTTTGAATTGTATTTTTTCTGTAATAACTGAATTTGAGAATGTTATCTTTTCTTTGTTAGAATACTGTGATGTCGTTATTTGTGTGTGTAATTTTCTTGGTCTTCTTTTTGAGTAAGGTATTATGTATACCATAAAAACAATAAAAAATAAAAAATAAAAATAAGTGACACAGATGGCACAAAGGTAACTCAAGGCACAATATCATATGTTGGTCTAGTCACCCGATATCTGTAGTGCATCGCACAGGCTAGGTTAGTGGGGTCATGATTGTGCAGCTGACAGTGATGGTCACAGAGTCAAACCTTTCACTGTTTATGTGTTGCAGGAATCTGTCCCTACTTAGGATTTCTGTGTTTGTGGCAGTGCTGTTAGAGGGCTGAACAAATCGATGGCCTTGTGCATCTGAAGGTTTTGTCCAAAAACACCGAAAAGAAATGACCTACCCAACCAAACATCCTAATTTATGTACTCTACTTTCTAAAAGTTCGGCTTTTTAAAAAAAAACATTTAAAAGAGGTAAAAGTGCTGCAGGGGCTGCGGGTGTGTTCCCCGCAACCTCTGCTCAGTATACTGTGACCATGGGTTCCGGGGGTGTATCCCATAGCCAACCCCCCCAAAAAAGAACTGCGGGGGTGTCCTCCTCAACCCCCGCTCACTGTAAAGTGAGCGGGGTTTGATGGGTATCCCCCACAGTTGTCCCGCAGTCCCGAATAAAAGAAAAAGGAAACGGCCCTGCGGCTCCCGTTCCCAATCACAGAAGTAAAAGGGAACAGGTGTCGCAGGGACCAACAAGTTGGAGGCAAGGTAAGTATGGGGGTATGTTGGGGGGGTGTTGGGGATGTGGGTGGGGGTGTGGGCAGGAGTTTTACCAAGTCAGAAATGTTCCAAGGAGAAAACACTGAAGGTTATTTCGAAAACATTATCTTCGATCTTTTCTCCCTCGAACATTTTTAACTCAGTCTTTCAACATCTCACCCATCTGAATAGTCATATATTTCCAGTAATAAATGCGATGCACCTATGGGGAGACTAATGTTGTACTGCACAGGTGCAGTGGCTTGCATACAATATATGAACTGTAGTTTTAAGTGTACATGGGACCTCATACCTTAGATGCATACCCGCTCATCAAAAGTACTTGCTGAAGGCTTTAGGCAGTGGTCAAAGGGTACCAGAAGAAGTAGTGGAACTATGTTCCCTACTGGCCTGCCCCAGCTCCCCACAAATCTGATCACCACGACCCTCCCACGAGCAATCCAGAGCTCCAAACAAACACACACACGCTGTTTAAGGGAATGTTCCGTGCATTGCACTGAAGTGCAAGTTTCAACTTCTTCCCACGCTTTTATGTTCAAACAAAACCATTCCAGAATGGTTTATTTTTAAAATATAAGTATAGGAACAGTAAATCTTAAAATGAAGTAGTGAAGCACCACTCCCTACCACTTCCCCCAACTTCGACCACTCTAATATGCATATTGAATGTCATTAAAGCATCCAGGTGCACATGACATGATGTATGCAGCCATTCTAGAACAGAAGTGTGTTTGACTGCATGTGCCTATACGACATATAGTGGCATACCTCTGCAATTAATTTCCCATTTATTTATTTATTTATGTATTTATTTATGTGTATAGTGCTCCAAACACAGGCATCTGGGCGTTGTTACCGTGGAACACGTGCAGGTTGCACCTATGTGTAGTAACCCTGAATGCACAGTGCTATCGCAATAATTAGGTCAATCAATGCAAATGGCAATTAAATAGTTCATATCAAGTTGACATTATTCAAAAGCACCTCACTCAAAAGGACAATTTATTCGGAGGCGCTGATATACAATGTGCACATTGCTCAATGTGTGCACTGAAAAGGCATGTAGGCATGCATGATACAGGATTGTGTGTCTTTTGCTACACTGTTAGTCATTCTGCATTGTGTACAGGGATGGATATGTCAGTGTCCTTACTGCTCTTACTCATACATGTTAAATAAGATTGTCACCACATAGGCAACAGCTGCAACAAATGAGGAAACGTGTTGTCAGGGTCAGCAACATGCACCTACAATATGCTTGCTGACTCAAAGTGCATTCAATGCAACCACCACTTGGCAATGGATGCCTTTGCTATCCAAGATATTTTTTGAACGTGTGATAGTGTGGGAATGTATGCATGGGAGTCTTGTCACATTGTTTACTTTACAAACAACACTGCAGAATAATGCCACCAGATGGAATGTGATAGAGCATTTTGTAAGAGGACGCTGCTGGAACAGAGGAGGTTTTAAAATTGGGAAGGCCCTCGTTACAGTTTTGACTTATGGTGTAAAAAAAGTAATTTTTAATTACATTCCAAAAGCACATAACAGTATGTATTAAATAAGAGTCTTTTCCAATCATTATTATATTCCATTGGGTTTTATGTTATTTTGCTGCCAGGACTTTTTTTGATTTATTTTAATGAAAGTTTTTCATCGAAAATACGAATTGAATTTTTTTTATATTAGTGTAATCCCCTCCACGCTACCTCCCTATTATGAAATCCCTAGCACTGACAGCCACTACCCCGTTTATCGCATTACCAACCTCCCTTTATTTTCCCATGAGTTTTGTCATAAGATATTTTTTGTTAAAAAAAATGGTGGCAAACAACTGTATACCATTCCGGTAATCTTGAATTCTTCATTTAAATTTTTTGGGTAAATATCTGGGGAAAATGAAGTTCTTAATCCATTATTCCCACTACACGATAATATGAAATGTCTTAACGTTTTAACTCAGCTTGACATAGTCAACACACTCTGTTAGTGATAGGAATTTTGATCCAGGAACATATACCTCCAAGGCAGGTAGTCTGTTAAATTTAAAGCAAATGTAGGCTCTCCTAGTTTGCTGCTAATGGGAATCCTGCCCATAGTTAGTGGTATTGCCAAAGTCTGGTACATTTGGAAAATATTCTCGTGAGGATGACTTGGTGCTTAGGTCAACATTGTCCTGTTTGTAAGCCAGCATGTTAATGGCATATTTGAGTTCTTTCTTCACTGGTTTCTCCATAGGATCCAAACATTGACCTTGAGTAGTCTGCCCAATGAAAAGCATCATTGACTAGTTATCCTATAGTAGTACTGGAAGTGAGATGACTTTCACTGATGTGCATTAATAGTGATAATTCTGAAGAACAATAGATTTTATTTGTTAAACAGAATATTTTCTTGATCAACTGGGAATGAATCAAAGTAATACCACATTTAGCCCTTATGAATTCAGCAGGCGAGCTTCTGAGCACAGGAAAAACAGGTTCTTGAAGCATACATTCTCTAAGATTGTGATGCTATTGATTTGCTTGTGCCCCCAGGTTTCAGCTCCATTAGAAGAATAGGGACTATTTTTAAGGTATAGAATCCCACAAGTGGCTGAATAGAGTATCTACTGTATTTGTGCCCGAACAAGCAACAGGCTTTAAGATGTTGTGTGATGGCACATCTAATAATTGTCCATGCGCCCAGTCCAGGTCATTTTGCTATCTACTAGGCCATCTCGACATGCATATTGCACAAACGCTTTAAGTTTGTGTTTACCAATACGCCACACATTGTTATCAGTTTTGGAAGTTACATTGAAAATCATGATTTTTGTTTTTGATTAATTAATTACCAAATAATGGCTTTTTCGATATTTTACCAATGCAGTTATTGTTTTTGCAGCCCATAATTATGAATGCATATTTTACTATTACTTATAATCATTATGATAATTATAATCATAATTGTTTATTTATAACCCACTTTATACCAAAGAGGTTTCTAAGCGTGTACCCGGGATTCATACCTGTGTTGTGTTGCCACTGAGCTATACTACCCGTGTACTACCCTACTTACTATTACTGTATAGTTTAGTTCACCAAATGTTTACCAACTCCGAAAATGCAGTGAATCTTGTAGACACATGATGTAGACATTGATTGTGGTCTACTTGATGTGTTTGAAATGCGTAATTAACACAGAAAACCTGCAAAATATGTCGTGATTTTGAGTTGAAAAAACCACATAGAGGGAAATGATCCTTAATCTTAAAATGAGTGGAGGGCTCAAAAGACAACATGTGATTGACATATTTTTATAAGAAAAAGTGCAAAAAGTAAGTACATAGCACTACACAATGAGCACCTTCAGCCAACATGGTCCATTCTACCACCCTTCCTAATCCCAACACACCCCACAGCAAATGCATCATAGACCCCCACCGCCATGACCAGACATTTTATCTAGGAATGCCTCCCAAATTTGGTACTTCAGTTGGTCTCTGTGGGTTTGCCTGCTAAATCATGTAATCAAGCCATGTCTCTATATATGAGTTGTAGCCCTTACAAGTTCTTGCTCTCAGAAACATAAATGCGGTCAGGCCCCATCCATACAAACAGTTGTACCCGTGCTTCTCACGGTAATTCCTACAATGACAAAAAAAAAATAGACAAAGGTATATTTGTATTTTATACTTTTTACATTGGGAACCTACCCACACGTCAAATTTTTAGGTTTGTAGCATGTTTGGAAGTATGCTGAACATTTCAAACAGACACACACCCATATCCAAGCATTGCAGATCACTTAGAAAAAATGCTTGAAGAAATTCGAAATATGTATATTTTATACTTTTTACTTTGTCTACAACATGGCACCTACCCACATGCCATATTTCTGGTGTGTAGCATGTCAGGGAGAATGCTGAACATTTTGAACAGACATACACACACACATATCCACAAATCCCCCTGCCCCCAAAAATAGGACAAATGTGTATTTATATGTTATACCTTTTTACATTATCTACACCATGGAACTTACCAACATGCCACATTTCAGGTGTGTCGCATGTTCAGAAGTATGCTGCTGACTACTGATCCCATATCCCTGTTTCCCCCGCTTCATTTTTGTCCCCAAATCATTAGCATGACCCCCCCTGCAGAAATCTCAGCGCAAGACTTGGGTACTAAGCAGACAGTGCCCACATTGGGGGCCACCCCTGACCACTACACGGGCACTACTATGGGGGCCATTGGGTCATTCGCCGGTTCGTTTGTCACTAAGTCCATTGTCAAACAGTCCTCGTCTATGCCTGGCACTCCAGAAGTGACACTCTATTTGCCTCCAGTAACAGCCCAGCAGCACCTGGGGAGCCAAGATACTCTGTGTAGTCATCAAGGTGGACGGTCCGAACTGTTTCTGGATGCCAGCACAGTAGCTGGCGGCAAACCGGAACTAAGTCTTCCCTTGACCCAAAGCATGGTTCCGGTCCTGCCCACAACCATCGATCCCCTTACCCATGAAACCCCCTCAGCACTTGTGACATTTCTCCTGGCTGAAGGGGACAGACTGACACAAATTGCCCAAAGTGGCAATCCCTCCTCAAACTCCCATAACAGTTTGTGGAGTGATGTACTCTTGTCTACTAGTTCTGGGGCTAGCCCCTCCTTCCATTTGACCCCACTCCGGATGGTCGAGGCCATCAACCAACTAACTGCTGCCAGTAACCAAGAGTTCAATTTGACCACTGACCGATTCCCAAAGGAGCTGGCCATCTTTAAGGATCTGTTACAAACTCTGCTAGAGAGCCAAAGGAAGGGAGGTGGAATTGTCCAGGAGTAGCCCATGGTCTGCACTTCAGCTGCTGCAGGGCACAAGATCTCATCCCTGGAAAGTCCCCTGGAATGTCTACCTGTACAGGTCCCCGTGGTATTGACTATCTCCAAAGGGACTGCCGTTCACCAAAACCTGGCACAAGGGGAATCACCCTCTAATAACTGCCCCTGCAATCCCCATGCCGTTATCAGGGATAATATCAGGGTCTCCAATAATAGTCCAATGTCTTTACCATCGGTGGCTCTGGACTCTTCCACTATGTGCTTCGATTGCATTGAGCCCAAAGCCCAGGGTTCGTGGAAGTCTGGGGGCCAGCATAAACTCCCTGAACAAGGAAAGCCCAAACGCCCTATAGTCTTCCTTCAGGGGTGCCCAAATTGGCAGTAAACAAGACAGAGCCAAAGCACGCTCTACTTAACACATGTTTGTTTTGGCTGAAAACCTCTGGTGGTTGCCCGTCTGTACGTAGAGAAGCTTTGGTGGGGTGCTCCAGAATCCCTAGTATGGGCAAGAATACCCTGGACTGCATTAAACTGACATTTTGGGATCGTAGCACAGCTAACAGGGTTTTGGGAGGCTGTGGACGGGCAGGCCAATCATCCAAGAGTGGGATCTCAATCAGCATGCTCCCTTTTCTTAGCTCTGTTGCCCCTTTCAGATCTGCAATAGCAAATTCTGGGTCTTCTCTAGCAACTGTCCCCTTTCAGGGGCAAATTTGACAACCTTGGGCCCGAAGCGCCATGGGAACTGGCTGAAGCAAGGGGATGGTGGGACCTGACTATTGGCCCAAATAACTGTTCAGGGTCTCCTATGGAGGGGGTGGCTTGTTTGTACTGGCCTGTTGTGTTCTTTTTTGTTGATTTCTTGTAATCAGAATTGTTTCCTCATTTCTAGAACTGTTTTTGTAAGATGTACTTTGATGGTGTTTCTGGCCGAATAAAGTTGTTTGACTGACTGACTGACTGACATTTCAGGTGTGTGGCATGTTCAGAAGTATGCTGAATATTGCAAACAGACACACACATGTATCCAAGCATTGCAGACCGCTTAAAGAAGTTGCTTACAAACAAAATTTGAAAAATGTATGTTGTATACTTTTCACATTGTCTACACCATGGAATCTACCCACATGCCAGATTTCAGGCGTGTAGCATGTTCAAAAGGATGCTGAATATTGCAAACAGACACACAAAACACACATGTATCCAAGCATTGCAGACCGCTTAAAGAAATCGCTTACAAACAAAATTTGAAAAATGTATATTGTATACTTTTCAGATTGTCTACACCATGGAACCTACCCACATGCCAGATTTCCAGCCACGCCTCATGTACTGTCAAGACGGAAATGGAAATGGAACATTGTATTTTTCAAAAAATCTTCTCCTTCTCTTCTCTTCTCCCTCTGCCTTTTTCTTCCCTTCTCTCTGTCCACACATGTGTGATTTTTAAACAGGTCACAGTGGACTGAGCAATGAAGCAAATGTGGAAGTAGCACCACCTAGTATCCAACACAGGAGGAGCTCTGGTTCTGTACCTGGGTGTTTCCCTTCAGTTGTCTGCACGTTGAGGTGAGTCAGTTGGTCCTTTGAGCAAACACAATGCTGTTGCAAGGTATTTCCTCTTGCCCTTCTATGTCCCCTCGTAACTCACCCCAACAGACAGTTGCATGAAATTAGGCAGTAGGCACATGAGGTTTACACAACACCTTGACACCATACATGTATGCTTATATTATAGATGGAATAGAGCACTGATCAGACGCAGGATTAATGGTCGAGCCATCCACAGAGACACGGTACAGAACTTTCCCCTGGCGAACGACCCCTGACGAATGGGTACGCACGCAGTAGCACATCAGTAGCACATCCATTGTTGTTCCATCTACAAGCCACCTGGTAAGACTATAGCAATTGATGACTCTGAGCCGTTCATAGATTACTGGTTCATTTGGAGCTGTTCTACACTTTTCAATTTGTTTGCCTTTTTTAACTGTGTGGACACGGCCTGCTGTCTACGGTGCACTTTAACTTAGTGTTGGGGTAGCCTGAGTCCATTTGGTGTCAGTAACGGTCAGTCACACTAACCTTTCTATAAATCATCAAGAAAGGATTTGGTCTTTCTTTTATGTCAGTAAACAAAAACTGATTCAGTTCAGATGATGCTCCCAGTGGGCTGGGGCATTGATTAAATAAAGTACAGTGTTTTGTTTTTAAAGAATGGTAACGGTCTATAATATAGAGAATGGTGTAAAACATGATTGGAGCACAGTGTTTTGCTATGTTCTTTTTTCCTCCCTCTGTTTTTCAACTGGCTTTTTTAGTAATACATCTGACTCACAAAAGGTTTGAAAACTGCAAGCTGGAAGAATCCATATGTCAATCATTGGACTAAACTTTACACACACCAACTTGAATTGTTGTTAACAAAATTGTATTGTTTCAAAAATATGTGTCCTGATGAGGTGCACTAGATGGAAATTACACTACCATCTAGATGCCCGAAACTCGAGTAGACATAACTTAGATCCAACTCCATTGGGAGTCGGCTCTGACTTGGATTTATATTACGAAGAAACGTGTGGCAATTATTATATGTTGTAAACAAGGTTGATAACATTTTCCACGTCTAGGATTGATGTTGATGCACTTTCGTTGAAAACGAACAAACACTCAGCTGTGTAATATCCACAATATGGATAGGCTGGTTCTTGAATAGATTATATTGCGTTCATTGCACAAGTACGAAAGATTTTGGGTATCAATGGGGATGAAAGTGATTGGGATGAATGATGTGTGATATGTGTTCCCTGGTTGGTGTGATATGTGTATGTTATTTATAGTTGGTTTTTAATCACGGGCAATTAATACATGTCATTGCATATTTTATAGATGTATTTTCATGATAATTAGTTTATGAACAAAATCAAAAGAAATCTAACAAATACAATATCCTTTGTCTAGAAATTACACTTTTTCAAAAAGGTCATTCCTTGGAAGGGATTGAGTGGCACTTGAATGCACAAATTGTATTGAAAATGGTTGGAGAGTTTGCACTTGTCTATGGACCATTACTATTTTGTGTAAAGATTTCCAGTTTGTAGCATGTTGGGAAGTATGTTGAATATTTTGAGCAGACACACACACATATCCACAAATGTCCCTTTTATGTATAGAGAGATGCATGGCGGTGTCATAGAAGAGATTGAGAAGCACCATCACAGGTCAGGGCCCAAACCTGCATCCTGTAATAAAATCCACCCTTGGAAATGTCTCTTCCCACATATTTATTACAGCAACACATTCCCTAAAGATATGGACAAAGCCAGCAACTGGAAAACTAGATTTCCAATATTCAGAGTTTTCTTTTAAACCAATGTATGCCTCTTACTTGATCTCCAAAGCAGTTTTGGTCTGCACTTAAAACGGGAGATATCTCAGGGAGGCGCCTGGACAGAACTTCTCAAGGCCTTAGAGTATGGTATTTCATTCACCAGGGAACCTGCCTACCTGAAGCTTTCTTTCACAATCCCACATTTTTTTTGTTTTTCTCCAACAAATGAAAGCAATGACTGACAAGGATCTACATATTGGGTTGCCTACTGTGGTAAATGCATGTCTTATTTCTAGAAGAGCCTTTTGCAGTTGTTTTTCCACATAAGGCCAGTTTGGTGTCTTACCATTTCTCTTGATGCAAGGACCAACACCAATGTGCATTGAGCATCTTTAGGGGAAGGTGACTTTCTGCCCCCTTGTAAAGGCATGTGATGATGTTTTCTTGTGCCTTAGATGGGCCTTGTTCCTACACTATCCTCCATGAATTTCCCCCTCTTCAGCACCTTCATGGTTCAGTCCAGATCCAGTATTTGCATATGTGTGCAGACCTGCATGGAATGGGCACTGCAATATCATTGGCAGCCTTTACCACCATAGATGGTAATTACTCCGAAGTAAAGCCCATGTCCATGTCATCAGTTCTGCCTTGGTCTAGTCCAATAGCGTTACCCTCTTGCCCTTCTTCTGTTATTACTGAATGTTTCTGTTTGTGTAGATCTGTTGTGTTACATGGTGAATCCCATATTTCTCTTTCTTTTTTTATTGCCAATTTTCAGGTTTTTCTCTTCTCCTTTTACTATGTCTCAATCATGATTTATATCATGCATTCAAGTCTCATTTCTAAATCTAAGACAATTGTTTCTTTGATTGACATCAACTTTGCTATTTCTGTGTGCTCCTGTTAATCAAAAAAGTAAAGTATCCAGAGAAATGTTTATTACACCTGAATTATTACAGATATCTCTAGTTTGCAACAGTGACTCATTCTAAGGCATGCCAGTGGATGATTGATATTGGGCCTCATTACAGGTCCGGCGGTAACCGTGCCGATAATACCAGCTGGTTGCCGTCAGACCCGTAAATGTTTATCGGTGCCTGACTTGCCGGTAACACCGGGGGATTCCAAACCCGGCGGCCGGGAAGTCAGGCGCCAGTAAAATGTTTTTCCCCATTCCCATAGAGTCCAAAAATGGACTCTATGGGAGTGAGGACTACGGAAGCACGGGTACCGTTTATAATGATGCCGGTGCTTCCGTGGCAGTCTGCCTACCGTGGCCACTGTATCCGGCAGGGTCAGACTAGTCGGGCAGGCAGATAAGCACGTTGCCGTCTGGAAACAATGGTGCCGGTAAACTTACCAGCACCGTTGTTTACGGACCGGCAAGATTGTAATGAGGCCCAATGTGTGATAAGTGTGCTGAATGGAACTAGGCGTAGTTATGCAAAAAGAATAAAACTGCTTGAGAACACAAGTGAGGTAAGGTGGAAGGGCAGAGGGATTTGAGGCTTGAGAAAGTGCCGGGGGTGGGAGGGACAGAATGGGTGCGGATAATAGAAAGGTTTTCGCCCATTTACCGAGTCCTAAACAACCAAAAGGAACACAACAGTCTAAGGGAATATTCCAAAGTATTGTTAAATGATCCTTAACATGTAAGTATCCACCGAAAAACCAAATCATTTGTGTTTCTTACACAAGAAAAAAAAAAACTTTTTACAAAGCCTACCGACCCACCGCACAAAAATATCTTGCAGCTCAAAAGGTATTGCATTAAACAATGGTGAATTATTGAACAGGATCTCATTTGGAAACCCGCAGGGTCATGCATGTCATTCTCTTACGCCCATAGTCGTGCTATGGTCATTCGAGAAGGTACAAGGATTAATTAGAAGAACATGAGTCACTTCCATACATTGCAGTTTGTTGTTTCTGTGTTTGTGATTTTTTTTTTTTTTTCATTTTGCAATGGCACAAAATTCGAAATAGCCTCTTTGTAAGTTCACCCACTAAGAATGTGACTTGCGTTCAAGTTGGCTTGTCCGTTGTTCTTCGCTTTCTTTGTTGGACACAAAGTGTTGCAGTACAGGTTTGTGTTCAACCACTCTAGCTAACCGATACATAGTTAACAACATCCTGTCACCTCATAACTAGAAAGATGCCTACTCTATGTAGACTCCTACCAGAATATGTAAATAGTAAACATGCCCCACGCAATGTATTAATTCATGTCATTTTAAAGTTATTGTTTAACATGTAATCTCGTATACCATTGAATTGTATATGTATGTACTTCGTAAGCTGTCAAACCAATGTCAAGATAAGTAACGCCGTGACACCTCGGGATTTGGGCCTTCAACAAATGCAATAAATAAATAAATAAATAAATACAATTCCAAATAAATAAGTGTGTTTTTGTATTCTCAGGAAAACGTCCCCAGTGCGCTCTGTATGGCTCCCATTGTTGGAAACGGATACGTGTCGGAATTCGACACAGATGCAAATGAATCTTGGGTGTGATACGTGAACATTTAGGTATTACAAAGCTCCTTCTTCTATGCCAATGTTCCGTGAGTAATGCTGCCATTGAAGGCTACGTGGGGTGAGTGAATGAATGAATGCATGACCAATCGCATATGCTGACGCATGGCGCCTAGCTTTGCGCTTTGCTCTGCCGCGGCGCGTTATCCTTTACGGCCCTCCTCATCATGACTTGCTACTCACTTAACATGCAAGGCACATGACATTTTCGCGTTGACCCTGCTGGGATTTGAACCTCAGAACACACACGCTAGCGGTTCAGGCCTTCTATAGCAACGCTAGTTCCCCAGCTTGAGGACTTATCTAGATTGAAATTAATTTTAGGTTAATTGAATGCAGATTGGAGCACAGTTATACATCTATCTCTGCAGCCGTTGACTTTGTTAATTAAAATCATTGGTATTTCATCTCTGTTTCCTGAATAACCTTACGCATCAATCATCCAGTGGAGCTTGATGTTAGGGGCTGCCGGTGTTGTCTCTCCAACAGGGCGGTGGGCCAAAGGGAAATACATGGTAACATACTTCAATAGTCTTCAGTGTAATTGTTCTTCGGCAAAACTGAAGGCAACACAACTCTAACCTTTGATTTTCTGTTACAGATGCCAGGCCTGGTTGTGATTGCTGAAGCATGTGAACGCACCCACCATATTAAAATGATGACAGTGTCTGAGGACTCTTTTGAAGATTACCAGCAATTTCTGGAACAGGTGCTGAAACTGCAAAGCGCTTCTTTTATGACATTAGTTGTCTACACAATCTAGACTAAACGGTTTTCAAGTTGCAGAGAAACAGAGAGATATTGTCTAGAATCACACAGCATTTGTCAATGTGCAAATGAACCTGCACGTATGCAAACGCAGGGGTGCAGAACCGATGAATTGCAGAAAATGTTTAAGTGCAAATCGGAGATTCACAAACACGTGTCTACAAAAGATGTTAATGAAATGTGACTCACATAAAATGAAACACAAAACTGTGTGTACGGATGAGCTTAAGTTGTCTCACATCCTCTTGTCTTGCGCAGTTGGTCAGCTAGTGCAAATGCAGCCACATATTTATTTATTTGCATTTATAAAGCGCACTAACTGCCCTCTGGCATCGTGGCGCTGTTAAGAATGCATGCTTACTTACTTAAGTGCCTGATGTCAGAGAATGGTAGCATAAAACATGAGAGCCAACCCCCATCTTGACGGGTGGCAACAACAGGTAATGCAGATGACAGAGTCGGTGGCATAAAACATGAGAGCCAACCCCCATCTTGACGGGTGGCAACAACAGGTAATGCAGGTGACAGAGTCGGTAGCATAAAACATGAGAGCCAACCCCCATCTTGACGGGTGGCAACAACAGGTAATGCAGGTGACAGAGTCGGTGGCATAAAACATGAGAGCCAACCCCCATCTTGACGGGTGGCAACAACAGGTAATGCAGGTGACAGTGTCGGTGGCATAAAACATGAGAGCCAGCCCCGTCTTGTGGGGTGGCAACAACAGGTAATGCAGGTGACTTATTCGGTGGCATAAGACATGAGAGCCAGCCCCGTCTTGAGGGGTGGCAACAACAGGTAATGCAGGTGACAGAGTCAGTGGCATAAAACATGAGAGCCAACCCCCATCTTGACGGGTGGCAACAACAGGTAATGCAGGTGACAGAGTCGGTGGCATAAAACATGAGAGCCAACCCCCATCTTGACGGGTGGCAACAACAGGTAATGCAGGTGACAGAGTCGGTGGCATAAAACATGAGAGCCAACCCCGTCTTGAGGGGTGGCAACAACAGGTAATGCAGGTGACAGAGCCAGTGGCATAAAACATGAGAGCCAACCCCCATCTTGACGGGTGGCAACAACAGGTAATGCAGGTGACAGAGTCGGTGGCATAAGACATGAGAGCCAGCCCCGTCTTGAAGGGTGGCAACAACAGGAAAGCTCCTTTGCACAATCAAGCCTTTCATCCATGTCCCGAATTTCAGAACAGTTGTCCAAGCTTGGTCAAGTGGCTGAACTCTATTTGGAGGAGTCTCAGATACAACATTGGCCCCACTAAAAGTCGTCTAGCATGCTGCAACACACCTCAACACAGGGCTGAGAAAATTCAACTGCATCCCCCCATCCTCACAGAACTGTACTGGCAAACCCTGCGCTCCTGAATAACGTTCAAGATAACCTGCATCGCCTACAATGTAGTGGCAATGAAATAAAAACACTCTACCTGACTGAGAAACTCACCATGTCCAAGGTCCAGTGCACCACCAGAAGCTGTGACATTGCCAGGCTGGAAATAGAGCGGGAAAGAGGGGAAACCGACCTTTTCCTGGAACACCCCGTCTCTGGAACAAGTTACTAATGCAGATTAGACAGGCCTTTTATGCCGCATACCTCAGGAGGGACCAGACGACCCTAATCTTCAAGTACACCTTGACAGTCACTGATTGCTCCTCTCAACTCTAAATCTTCCTCTAAGGAGTTTCCCCTTTTGCCGAGTTCCCCATTTTCCTCACCTGCATCCCTGCTACCCCCTATACCCCTTACTTGTAATCCTGCGGATGGAATTTTAATGTATAGTGATCTGCTGCTTCACAGCTAGCTTTGACTTCAGAATTTGTCAAATGATTGAATAGTTTTAATGTCCTGTGGGAGTGTGTTCCATAACTGTGCAGCTAGAACCCGGAAACTGGCACCACCAGCTCTTTTTAGGTTGTACCTAGGCACCACCAGGCAAGATGAATTGGATGATCTTGTGATTCTGGGGGCCAGTTTCCATGTGAATTTGTCTGTGAGATAGGGAGGGGCTTGGTGGTTGAGTGCCTTATGAGTAACGCAAATCATTTTTAGGTCATTTTTTTCTTTTATGGAAAGCCATTTGTATTGCTTTCTGGTTGCTGAAATATGCTTTCTTCTGGGGATATTTAATGCTGCTCTAAGCGCATTATTTTGCAGAATCTGTAATTTATTTGTAATGGCTTTACTAGCTCCGAAGTATAGGCCGTTGCAATGGTCCAGTTTAGATTGTATGAGTGCTCTGGCAAAGTGAGACAGCTGTTGGGTGACAATAGAGGTCTACAAGCCCTGATTAGCTTGCCAGTGTAGGCGGCGGCAGAGGCAGTCATGTTTACCTGTTTGTAAATTGTCTTCATAAGTTAAGTATTTTAACTGCAAACCTAGTTAAACTAGAGTGGGTTAAACATAACCATGCATTAGGCTTTATGTAAAAGTAAATGCTTTATCAGAAAGTGAAAGCATATTCCGAGCTTTAAGCTTTCACTCTGTTGTATTATGTAGGATGTTGGCAAGACAAAATATGTCCTCCCAGAAAAGAAATCTCTTTTTTAAATAAACCATACCTCTAGATTAGACTGTGGTTTCCCTGTCTGCGTTCAAAGTCAGCATGTTCAGAATGCAGTCAATATAAGTATTATAACACTGCGTTCTGAGCATTTTGACTGGAGAGGAGGTCATTAACCATCTCCAGGTCCTAATTATATTTAATGAATAAAAAATAATATCACATTTATCAACAGAAACATTTAGTAAATAATTTAAACATGCTGGTAGCAATTACATTTGTTTCTTTTATAATTTGGATAGATGAAAGGGGTAAGTTATGACAGTTATGACTTTACCAGCCTAATACAATTAAAGTAACAGGTTGGAGGAAGGCTCGGGTGGGTGTGGACAACCAAGACCAGCCGGTGCAGGGGTTGAATCATCAGAGCATATAAGGGTGGCGATAACCAAGATCAAACAGATGGTAGGTACACAGCCACTTACCTGGAGTCATTGTGCATAGTGGAATCTTGCCATGGTGCCTGGTGAAGTGTGAGGGGAGTGTGAGACTGGCAAATAGGTAATGCCCCTTTCCATGCAGCCCAGGTATCAGTTGTGTTGTTCAAAGCGTAGGTTGTCCACAAAGACAGGGTCAGCCAATTGTTGTATTTCTTTATTTCGTGGCTGCCAGCTTCTGGGCAGGAGCATGGTGACTGTGGCAGGGTTTGCAGCAGAGCCGCCATGATGAAAAGAGCTAAGTCTATTGGGCATCATGTGAAGAGAGCCAAGACAGGGTGGACACATAAGTTCCAGATAAGGTAAGACGCAGACTGTATTTCCTGGTTAACAGTCACAAAGCCAGATATGCATATATGTCTCTCTGTGTTCTCTCTCCAATGTGTCTACCTCCACAGTAGGCAATATTGTTCACAAGTTCTGACAATATTAAGCATTGTGTGCTGCAGCCCCACCTCCACATCAGGGGATGCTGATTTAGTTGGCGGAACGAAGCAGCATCTTTCTCTGGCCCTCAGCTAACTCGAGGCCTTATTAAATATGCTCTACATCTACTGTTGGCATTGAAGACTAAACCACCCTGCCCTCAACAGGATTGAACAGCTGACAGCGATTGCAGGGTCTGACATTGCTCAGAGTTGGGAGCTATTAAGCTGCTGCTCCTACCCTACCAGAGCCAGGTTAACTTAAATCCATCAGTTACCAGGAGCTACTTTTTGCTCACCAGGCCAATTGGTACCTTAGATACATGCACATGTGACATTAACGTTGAATGTTTGAGAATTTAAAGAAAGATGAATTTGGACACATTTGAGTACACTGAGGCATACATAAGGAACAACAAGTTAAAGTGTGCATCTCATGTGGAAGTTAGATTTGCAGTGCACTGTGCACTTGCTCCATCATTACCTCCTGCCTGCTGGCCGATGCCAGATACCCAGGAGCTGGTTTTAGCTACTGCTCATCGACGCTTAACTTAGAACCTTCCAATTGCATGCTATACACATCCAACTTCAATATTATCTCTACAAGCACCCATTGGAAAATCTGAGATTGTGTTATTACAACATACGCTACAGTTTTAGGATTAGGATGCAGAGGCACAGAATTTACTCTCTTCCTTTTTAACTTTAAAATAAACACCCTCCAAACATATTGCTAAAGCCCGGCATTCATTTTCACACGTTCTTAGACGCCAGGCAGCTAATGTTTAAATGAACAGAAACCCTTATAAATGACACAACTTCAGTATCCTGGGATGATATCTCAGCGGCAACGTGCTCGCCTTGGAAACAAGACGACACAGAGCAACACATGTTCGATCCCCGGGTCCGTGCTTAGAAACCTCTGGGTATTAAGTGTGTTATAAATACCCCATCATATCATATCCCGCACTATCAAGATCCAGATGAAAGCTGATGCAGCAACACCCCATAGGCTCTGGACACCTTCTGCACGGGCATAAAAACAGTCATCTCACAACTGTCCCGGATAGTAATATCTAAAGCTTTGCAACATCTGATGATTTTAGCATAAATAAATGTCTGAACTCATTTATTTATTACAGTTTTTAGAAATACACTGGGCATCCTTTGGGGTTAAATTCCATGTATTACACAGTTCTTCAAATCTGGATACAACCCGTTTCTAGGACCAATGTAAGCCATATGCATATGTTTAAAATGTAAAATATAGCCGGACCTCTTAAAGTAATAGATTCTGAGCACTAACATCAATAAAAATGAAAGGAATGAAGTGAAGAAATGTGTGGGCCAAGGCAAATGTGTACCGTTGAATTCTGAAAAACCCAAGTTTCTCATAAATTCAGAGAAAGACAAAGTTATGAAACCTTTAAGACATTTGCTGAATCTAGTTTAGAAGATCTGGGCAGTTGCTTTCAAATCAAAGTGTCTGTGATTGATACATTGGAAAGTCAAGGCTAATTGCTCATAATTGGTGCCACAGGTTTTCTGCGATATCGTTTTGAATTAACTTTGTGAATTCAGATGGCAAAAACAAAACGCATCTTCAAAAACATATGCATGTTGTATTGCTCTTTCCCAGGTACAGAACGTCCATGCATTGATACCATTACTACATTTTGTATTACTCTTTAAGTCATTTCAGAGGGGTGCTATGTTTGACTGACAATGCTCAGCCCAAAAAGCTACCTTTTAGAGGTTTGTAGAGGAGCAGGTAGATACATTTATCCTAACTCCTGCGCCCTCACTGCTGTCATACTAGAACTGCAGGAGAAAAGCTGTATGTGGGACCTCCTGTGTTGTGCCTATAGCGCATTGAGTGTACAAGAGACAATATACACTCAGGCAACCATAACGAATGTACCCTCGCACTGAAAGAGAGGAGGATGTCTGCATGCACCATTGGATATCATGTAGCACTGAGTGGAATCTGATGAGGGCAGAGTGATGTCATGAAAAAGATATACGAGTATATACTGAAACGATATGAAAATACTTAAGTGTGATGATGTAACTGAAGCAACAAGAGAAACATGTACGAAATGATAAAGGGATCATGAATGCAAAAGAAGATAAAGTAACTTGCTGACCAATAAGTGTAAATACGCCGTAACGCAAGGTAGATGAGACATATAGAAGCTTGCTATAGAGAAAAATATAACGTGGCAAGGATGGACATGATAGGAAGATGGGCACCCGCTTGTGTAAAGATTCATTCCAGCTACCGCAGAGACAGATCAGAGCTGCAGACTCAGGAGACACTGGAAAAGAGTCTTGGGTGCAAAACAGAAGTTAATGTTGGCCTGGGATCAAGGATGCCATTTCAAGGAATAATTACAGAGCACAAAGGGAGGCAGACGGATACGCCATGAATGAGTGACATATTTCTCTCAGATTAAAGAAGAAGAAAATGTTTACAAGAACCAAGTATTAGACAATTAACAGTGAAAAAAGCTCAGAAAAGATGGAGTGAGCAAGTCTTTAGAGGCCAAGAAAAGCAATGACACCAATCATAATTCAATCAAATAGCAGTAAATAAGAGGCCGAAATGGACACATTTCTGGTCTCTCTCACACGTGATTCAGAAGTCGAAAACAAGGGCTTTTTCATTAAGCCTCGGGTGAAGATAGTGATGCGCTTATGCTCCCTTGAATGTCCCAGAACAGAGAGCAGGCTACAAGGTCAACTACAGATGGGAAACTTTGGCTCATGGTTGGACTGACGAGAGATGATGTACTAATTGGGAAAGGGGGGAGTAATCTGATGTGACTCAAGCACCTGGGTTTTGTTTCACTCACGTGCTGCTAGACGAGCCGAAAGTCCAAGGTTGGATGGGCATGCCAACCAATCAGTGGGTCTATGGGGCAACCTGCATTACAATGTTGCCTAGACCATTCCGCTGCCATTTTGGCTGCTATAATCAGTATTATACATGTTTAGAGGTAGTTTGAGACGTGTCCTACCGATAAGAGGCAGCCAATTAAGTACCAACCCATTTGCATTCTATAAATTGATATGGTCCCCTAATCAATCCCTCCTGTCAATAGGTTTTACAGTTTGCCATGTGGGATGACATCATAGATGACGCATATTGGGATACAATACCTCTGTGTAATCAAGTTTGTTTGTGAGTGTGCAAGCATCAGTCCGATGTCTGCCAGTTTGCCCTACCTTATTAAATTGAGAATAAAGTAGTACTTTGCCGTATTCTTTGAGTCTGTCTGGTTATTTGTGCTGAGGTCTTTATTGGTAATCCCATCCAGCACAAGAGATGCTTCGAGGTGCTAGACCACAGGTTATTGCTTGAGATAACCTGCATTATGATAACTTCATCAGCATCGTCTGCTTTTATTCTTTAGATTAATTCCATCAAAGCAAGCCAAAGTACAATATTAATACTAATAACATTTTCAAAACAGGTTGTGCATTAGGATTTATGCCAGGGCCTTCACAGTGGGTACTCTTTGCACAGTTCCATGAATCAGGGTTCGTGTTGGCAGTGCAAAGTCACTTTTCAGCAGTACAAAGTCACTTTGAACCGTGCAAAGAATTCCATGAATAGGGCCCTTAAGGACGATATGGCAGAGCCTTCCTAGTATTTTGAAAGGATTTGGATGTATTTTTGTTAATACATTTTATAAAGATAATTTTATGTTTACATTCGGGCCTCAGAAATCTGGTCTTTTTGCACTTCCGCTGAAGCAAAAGAAAGTTGATAGTTCATGTGTACAAATTTCGATTGGGTAAAAATAAATCATGAACATAAATATGTGCTATGTAAAGCGCTTTGAATAAAAGCGCTATATAAATAGCACATTATTACAAATAATGATGATGTGTGGAAAGTTTGATTTTTATTTGGTAACTTAGGTTGTTTGCTGGTAGTTCGGGCAGTTCTGCAAATGATTTTGGTTGCAAGTGTGTTTAGAATGGAACACAGAGCAAATATGTCAGTGCAGACTTCCAGTTTGAGACATCCAGCTACCCATTATTACCTCTTGATGTTTGTTTCTGTGTTTATAAACCACCTCAAGGTAGCACCCCTTCGCCCATTGCAATCCCCTCACATACATGTCAGTAGAAGTAAGGGTGTGTTATCTACTCTCTGCACATGTGAGCATGGTTATTGGAGTGTTCATGGCTGGCAAGAAGTATGAATGGCTGCTAGATGGCAGGGCATCTTCTGTCCTCTTTGGACTCCTTCCTAGGACCACACCTAATGTGAGTTTTTTTACACACCCTAAAAACAGATTATAAAGGTAGACACTAGTGCCAACCATACTCCACGGGACACTTTCAATGACCCTATCACATCGCACAAATGCCTTCTTGGCCACGTGCGGTTTGGGTATTACACATTTTTTGCAAAATGGCAATTTTGTTGACTTTGTTTTTGTCTTATCTTTTGGCAGATTTCTTATCTATGTAGTATATGTGGTAAGTCTAGGTAAGGTATATAGAAACAGTGTTTGAGGGGGAGGGGGCAGTTCTCCCTCCACTTTTTGCTCTAAAAGAAAAGTGGTAAAATCGGGCAAAAACATTCAGCAAATTTGTAATTCGGAAAAAATAAAGTAGAGGACCGTTCATAGATCTGTGGTTTGCAGAGACCCCAAATCCCACATATACTAGAATGTGACAGTTCTTAGCTTCATAAAATGTAACTCAATCCTTGGAAAATATTCAAAGAAACCATCTTCACAGAAACCTGAATTATTGTCTGCTCCTTGAACACACATTGTAGTCTGTCATTGACTGCAGCAGAAAGGAAGGATATCGAGTGGTCAAGGGCCAGCAGCAATGATGCTCTGGCTGCAGACCCTCACCCAGTTATTCCAGATGCTAACTTGGGGATGGATAGATGATGGTCACGATCAGTAGTAGGGTGAAATTGGAGTAGTGATCACAAGAACCAGCAATCGCCCCTTCACTCACCAGGAGAGATAGGAGAGGCAAGGTTTTTGGAATTCCGGATGATAGCCATACAGGTGGTGTTGATTGTCCAAGGTTCAGTTTCCTCCAAGAAACCTCCAGCTCTGAAGCAGCATTTCTGCCCTGCCAGAAGTACCCTCAATCGATACACATACAGGCAACCATAAACATGATATTTTTTCAGGAACGTCAGAGGTGAAGACATGTTTTTCTTGCTAAGTTCCATCAAGGGACAATTTGGAGGCTGCTTCTTGGGTGTCAGCAGGCTCACACATTTCACTCATCACTTCAGCACAGTACAGGTTGGTTGGCAAAGTTTATAGCATTATTTCATATGTGGGTTGCCCCACACTACGGTGATACCCCTCCTACCAAGTGGGGATATACTATGTATTTAATCAAAAGAAGGGACATATACATATTTCTTTAACACAATGTGTTACCCTCAGTAATCTGAAACCTGATCACGCAGCCATTCAAACAAATATAGGCTGTGTAAAGTCTAATAAATGACATCTATCCAACATTTAAAATATCATATTTTAATTCATTTGCTAAACAGCACAATTATCAAAAAACATTTTGCTAAAAAATGCATTTACACCACATAAAAGATATTCAAGTTAAACAAATACTTGAAAACACACAACAGTAGCAAACTCAATTGTTCTTATTTCCTACTTCCCTCACTTCACTCTGCCTGTTAACTTGAACAACCAGGACTTTACCCCAGTGTTGCCTATGGAATGGGTACATAACACTACATTACCACACGGTTAGAATGCTATCAAAAACTCTTGGTATTGATTGCATTCTGAACAGTCTGTCTTCAAAAGCAGACAGGGAAACAACAATGCAATTCCAGACCATAATTCTTTCAACAAGACACTTCCTTGTCCAACAGCACCTTTCCTTACTGCAGTACGCTACATCACACACCAAAGAGAAAGCTACACTATACGAAAATGTTGCCCCTTCCCATAGAGAAACATTTTGCTTTGTCATGACATTTGCCCTTCCCAAAGAGAAACATTTTGCTTTGTCATGACATTTCCCCTTCCCATAGAGAAACATGTTCCTTTGTCATGACATTTCCCCTTCCCAAAGAGAAACATTTTGCTTTGTCATGACATTTCCCCTTCCCAAAGAGAAACATTTTGCTTTGTCATGACACCTAATTAATGCTCATGGTACCCACTCCAGTTTGGCCACTTTTGCAATACATTGCTTAAATTATGAAGACAATCGTTCTATTTAGGTACTACAAACTAAAACCACATTCAATTCACAAACTCAGTTTATTTATTTTACTCACTGTTAATGCACAATGTTTTACTTCCCCACCAAAACTTTAAAACAGACGTATAGACATCCTCATTGAGGGTGTGGTGGGTCACTATTGCTTGAGATAATCACCCTTCCTCAACTATCCTTATGTCCTCGGGCCATAACTTGATGGAGGGTCATTGTCCATGATAACAACCACTCCTTCAGTGTAAAAGGCTATTATGAAAACTACAAATAAGGGGGGTGGCACAGGTCATTATGAATATCACAGATAAACCCATGAGTCAGATACGGGATGGGACTAGCTATTCCCAATAAGATTGTAATCCAATGAATGATTGTAGGATTTGCAAGGACTGAATCTTGGAAAGATATGAAGGATCATAGAACACTTTTCACCTTACTGACCAAAAGAGTTCCTATCATTAATGTATTTTTCTACAATCTCATGTTTACAAGATACAGCCATTATACGGGTTTCAGCTGATGTCAGGAGACTGACATTCATCAAAAGACACATTGGGCCTCATTATATGTTTGCCGGTCCAAAAACAAGGGTGCCGGTAAGCTCACTGGCACACTTGTTTCTGCACCGGCAAACTAGGAGTATGCCTGCCAGAGCTGCTTTGACCGACAGGTCTGACCCTTCCGGGTGCAGCGGCCATGATAGGCCGAACAGTCACGGAAGCGCCGGCACCGTTAACAACGGTGCCGGCACTTCCGAGTCCCCAATCCCATAGAGTCCTACGGGAATGGGGACTTACATTTTACCGGCTCTTTACTTCCCAGGCCACCGGAGTTGTATTCTCCCGGTGGCACCGGGGAGTGAGTAGCCAGTAACATTTTACAAGTCCACTGGCAACCTACCGGTAGCACCAGCAGGGTTACAGCCGGACTCGTAATGAGGCACATTGAAAACAGACAAAACAGCCAATGGAGTCTGGTCAGAAGAAATTATAGATGGTGGCATAACAAGTTCCTCAATGTACCTGCATCTCATTTTGTTTTACTTCTGCTGTATGCTCGCAAGTATGTTTATAAAGTACAGGCTAAACACTACAGGCCTGATTCACAGAAGCATTTTATAATGGCGCAATCCCATAGGAAAACGCTTTGTGAATCGGGTCCTATCCTTTGAGATTGAAAATCGTCCCTGTGGGGTGCCAATGTTGTTGAAGAGCACCTAGGCATGGAACAGGTCAGCTAATATATGGACAACACATGGCAGCCTGCAATATCTTTCACTTTACAGCTCTTAATTGACAGGGAACTGTGTATGGTAGAATATTTCATGTGTGCACTGCTGGAGTTTCAAACACATGAGCAAGAATCTGCATGCTATTGCTCATTTTAAAGCACAAAAAGAAACCTTTTTTCAATACATTATTTTAAACTGCTCAAAGTATTTTTATGCAACACATTAAGAGCTGCATTTTAGTTTTTTGAATCCAAAAAGATTGATTGTATGGATCAGCAAATGGAAGATCTCCTACATCACAGCATGCAAGACACAAGTGGCCTCATTACGAGTATGGAGGTAGAGATGCCGCTTTTAGCGGCATGGCTACCCTCATACCGGGTACCGGGTACCGGGTCCGGGTTCCTGGTATGCGGAATTATCAGGCCATTCCGACCTTGGAGGGCCCAGTAATTCCCTTTCCCGGGACCCGGACCCGGTACATCCCCATTCCCATTTGAGCCCCCGTAGAGGGTTAACGGCGCCAGCAGCTCTAGCAGCGCCCTTAACCCTCTACTGCCTGGGTCGTAATGAGGCCCAAGGTCTTAAAGGGCATTACAGTGTGTGGCCATGTATTATAAAGATTAAAATACCCTCTATGAAACATACAAAGGATATTGCAAGACATCTTGTAGTTCTCTGACCTTATAAAGGGCTTGGCCTTTGGGCTAATTCCTCTATTTGGGCACAAAACTCCTCAGTGACTTGCAATCTCTTTATAGCGTGTAGTCTAGAGTACCTTATCCCATAGGTAGGGACCTGATATGGTAGGTGATTTTAAATAGCACCATCTGCCAACATCTGATCGCATATGGGCTCACATACGTTTCAGATTGGGTTAGAGAAAACAGTGTTAGTCTGTGAGTACTTATATTATTTTGATATATGATTAAAATTGCCTTGTGGTCAGATTAGGATTAAGTGAAGACTGGTCATGATCCATTCATGAAGATAATTCACTTTGTTTTTCTATTTCTCTGCTATATTTTTACATTTTGTAAGAGCTGCTTTTTACATTTTCTCTTGGGCAAATACGCTGTCACTATTCCGTTTTAGCCCTGCAACAGACTGTATGCTAATCCCTAATGCCCTCTCAAATGGTGGTGTTTTTTCTTTGAGCAACAAGCATGCCAACAGTTGATAACTAGCTCCATTTAGGTCCCTTACACATATGTGCATGTTGGACTTTCGTACACTTTACTGCCAGTGTCAAAAATACATCGTATTACCATAATTCATCTTTTTTTTACCTTTTATAATAATTTCCCTAAAGAACAGAACAATATGGAATCTTAAAGCATGTGGCGATGTTTCAATATCATATGGAAAATCTATTGAGCTAAAAGTAAGCCTCTGGACTTACATTATTAGTCTGAAATGAAAAGACAACATGCATGAGATGTACTGCTTATACATGTATCTTTGTATGTTGTATAAACTATATACTCTGTATGATATTTGTATGTTTTCAAGTGAACACATGATAACATCACAGTTATTTGTTGATAGTTTATGGTGAATGGTTAGACCTAACGCAGGCCTTTGACACCATTAATTGGAGTAAGCACTGGACCAAACTACCCTCCTGGGGAATTCCTAGAGGATTACTATCAATAATCCAGACCCTATGAAGAGACCTATCAGTCCCAGTACGTCTGAATACCAAAGGCGACTTAACAGCGGGCATACAAACAGTGTGGCATAAGACAAGGCTGCATATTAGCTGCTTGCCTTTTCAACCTCTATGTATCAGACTTATCTGTAGCACTAACATCACAATCACTAACAAGCCCGAAGATTGGCGATTTAAATATAAAGTGGATTGTACATGCAGATGATGTAGTACTTTTTTTTTAAATTTAAACTTCAGTTTAGCTGTCTCAACAAAACACTTAATAAAGCCAAACTTTTATTGCAAACAAGTCATCAAACCTGGATATAATCAACAAAATCAACGACTCCAATTCCCAATTTTTCACATAAAAACAAAAATATCGGCATTAACCTTGAAATCAAATAGATATAGATAGAAAAAAAATCAACAAAAAGAATGAAAGATGGCCACTAGACTAGCTGACACTGTCATTAGCTATTTTTTGACCACTTTCATCAAAATCGAGTCCATATAGTTAACCACCGCACAGGTTAGTTTTAGGTCATGACCTGCAATCACACGCCCCCACCAGTTTTCCATATCGTTGTCCTGGGGTGCGTACAACCCAAGATGACAAGTACGTTGAATACTTAGTCCAGGACAGACTGTGACAAGATGATGTAATGACTCAGTGTCACTCGAACAATATCGACATATATTATCCATTGTAGATTTGTTCTTTCATTGCCACATCATTTCTTTGATGTTCAGCACATTTAAACGAAATCTCAGAAATTGCTCACGATAATAGCGTGAAGGACACTTTGTCAAATACCTGCATTGTTTATTCAGTTTATGGGGTCTAGTTTCAGCCTTCAGCATAGATTGCATTTTGTCGCGTTGTTCTGAGTTGCTGATCCAGGACCAGGATTCAAATTTCTTTTTTACCCACTGGGGAAAATTAATCAGATCTTCATAGTTTATATCGGCCTTTAGCAGATGACTTACCAAAATGTTCTTCCACTCGACTAACACATTTTTACTACTTTCTTCAGAATTTGTTGCAAACATTTTATATGCTGGAATTAAAGGGGTTACACACATTTTTCGCAATGCAATTAGTGATTTCCAGATTACAAATGAATATAAAGAGTTCAATGATAGTTCATAACGTATGGCTGTTATAGAAACATAAGATGGCTGACTCAGCACACGCTGCCAAAATTTTGCTTCAAGTTTGTGCCAGAATTCAGGGTCCAAATTCCAGCCAGTTTCTGCTCCAAAAGTTATGGCAGGAACTACCTTTTGCGAGTAGAATATAATCACCGGTGATAGACTGAATTTCCTATACTCTGTTGATCTTTGCACCTTGAATTCCAAACTGTGTCATACGGGCTACTGAATCTTGCCTCCAGTGATGCTCGTTTATGGAATTATTAAACATAACTCCAACATAACAAATGCAATTTACTGAGTTCAAAATTTCCTTGTCGATTTTCCAATGGGAAAGCTTTGTCTTTCCGGGTCCCTAATGACCAGATAGTCATTATTTTTGTTTTTTCAGCATTTATTTCAAGATCGTTGCAGTCCAAGTACTCATGTAATTTCCTCAGTAGCCGTTGTAGTCCAATCTGTGAACCATCAATTAAAGCAAGGTCGTCCGCAAATGTTATGCATTTAATATGAGTGTTGTTGAGTTTGGGGAAAAACAGTGGGCCTGATCCAAATACTCAAGTCTGGCAAGTCTGAAATGAAAAGCTTAAATAGTTTGGCCACCATAGGGCACCCTTGTTTGACACCTCTGTTAGTTGGAATTTTGTTTGATAGATCTCCTTGATTATTTAGTCGTACCCGAATCGATGTGCCGCTATGAAGAGCTAGATTTCACCGGTTCTAAGATGGATAGAGGACAGTTCCAATGCATCAATTTCTGCCGAAGCAGTCCATGGTTTACTTTGTCAAAAGCTTGGCACATGCCTATAAAAACCAAGTACAGTTTCTTCTTTGCCTTTAGGGTTTCAAGCTTTAATATGTTCAGGATAAGCAAGTTTACTTCAACTCCTACTCCTGTTGTGAAACCGGTTTGGCGAATATCCGGGATCTTAGCATTACATGCCCAATGTGCGAGTTTTTGACACAGAAATGAACCCAAGATCTTTCCGATGGTATCAAGTAAGTCAATCGGGCAATAGTTGGTAGGCTCAGCCCGATTGCCTTTCTTGTATATTGGAAATACTATTGCCTTGTGCCACGATTCGGGTATCTGTTTTGTCAAACAGAGCGTCTTAAACAAGGCTTCATTTTCAGCATCACATTGGTGATCATATCAGGGCCAGCAGCATGGGAGTTCTTTAACTTCTTAATAGCATTCTCGATGTCAGACGATGCAATTTTGGCATCCCAGATAGCGTCGTTGTTCACAGATATATCACACGGTTATTTTGGGGGTTTCTGATATATTTGAGTGAAATGTTGCTCCCATTGTCCTCCTTCAATTTCATTTGAAATTGAAGGAGGACATCAGGACATCAGGAATTTCCTGCATTTAGGATGGCCCATATATGTCGAGTGTTTTTGGTCACCAACATTTCATCATTTCTTCTGCGTGATTTTGTTGAATGATGATTTTGTGAGATTTTAACCAGTTTCTGTACACTTGACGTCTTTGTTTGATTCCCTTTTTCACGTCGTCTGTTGTTTTAATGGAACCAGGATCTTACATCTCACCGCATATTTTTCTTTGCAACTAAAAGGATGTCGCTTTTAGACTACACACCTCGAGGACTCCAGCGTCTACTAAATGCATTTGAGTGTAATGGAAAAACAAATGATCTGGTAGTGAATCCCTTAAAAACTAAAATTCGAATTTTCAAGAACTAGAAAATGCGACAAGTCAAATATAAATGGATGATACAAGAGCAGACAGTCCGAGTAATTCAAGACCTAATATATCTAGGGATTACATTGAATTCAACACAATCCATATGATCACGTGAAAAAGATCTGGACTTAAAATCATTAGCATTTGGGGCTCAAATCAAAATATATATACACACTATACTGCACATTTTCAATCATTCCTCTGATAAAATATAGCAAAAGCAAAAGTAGTACCATCACTCTTTTATGGGAAAATTACAAGCACAACGGATAAACCTGTAAAGAATTGAAGGAAAACGCTGGAAAAATGTGTTACATCTACCAATGAGTTATCCCATAGGATCACCAAGATATGAGCTAGGGCTGCCCTCATTATAAATGGCTCTAGATTGGACAATTCCTCACTCTCTAAGATGTATTATGACATCAAATGAAGATTCCCTATACTGGGATATTTGTCAAGAAATAAATAGAGATCAAAATATATTCCTAAACTACCTTAAGACATACACAAACATGATCCTGAGAGCCTGCGAAAGAGAACTAGATGATCTGATTGAAAATCCAGAAGGTGTAAAGAGAGTGTTATCTTAAACAGAGTGTATCATGATAATAGCCCAAATGATATCACCACTTGATGAACCTAAACGCTATCTACCAAATTGCTTGAATTGGTTTCCAGACACAATATTAAGAACAGAGTTCCTTAGATTCTGACTAAATCTTGTTAAAACAGCAGAATTTCAGGCAGAAAGTTATAGCACCACCCATAATACATCATGCAATTTATGTGGAGAAAAGATAGTGCAACTTTCTCGACACATTCTTACATCATGTGTGGGTAATGCAGAAGTACGTAACAAAAGATTTTTAAAGTGGACTGTATCCAGCAAATGGCTCCACACAGACTCATTCTGGGACCATCGAAGCTCAGGTCATGAAAGACCCCTGACAGCTGAAGTAGTAGATCTCATGGTAGAATTAGGGCTTTTAGGAAAAGAGCATATCTAACCTCTTGACTTCATATGAACTATTATAAGAACTGAGCATAATCGCTCATTCACATAATCCAATTACAAAGTTTAATCAAATAAATAGCATTAGGAGTCTGTTTACAAATATTAGCAATTGTATTTTGTTTAAATTGCATGTTTATATTCTTTTCTATATTGTCTTTCCTTGCTCTTTAAATTATACACCTCTGCAAATTTGTTTCCTATTTTATACTGGGGTACACATGTGTAATGAAATGTGTAAAAAAGTACATTTGTAATTACTAAAAATGCACAATAAATATTTTAAACAAATATATATAAGTATTACAAAATAATATTATGCTAAAGGTCTTTTGTGATGTGAATATAATAATGTGGAGTATTCTGTATACACAATGGAGTTGTGTGGGTTAATGTAATAACCTTTTAATTACATGGCAATATATGTGTTAGTTGGTTCTTGGATTTTGGCAAATATTTAGGTTGGTAATGTTATGATGTGAGCCAGTATTTCCAAAACATTTTCCCAGAGGTCTTACAGCTCTTTGAAGGTCACCAAATTAATCATGAATACATACACCACCCAATAAATGACTATTCCTATACTGGCATGTCTTGATGGATGATATAATATACTATAGTAGATGACGAGACCTAGCAGAGGTCAAATTCTGAAAATGTTTTTTATGCTGGAGCTTAGCATGATAGACCACTTGGAAATGTAGATTCTGAGAAGGTGGAAGTTCATGAACGTTCCTCTTAACACATTTTAGAATGCTGCTACATTTGAAAGCTTTAGGGTTATGTCATTAGATCTTAACATGGAAGCTAAACTGAGAGTTAACCCCAGATTCCATTTCTGAGGATGCCAGACATATTCTCTTTAACCAAAATAAGTATTCATTCAGTAAATGTGCAGATTACTGCCTTAGGTAAGTTTAGGACACCAGGTTGATAGGCAGCCCACAAAAAAAAAGTAAGCTACATAGTATGGGGGAGGAAAACAAAACCAGATCATGGAGCTTTCTCTGTAGGAGCTCAAAAAGGACAGGTGTCTGAAGTAGTCACTGCTTTAACTGCTGTATTCTAATGGTTTTTCTTCTTCAGTAGTTGAATGTTATGGGTATGACACATATTTGTTTCAGAACTGTATCATTCTTAAAATGTACTGCGGTAGGTCAGGAGACAGACAAGCAGGTATGATTTTCAAAAGATTTATTTATTCTTCGATTCAAAAGACCTACTTTTTACCTAGCTTTGTGATACTTCGCCCTACTCCTACTACTACCTTGAGGTGACTCTCTCTTTCTATCTGCACTCTGGGATTCTCTGTTACTCCCCCACACTTTTGGCTTCTGCCCCCCTGTGATGCTTTTCTGTTTCTTCCCCACAATGTGGCTTCTTTTGCTGTTTCGCCTCATTCTAGGGCTTCTCTTTTCTTCCCACACCTGGGCTTCTCTCTCTGAGTCATGCAGGGCAACAGGAGCTCCTCGCCCAGTCTACCCCAGCACTTCGATTCCCCCTGACCCCTCCCTCAAACTTGCACTTGCCCTACCAGGCTCCCTCCCTGTGTAATAGCCTGGTGAGACCTGCAACCCTATTGAGTCTGATCCACCCCCATCCCCACACTTAGCTTGTGGACCTTCATTCCCGGCATTCCCTCCATTCCCCCTGGCACTTGTTCACCTTGCCTCCCATTAACACTCGCCTAGCTAGAGGCCCTCTACCCCTCCACATTCCTCCCAGAACCTTCACGATCTCCACTCCCTCTGCACTTCCATTCCAAACTCAACATTAGCACATTCCTCTCTGACCTGCACTTCCTCCCCTTCTCACTCCCCTGCACTTCTTGTTACTGCACTTGCACAACCCGAATGACACAAGGCCTAGTAAGACTTTTTTGTTATTCTTCATCCCTTCCCCCCACCCCCCTTTTTATCTTGTGGCGACTTGAAACACCATTTGCTGTATTGGCACATTTCAAATACCCAATAAATAAATAAATACATTTACCGCCCACTATCAATTACTCAGAAGCTACCGCGTACCTGTATCTAATGAGCGGTGCACAGTGGAAGGGCAATGTAGGCCGCTCGCCTCTCATCTTGCTGCAGAGCTGTTTATGCGACTCCTCAACTCGACTTCGCAGTGGTGGTCGTCTCCTCATGGTTCCCCATAGCTCGGTGCAGGAGCTTGTGTATGGTTCCCCCTCTGGGCTCTGCTTCAGCCCACTGAGGTACTCTGTTCTCGCTTGATTAGGCAAACCAGACGGCTCCTATATTTCCAGCTTTGTTGCACCCCTTTGGAGCCGGCCTTTGGGTGCAAAGCCATGTTTGGCAGTCTGTCTCCCCCGAGCATCTCTCTGCTTATTGTGTGCTGCAACATAATTAAAGTCTGTGCTCTGCGTGGATACTCCTTTCTTATTGGTTCCTCACTTAACGTAACTTCAGGAGGCTGTCTTTTCATGTTGATATGCTGTTTTCCCTAATTAGAATACATTAATGTTTGGGTCAGAAGCAGAGCCAGCCAGTGTTAAAGAGTTCTCACACATCTAGTTCCTGCACACCCCAGAAATGTGCTAGAATCTGGGTAACTAGATGGTGACTTAAGTTGCTCTGTGAGGTTTCCCTGTCGCCTATGGGAGAGTCGCCTTCAGCGGGATCCTGCTTACCCTGTCCACTAGGGGGTGTTAAGTGTAGCAGGCTCACCTCAATAGTCCCAACAGGGGTGGCTCCCACTTGGGGAGAGGTGACAGACTACTCAGATTCACCACAGAACTGTTAAGTGGACATCTTACCCCTAATGCCAGGACAGAGAACCCCTTCACTTTTAGCCTCACTTCCTTTGGAGATGCATGGAAAACATAATACCACGGAAATACTGAAAAACATTGAAATCATCTAAACAAGGAGTGATTTCTATTGAGATTTAAAAAACAACGTGATGCAAGGCGTTAAAGATCTGTTTTTTGTTCTGCTTACTGTGTGTCAAAACAGGTTTTTAAACATATGTAGAGCTAGAGATTGACTAAGGGCCTCATTACACGGAAGGCTGTGACCCATGGCGCTATTAGCGCCATGGCTCATGCCGGTAAAATACCGGCACCGCCTTGGCGGAAAGGGGATTTACCGCCCCATTCCAAGGTTGGTGGGGCGGTAAATCCCCCTCCCGCCATTGCCCTTCCCCATTCCCATTTCTGCCCCATAGGGCTCTATGGGAATGGGGAAGGCGCTAATTACGGCACCGCAATTTTGCGGTGCCGTAATTAGCTCCGAGGTCCCTTAGCGGGTTGGTTTTTAATGCCTGCAAAAAGCAGGCGTTAAAGCACCAACCCGCTAAGGGACCTCGTAGTAAGGCGGTAATGGTTAACGGTCACCGTTACCATTAAAGGTGGCCGTTAACCATTACCGCCTTCCGTGTAATGAGGCCCTAAATATATAATATGAGACAATCTCAATCAATGTGGAAATGGTAGATTTGAAAAAAAGAAGACCTATCATGAAGAAAGCATCAGTATCAGACAATGGGCCTCATTATAAGTTTGGAAGTAGCCTTGCCGGTAAACCGGCAGGCTGCAGCCAAACTTCCGAAAATATTCCAGCACCCGCGAATGGGCAATTACCGGGTCATTACGGCCCTGCCGGACCCGGTAATTGCCCATTTGCGGGCACTGGAATGGAATGAGCCCTAGGGCTCAATGGGAATGTGGAAGTCGGATGCACCGGATTCAGAATGGTGCCGGTGCATCTGACATGCTGTGCGCGCGGGTGCCACACTGCCCACCAGGTCAGACCTGGCGGGCAGAAAGACACCCGCGAACACAACTCGTAGTTTGCCGGTCCGGGAACAACGGTACCGGCAAGCTTACCGGTACCGTAGTTCCCGGACCAGCAAACTTGTAATGAGTCCCAATGTCTTCATTCGGATGGCTCCCTCTTTACACTCAACACTTGTTATGTCGTCTTTCCACTTAGTCACAACATCATTCTCAGGATGGATGGATTCCAACAACACTTTGTTAAAATACAGCATTGACTTCATGGTCTCTATATGAAATATACTTATTTTTCAGGCGAATCCCAGGAAAAATGAAGGCTCACACTAGGAAATTTAACACATGTGTTGGGTCAATTATAAGCTATAAATAATAAAAGTGAGGAAATGCATAAGCATTTGTCATTAAAGTTGCTCAGGTAGAATAGCTTCAACAGTAATTTAACTACCAAAGTCATACAGGATACCTTTTAATGAAATGGTGCACTCATCCCCATAACAACGTGCTATTTCCCTTTCTTTGACATGGATGTTAATCCTATTACACAAGTGTGCAATATCAGAGTGACTGTAGCTTTAACATGCATGTGCATGGAGCAACATTGGCAAAGTTTGGGTATTTTTTCTTGGGAAAGTCAAACTTTTCTATCTCCTTACAGCATCTCCTGATTAAGACTGACTGCTTCATGCCTTTGGAGCCATTTGTTGTAGCAGTCACTATGCATAGCCCTTCCTTGGACTCACGAGAGGCTCTGGGGAATATCAGTACCCACCAGCTGTGTGAAAATGTATCTGGAAGTGGCATACAGGGGATTCCCCAGAAGCAATCCATCACCCCATACCGTCATGCTTTCTATCAACAGGGCTGTATGGTGCACCACCGTCATTTTTATTTTTTTATTTATTTGTATTTGTAGAGTGCACTACAGCCCACAGGCATCGAGGCGCTTGCATGTAAATGAAAGGAAGCTTAATTGTTATTACAGTGATACAGTCTTACTTACAGGCATGTTATAGAGAACAAATGATAACATGGAGCTTAGGATTGACAAATTATTTATTTATTATTATATACTGAGGAGAAGAGTGATATAGTAGAGACAGTTGCTGGGTCCATTTCCTGGATTTAGCGCACTCTCTCGACCAGTGGGAATCTACAGGACTCCAGCGCCCCAGGCTGTATATCAGCAAGAGAACCCCGCCCCCCAGTCATCATAGCAAGGGATCTATCTGAAAATACCTATTTTGCTTTTCTTTTACCCCATTTCACTGAATATATATATGATATCATATGATATGGCATTATTAACGCCCCTATACATAAGTGTTTCAAGGCGCGACGAGGCAAGAAAGGGGAAACAGAGGGAAGGCAGAGATAACGATCTTACTAGGCCAGGTGACATTGAGATCGCGCAAGTGTGTGCATGTATATATGTATATATATGGGGAGAGACCATCCACAGCTTCCCAAGCCCACCACATTTACCATCAGCTTAACCCACCCCACAACATATACATGCAGAGAAATTGCATTTTTATAAATTCAACATTTTCGGATTCGCAGTGATGGTCTGCAATATGTTGTAGTAATAACATATCAAGCACAGTGTCCCCCTTCTGTCCCCCCCCCCACTCCTGCAGTATCCATAGGACTTGGAAGACAGCTCTCAAGCAACAAATCCCCTAGCAGACACGCATGTTGGGTGCTGTGTGCATCATAAAGCTGACTTGCAGATGGGAAAACCACATTCCAATTAAAAAAACATTCGAGACTATACAACATGCTGCAGAGCAGCGCATATGAATAGGCGTTTCTTTCAGACTTAAGATTGTAGTAATGCTCTTAGCTGCTGCCCAGCACATAATAAATAAAAACAATTAGAAAAGGGGAGTAAATGAGTATAAACAGCGGAGAAACCTACGACGGGAGCTGGTATTATGGAGAATGCTCACAAGGCAATGAGGCATAGCCAGACATGATGAAAGAGTGAAGAAGCTAGAGAAGCTAGAGAAGCAACTATCAGGGACATTCTTGTTAACCAACTAAATCAGAAACATGATATGATAAAACCCAGAGTTTGCTTCAGAGAGGTTGTCAGACCAAGTGACTGAACCTGAGGCATGAAGAAGAGAGAAGGACTTTTTTTCTGATGTGCCTGAGGTGAGGATCTGATTTCTTTTTGATGCGACCCCTTAATTCTTATTTTTCCCTTGTTGCCATCTTCCTGAGCGCTTTCCATGCTTTCTACTCTCCCTGCTCCCTCCCCCACCGGCTTCCAGGCTGTTTCTTCTTCCAGCCTCCCGCCCTCACCCCCGATCCTCTGATTGGGCCGAATCCCACTATGGAATCCATCGTGGATAGCACCGTTCATGCATGCAGTGGCAAATCACTTTTTCTGAAGTGCCTGGGGTGATGGTCTGATTTCTTATTGCTGCAACCACTTAATTGTTATTTTTCCCTTTTTTCCCTATTTTGCCTGTTTGCCTTGTTCCTGAGTGCTTTCCGTGCCTTCTACTCTCCCTGCTCCCTCCCCCCACCCACTACCTTACTGTTCCTTCCTCCTGCCTCCCGCTCTAAGCACATGCCTAACCGGTTTGGGGGCTGAGTGACCCTGATATTCCCTGAATGGGTCCCTGCTACTATTATGCCCACTCAGTCCTACTCCTGCTTTAAATGCCTCATCTGCAGGCTTGGTGTCTCTCCTATCATCTCGGTGACTCTGGCCACCATCTACAGACCTCTGGTGGGTTCTCATTCTTACTCTCATAGTGGTCTGACCTCATCTCTTCTCTCCTGGCCCCCACCTCCAAGCTTCTCAGCCTCTGCGACTTCAATATTCACCTTGACTCCCCTTAGGCAGCCTCTGGACACTTCCACAACCTCTGTGACTCTCTTTCCCTCTCTATTCTTCCCTCCAGACCGACTAACTCTGCCGACCATGGGGCCTGTAGATGGTGGCCAGAGTACCTTGGATGCGCTCATTTCAGCAGACATCCCCATCTCCAAACCTCTCACTACACCTCTCTCCTGGTCTGATCATTCTCTCCTGGCCTCTCACCTGGACCTCCTGGGTTCCCCAGCTAAGCCCCAACCTGTACTGCCAGTCTCCTCTGTCATTCAATCAATGAAGCGAGTGTCAATTGTTACTTATGCCGCCACCTTCCTTCTCTTTCCCATCCTATCACTGACACAGCCCTTACTAACCTTCAACTCTCCATCTCCAACACTATTGACATCCTTGCCGCGGTCATGAGGATCCACAAGAAGTCTGCCTCCAAGCGAAATATCTGGTATGACTCCGACCTGGCCTCTCTGAAACGCAAGTGCAGAGCTGCTGAGCGGACGTCAAAGACTTCTAGCATAGCCTCTGACAGACTCGCCGGCTGCCTGCTCCAAAGGCAATACAGACTTATTTTCCGCTCACAGAAGAGGGCCCATATCCAAGTCCACATCTCTGGGGCCACTAACAACACGGGTGAACCTTTTCAAAATCTGTAAGGAATTTGCCAATCCTACTGCAGTCTTCATTTCACCTCTGCATTCCCTAGCACTCTGAACGGCACTATACCACTATATTACTAAAACTCAGGACATCCTGCCCTCTCTGTCCTCTACACCACTCCCTTCTCCCTCACCCACTCTCAAGCCTCCCTTGCAGGGGCGTTGCTAGGGGGGGGCTAAGGGGGCTATAGCCCCTGATCTTTTGGTTGTAGCCCCGGATAGAATCTCAGGAGCTGCAGCCAAAAGACTAGCTAGCCCCCAGTCCCAACAGTTATGACAACAGCTTAGCCCCGAGTCCTTTCCAGACCTAGCAACTCCCCTGCTCCCTTGGCCCTCTCTCCCCTTCCCTCGTTCTCTCATCTTTCTCTCCCATATCACTTGCTGAGGTCTCTAGACAAGTCCGCTCTATGAAAGTCTCATCCAAACTGTTGCTCCCCTGCTCCTACAGAACTATCAAGGACAACATTGCCTCCCTTGCCCCAGCCCTGGCTGATTTCTGCAATCACTCCTTTGCCACTGGATCCTTTCTGCTGCTCCTGAAGCACTCACTTGCGCACCCTCTCCTCTAAAAGCATTCTGCTGATCTCTCCTGTCGGGCTAACTATCGCCCTATCTCCTTTACACCTTTGTGGGCCAACTCTTGGAGAAGCCAGCCATCTCCTAGCTTATCCACCACACAGAATCTGTTGGTTGTCTCCACAACCGCCAGTCTGGCTTCAGAGCAGCCAGAGGCACGGAAAATGCCCTCCTTAACACCTGTGAAGACTTGCTCTGTAATCTTGATTCCATTTTCATCCTTCTTGACATTTCCTCTGCCTTTATTATGGTCAATCATGCCACCCCTATAAATCAGCTCTTTGATACCCTTGGCCTCACGGACCTGGCTCTGGAATCATTGACCTCCTTCCTCTCTGACCGACCTTCCCATGATTAACTGGGCGCTTTTCTTCCTGAGTCTAACTCTCCACCTGTGGTGTCCCTTAGGGCTCTACCTTCTCACCATAGCTTTTGACCATCTACCTTGTCCCCCTAGTCCATTTGATTTCTGCCTTCTCTCCTAACCTGACATGCAGCTCTCCTTCAAGCTTGCCTCTGGTGCCTCCTCTTCTTCCTCTCTCATTTCTGACTGTCTGTCTGCTGTTCGGGCTTGGTGCACTGATAGCAATCTCTGTCTTATTGTCAGTAAGACTGAGATCCTTCTCATTGGGACCACAGCTCCTTCTTTCCCTCCTAAACTATGGCCTCCCTCCATGGTCCCCATCCCCTCACCCTTCTGTGAGTCAATAAATCTTGGTGTCATCTTTGACTCCTCTCTTACCTTCTCTCCTCACATCACAGACCTTGACAAGAAGGCCCACTTTCAGCTGGACCTCCTCAGAGGCATGCTCGTTTACCTCACCTTCCCCCAGAGACTCAATGTCTCCAGAGCTCTGGTCCTCTCCAGGCTGTACTACTGCAAAAGCTTATTTCTGAATCTGCCTAACTCCTCCCATCTCCCCTTCAGCTAATCCAGAATAGGACTGCAAGGGTTATCCTTGGACTCAAGCCCAGGGACTGCATCTCTCCAGCTCTAAAATCTCTCCACTGGCTCCCAGTTGCTGCGAAGATCAAGTGCAAGACCCTCTGCATCATCCACATGACTTTCTGGGGCCTGGGACCCCGTTACATCCCACTCTATCTCCCTAAATACCTCCATGCTGGAGCCCTTCAGTCTTTTAGCTCCAACTGTTTGCAGATCTGACGCTTTTCCAAGCAGAGTGTGGGGGGTAGATCTCTCTCCTTCACTGGTGCCTCCCTCTGGAATGGCCTCCCTGACCCTCCCAGACTTGAGATGGATTTTATTAAGTTCCGGAAACTTCTCAAGACCCTCCTTTTCTCTTCCTCCTCCCTCTCCCCCTCTCCTATAAATATTCCCTTTGCCTCCTTTTGACTGACTGCCTGATTCCTTCAGATTCTTACAGGGCACCAGGCCCTCCTCGACCAGTCTATTCCTGCAGTTGGTCTCCCATAAACCCCTCCCCCCCTTACCGGCACTTGCCCTTTGGGCTCTGTCGCCCTGCACTAGGCTGTTGGTCTGCACCGATTGAGCCGTCCAAGCCCTGTCTCTCGCACTTAGTATGTGGACCTACTTCCCCTGAACTCTCTGCATTCCCCAGACACTTGCCACCTAACCTCTCCTGGCAGTCACATAACCCTTGAGCCCTTCCGCCCTGACTGGTAGTTCCTCCAACCCCTCTCCCCGAACTTCTTGCTACTGCACTTGCACGATGACACAAGGACTATTTTTGTTTTTCTTCACCCCCCCCTCTTTTGTCTTGTTGCGCCTTGAAACACCTTTTTCTGTATAGGTGCATTATAAATGTCTATTAAATAAATTAAATTAAATAAGGAATGAGTATGAGCACGTCACATGCTGTTCAAAGAAAAGCAATTCCAAAACTTGGGGGATGTGCCCCTCATGTCATAGGAGAAGGTGGAAGATTTTTGACATTGACTTTTCAGCAATACGCAGGGATGGGATTGTATTGATATATTGCCCTCCTCCGTGAGTATTGTCAACAGAAAGCCAATAGGAAGACAAGAGGAACAGGTCTAAATGAATACCCTCATGCTCTCCTATGGACCATGATTACCTGCTTGCTCTTCTGCCTGCATGGACATAGCCCCAGTAGATATTCATCTGTGTTCCCATGTCATGGGTAACTGGATCAACTAATCCTGCTTGGTATTTCCAATCCGGGTCATGTAGTCCCACATTAAAAAAAGGAATGACAAAGCTGGACTTGCCAGAATATGAAACAATAACCAGGTCTGGATGACCATTTTGAGAAGGGCTTTGGTGAACAACAAACTTCTTCTCTTGCTTAATTGAATTGCCTTTTGTTGGTCAATGTATGGTGAATAGCTCTCTCAATTGTATTAAGCAGGGGACTGTAAACCGTTGGGTTTTGGAAGGTTTCTTCGCATCTTTTATGACGCTTTTCCCAGTACTTGTTATATGCATCTGTGTTTGTGTGAATGTGTGTGTGTGTGTTGCACAACACACATCTATTCTAAAGGGGCTGGAGCCTCATATGTAGTCCCTTATCCATAGCATGTATGGCCCGTGAGCTCATATTCTTCTCAGAGCCCAATGCTGTTGTCAAACCAGACTTCTTATACAAGTACCCCCTGCACCTGGAGCCAATGCAATATCAGAGACCTGCACATAACCAAGCCTGGCCCAGAGCACAGCTCAGATTCCATTCTAGAATGCAGACAGCCTAAGCCCAGCAGCTACCAGAACTCAACTTAGCCTAAAACCTGTAGATCAGTTCTGCCTTGTTCTGTCCCAGGTCCTAGAACTGGGGCCAGAATTCAGGATATAACTCTGCTACGGATTGTGCCTGGTTCCAAAATTTACCTAGAGTTTACGATCAGACCATGCCAAAATCTTAGCTCAGATCCACGTGGATCTCAATCAATCCTGAATCCCACAACTTCACAGAGAATCAGCTATCCATACCACAGCCCTGATGTCCACTTTGCAGGAACCCAGCTCAACATCCATCTATGCCCGGCGCTATCCACATTCCTGTTAAAAGAACAACTATCCCAGTATAGAGCCCAGCGCATTCCAGAGCTCACAAAAATAAATAATCATATCCTGAAGACCAGTTCAGGCTAAAAACTAATCAACCACCAGATGGACCCTAGGTCAGACCAGACCATAACTATCTCAAGCCCATAGGTGTGCCTATATGCCGTTACATAACACAGCTTAGAGCGGAGTCTAAGATAGCCTCACGCAGAATCCTGATCCATATGACAAAGACTGGCCAGGTCAGCCTAAATTCTAGAGCAGCCCAGAGCCCAGGCTGCTAACCACAAACTTGAAACTTTGCTGACCTTCATTTCACAGAATAAAAGGTAGAGTGGTGGAAACAAACCATAATGAATTGGCACTGCTGGCTGATTTTTTACCGAAATGAGACATCCAGATCTTGGAGAGAAAAAAAGCGAGTTACTTACTTGTGCAAACCTAAAAACGCATCTGTGCAATATTAGGACCAGAGCTTTTTAAATACATTTCTTTAAATAGAATGAGAGCAATGAGTGAGTATCAGCATTATTGTTGATATTTCCCCCTTTAAAATGGAGTGGCTGCCATTAGAGCCTGAATAATATATTGAGTCAACCTTGGCCTGAGTCTCTTTAGTTAGATCAGAGCTCTTGTTGTGACTCTATCTTGTTTGAAGAAGAGTTCCGAATGGGTTTTTGTGTTCAGTAGTGAAGCCCTGAGTGCAGACAGTTTTTTTTTTTTTTTTTTTAAATCAGATATGCACAACTTGGATTGACTCAGGGTGTTTTCAGGTCTGACTGTCCATTTCTAGGAACCAAGTACTTGGTGGATGTGGGTATTATAAAGAGTGGTTCTCCAAGTGAGCTCGAGCATAAATAGAAGCAGAGCACATTACGATTAGAGGAGTGGGTGCTTGCGGTTAGGGCCGGGATCTGCAACTCGGATATCTCCATATATTTGGAACTATAGCTCCTTTCAGCCCTCATCAGCATAGTCATTGGTGAGGGATCATGGGAGTCATAGCCCAAAACATCTGGAGGGCCTTAGGTTGAAGAGGGAGCTTGTTTGTTATCAGGATACTTGAATAGCTGTGTGCATTATCAGTGCTCTATGTTAGCCTGAGCTCAGAGTAAGTGGAGTATTTTCAGGGTCAGGGATCCACGTGAACCTGAGTATTACCTGTCTGTAACTCTGCAGGAGTTGTGGGTATTATCAACAGAAGAATGTTGAGATATAGATGCATCAATACAGGATTTCTAGTGGCACCCGTGAATGGGCATTTACCGGGCTATTCCGCCCCAGCCGGACACGGTAATTGCACTTTCGCGAGTTCCGGTGCTTGTATATCACCATTTCAGCCCCATAGGGCTCAATGGGAATGGGGATGCCTGTAGCACTGGCACCGCTCATAACGGTGCCGGTGCTACAGGCTTGCTGTGCTCGCGGGTGCCTTTCATTCCATCAGGGCAGACCTGGTGGAATGAAAGGCACCTGCAAGCACAACACAGTTTGCCGGTCCGGTAACAACGGTACCAGCAAGCATACTGGTACCGTTGTTATCAGACCGGCAATCTTGTGATGAGGCCCTATGAGATGGTGTGCCTACTAATACGGGTGCAGACTTGGAGAATCATCAATATTTTATCTAGAAAACTCCCAGTTAATATGGGCATTAACAAAGGCTGTGCTAACCTAGGTTTGGTATTATCAGGGTATATATCTGAGAGAAACTGAGCATTGGCAACATAAGAGAGCTGTGGGAATCTGACTATTATAAGGATCAGATATTTGAGTGATTCTTTGAAATCATGAGGAGCCAAGATCAGAATCGGTCAGGAATTATTATGAACAGATATCTCAATTAATCTACTAATTATCAACAACTGAGATCTATAAATACAACTCATATAAGCAGGAAGAGAGCTTGGTTTGAGTATGTTTAATGGAAGGAGTGCAGCCTGGGAAACTGGAAGTTATTAAGACAGTGCTCTTAGTGACATTGGTGTTTAGGAGAAGAGCAGCTTCCTGGTTGAGTCTAGGCATTATCACGTGTAAAGATGTGGCTAAGGTCATGATCGAAGTGAGCGGCAACGGTCGGGAGCGGAGTTCCACTACTTATATTTATTTAATGTTACCATTCCTCTACATTTTGTGACCGCATTCACCATTCTGTATAGAGGATCTGTCCATTCATGTCCCTGTGCAAGTGTAAAGTTGTAATAGGAGCCTTAGTTACTAGTCCCTTAGACCATTGCAATACCCCAGCTGCAACACCTTGTCACATGTTGCACTATGCTTCCGCCTACCCTCTCGCCTGCTGAGACCACAGTACAACTACTTTTTTCAGCACACTTCTAGCACTGGTCTGTTATTGTAAGGAGGAGAGTTCTAAATGGGCAAATGTATTATCAGTAACAGAGCCCTAGGGACATCAGTGTATTATAAGGATGTTGTTGAGTGATAAGAAGAACATTAACATGGGCTTTAGTTAGGGCGGGAGGCAGACAATAAAACTGGCTTGAGTTGGGGAATAGGTAATAAACTAGAACTGGGTGTCGTTGATGGCGAGGTAGACAAATGAAATACTTTAGTCATCTGAGACCAACTTGAATGCCATACATGCATGTCACATTTCTTTTCAGTGACTTCTAAGAAGTGAGTGAGAAAACCCTAGAATTATTTTATGGCAGGCGTGAGATTATATGTAGTGGCTGTAATTGTGTGTGCTTTCATTTTGTGATTGCTCAAGAGGGAATACTTGCATTATAAACAACAACACATAGTTATTTAGCACTAGGAACGTGGGGGTAGGGGGTGGGTGTGGCAGTCTCCCAGTCAATGAGGAGGCTTGGACTAGGGGAATTACCACATGGTGTAGCCCCTTCTCCCTTTACATGGTGGCCATTTTGTGTGTTTACTGTTAAAACATTATTTTCAATGGCTGCCATGGAAAGGGAAGGCGGACTTTGTTTTCCTTTCCCCGGCAGCCATTTTTTTTCTTTTTTTTTCTTCCTTCCCGAAATGCTGGAGCGTTTTGGAAAGGAGGAAAACAAGCTTTTAGTACCCCGGACCAACAGGCCAGGCTACTAATAGCAATATTCCCCTCACCAGGTGTGCACTACCGAGTCTGATGATGCCCCCCCCCCCGCCCCGGCTTCAGGGATTATTGCTGAAATAGTAGACTACATTAATTTGCAGCAACTGAATTTAGCCTTCATTTTGTAATGATACAACTAGTGAAGAGAATATCACACATTTGCAAGGAGGCAGGAGTGTACTCTCAGTGGCTGTCAAAGACTATTCTTTTTTTAAAGAAATTGGTTGAATAACAAAGGTGCAAAGAAAATCCAAAAAAGGTTTCAAAAAGGTATTTACAAAGAATTTTCTGTTGTTTCTGTGGAAAAATAAATGCTATACGACAGAAATAAACATGCAAACAATGACAAAGGATTTCTTAAAAAGTGAAATTGGAATTGAAGAAACTTCACAAAAACAAGCAATTAAAAATAAAATGTTAGAAACAGCATACTGAATTTGAAAAATACAAACCAAAAATGGTCTAAATGGCCATGTACAAGTGGTCCTGCTTTCTCCTGTTGGTGTTCAGCCTGGTTCCTTCCTCTAACAGCCAAGAAAAATCCAAAGAGAACCAGAATGTAAGCTGGACATTTTATATGGATCACCAAAACCTCCTCTCAGATTCTAAGGCTTTGATTGGCCCACCAACTCTCTCTGAGAGTTCCTCTGGTTCTGATTCCCTGCCAAACTAGCCCACCAACCAAAGATGAATGAAGACTGCCACTCAATCTCACAGGATCTCACAAACACACCACATGATTTAGTTTGACTCATGGGTTCTGCAGGCGTAAAGTTCACTGATCCTTAATCAGGAGCTGAGCTCTAAGTGTTAGTGTTCTATGTCCCCTTCCCCTTCCATTGTCTGCAGTGCTCACCTAACGCGAGGAACCAATCTGTGCAAGACTTTTACACAGAGAATGAGTTACGTAGGAGGAGCTTTTAAAAATTCTTTATGCCCCTTCCCCCTTTCAGCAACATTTTGTTTGCAGTCTCTATTGTGATAGCAGCATCTCTCCTATCCCCCTTCAGTCTCTCCTCACACCCAGTTCATTCTCTGCTGCCTCCATTCCCTTTGCATGGGGTCCATATGGATCTCGTACGTCGGGTGTTGGGTGTCTCGTTTCTGGTTGGCAAAGAAATTCCCAGTTCATTGCCTGCCTGCTCTTGTGTCTGTCCTCTTGGCTCCAGTCCATGTTTTAATTTTGGCTCCCAGGTGCACTGTGACATTTGGAGTCCTGCCGCAGACAAGAGAAAACCATGGGCAGAAAAATGTACTTGGAGGCATTGGAGAATAAACGGTGGAACCATGGATGAAATTCATGACAGATGGTTATTTTCAGGAATTGGGCCTCCCCCGAATACCACCCCCATCTGTAGTTGTGTCTACCTGAGCCTCTTCCACAGTATGGGAAGAATCCCTCGCCCATGAAGAGGAGGGGATCTCTCCCCCTTGAAAGGGGCCATGACCCTGTCTCATGACTCCTCGTAAGTCCTCCTTCTCTTTGAATTCTCAAACTGACTGAGGGTAGGAAGTCTTGTGATCTTTTCTGTGTTGGTCCTGAAGGATCTTTAGACACTGATGGAATAAAGGAAAATATGTCCGTAGGAGCACTTATTCAGACAGCCTGGGATGGAAAGTTGTTGTTCTAGCACCCAAATGTCCACCTTCAAATGGGGATATAGACTTGCATCCCAATGGACACAGATGACTTCTGACAGGGGCCCTGGGCTGAGTTCCTCTTGATAGATTAGATATGCCTGAATAGCTGTCCTCTTATTTCCTTGGTCAAGAGGTTCTAGTCCTTGGATGACCACAGTAAGGCAGAATCTTCACTCTGTCTCTTCTGTGGAGCACACTGTCCAACAAAGAGATTCTAAGGTCCCTTCCTCTTTAGCAGCCAGGTCTGAAAGGGTTCCTGCATGTACTGGTTCCCTCCATAGGTCTAGGTCTGGACAGGACCACGTAAGGTGGCCCTGTTTCCAACAGGTAAATAACCAAAATAACTCATCCAGCCGAGAAACTGATCAATCTAACATCCTCATCTCGGATGGGCAATTACATCTTCTTTATTTTACTGGTCCCACTGATTTAGGTATTTGCTTCCCGGAGTTCCTTGATTTTTCCTGGAGCAGAGGTTTTCCTTTATCATCATTTTTTTATCTTGTTAATGAGTTTCTTGTGCATCCAGTTTCTGATTTTCCTCCTTGGGTATCAGCTCTTAATTGGCCCACTTCATTCACAAGTACTTCTGTTGGGCCTCTTTCAATACCAGTGGTGGGTGTATGATAACTCAAGGGAGTTTTGTTTCTGTTTAGGTGTCTTCACCACCTTGTAAGACCTCATACGGGCATTCTCTGCCTCCTCTTTCCCGGATCCCAAGTTTGCGCTGTCCTCTAAGCCATTAGCCCCATCCTGATATTTGGTCTTGGATGTAGTCATGATATATATTGGGTTTTCCTCCTGACATGGCATAACTGCTTCCCTCTTTCACCTGAGGGACGAAGCAAGTTAGTATTCAGTCTTCATGGGGGAGGGGTGTACAGTCCTGTCTAGTCCTCCACATCCAGAGGGAAGGCAGGACCGTGCCAGTTTCAGAATGGCCAACTCCCTGACAGCCTGCAGGTTGGAATTCCCATGATGGTCTGCACTGAAACACCATTCTATCTGGTGGTCATTTCCTCTGGGCGATTATCCCATGTTCTTTGGGAAGTGCTGGGATCTTAGAGTTCTATCTTCTGGCTTGCAGATCCATTGACCTAGATTTATCTCAACATTGTCTTTTTGGTCTTCTGCCATTTTGGACATGCTGGGTTCTAGCTACAATAGCGAGCCTTGGGCCTTTCATGGAGGGGCCTTCTTCTTTTCCCACCTGGCATTGGGACTTGTTGTGTAGCCCAGGATCAGAATCATTTCCCAGACCAGATGGGCTATAACCTGGCTGGGACTAATCCGGAAGGTTTTGCTCCCTAAGTTGAAGAGGACAATCTTGATCTCTCACTTTTAGTCCCTTTCAATCACTCCAACTCACACATCCAGCTAGTGCTTATGGGATAGACTGTACTTTGGGGTGAGTTTATTTTTTTCAGAAACCTCATTACAAATACTAATCCTAACCAACTCCTTCCCACTGCCACTCAGTGGGACCACCTCTTCATCCCCATACAGTTTGTAGCCTGTGACAGTGGCCTTGGTGAGAAATCTTGCTGTTGGGGGGATTCACAGCACTTTAAAAATCTTCCTCTTCTGTATTGGGCAGTCTCTCTATAGTGGCCTAGATAATCCTGTAATGACACTTCATATAATTCATGGAATCTCCAGGAAGAATCAAGGGGTTTATTTTCAAAATAAAACACTGTGAAATGTATCAGCTTTTGTCTTCATCAAAATTACATAGGTTAGCAATGAGATATGTTCAATGGAATGCACCAGGCTAGAAAAAAGAGATATATACTAATGGTCATCCATCTCTCTTTATCATCTAGCGCGGGCAGTTCACTATTTAGCCCAGGCATCCTTCAACCCAGGATGGTCTCTAGAGATCACCATCAAAAAACCATTAAGTCAAACACATTCACAGGCAAATCAACAAATACATTAATTTTCAATAATTATACAGTGGTTTTAAAGTATATTATAGAGCATTTACATTAATTTCATCCTGAAAAAAGCACAATTAAAACTATTCCATTGAAGCGTACATATCGGCCCTCATTACACGTTTCTCAGTATTCGACCGGTAAATCAGGCGGGATACCGGGAAACATACCTTCTGTTACAGGTGCCTGATATCCTGGTATGAACAGGATATTCCAGGTGCCGGCAAAATGGTAAATCTAATTCCCATGGAGTCCCATACGACTTGATAAGGCGCCTCTTAATGTGACATTCTCAGAACGTAAGGCAGCCACTTCAGAACACAAGTCCCAAAGCTTGTCTCATAGTTCGTACATGGCATCCATATCTGGTTTGGTTGAATCAGTCATGTGTCACAATCTACCAATGTGACCCCTCCCCCTGTGATTCCTCTGTACCCATATACGGCGTTGTTATCAATTCAGGATAGAGATGGGAAGTGGAGTCTGTTCATTCCTGAAGGCAGCACTGTGAGAGAGTCTACCTCCTGATCCCAGGCCAGAAGATGCACAGTAGCTAGGGACAGGTAGACGTTCCCCAGCACCACAAAAAAATGACCCCCATGATTTAGGTAATGCCGGGCACTGCAAGCCAAAGAGGGTGGGTGGCCAGGTGCTGACAGAGGTAAGTAAGTCAAGTTTGTAGAGAAGAAAGGCAACTGGAAAAGGGGCCAGCACCAAGGCAGATGATGCAGGGTGAGAGGAAAAGCAGATAACAGGCTGGCCTGCAAGGACTCAATTCAAGAGCTATAACAGAGCCAGCAAGAAAGCAGCAGAATCAGGCAAAGCGCAGAGTGGAAAACTGAGCAGCACTCAGCAGCGTTACCCCTTACAAATGAAGAGGTTGTAATGCACCAAGGTCAGTGCCCGCTATGTATTTGCCCAGTGCAGCATCCAATGAGGGCTGCACACCATTGCCCGTGGCAACAGAACATGCCGCCTGAACGAGGCATGCACAGAAGGCAGCTGCCGGACCCCAGTGCCTTTGCATCACGGCTAACTTGGCAGCTTCCAGTAGGGGATGACTACTTGCCAGAGCACAATGAAGAAGGTGCTCCCGGAGCCGCCATCGGGCTCACCTTGAAAGGAGACATGGCCAGCCACACGGGTAAGAGCTGTGACAGTCTGCTCCCTTTTTCACTGAAAAAGGCCTGAGGTGTAAACAGCAGATGGGTCTCTCTTACAGTGCACTGCTAGTAATCTGAGAAGGGTGTAAAGGAAAGCAATCTGTTCTTTTCTCCTCTATGAGTTTGCCAATTCTTTCAATCTCCTTCTTCCAGTCAGTCTGTCAGTTAGTCCCTCCCAGTCAGTGAGTGAGCGAGTCAGTGCACAGAATCTATGGGTTTGGACTTGTATAGATTAGAACCACTCCCTTTACAGGAGGGTATCATTTCTAAAATCTAATTGGTCAGTATATGTGATTGGATAATGTTCCAAAAGTGACATCCCGCTAAACCATCCCCTTCTTAGTAAGTGGGCATATTTTTGAAGAGGGCAGTCTAATGGGAGTAACTTATAAACCAAGTTTCCCCTCCCATTTGATGTGATGTCATCTTGAATATGTCTACATTAAACAAGTGTGATGTTTTGAAACATGTTAATCACATGCAATCACGTTACTAATTAGTTTGTCAAATTGCTTTCACTCAGGTGAATCCAATGATACAAGTCTGATTGTGACACAGCATTTGATTTGTGTGTGACAGATGTTTGCTTTTCATTCTCTAATACTCTCACACACAAATCCTTTTCCCATCAGAGATTAACGGTCTTGCCAGCATGGGTGCTATGATATATGAACCAAACATGCAAAATGTCTATGCAAAAATATCCACATTAATAAAATTAGCATAATTAACATATCATCAAACAATATGGTTTTACATTTAGCTGAAAATTTTTCAAGTAAGTTCCTATGACCTTCCTGTCAAAGGATATTCAAGAACATATGATCCCACATTTAAAATTGAAAGAGGCAGTTTGTTTATTGCTTATTTAATAAATGGCTTCTCCACTTCCTGGCTTGTTAACAGTCAGAAATTGTATCAGTTCCTTTGAGGATTTAGAGCTGGCCATTTATAACCCGGAGAGACCTTGTCATCATGACACCAGTGTAAGAAGGCTGTAGCCCATGGCCCCACAGGGCCCAGCTGGTGTGGCTACATGCTCGGCCCCTGAGGGAACACAACTCTTGATAAAAATACACAGACACTAGAGCAATAAAGGTGTTGTTAAATATGTAGTGTAGTGTGTGTTTTACTTTCATGTTATGTCCTGTGTGTGTCTGTGTTTGGGAGAAACCATCCAGGCCACCATGGGGCTGGATGGAATGTCCAGAGAGAGGGAGAAATTAAAAGAACAATAGAAAAAACTCCCCTGCCCAAGAATGGGCTGGGCAGGAGAGAGAGAAAGAATCCAGGAGGATTTAAAAAAGAACAGTTGGAAAGGACAGTTAGAGAAGAGAGAAAGAAGAGATGTACTAACATGGGGAGGGGGTTGCTGCCTCGAGCAGCTCCCTAGGGCCTTAATCCTCTGATTAGTGCCAGGTGGTGCACAGAATGTCCCTGAGGGACTGACTTCAGGGGGATCGAGCTACTATGCCAGGTGCAGCTTTGCTGCCCCTGAGCCATGGTGCATGTTGGCCTCCCTAGGGCCCAGAGACATTCATGGCCCAAGAAGCATGTGAGTGGCTGACCGGGCCCATTAAGAACAGAACGGAGAGGACCACGTTTGGGCTGCCTGGCAATGCCCCCAAAGGCCCACCTCATGGCCAGCGATGGAAGCCCTGGGTTGGCCTCAGTTGCCTACCTAGGCGAAGAGGAGACGGTAAAGTCTCGGGTCGCTCCAATGAGCATCCCGGGTAAAGAAAGCCCTAGGTTGCCCAGCAGAGCGGCCCGGGTGAAGACGCAGCCCGCTCCCGGTGCTCTATAATGCCTTGCCGAGGGGACAGCCCAGGAGGAGGCCACGATGGTGAGTGTGGAGGCGTCCCCATTTCAACGGGCATGCCGCCTGACAAGCAAATGGTACCTGGATCATGCAGTGAAGTCAGGTGGGCCCCTTAGCCAAGGGGTCCCACCGTAAATATTCTGAATACTGCGGGTCACAGTGCTGACATTGGGTGGGCCCCCCTGAGCACAGGGGGCCTTCCAGAACCATCTATGAGGTGCGGGCTTCATGGTGAGTGTGGCGCCCCACGTGGTGGATGGGGCTACATGGAGGAAGAGGAGGGGTCAGGCCCCAGGCATCATTTGTGGAGCCAGGCCCAGTTGTCTACAGCACATCACGAGCATTAACATCAGATGCAGCCCTGCACACACCCATCCACAGCCAGTGCACCACGGCAGACCTCAAGGTACTGTGTTTGGGAGACTGATTGCAGCAGTCTCCCCATGTGACATAGCGTTTTATGTTGTGTTGTGAGTCTATGGATAAATGTGTGAGGAGTTATATGTATATATTCATGTATTTAATGCTATATAGGGTAATTGCTAAGTAGGGGGAAGTAGAGAGTTGAGGTAATAATGAGGGGATATGTTAAGTAGAATAAAAGTAGGCTTGTGCTAGATAGCCATAATTGTAAATTGGGGGGTCCTGGGGAAGTACTCTGGTGTGAGTTAGAGGGACAGGTTGGCGGCCTGCCTGTGGCCACCTAATATGATGAGATCTCTCCCAGAGGACATCCCCTGGCCTCGCAGTCCATGTGGGTGGTGCCTGAGGTTGGGAATGGGATTGGTTGTGGCAGATTATCCCGAGGGTCCCTGGGACCCCTGCAAGGAAGGGTGAGCTGACGTAGCCAATACCCGCTTTAATGGAGCTCATGTCAGAGTATGGTAAAGTTTTAAATGATAAGGTTATTTAATAAAGAGGGGTTCCGTTGGGATCCCTATAAAAACTCACACTGGTGTCTGTGTTCATTAGTCATCAAAGAACTCGGGGTGTAGCCCATCTCTTGTATTAATCATTTTATTTGCAGGAGGCTCAGCCACTCTCCAGAGCAGTCGATCTAGGAGGGGGATGGTGCCAGTGTGATCCATTACACAAGGGGCTACAAGGCTCTTTGAAACTAGACTACCCAGGGTTATTTGTTAATACAGTTCTCTGCCCCTTGAGTGATTACAGTAACTTGGTGTAATAGATATCAAACTACAGTGCTATAATGCTATTCTCCAGTAAAAGAGTGAATTGCCCTAAAATGTCCCTCAGTTGGGGTACTTTTGGAGATGTCTCTTTGTACAAATATCTGGGCATAGATATTGACTGCGATAGAGGCTATGTCAGCCTAATAACCAAAAAGACTCGTCAAGCGAAACAAATGACTATGCTAGTCTGCAGTTTTGTTTTTCATTATGCTGGCTATTCGCTGTGAGGCATTTTAATGCTTTATTCTCAATGGTTTATCCTGCTAGTTGCCTATGGACTTGAAGCATTGACGATCAAAAATCTTGAATGGGTTAGACAAATGGAAGGCTATTTCTGGCTCACTGTATGATGTCTTCCTCGCTCATACCCAACACAGTAAATCTGCACTGAAATGGGCCTGACTTCTTTGAAGAGTGCTATTTTACAACATCGTGGTCTTTTTGTCCTGAAAGCCCTATACCATCCTGAGAGCATGATTCAACACATTATTGTGACCGATATTATTCATATTCATGACAAGAAAAAGCTTAACTCCTATGACTCGGAATCTAGAAACCTCTTTAGCGATTTTAACTGGACCGTTGATGTGTCTAAAGGTGGCTGCTTTCAAGGTATTAAGTATGCTTTCAAAAAGAAATGGCATAAGATCGATTGGACTAATAATTTTGAATATATGAATGGTCTATGCAATAGTCAATGGGCCTCATTCCGAGTACGGCGCTAACCAATGGCGCTATTAACGCCTTGGTTGACGCCGTACCCGGACCGGCAGCGCCTTGGTGGATGGCGGAATCACCGCCCCATTCCAAGGTTGGCGGGGCGGTAATTCCCCATTCACCAAGGCTCTTCCCCATTCCCAAATGAGCTCCCATAGGGCTCAATGGGAATGGGGAAGATGCAAATAACGGTGACCGTTCATTATGGTCACCGTTATTGGCTTGGAGGCCCCTTTGCGCCCTCGACTTTAACACCTGCTCAAAGCAGGCATTAAGGGCGAGGGCGCAGAGGGAACTCGGAGTATGGCGGTAAGGGATTACCGCCACCGGTCTCGTTACCGGTGGCCGCTATCCCTTACCGCCATACTCGGAATGAGGCCCAATATATTGAAGGCATTGTCTTGAGAACTTGTATCATAACTTGTACGACCAATATATGTATCGTTATTCCACTAAAGCCTCTATTCATCTTTGGCAATTCTGTCTAAACTCTCCATTTAATTATTTACACATCGCACTTTATAAGATTTGGTCTGTGGCTGAATTGAAGTGGAAAATACAAAGTAAAAATCTGACTTTGATTATCTAAACATGGGATTATGAGAATAGTAACTATTTTCTAATATGACTTGAGGTTGTTATTATCACCTAATTAATGAATTTTATAGACTTGAACGAAGATTGTGATGTTTTTTCTCCCCTCATCTAATGTATTATGTATGTTTCATGAAATGTGTATGTAAGAATTTAACTTAATCTAGTTAAATGTATACTAATGTACTCTTATATAGAAATTATTTGTGATGAATGTATGATCACTGTGCATTTTGTAATTATGTGAATAAGTTATTTGTTGATACAGTTCTTAAAGTTCTATGAACTAAAATACAACTATAATCATAAATAAATAAACAAAGATATCAAACTGCAGGTCTCAGACAAAACAAAAGGTGATTGCTGGAAGTTTTAGAATTAATCTTACTTCTTGCACAACTCTGGGCAAACCTCCAAACCAGGTCCCTTGCTCGCTGCACCAAAGCGAACTCAGCTGCACCTCACTGATGAGACCCAAAAGGGGGACAATGACTGGGGTTGCTTGTGTTTCCATGCAGAGGGGGCCTGGTCTAGCAGTTTGGGCCAGGATGCTCCCATTAGTGGCAGTACCTGACTGATTTGCGAATGGCTGGGTACCATTTGCAATGGTGCAGACAGGCTAAAGAGTTGTCGTGTGGAACGTTGCACAGAGCAGTTACAACTGTTCAGATGTATTAAAAATCTTCTTCCACCCATCACTTTATTGGTTATAGTTAGACTCTAGGTATCTGCAGGAATGAATTGCATCCTGCATGGAAGACCAAGTTGATGTATACTTCTGAAAAGTTAGGGGACGACCACTGCTCAGAAACTATTCATTATATTTCTAGGGAACTGTTGGAGACCCAATGACAGATGGAGGCTGTCAATGAGCCACATTTGTCTTTGAGAACAGAGCAAACGTTTGCTCCTTTGCTGAATCAGTAGTATCATACAGTTTCATAGTTCAGCTTCAAAGCCTGAGTTTCTCTTCTCTTGGGCAAGCCATCTACCTGCCCTGTAGCTTATAGGGGTGAAATTGCCATTTTACTTTGTAGGACAAAGTTGTTGTTTAATTCACAAAGTCATCCCTTAAGGTCATATGCTTCTCTGCATTTCCAGATTGCAATTGTCACCTTAAACAGGGCAGAATTATAACATTTTCTTTGCAATCAATCTCCCGTCAAAGAGTTTTTATAAGTTTTGATTTGATAATACATATTCATAGTCTTGTAAAGAAACAAACAGAAATAATGCATGCCAAAATTGGATTTGTACTTTATCACAACATGTTGTGCCTTTATGTTTCAGGGGAGCTATTTTCAATTTAATACAAATGTACTGGATACTTCCAGGTAACTGGAAGGAATTTCTATTTACTGTGCACATATACCCTTGTAGATGGGCTGCTAACATCCCAATACTTGCGTTTCTTTTTCAGATGTCACACGCAGGACACAGTTCACATGTTTATTTTTATATCTAGCATCTTTCTAGGCATCCTTTCCTTCCGTATAGATTTTCCAACCCATAGTGGGCAGACAAAATGAGGCACAGCTACAGGTTGGTTTTAGTGGATGCTGATAAAACCTTTCTGAACTTGAAGACATTCAATGAGTTTGCAGAACATTAACCATTTCTCATTGTCACACATTAGCATATCATTTCATCCATCTTCCCTGGAGATTTGTTGACTGTCATCGTTTTGGAAGATGCTTACTTGCATATGCCTATATGTGCATCGCATGTGAGGTTCATTCGTTTAGCAGTTGCGGTGGCTTTTATAAGTTTTGAGTAGTACCGATTAGGGTGGCCTTTGCTTCTGAAGTGTCCAATAAAGGTGCATCAATCCAGGTCGTGATCCTTCAGGACAGTTGTATACAGATTAACATATATGTGGACGACTGGCTTCTTCAAGGGGAATCAGCAATGGTTCACCAGCCTCACACAAGCTGTGTCTGAGAAATCCTATAAAATATTGAATTTCAGATCAATCTCAAAATATTGTCATTCACCCCTTCTCAGAATCTCCAGTGTATAAGTGTGAAGTTCAGTACAATTCAGAGAAAGGATTTTCTATTGCCAGAAGGGGCCCACACCTTAAAGAAACACCTGACAGATGTACTGATCATAATCTCCTGTTAGACATGGGACACTACTGCAACAACATAATAGATTGAACAGCAATGTTTTGCTAGGTGCCTATGTTATAAAATGATCTAAACTATTTGTCCCCAGAACGCAGTGGCAATGACCCATGATGCCAATGTCATCAGTGCTTCATCACACATGGGACTGATTGTTTAATCAGCAGATTCTGATCTGTTCCAGTGTCTCTGGATATTGATCATCCAGAGGTTTGTGCAAAAGATGCTAGCATCAAGGTTTGGCTGCTAGCTTGCCTTTATTCAGTTGTCTCAGGCTGTGGGGTCAAGCACTAAGAACAAATCCAAATGAAGGTGTCTGATAGTGTTAAACGGGATATCATATTGTGCCTCCTTTATTGTATGTATTGGCCTAAACCCAGTCGCTCTGTGAAGAAAACCGCATTGCAAAGTTCTGATTTTAGATCGACTTCGCCGCCATTTTAGGTCTATCCGCCATTTTGATTTCCATTCCAATGTAACTCTGTGTTCTAAAATGGTGGACAGTGTTTCCCGCTTGTAACTGAGCCGTCCTGAACCTTGCACCAAAGTTAATGTTCAAACTGTCCGTTGGCCGAATGCTTGGGTTGAGTAAAGAGACCGTGTCCCATGCCTGACTTGTAGACTGAGGATTGTCTACACCAATAAGTATGATCCGCGGACATACATTGGCCACAATGTTGAACAAATACTGAACGTAGACACTGGCTGAATTGCATTGTGAAGGACATGTACTAAGACTTATTGTTAAACCCAAGAATACACTGTTGCCATTGTGACCTGTTTACATGTAAACCGAGGATGTGCATATTGTCGGACAGGCCATAAGTGAACTTGGCACGAACTCTAGACCAGGGATTATTAACTTGCAGAGGGGCTGGACATTATTATCAAAAATGTATAAATGCACACTGTTTAGACGTCCAGTACCTCTCACTTCTCACACCGAAAGGGCTGGTATTCGCTGTGATGTACTGAGAGGCAGGTAGCTATCTGTATCAGATCTGATATTGTTTCTTTGTAACTGCACAGTATTAGAATAAATATCTGTGAATCTTTATAAGCCAGTGTTTGGTGTATTTCCTTTTTGGGTACTCAGCCTCAATATTTCCTTTTGCTTTTACAGATGGCGGCCGAAGAGGGACCCTCAAGATTGATGCCATCTCATTGAAGGTTGACGCGGCTATCGGACCGGGATCGGACGGTGAAAAAAGGGGGCGCCTTTCTTGGATAAGACGCGATACCTCGACAGTACTGCACGACTCGATCCCTGGACGGTGAGCCCACGGTCCGAGATGGCATCTTGACATGGGTCCATATATCGAGGTGGGCAGATTTGCTGAAATCACCAACCACATTGGTCCTTTGAGTTCTTTGATATCCAATCGGACCTCCTTAGAATTTGATCAGGTGAGTCGTGACCTGATTCTTAAGTATCCTGATAATTTGTTTTGGCGCATTGCACTTGCAAGTACAATTATTGACCAGGTAACACCAGTATTCTGATATGCCTAGGAAATTGTCTGCCTGCTTCAGGGCGTTATTCCACAGTGACAGACAATCTTTGGAATTTGGCCGACCGGCACCAATGGAGGGGTCACCGGCGTGTACTACGTACTGTAAGCACGGCATTGGTAGTATAGGGTTTAATGATATTTGGCACAGACAAACTAGACATGCTTTCGAACTTCAGTGGCCAATCAATCGTAGTTTTGAAATTCCTCGCATAGAATACTCAGAATCCATATTATTTAAAAAAAAAGGCTAGACCTGCAGCATTTGATGTATTACAGAATTGGAAGAAAGAAGCTATGCAGCAACTTAAAAGTAGGGAAAAACATGCGTGCCGTCATATGATGAATGCCAAAAAAGCATTGTTATATGATCAAACTAAACAGTCTGAGTCAGTTAGGAATATGGATAGGGCTTTTTCACTTGGTATCCTGGAAATGTATCCTTCTAAAGACTTTCATGTATCTGATGAGCTGATTAACAAACTTCTAAATGAAAGAAGGCCTGGTGCCACTGCGCCACCTCCGTATGTAGCTATTCCTGCTGTTTTGCCTCTTCCTACTGTTATTCCTCCTCCCGTAGCTCCTCCTGCTCCTCCTATTGCTCCTCTTAATGTTCCTCTTCCTCCGGCTGTTGTTCCTCGTCTTATTGTTGCTCCTCCACCTTTGCCTGCTGTTACAGGTTTAGTGGGTTTGCCCACTGCACCTGAAAGAACACCTTTGTTGCCGAATGCACAAGATTTGCCGACTCTTCCTCTTCTAAGTGGTTCTGCACCGCTTGAGGTTGATCGGGGAGTGGAATCCAGGGTTGTAACTTGTAATACTGTGTCTCCAGAGAGAAAGCATGAATTGACTGCATGGGCTAGACATTGCATGGAGAGGGGTGAATGAGCTGATGTTTTTGCCACACTCTCTAACTTAGACATGTTTCCTGACAAAAACGTTTTTATTGAATGATTGGGAGTTCATTTACGTAAAATGTGGAACAGATTAGATGATATAGATCTCCCACAAGGGTTGAGGGATCTGAATATTTTAGCATATTCAAGAGATACTGCGGAGAAAGTACATGAGCATGTCGAGAGGGTTTTTGAATATAGAAGGGAGTTGGAAAGGTTACAGAATGAAGATGTTAATGGTGATAGTTTGGATGCTATGTTAGTACAGAAACGGTTCCTTCCTTGTCGTAAGGCGATAAATGAGGAAACACAAATTTGTACAAAAGATGCGATTAGGTGGATTTCAGACATGTCGATAACTCTGTTGCTCAGTAAGCGTTCAGAGTTGCCTACTTTTCAGTTGCCTATGAGAGAGGTTCCTCTGACATTTGTCCCAAAGGTTGAGATTCTAGCTAATGTTGCAGCAGGTACACCTGCTCAAGATATTCCTGCACATTATGTGTCGCAGTTTGTTCACGTCCCGTTCTCGAGACAGGAAGTGAACACCATTAAACAATCTATTCCCGATATTAGGAAGAATCCGACAGGGTTCTACAAAGAGATAGAGTCTGTCTTGCAATCATCAGTATTTACCTTGAGCGATATTGATTGATCATTTCCCGTACTCCTACCTGTTGATTTGCGGAAGCAGTTTAGGACTGTAGTCGATATACCAGGGTTAGGGGATACATGGGATAATATGGTTAGATTAGATAGAGAAAGGCCAGCTGGCGAGAGACCGCTGCAGTTAATACTGACTTTGCCTGATAGAATAATTACAACATTAAAAGCTATAATTCCTGAAAGAAGGATTATTTGGGACAAACTTACTGCTTGTGTCCAAGGGAAGTCTGAGGGTGCTACCGAATTCTTCAATTGGGTCGAACAAGTGTTTTCAGATTTCAGTGGACAAAATTTGAGCACAGAGTCTGGAAAATGACTATTTGTGGTCAAATTTGTGCGTAGATTGCTGCCTGACATCCAGTTGCAAATTATGTCCTCAGAGAGCACTTGGCAATCAAAGTCTCAGTCAGACGTATTGCATATGGCTCAGTACTATGAGAATCGTGTCAATAACGAAAAAGAAAGAATTGAAAAGAGAAAGGGAGACCTGAAAACAAAAGTTCTATTACAGCAAATTGTTAGAGGCCCTAGAGGGGGTAATTCGCAATTTAGGGGTCAGTATGTTCGAAATGCGCCATGGGTCCTATAAACATAAACCTTTGTGATTATTGCAGACAAGAGGGTCATTGGCATGCACAATGCCCGATCCTCCAGCAGAGGTTGAATAACACATATGGTATCATGGGTAGCCGATCCAGAGGCTGTCCTGGGGCGGGGGGTCCTGGTAGAAGTTAGTTTCACAAGATTCGCAGCAACTTTTTCACAGGATTATCAGGCACTGAGTGTGGATAATAGAAACATGTTTGATCATCCTTCTGCTGCTTACCTGTCGGGGGGTTTCTCCCGGGGCGGCTGGGCCTTCCGCGGACCTCCGGGCTGGGAGGCCCCAACTCCTCCCGCGTATCCCAAAAAATGAGTATGAGGCACACACAAGAAGCAAGGTGGTTCTGCTGTTTATTGAATAACGGCAGGGATGGGTCTAGGATCGTACGCGTCCGTCCAGACTCTCGAAATTCGTGGGGCTCGCAGGCCCCTTTTTGCCTCAGTATGACCCGCTACTTGCGTCACCTGGGAAAGTTAGCAAAAAACCTATCGCCACTCTGGATTGGTTCCTCGAGTGCTAGGGTTAGTATAGCATACGTATAGAGAACGCTGTTAGTGGTTAAGGGTCAGTCAGGTGGTATACTTGGGTTGCCCCTTCTATTAGATACTTGAAAATTGTTACACGAAGACCTCTAATTATTGGCTAATGTTAATGGCGTCAGTGATGAGTGCCCCATGTTCTGATTGGTCCACTTGCGAGCCCCCCAGCCTGGGACCATCGTTGTTCCCAGCGCGCTGTGTGCCTGTCATTTGCAACAATATGTAACTATGTGTTCGTGCAGACAATGCGTGGATTTGCTCAGCAGACCATTCCCATCGCTGTAGGTGTCCATTGGGTCATTTCATTGTTGCAGCCTGTGTCTCAAACATGGGACCCAGGCGACTTCTCCCTCCTGGGTCTGGCACCCTGTCAGGTTTGACTTGGTCACGTGAGGAGAGACCGTGGTTGAGGCAGAATTCTGCACATTTAAAGTTGTATTTTCCACTGCGTGTCTGGCTTTGCTTGCAGGTGTGACCTTGGCGTCGGCTGGTAGCATGCGAGTTGCAACATTGCTCCCTTGGCTGTCAGTTCTCGCTGGGCTCGTTCTGCAGGGTCAGCAATTGTACTCTTGCTCGTCCAATGTTTGTGGAGGCTCTTGCTTGCGGCCTACTTGGGCCTGGTGCATAGGTGGGGATGTTTAATGCACGGCACTTGTTGCGGTATCACATTGCTTCATAGGCGGTATCATGTCTTCGTTGTATTTTCATCACAATGCAAGGATCAGGAGAAGCGTCAGCAAGCATTTAGATGAGTGCTTTGTGCGTCTTGCGTTTCTGCATTTCGGAAAACCTATGTGAAAAATAATAAAGATGCGCGTCAGTGGGTGTGTCCGTCACCTACGTCATAGCACTGAGTATGTTCTTTGTGTGGATTGGTGTGGGGGTGTCCAGTGTGCATGGTTGCACGGGTAGTCTTGACAGTTGGCTAGGTCATCATGGCATCTCTAACAATGTATTTCCTCACAGTTGAAGGGCTTAGTCGAGTTCATCCATGCCACAGGTGTCGGCTTGAGCAGGGCAGGCTGGCGGGCAGGCTGGTGGGCACATCCGTATGTTCCTGTACCAGGGTATTTGGTCGTCTGGTAGATAGGCAAATTCATCTCGTGGTGGGTGTCTGGGTCGCGATCCTCTAGGCCAGGGGCGCGAGGAGATTGGGGGGAGTCTTTTCTCCTATTCTCCCACTTCAGTCCCCCCTCTGGTCGAATTGTCGACCACAAACATATCCTTTTCCTTATCTCCTCTTACCCTCCATATTTTAGTTACTCCTCCCAGGTGTCCATAGTGGTTTACATGGTCCTCAAATGACCAATACATGTATACACAACTTCCTCCCGGTTTGCAGTATACCCATTTCCCGATGTAGCTCCTCGGGTTTCTTGGGTTTTCGAGCTTTACGGATGGCGGGTCCAGGTGGTTGGTGATGATCTGTTTGCGCAGTTTCTCTCGTTCCTTTATTATTGTGTCTGTGTGCTGGTCATCATCGGTTGGCATCAAGGGGTGCATACCAACCATTTCGATCATTTCGTCTGTAGTGCGTGCCTTCCGGGCTTTCCAGAACCTTATTATAATCAATGCAGCCCCAGCCAGTATTATACATCCAACTATAATCTTCAGCCCGTCCGACAGCCATGATGGCATCCATGACCATAACAATGAAAACCAGCTATCATCCTTCTTCACTCCTTTACCTTTTCCATCATTTTAGAGTGCATCTGGGCCAGTTGTGATACTGCTTCGGTGAGCGTACCATTGTCGGCATCGTTAGCAGGAATAAATGTGCAGCATGATTGTCCTATCTTTGCGCAAACTCCTCCCTCCATCGCTGTAAGGAGATCCAATACATATCTGTTCTGTAGTGCTACCATCCTCACCGCTCGTAGTTCCTCTTTTATCCCGTTGAATCCGTTTACTGTTGAATTAATTGTCATCATCAGCTCCCATCGGGTTATCTGGAGCCATTTAGCGTATGCATAAGTTTGTAGTCCAGGGTGTATTATTGACGAGAAGAACATTGCGGCTCTGCTGAATAGTCTGTGTTCTGGTGGAATTGAAGTGAGTGCTGTTTCCGACCTTCCCACAGGTACTTTCCTGTCAGAGGTTCTCCTTGTCTCTTTTTCCTGTTCAGGACATTATTGTTGTTGTTGTCGTTGTCCGAACCCCTCTGATATTGTACCGAGCTCTTCATCCTCTTGTTTCCTTCATCCATTTTGGTGAAGTTCGCCATGTTCACATGTTTTTGGGGCACCACTAGTGATGGTACATTAATGTGTACCATTGTGCATATACCATTCCACAGCGGGGGCAGGGTGTGATATGCCTTATTTCCGCAGGCCCAGTAGTGGTCCATTAACACTGCTGTTCCTGCTCCCCCCTCTGGTAACTCTAACACGCTTGCACAGTTGGTGTTGTATCCCACTTCCACATCTCCTCTGTGTTGGTAGCATAGCTTGGGCGCAGTCAGCGGCAGTATGCTCATTGGGTCTTCATCCTTCTCCATCCATGTCAGCATGGGTACATACTTGCCCCATATCGTCCAACATCTGTTATTGTGTTCATCTATGGTGGTAATATTTTCTCTTGTTACCATGTTGCTGCCAACCACTCCTATGTCCCATTTATTGTTCATGTATACTTTCCTTGTTATTGTTACCAGTGGTCTTTCCCAACAGCCTTGTGTACCAGGAACTTCAGTGGCGTACCAGTCACATGGTAGGTATTGTAGTGTCACTTTCTTTGTTTCTCCCTTTTCAGGACCACTTGTCATGTATCTGAACGCTTCAGCATGCAAACTGCTCTTGTGGTAACTCAAATATGACTTGAGGAAGTTGTTTTCGTATGGATATGTGCCTCGCGTTTTCCACACCAGTCTCACCACCGTTCCTTGAAATCGCCCTCTCGTTTGGAATAGTGCCAGATATATTATACATCGTGCCGTCTTCTCTTCTATTTCTGTGGCGACGAATGTTCGAAAAGCGCTCTTAGCGTATGGGATCAATGAGCAGACATAACAGATGTCTTCTGTTGTCTGCTTACCTATTTGGGTCATGTGCTGGTACCACAGGTTGTTCGACACGTGTGCTGAATCTGTTATGTAATTATCAATACCCTTATTATCTGAATAGGTGCTGGGTTTAACTCTACTCCCCTTATGCGGAGGGTTGCTAGTACCACCTGATGTAACACCTGTTGCAGCCGTGGGTGGGGGGTACGTTAGGTTTGGGTGCAGCCATAATATTGATAGCATAACTTTTCTGCCATACAGAGGCAGCCAATAGACCAGTGATGACCAAACAAAACCCCTATCATTTTTATTACAAACGCTAGTCTCACCGGCATTTGCTCTTACCTTGCTGTAGTCCGGCAGCTTGTTCTTTCGACGTTAGAGTTGCACGCCTTAAAATTCTCAATACTCTTGTTATTATGGTTAGTTGTCGTTATCAAGCCCTCCCTATCAGGTAGTCGTTCAGTGCCCAGATGATGAGCTGCTCCCACGCCAATCTAAGCGATCTATCTCTTAGAGCAGGTAAGTGCTGGTGAAGATGGGGCATTGATTGTTCTATTGCCAAAATAAATGTGGTGTAGTAAACACGTACCCTCCTTCTTTTTAGGTACTTTGGCCTTTTTATGTGATATACAAATTGGTGTGATAGGGCTTCAGGGTAGTTATCGCCTGTGGGTAGCATCTACTCCTGGGCAATGTATGCTGTTAGCTACCTATTTTCTTAACAATACAATTACACATGGTACCTGCATGTGCAAGAAAGAAAAAAGAAAACATACAAGTGTTTACAAGTATATGTGCGCAGAACAATGTCCTTCAATTGGGTGGTGGCTGTAGTGGGCAGGGGGTTTGGGGCTCAACTGGCGGAAGTCTGTTTACTCTTTGATCTCGTGATCATGGGATGGGCGGTGTGCAAATGTCCAGTGTCTATTTCAGTACTTGTCTCTGGGGACTCTGCGGGGTGATAGGGTATAGTGATACTAAGGTTGTCAGCTGTGGTAGACGTCTCCTTCTCCGTAGGTGATGTTGTCGCTGTTCTTCCAATGGCCCTGTCGGTAACGCTAGGGCGGGTCTGGAGTTTGCAGATCTTCACGTCGTGTAGGTGATTCCAAGCACGCTTATCCTGCAACTTCACCGCTCTCGTAGATACCTCCTCTACCAAGTGGGGACCAGTGAAGCGTGGGCTGTTCCACCTTCTATTGAAGTTGCGGAGTAGCACGTGGTCACCTTTAGCAATTTTGCACAGTCTTTCCTTTTCCAATTCTTTGTCGGCGTCTTCTTGTTGGCAACTCTTAGACCTGCCCCGCATGCGCTCGAGCTGTTGAGATACAAACGCTACACTAGTAATCAAAGAAGACACATATTGGTACATTTCATCACCAAGAACAGTTGCAGTGTTTTCATAGTCTGTGAATGCTCTTGATGTTGGCGTTAGAGGAAGGCGCATTTGACGTCCGGTCACCACCTTGTGAGGAGTGAGGTGGTGGTCAGACCCTGGCCTATTCCTTAGCTCAAATAGAGCTAGCGGAAGACAGTACAGCCAACTCTTCTTTGTTGTTTGCTGTATCTTTGCGATTTCCTCCTTCAATAGGCCATTCAGGCGTTCGCATATACCGTTGTTCTGCGGGTGATATGCACACGCAAATTTATGCTTGATGTTCAGTAAGGACGTGATGTGCTGAAACATTTCATTAGCGAAGTGCGGGCCGTTATCTGACCGCAGTACTTCGCACTCTCCCCACCTGGGGAAAACCTCCCTCACTAGGAATTTGGCTGCTCGGAAAGCATCCGCATGTGAGCAGGGTCCTGCCTCAATCCACCTGGAGAATGGGCATACCACTACAATCATATACCTATTTCCTTGACATACATTGATCATATCAACGTAATCAATATGAATGTGCAGGAAGGGTCCCTCTGACCGGGGTATAGTACCTTTTATCACTTGCAGCGTGTGACCGGCCGTAAACTGTTGGCATGTAAGGCAGTTGCTGATAAAATTTGTTACATGAGAATTTAACTCTGGGCAGAACCAGTCTTCCCTAATTCGTGCTGCAATAACTTCCTTCCCTGTATGAGCTGGGTGATGGAGCTGGCCCAGGGCGGTGTTCAATAGTGCCAATGGCATGACCATCTTTCCAGTGTTACCCTGACGCCATAGTGCGTCAGTTGGCGACATTGTAAATCCTCTTTTTACCCATAGTTCCTTTTCTGCCATTGGTGCGGCCGCCTGTAATTCCATTATCTGTGTGGCTGGGAGATGGGTGTACCCTTCTTTCATCAACATCTGTTTAGCTATCCCCCCTCCCTCTCCCTCTCTCTGACTCTGGGGGGTTCCATATTTCACCAAAATACGCAGCATGCTTTGCATGTGCGTCCGCTGCTTCATTCCCTTTTGAGATATGATCTTCTCCATTAGTGTGTGCGGGACATTTGACCAAAGCTAGTTCCTGGGGATTATGTATTACTTCAATTAATTCAGCTAACAAGAAAGCATGTTGCAGTGGGGTGCCGTCAGCTCTCCTAAACCCTCTTCTCCGCCATTTTGTTAACCCCGAGTGGACAGTTGACGTGACATATGCGCTATCAGAATATATAGTAACTCTTTTGTCAAAGCTTTCTTTCAACGCCAAGATCAGTGCAACCAATTCTGCTGCTTGAGCTGAATAATGCTGTGGTAACTGTACACATTTCACCGGGACACACAACAATTCTTCTGTCATTTTTACTACTGCTGCCCCAGTTCTCCTTATCCCATCACTCTGGTCTATTGTCGATGACCCATCAATGAACAAGAGCTCTCCTCCATTTAGCGCATCCTCTTCAACTTTTCTAGTACATAAGTACATTTCAGTAGTCTGCGTACAGTCGTGAGCAGAGTCACCTTCCTCAATAACCTCCTCTATAAACCTTGCAGGATTTACTGTGCTGCATCTAACAATAGATAGTTCTGGTCTAGATAATATTATCTCATAACCTGACGCCCTCTGCATGGTTAGTGTGGACTTAGGTTTGTTAAATATTGCAAATAGTGCATGCTCCACGAATAGTGTGGTTGGGCACCCCATTGTAATAGATGATGATTTCTCTACTGCGAAGGCAGCTGCGGCAAGATCTTGTCACAAGGGAAATGACCTAACATAACAGGGTCCAAGTGACCGCTGTAGAATGCTATTGGCTTGTATCCCATGCTTTTTTTCTGAGCCAACACTGCTTTCATTACTGCTGAGTCGCAATGTGAAAAGATAAGGAACTGTCGTTCATAATCTGGGGTGGCCAGTACCGGAGCAGTCGATATCGCGTTTTTCAACTTGTCAAATGCTTCCTTCATTTCCCTTGTCCACCCAAATTTTTTCTCCCCTTTGTTTGCTTCTCTCAATGCTTCAAGTAGGGGTCCTATGTATGAGCTGTAATCAAAAACCCATGCTCTGCAGTAGTTGCACAATCCCAGGAACTGCTGCAGCTCCCTCACTGTTTGTGGCAATGGCGTGTTTGATATAGCCTCTGCTCTTTGTGGTGCAATCTTTCTTCTGTGTTGGGCTATCAGTTGACCAATGTATAATACCTGTTCCTGACAGTACTGTAACTTTTCTTTGTCTACCTTGTAACCCTTTTCAGCCAATATTGTCAGCATTTTCAATGAGTCCTCCCTGCACCTTTTTTCGCTTGTGCTGCAAATTATTATGTCGTCAACATATTGCAGCACCATACTTTCCAATTCAACGTTTCCCAAGTCCATCTGTATTACTCTGTTGAAATTTGAGGGTGACTCGCAGTAACCTTGTGGTAACCTGGTGTGTTTCCATTTTGTGTTTCTGTACGTGAAGCTTGTCAAGTCTTGTGAGTCTGGATGCAGGGGTATTGAGAAAAAGGCATTTTTGAGGTCAATCACTGTAAACCGTGATGCCTCTGCTGGAATTCCACATAATATTGTGGCCGGGTTTGCTGCTATGGGGTATTCTGCTTCTACAATGTTGTTCAAGGGCCTGAGGTCCTGGATGAAACGCCAAGACCCTCCTTTAGCTTTGCGCACTGGATACACGGCCGTGTTACATGGTGATTCTGATGGTACCAGTATGCCGTTATTTATTAGGGCCGTTATTGTTTCGTATATGCCCTCATCTGCCTCTTTTGATAGTGGGTATTGCTTCACTCTAGGGAGTATTGCACCCTTTTTCAGTTTTATTCTTACTCCCCCGATGCTCTTTATGCAACCCACGTCATAGGGACTTGTGGTCCACAGTGATGTTGGAACTTTTGCCATATCTTCCTCGTAAAAGGGAACTGGGGTAGATGCGGGTGCTTCAAGTGCCATGGCAATTTTCTGTGCCACTTGCTTGTATGTCACTCTTAGCCATATATCTACACTCATCATAAATACCATTTCGCCCTTTTCCTTGTCTTCTGAAAAGAGCTCCTCATCGGACATCTGGGTGAGCCTGCATCCCTCAGCCAGTGCTATCACTGCCCTCCATGCTCTTCCTTCCCGGTCTTGGGCATGTACTGCGATATAATTAGCAGTCGCTATAATGCTCTCGATGCTCACTGAAATCACCTTTCCTTCTGGTTCATTGGCTGGTGTTTCAGGTCTGAACAGATAGGCTGCTGGCCTCCTCCAAATCTTCCCTTCTATTCCTGGCATCCATGCAAATGCCATGTCTGTTCCGTACTGGAACAGTTCGCCATCTACTGGCTCAGCCCGAGTCACTGTCTGCCCACAGTATGCTTGCATAATTTGCCGTGCAGTGAGCATGTTTATTCCAGGGGTGGAACAAATTATGCCGTCCTCCGTGAAGGAGATTGTCATATTCAACCTGCTCATTATGTCTCTCCCAAGTATGTTTATGGCGAGTCCCTTGAATATAAGAGCGGGACGGACATGTCATAATCCCCTATTGATAAGGGGATGTTATCAGTAAAGGGAACCAACCCCCTAGCCCCAGAGAATCCTTGGGTGTTCATGGCCTCACCTGACATCTTAAATTTACCTTCCCTTATGCAAGACCGGGTTGCCCCAGTGTCAACAAGGAATGATAACTTTTTGTCACCTATCGTTACCTCTATGCATGGTTCCTCCGCACTATTAGGTGTTACCGACAGGATGGGACACACCAAGGACGTCTGTGGGCTGTCCTATTGTGGGTATAATGATTGACCACTTCCTGTGTAAGGGTTGTGTCCCAGGACAGTCACCCTTCCCAGTTGTGTTTGCTGTAGCTGTGTATTGGTGGAGGTTACCTTATGGTCCTGAATTTGAGTGGGCTGCTGTACTTGCTGCACTTGGTGTTGTTGTGATATCGCTACCTGTTGTTGCCGTAGTGAATATGTCTGTGGCTGTTGCTGTGTTACTACCTGTTGCTGCGTGCTGCCCTGTGGCAGTCCCTGCTGTTGTTGGTAACCCTGCTGTTCCCTTGTAGGCCCTTGCTGTTCCTGTTCTCCCCACACTGGTGTGGAGGGTCTCATTCTACATGTGCGTGACATGTGTCCTAACAATCCACAAATCCAACATACAGGTGGTTCCCTGCTCTGCCATGGGAAACTTCCTGAATTGTCCTGGTATATTGGTTGCCCAGTGGAGCAGAAGCTTCTGAATCCTCCCCCTTGCTGTTGTGCGTTATAGCCGTATCCCCTCCCTCTCATCATTCCTCCCCTTCCTCTGTTGTAATTATAATATTCAGCTCCAGGTGTTGAGTATTTTCCTCCCATATTAGTCGTATATGGTGGGGGTGGTAGCTGTTGTGCTATAATTTGTGGTGATTGTATTTGGGAGGGATCTTGTGCGGCCACTACTTGCGTGGGGTTTGGTGTCATTGTTGTGGGTGTAGTTATTAGTGCTCCTTCCATCGTGTACTTAGTCAGTTTTTTCTGCACTAATTTAGCCTCTTCCGCTTTCCTATCCTCTTCCTTTTGTTTCATCTTTTCTTGCCATGTCCTACAATGATGTACTATCGTCAGTTGTATTTCCGGCCAAGCCTTTGCTTCCATCCCCACTACTTTCTTCAATTGTTTCTGCACCGCCTCCGGGAGCCCTTGTATTAGTATATGGTAAAATATTGCTGGTGTCTTGTCCCACTGCTCTCTTGTTTCCATACGCCACTTTTCTTGAATTTCCTGGATATAATCAACAGGATCTTCGTTCTCACGCATCTTGCGCGATGTAATTGCTCCTATGTCTGATGTGTCTGGGTATTGTACCCTCAGTGCTTCCCATAATGCATCTCTGCAGTTTGCGAATGGCGCCCCGTCGTGTGATGTGTTTGTTATTGTGACCCCGGGGAAGCCCGCTCTCTTCCAGATGTCATCTGCTGCATCCCCCAATATTGATATTAGTAGGCCCTTCACGTCTCCTACTGCCAGTTTCTGTCCTGGAGTGTGTTTTTCCATCTCATATATCCATTTCCCCGCACCTCCACTTAGTGATGGGAGCCTGCACTTTATATTTTCCTTGTCTGCAAGCTTCCAAGGGATGTATTGTGGTCTAACCCCTCCTCTCTCCAAAAGTGGCATTAGGTTGTGTCCTATCTAACCCCCCGGGTTTCCCGGTGTTGAGTCCGTATACCCCTCCTCTTCTTCCGTGTCGTCTATATCGTCTGTTATGTCCGTATTTCCCCTGCTCATAGCTGTTTCCCCTCCATCTCTTCCCCTCCATTTATCATTTCCTTTATTTGATATGGGCGTGTGTATTCGTTCTTCCTGCCTGCGTCCAGGGAGATCTCTAAGCCTGCCAGCGTAGGGTGTGTGTTCGTGAGGGGCGGGTATGGGTGTAGGTGGACATGTTGCACGGGATGAGTGCGGGGTGGTGGAACATGTTGGACGGGTCGATGAGGGTGTAGCTGCACGTGTGTGCCTTCCCGCCATTCCTTGCTCTTCTCCCTCACTTCCCCCCAGTTCTTCCTTCCTTCTGCAGGCCCATGTTGATTCCCTGTTTGTCCGGGTAATGTACAATTTATCTAAGCTTTCCCTTTCCCTATTTCTTCCTTCTCTCCCCATTCCTTCTTCTTCCTCACTGCAAAAATCATCCAGGAGCGACAACCCAAAATCTGTCTTTTTCCCCCTAATCGTCACTGTTTTTAAATCTATTAAATCAGTTCCTCCCGTTTCTTCTTTACCAATTGCTCCCCTTTGTGCTGATGTTGTTGCTACTTCTGTGTCCCCGCGTACATATTTCCTTATTTCACTCTCCCCTCTCCTATCTCCTCTTTCCCCTTCTTTTGCTCTACTATCTCTCCACCCATTTCCTCTCTTTTCTTTTTTAATTCCTCCATTACTTCACTACTCATCTTTTCCAGCAGCCTTTCCTCTTCTCTCCTCCTTTCCCATCTCTCTCTTTCCCGTTCTAATATGCTTTCTATCACCCTCCCTTCTTCGTATTTCTTTGTCGTTTCTGATTGTGTTTTCCTCTTCCATATTTCCATTTCCTTTTCTCTCTCTTCTTCCTCCCTTTTCTTGTCGCGCTGTGCTGCTCGAGATACCCTTTCTCCTGCTGCCTTTACCCTTTCAGCTTCCCTCTTTCGTTCTTCAGTTCGTTCCCTCATTTTTTCCAACTCATTCTTACTTTCTTTCCTTTCTCGTCTTCTCTCTCTTTCCTCCCTCTCAAGCTGTTTGATTAGTGCATTTTGCTCATTCCTTAACTCCGCTAATCGTTCCTCCAAAATCTCTTCTTCTTCTCGTAACAGCTCCCCTCCCTTCCTTTTTCCCCCTTCCCCTCTTATCTCGCTCTTACTCACAATGTCCTCGTTCATTTTCCTTACTACCTCCTTCTCTTCTCCTGTTAATGAACCTCACAATTTTAATAACACCTGTGCAGCTACCCACTCATCGTGTCCTATGGCTGCAATTTGTTCTTCGCTAGTCTTCCCTTCACCTGCTGGCATCTTCGTATAAGTTGACCCTACCATACTTGTCGCCTCCCCTCCTGCGTAGCGACCTGTAGCTCTATATGGTGGTGGGCTTTATGCTGGGTTCGAATACCCCTCAGCCGCGCTTAATTGTTCTCTCACTATTTCTCGTAGTTTCGTTATAGGATATAGCCCCCCTTCCTCCTTTTTCACTACTTTCGCTAAGGGCATGTCGTCGCTCTTTTCCTTTTTTATTTCTGTTTCATTTACGTTGCTAGTCTTTTCTCCTCCCTCTTCTCCTTTCCCCGTGCACTGTGTGCTTTCACTCTCTTTTTCCCCATTCTGTTCTCCCTCCTTAACCTTCTTCTCCTCCTTTGTTTCCCCCACAGTGAACATTCCGTTCGGTCCTGGTCGGGACCCCTGGAACATCCTCCATAAGTTAAACACCTCCACATGGTGTGTCAACTTCTTCCCCTTTTATGTGTTATGTAGATGGGTCAATAGTGAGTGTTGGACATATGGGTCGAAACTGCCGTTAGGCGGCCAGGGTGTCGTCATTTTGTTGTCCGTCCCCTGTGTCCATTCTATGCTGTATTTAATCAGTTTCTCCCTATGGGGTGACAGTGTTTTACATATATGCTGTAGTGGGGTAGTGAGGGTGTTCCCCCACCCTCCCGATCCTGTCCCGTATGACATGGTAGTACTGTTTTGTTATTCTCTCTCGATATGGTAGTGGTTACTTGGCTAATAATGAACTTTATACAATTTCAGATGTTTTACCTGGCCCCGTAATTTTGGGGACTTACGATCGACCGCTAAAAGAAAGTAATAAAATATAGCGTTTGCAATTATGTATTCTTTTCTGTCCTTGTTTCTCTCACCTAACACCATTACGGCCCCATACGGCCGGGGCGCACTTAGCCCCCAGCGGCTGCGTGCCCTGTGTGACGTGCTTATACAGCCGTCCCACTTTACTTCACCCCTCCTCCTCTTTCCTCACTCGTCGTGGCCGGCGTTCTCCGTGCGCGGTCACGTCCCCCTTTCCACCTTGCCCCGATATAATCATTGCCGTTTACCTCCGTGCCCACTCCCTTACCACTATTCTTCTTCCCCACCACTCTTCAACCATTCTCTATGCTCGAGGTATCCTATGAAAGCCCTACTGGTGACGTCACCGACCTCGTTCAAAACTACCGGTAAGCTCCTTTCACATTTCAAAAAGCTCAAAATAAGTTTTGCTATTTTATCCCCGTTAACCCCACAGCTGTCCTCTTGTCACGCCTGGAACAAGGTAATCAATAATATAATCAGACTGCGCACGCTGCGTCGCCTCGCGTGTGATACGCCCCTCAACAGGAGGGCTTAACCAGCCAATTATCTTCCGTATTAGGCAACCAGTTAGCTACCGCCTACAGGAAAACGTCATCTATCTATCGAGTTTCTCTGCTCGATCAATAGGGATCCTCATCTACTCATTGATCAATAATCACCAATTCGTAGGAAACCGCACACACACACACACACACACACACACCCACACCCCTACAGGTGGTCGCGACCTAGGCCAATCAGTGTCTACGAGCGGCCGCACGTGATGTTTTCGTGTTCCACCCACCCTTCTTTCTAGCGTAGCGGACTGCTCTCGCACTTGCCCAGCTACCATTCACTTCACCGTCAACACTAATTTATCAAATCTTCGCCGCGCACCTTGGTGACACCTCCCACCTCCCATATTCTATTCCTCCCCCCTCCCTCACAATTTCACATTGCTTGTTGGGTGTGGCATACTCACCAAGTTCTCTTGATGTGGGGCTGCTCGACTGCGTGCACCCCTCCAAGCGGCTCTCCACCTCCCCTCATCTGGACCACGTCTGGACACTCGCCAACCGCGGGTGGGATACTTCTCAACCGGCTCCCGAGGGCCAATATTCGGATTGCGCTGTCCGGTCTTCTCACAGTTCCGCGATGGTTCTGTAGTCCTCAAAAAGGGGGCAGCGGCAGAGAGGGCCGCACCACCGGGCCTCCTCGCAACGAGAGTACTCGGAAAAATAAAATAAAAGGCAGATCTTAAACAGATCTCAGCAGTGCCTCCAACTTGTCGGGGGGTTTCTTCCGGGGTCGGCTGGGCCTTCTGCGGACCTCCGGGCTGGGAAGCCCCAACTCCTCCCGCGTATCCCAAAAAATGAGTATGAGGCACACACAAGAAGCAAGATTGTTCTGCTGTTTATTGAATAACGGCAGGGATGGGTCTAGGATCGTACGCGTCCGTCCAGACTCTCGAAATTCGTGGGGCTCGCAGGCCCCTTTTTGCCTCAGTATGACGCGCTACTTGTGTCACCTGGGAAAGTTAGCAAAAAACCTATCGCCACTCTGGATTGGTTCCTCGAGTGGTAGAGTTAGTATAGCATACGTATAGAGAACACTGTTAGTGGTTAAGGGTCAGTCAGGTGGTATACTTGGGTTGTCCCTTCTATTAGATACTTGAAAATTGTTACACGAAGACCTCTAATGATTGGCTAATGTTAATGGCGTCAGTGATGAGTGCCCCATGTTCTGATTGGTCCACTCGTGAGCCCCCCAGCCTGGGACCATCGTTGTTCCCAGCTCGCGGTGTACCTGTCATTTGCAACAATATGTAACTATGTGTTCGTGCAGACAATGTGTGGATTTGCTCATATGCCTGAGAGCAGACCATTCCCATCGCTGTAGGTGTCCATTGGGTCATTTCATTGTTGCAGCCTGTGTCTCAAACGTGGGACCCAGGCGACTTCTCCCTCCTGGGTCTGGCACCCTGTCAGGTTTGGCTTGGTCACGTGAGGAGAGACCGTGGTTGAGGCAGAATTCTGCACATTTAAAGTTGTATTTTCCACTGCGTGTCTGGCTTTGCTTGCAGGTGTGACCTTGGCGTCGGCTGGTAGCATGCGAGTTGCAACATTGCTCCCTTGGCTGTCAGTTTTCGCTGGGCTCGTTCTGCAGGCTCAGCAATTGTACTCTTGCTCGTCCAATGTTCGTGGAGGCTCTTGCTTGCGGCCTACTTGGGCCTGTGCATAGGTGGGGATGTTTAATGCACGGCACTTAAGTTGCGGTATCACATTGCTTCATAGGCGGTATCATGTCTTCGTTGTATTTTCATCACAATGCAAGGGTCGGGAGAAGCGTCAGCAAGCATTTAGATGAGTGCTTTGTGCATCTTGCGTTTCTGCATTTCGGAAAACCTATGTGAAAAATAATAAAGATGCGCGTCAGTGGGTGTGTCCGTCACCTACGTCATAGCACTGAGTATTTTCTTCGTGTGGATTGGTGTGGGGGTGTCCAGTGTGCATGGTTGCACGGGTTGTCTTGACAGTTGGCTAGGTCGTCATGGCATCTCTAACGATGTATTTCCTCACTGTTGAAGGGCTTAGTCGAGTTCATCCATGCCGCAGGTGTCGGCTTGAGCAGGGCAGGCTGGCGGGCAGGCTGGTGGGCACATCCGTATGTTCCTGTACCATTGTATTTGGTCGTCTGGTAGACATCTATTCTTGATAGATACAGGGGCACAGAAGTGTTCCATTGACCATTCACGGGTTACAAACATTCCACTGTCAGGGCAAACCAATGTTTCTGTAGGGTTTTCTGGCACACCAGTGGTCTGTCCAGTTTGTTCGCCGATACCAATTACTTTGGGTCCATTTACAGACCACCGTCCATTTCTTTTGACTACGAATTGTGGAGAGAATTTGTTGGGGTTGAATCTGTTGAAGGAATTAAATGCAGTAATTCATTGTTCTTCTGATGGAGTGTGTTTGAGGATTTCACCACAGCAACTTTCTGTCTCTCAGTTCCTGACCAGTCCTTTGCCACCGGAATTTAGTGATGTTCCGGAGTGTTTGTGGACAATTGATGATAATGATGTTGGTGTTTTACAAATTGAGCCTGTTAAGATCATTTTGAAACATGGAATGAAGTTGCCACGTATTCCCCAGTATAAGATCTCAGTCGATGGTGAGCAAGCTTTGAAATGCATAGTCTCTGATTTTGTGCATCGTGGGGTAATTGAGGAAATTGCAGGTAGTTTGTGCAATAGTCCGATTTTGCCCATGTACAAAAAAGGCGATAATGCAATTCCTTTTCATTTCATTATTGATTTACGTGCCATCAAGAAGATTGTTGCTCCACAATTTCCCATTGTGCCTGATGTGACGACAATATTAACTATGATTCCGGCTTCAGCTACTCACTTTACTGTTGTGGATCTTAAGAATGCTTTCTTTAGTATTCCTATACACAAAGAAAGTAGATACTTGTTTGCGTTCACCTTAGGGGGATGCTCATTTACCTTTACCCGTGCGCCACAAGGTTATATGGAGAGTCCTAGCATCTACTGTAGGGCTTTGAAAGAGCAGCTTGACACACTTGACTTGCCCACCACTTGTACACTGCTTCAGTACGTAGATGATCTACTTTTAGCTGTTGACTCAGAGAGCGCCTGTAAGGAGGGCACCGTGTTGTTGCTTATCCACTTAGCACGACATGGACACAAAGCTTCACTTAAAAAGTTTCAGTATTATCGACAGGAGGTCGCCTATTTAGGCTATCTCCTGTCAAAGTAGGGAAGAAGGTTGACGCCTGAGCGGATAAAACTCATTTCTAGCATGTCTGTCCCAAATACACAGAAGGAAGTCAGAGCCTTGATAAGAATGGCTTCTTACTGTAGGCAGTGGATCCCCAATTTTTTGTTAATGATTAAACCAATGTTGGCTTTGACAAAGAAGGGCATTTCTTCGCCATTGCCATGGAACTTGGAACACCAGCGAGCAGTTTATCTGTTCAAGGCTGCACTGCGTTCGGCACCAGTTTTGGGAACACCAAATTATGAAAAGGCCTTTGTGTTGTATGTGCATGAATGTGATGGATGTGCTTTGGCTGTATTAATGCAGGAACATGGAGGGAAGAATAGGCCATGCGGCTACTTTTCTTCTGCCCATGATCCTGTTGCATGCGCTTTGCCAAGATGTTTGAGAGCTGTCGCGGCTGCTGCTGCTCCGTGAAACAGAGTGAGGGATTGGTCCTAGGCCATGATGGTACCTCACTATGTAGATGTTCTATGAAACAGAACACAAACACAACATCTCACCTCTGCACAATTAACCAGATACAAATTGATCGTGTTTGCACCGTACATCCAAATTCAGAGATGTTGTGTTCTCAATCTGGCTAAACTTTTACCTTTCCCGCAAGGTACTGCTTGCAGTGACGAAGAGTCACATGACTGTCTCTACACTACAGAGCAAGAGACAAAAGGCAGAATCGATTTAAAAGACATTCCTTTGAACAATCCACAAGGGGAGCTATTTTGTGATGGCTCCTGTTTCAAACTTCCGGATGGTACATCCACGGCTGCTTATGCAATCACCACATTGAGCACGGTCGTGGAGACCAAAAGAATCACGCATAACTCCGCGCAAGCTGCAGAGATTATAGCATTGACCCGAGCTTGTGAACTTTCCGAAGGGCTTACAGTAAATATATATACTGATAGTCAGTATGCTTTTGGGGTAGTTCACAACTTTGGCAGACTTTGGGCAGAACAAGGTTTCTTGACCTCACATGGCACTAAAATCCAGTATGGCTCCTTGATAGTATGGTTACTCTCAGCGCTTGCACTCCCCACTCAGTTAGCAATCATGAAATGCACAGCACATCAGAAAATCATAGATAATGTGGAGAAAGGGAATGCTTTCGCTGATCGGATAACCAAACAGACTTCCACCGATCTCTCTTCAGAATGTATACTTCAAGGGAAGCCACAAATGCCTGTACTTTGGATGAGGGTATTGAATCTGTGAAAAACATTCAAGCTGATGCCACTTTAGAGGAATCTAAGAAATGGGCTGAGGGTTTGGCAAAATTGGATGATGACGGGTGTTGGGTGGACAAGGTAGAAGGAAAATGGTTATTGCCAGATACGTACACATTACGATGATGGTCGCTATGGCTCATGGTCTGACCCATATCTGTGCACAAAAAGTTACCAAAATGTTGCAAAATGTTTGGATGAATGATAAAATCTCCAAAGTAGCTGAGCGCTTCGTCCAGAGGTGCATGATCTGTTTGCAGCATAATGTGGGAAAGTTCACATCGACTCCTAGAGGTGATACATTTTGACTTTATTGAAACAGAGCGTTGCAACAACTACAAGTACGTGCTAGTGGTTGTCTGCGCCTTTAGTAAATGGGTTGAAGCCTTTCCTGTCAAAGATGCCACAGCCGTGACAACGGCGAAGACCATGCTAAAGGAATATTTTCCTAGGTTTGGTTTGCCAAGAGTCATCAATGGTCCACACTTTATCGCTGCTGTGATTCTGCAGATATGCGCGGGATTACAGATCGATAAACGGTTCCATTCGGCTAGGCACGCTCAGAGAGCTGGTTTAGTACAAAGACACAACGGCATCATAAAGAACAAGCTTGCTAAAATGTGTGCTGGCGCCAAATTGAAATGGCCGGACGTCTTACCGATCGGGTTATTGTCTATGAGAACGACCCCTCAAACTAAGACTGGGCTCTCTCCATTTGAGGTGGTCATGGGTAGGCCAGCTAAGATTTGGAATCTCCCTAAACCCCGATCACTACGTGATATTGAACATGTACTTCTTTCCGATTATTGTGGACAGTTAACTAAAAATCTGTATTTGATTTACCAACAGGTGCGAGAAGCTCTGCCTATTAAATACGAGGGCCCAGGCAACAACATACAGCCAGGTAGTTGGGTCCTGGTTAAAGCGTTTGAAAGATCATCTTCCCTCGCACCTCGTTGGCGGGGCCCACACCAAGTTCTCCTGATCACACAGACCGCTGTGCGAGTGCAGGGCCTGAAGCACTGGATCCACACATCCCACATCAAGAGGATTCCCTTTGCTTTGCCACACGATACAGAAGACACAGATCCCCCTAAATGTGCCATAACCAACGATCATGAAGCATCAAACAGCATTGAGAGTGCGTCAGAGACTCTCCCTGAGCCTGTGGGGCCTGGGGATACAGCCGCTTTATCTCCACACTCTCCAACAGAACCTTTTGCACCATTGTCAAATCCTGTTTCGAATCCTGTTTCAAATCTTGTTTCAAATCCTGCTTTGAATTCACTGCATCCATCAGGAAGTAACGACAGGTTGTTTGCAGATCACTCTGTACCAGGGATCACAAGGTACGATCTGCATCCGAGGAGTAAGACTTATTGCACGGTTCGGCTGTGCCATCAAGGTAAAATCATCGAAGGTCTTGTCTTTTGGCCCGTTCTTTTGCACGTAAGGGAAATCTGTTGGCTAGGGTTTGGGAAAGGACTAAGAAAATGCTCGATCTGGAGATCGCCAGCAAACTAACTTTGGTGTAATTGTTTGAAGAAACAATGCCTTCAACCGCTGCCACTTGTACGGAACAGATAAGAGACTGTGTGACCGACAGTAAAAATTAACAATCGCATGTGTGGGCCCCAAAAACGTATTGTTGTCTTGTGATTATGTTAACTGGTTTCACAATAGTCATTGCCTTAGGATTTTGGTATCTGGAGGAAGTATATTCACTTGAAATTCTGTTACCCACTGAAAATGTGCCTACTGTCTCTACACATTTCGTGCATCTGCACACTCTATCTCCTAGAGACTCTCAGCAAAGACAGAGTTACCATAAGACTACTCTATTACTTATCATGAATGGCACACATGCCATTTTTAACAAATCCAACTGCTGGGTCTGCTCGCATTTACCGCAACACGGGGATAAGGGGCTGGGTTGGTATAATCATCCTTTACCTTTGACTACTGCATGCTATGCTTCTTTAAGGGCACTATTCTTTGGCCGATGGAACGATAGCATCTCAGGGAACTTTGATGGAACTAACTTGAATGACTTTGAGAAATGTGTTCTGACACCCCTGGGATGGTCACTCTTTGCAAATAGGAGCAAGCCTAATGTTGCTTCTATTAGGCCTTCTGATAGACTGTCCCATCCTTTTCAATCTCTGATCTCTCTCTTTCAAGAAGGTTCCTATAGGCAATAGGGATGCCACGCCACCTTCTTATACTGTTAACCACAGCCCCGATTCAGTTTCTTTCTGCATACAGAGGAATGGTACTCAGTCAATGGGAAATTTCAAGGGTTGCGCTAACGTTGCGAATTTGACCAGTGAGGACAAACCTTTGTATGTAGGCGAACCTGTCTACTTTGTTTGCGGTAATGTAGCTTTCCCCTGGTTACCTAGGGATAGGCAGGGAACCTGTTATTTAGGGATTCTGTTACCCGGGTTATTCATTGCAAACACTGTAGACATTTCAAAGGCTCGTCCAAGACGGGACCAGAATGGCGTTACTTCAGCACAAGTTCTGGGTGACGTAGCAAAATCCTTTGTACCATTTTGGGGAAAATATTGAACTCTGAAGATATCAGAAGACTAGCGAGAGTACTGGAGAGGACCATCAACCGGACCAGTGACAGACTATACAACATGACTTTAGAACAAAAAGCGATAAGGTTAGTGGCACTTCAGAACCGGATGGCATTAGTCGTCATCCTGGCTGAGTGTGGTGGGGTATGTAAATTAGTGGGGTCCGCTTGTTGCGTTTTTTTAGCCAGATTCCTCCCCAACTATTTTCAGGGCAATACAAAATCTGCACGTCGTTAGTTCAGAAGTGCATGTTCCCGAGGGAAACTGGGATCTTAGGGCTTGGTTCTGGGACTTCCTGCGATCTTGGAGATGGAAGCTACTTTTGGTCTTGCTGATGATTTTGGGTATTGTGGTATTTTCCTGTTGTTGTATACAATGTCTTCCTGGTATGTGTTCTATGTTAGGAGGATGCTGTGCACAAGCTATGGGTACATTAGGACACAAAGTATGCGACCCTGAGAAAAAGACCAATGATTTTGTATTGAAAGAAATCTCAGTATCTGATCTTATGGCGATCGATATCTCTGATAGTGATTCAGGATGTATGGACATTGAGACGTGGAGTTACTCGTAAAGTGACTAGAAGTAGTTTAGCGCTTGGCTTAGGCTAAAAGGAGGGTTTGTTAAATGGGATATCATATTGTGCCTCCTTTATTGTATATATTGGCCTACGCCCATTCACTCTGCGAAGAAAACCACATTGCAAAGTTCTGATTTTAGATCGACTTCGCCGCCATTTTAGGTCTATCTGCCATTTTGATTTCCATTCCAATGTAACTCTGTGTTCTAAAATGGTGGACAGTGTTTCCCGCTTGTAACTGAGCCGTCCTGAACCTTGTACCAATGTTAATGTTCAAACTGCCCGTTGGCCGAATGTTTGGGTTGAGTAAAGAGACCTTGTCCCATGCCTGACTTATAGACGGAGGATTGTCTACACCAATAAGTCTGATCCGCGGACATACATCGACCACATTGTTGAAGAAATACTGACCGTGGACACTGGCTGAATTGTATTGTGAAGGACATGTACTAAGGCTTATTGTTAAATCCAAGAATACACTGTTGCCATTGTGACCTGTTTACATGTAAACAAGGATGATCCATGTGCATATTTTCAGACAGCCATAAGTGAACTTGGCACAAACTCTAGACCATGGATTATTAACTTGCAGAGGGGCTGGACAATATTATCAAAAATGTATGAATGCACAACCGTTTAGATGTCCAGTACCTCTCACTTCTCACACCGAAAGGGCGGGCATTCACTGTGATGTACTGAGGGCCAGATAGCTATCTGTATCAGATCTGATTTTGATTCTTTGTAACTGTACAGTATTAGAATAAATATCTGTGAATCTTTATAAGCCCGTGTTTGGTGTATTTCCTTTTGGGGTACTCATCCTCGATATTTCCTTTTGCTGTTACATTAGCAGTTTTCAGGGCCTTCTTTAAATTCAAGAAGATGTGGAGGGCAACAGGTTACTGGTACGGATGGATAGTGCAGTTGCCAAAGCCTATTTCATCAGACAGGAAGCATAAGAAATCAATGGCTAAATGCCCAGGCAGAGATCTTATTTATCTTGGCAGCAACCCACTTGCAAAATTAGTAGACTTACCACCTGTAACCACTTATCTCTGGACTGCATTAACTGACCAGAATGTTCACTTATCAAGTGATGTATTTCCCATCTCCTTGTGTTTTCTAGATGTTGATGAATCACAAGTGCCAAACCATACCTGGACCTGTTTGCAACATACATCGACTCAATTTTCCCTTGTTATTGCACCTCCAGCTGTGTGCTTACCGATCCTGCTCGGTTTGATGTTACCTCATCTTCGGCCCGGATATGGAACTAAGGCACCGAGTTAGTCATGGTATCAAGGTATCTTGGAGGAAGTGGAAACAGAAATACAAAATCCTTACTATCCACTGTTGATAGGGGCATCCAGATATCACTGAGTATCTTTTTCAACATGGTATTCCCTTTGAAGATGGGCAAGCCAAATGTGGCTGGTTTCAAGCCACTGTCCTGCAAAGCATGAGCTGATGGCAAACTGGTGGTACCATAGGAAAAAAAAAGACAATTCAGTCTTACCTGGTTGGGGGTTGACTGCGATTGGCTGTCCGTGTGTCATACAGATTTTCCCCAACAGACAGCTTTACTCCTAGTGACCAATTACAATCTCCCCTTACTGGCTCTATTATCATGCTGGTGAGGAGTTTACCAGTGTGGGAATAAACATTATTTTCAGACATCTTGTTACCAAAAGTGCATTTCAATAGGAAGATGTGTATGCCCAGAGATGGGGTGAGCAGGCAATGTATCAATATCCAAGGGCTAGGAGCAAACATTTGTTGATAAGTAGTAGACGGTCTAATGTGTACCTGAAAGCGCACCCAGAAGTGCAATTGCACTGTGCCTTCTTCCAAGACAATGGAACTGAGTCATAAGCACTGCCCACCCCTTTTAAACTGTATATTTTAATTCCATGTTCTCTAAAGGTTTGATGAAAACCATAAAAGTGTGGCTGTTTTGTGGCAGTTCACATTTCCTTCATAGCACCCACAATAGGATGTATGAATATGTCAACTAATGACTATAAGCAGGTAATCGTGTCTCACAGTTGTCTGTCTATTGTTTTGTGTAATGTAGTCATTGCTAAGGCCAGAAGAGATCTTTAGCCTCATGTTACTATATATTCTGGTTACTTGTAGAGTTTCTTTCAGGGTGGAAAAAACAAAGCTTCTTCAATCATACTCGTTTTGCTAAAAATAAGACTGCATATGTGTTTATTTGTAGTACTATGTTGGCTCTTTCAAGCCATTTGTTAACACAGTTGTTTATCAGAGCTGAGTAGGTGTGTGTTCAAGTGTCCAAAGTGCAAACTGGGCTCAAATCCAGTGTCACCTCTTAAATAAAGTGTGTTATCCTGGGCAAATCCGATTATCTCACTATGCTATATCTGGCAACAATGCCAGGTTTGGGTTTGAATTTTTGGGGGTATGGAGGCATGATGACTGGTGTGGGTTTTTTGTTGTGGGTGATTAGAAGGCACACCTACAGGGGTGGTTTTGTGTTTTGGGGTGTGCGTAGGTAGAGCAGTGCACATGGAGATTGTGTTTTGGAGGTGTTTGGGAGGCTGAAGGATGCAGAATACCATGTATGTTTTTTATTTGGGGGTGGGCTAGATGCCAGGTATCTGTATGTGTATGTCGCCAGCTAGGATAGTTTGGCCTTGTAAGCCAACCCCAGGCCCTGACTCGGGTCAGCTTCGTAGCCACTCTTTGATATTCTGCTTCCCTCACGTCCAGTTCCAGTACAGGCACCTCATCATGCTCATGAGATGACTGGGGAATGCTAGATTGCATTTCAGATGGCTTCAGGAGGGGTTTCTTTTTCGAGCTCAATGCTTTATTTGCCATCTACAGTGATAAGGCCACTCAGAAATGTTGTAGCAGCACTGACAGTGATTGGAAGATTTGCACTTCATCTGCATGAATGCTTTCAGTTTTATCATCTTACTTGGGGGCATCTTGTTAGTTTCTAGATATGTAGTTTATTCTGCATTAACTCCAAGCCTCTCACTCTGAAAGTCTTGAGAACCTTACGATGCAATCTGTGTCATTGAAATTGTTTTGTGCTGCGGCAATCCCTCCATTGAAGCGAGAATTATTGGTGAATTTGATGGTGTTCAAATTTCTGAAAACTTCCTTCAGTTCACTCCAAAAATGGTAACTACTTCGAGCAACCCGCAAAAAGGTTTCTCCTTCAGACACAGTCTGGGTTTCCTCCTAAAGTCTGTCATAAATTCCATACCAACCAGAAGGTGTTTGTTCTGGTTTTTCATTCTAGCTGGACATGTCCGGGTGAATATCACCTTCACTCACTGGATACGGCAAGGGATATCTGTGCACGTCTAAAAAGACCGCATGTCGGGTTTCAGAAAATCAGGATCACTCTTTGTGTCAATTTGAGAGGTTTCAAATGGACAAAGCTGCCATTAGTCAATGAATGTGATCAATAAACAACAATGCACATATATTATTAGAAATGCCTCTTCTATGTTGGGTCGCTGGACAATCCACCACAGGAATTGTGGTACCATGGCCAGAGGCTCATGTGTGTCAATCAGAGACATTTGCATTGTGGCCTCATTGACCAACCCTCACAAATGTGCTCTACATTATTTGATGATGATTAGAACTTGTATCCCAAATGCTCTGAGCCAACACTCCTGGAATTGATTTTCAATTAATGCACATGGGCACCATTTTCTGGGTACTGGATCTGCGTGTACTACATATCGCCAAATTAACCAAGTTACTGTGTACCATATCTTCATTTAGTATGGACCGCAATGAAATGGTGAAGAGGTGGCAGGCCGTAATGGGCAGATTATCTATGGTAATCCTCATTAATCGTAATCTATCCAATCCGAAACACAGAGCATGCTGCGCCAGCTCAAGTGCGTTTAGGTGATGCAGCCTCACAAGGATGCCCCCCGGGCCCAGCAAGTAAAGGGCACCTTGCCTCTAGCTCAGTCACTTTAATATCACTGGGCCAGACCGATACTTAACTTTACATCACACTGTGCCCCAATGTCATGTTAAGTTCAGTATGGTATGGCCTGGCGCCTATTAAAGAATTAAGATGGGTACAGCCCTTACACACACTTTACAAAAACAGCAGGGGGCTCAGTTATGAGTATCAGTCAAACAACAGATCTGAGCCCCTGCTTTCTTATTCCAATCAATAAACGCAGACATATTTTGTATTTCATGCCACAATGCTGAGACCCACCCAAAAGATTCTACCGAATGATGCTCAAAGTTGGCTTTGAATTATAACCAAGTCTGACACTCAGCTGTGATGATAGAATAGTCAAAAATGGAATGAGGGCGGGGGGGGTGAGAGGTGGCGCGCACCAAAAGATCTCGCACAGGACGCTGGCAGACCTGGGGCTGCCTCTGAGAACTTGCTTCCCTCCCTTCACTTCTTACACGGGTACATCAACAAACATTTGAAAAGCAAAAAAAAACAGCAAGTAGACAACGAGGTACACAGCCTCTGTACTCCCTTTAGGGGAGCATGGCAAAATACATCATTTTGAAAAATGGATTCTCATGTTAGTGTTTTTTAGGTAGTATTTCTTCAAATAGCATGGAGCCACTCGAGACCAGCAGAGCGCTGTGCAGGGTGTAGGTAGCCATTGCTGTTTTCGTTTAACAGCAGCACTATGAGTTACAGTCTGTGCGTCAGTCTGCACATCTATTTGGATTAGTCCGTGGTGATGTGTTGTTCAAAAAGCCAAATTTTGATAAATTTTCTAAATTGGAGAATTGTGGGGGCTTTCCGAGCTGATACCGGTATCGAGTTCCAAAGGATGGGTGCGTGACAAGTGAATGATTGTATGAGGTCTGTTCTTTGCTGGCAAGCTGTGATTCAAGCTGGTTGGTCGATTTGCTGCACGAGGAACATGTGCCACCAAATAGCTTAGCCACCAGGTGTCTGTGATGAGACATGTGGACTAGGAGCGGTACTGGTGATTACACTTATAATCTGCCATTATCTTATTAGAATGAGGCAAATAACAGGGTAATAAAACAGAGTGAATGCACACACCTGCGTCACATCTAGACAGAAGTGTGCATATTAGCATGCGCCACATCTAGACAGAACTGTGAATATTAACTTGTATCACAACTAGACAACAATGTGAATACTAGCTCGCGTCACACCTAGACAGAAATGTAAATGTTAGTTTGCATCACATCTACACAGCATTGTGATTATTAGCTTGCGTCACATCTAGACAGAAATGTGAATGTTAGCCTATGTCACACCTAGATGGAATTGTAAATATTAGCTTACGTCACATCTAGACAGGAATGTGAATATTTGTCTCTGTCGCATCTGGACAGAATCATAGATATCATTATGTGTCCTGTCTCGATAGTAAGGTCTATAACCAACCCTACTGATAAAAAAAAAAAACTCACCCCCCTGCGTACACTTTTCAAACCCTGAAATAAACACATACCTCTAAAGCACAACAAACTGCACACATTTAACTACATCACAACAACAAAACAAACCACACATAGCCTCGCACAACAGCACATGAAGGCTACCAACCAAAAAATACACCAAAGCTCAGCGGGCGGTGTAAACCGAACTGAAGCTGCCTACAGCACATCACAGCTCTCTTGCTCGCGCTCTGTCCTACTAACTTACCCTACCACCTTGCTTTTCAGACCCGCAAGCGCACCTGGGGACCACTCCGGTGGTGACAGAGTGCGGAATAAATATGCTTCAATATTAACATTAACACACCAATAGCATAATTGGGATCAGTATTATTGGCAAACACCACTCACTGATTGTAAAGCGAATTCTTTATCTCCACAACATATGATGCAGAAATGCTGCTGCTTTCCATGCATGCGTGTGGTGCACGGCCAGTAGGTGTCCCTCTTACCCTCGATTAAAAGGGTGGCGCGGAGCTCGGCGCAGACGGCAATGCGCGCCTGCCTGAGAATTGAGTTCAAGCATGTCAGAAAGCGCGCTGTGAACTTTCCATCATGCCTGATGGGGATTGCTCATATGGATTTTTCCTACTTGAGCTGAAGGTGTGAACCTTAATCAAAGCAACACACACACACACACACACCGCGCGAACTTGAAACGGTGCTCCCGTCCTCTCTCTCCCCCCCCGGCCCCCCCTCAGTCGCCCTGTTTTTCCCGAGAAGGTTTCGCCCTGCTCGCGTGTCCAGCGCGGGCGCCACACAATAGAGAGCGCAGCCCGCGCCGCGCCGCGCCGCGCGCGCTGAAGGGCGCAGGCTTTCTCCCCCTTCGCGTGGCGCCGCACAGGGGAAGCCTCTCGCCGCTTAATGAGCGCCGCGGATCTTCCGAGCATCGTTAGCGTCAGGTGTTCCATATTCAAGCGGCCCTGATTCGCTTCTGATGGCGCCCGGCAGGATTAAATTGAAAGAGTTGACATTTCGTCAATTTCCACATCTCTTTCCCGGGCTCCTGTTTGATCGCCTTCGCCGCGTCTGTTTCCCTGTTATTTTCAATAGGAAAGAGGTGGTGTAGCCGGCTCGCAAAATGTTGCTGAATTGGCCCTTGGTTAATAGTATGTCATTTCTCTCAAGTACTCTTTTTAACCTGCGGTGCTCGTTGGCGATATGCCCCCTAGCTCAACACTCTGCAGAGGCGGTGTCTTGTCTTAATGTCACACTGGGGAAACGCCAAAAGACTCTGCACCCTTCAACACCGCATGGGAAACGCTCGGGGTAGTGTTTGCGTGGAGAATTTGTGTATACACGTGTGTTTTACATTCCAAGGCAGAAGTTAAAGCAACACAGCACTTCAACCAGATGCGCCAAATTTAAATTAAACATTTCTTAAATATATACATGCATTTTTTTTTTTTACTTTACACATATATCCTTTGTTAAGCCAGTTTTTAATTTAAATTATTGCATGATGGACGCCTTTTATTCCGAATGCCTTCTTATTTGTTATCATATTTTCTCTGTCTGCGTATGGTGTATTCTAGACCTTTCTTACACTGAGTTGCATTATGACTGATTGGGTAAGGCTTCTTACTAGGCTGCCATGACCGGTAAGGCAAAGACTATGCATCCATTTACAGCTATTAACAACATGTATCTCATGATTATAGATTTAAAATAGCCTTGTTGCCCTACTGCAGGGGTTACTGCAATGAACAGCAAGGATATCATTTGCCACGGTTCACAGCAGGCGCAGAACCCTCTGTACTGGTCCTTTTGTACCTGGGAAGACCTCAGAGATAGCGCGCGGTCCCACTATTAATGTTCCCATCTGGATCAAAAGGAGCTTTTCTATTGCACTCATGAATAGGAGCGTTTTTGTCCCTGTATTTCCTGGAAAATATTTGGGAAATGTGGCATTAGTCAGGAGCACACCAATGTTTCCAGGAAAAGCTGAAATAACTGCATTTGTATTTCTATCCCTTAGCACAACGTGTAATTTGATAATCGTGCATGTACGAAAGTGCGTAGTAGCGCAGCACGCGTCTTCATATGTATCAAACACACAAGTACACAACCGCATACAGTTCTCGTAAATAGTGATGCTGAGATTGTGAAGAGGAATGACTGAGTCGGCACGTCTAGATTCAAACCCTTTTCAGGTCTCTTTTGAAGGCGCATGGACACACTGAGCTATCGCACTGCTCATTTTAGCTAGGTATGTGCCCCTTTGTTAATGTTCCATTGCAAAGTAGGCCTGGTTAGCTGCTGATTGAGTAGGGGAGGGGATTACTGCAGATCTCAGTAGGGGCTTCAATATCTAACCTTAGCCCTCGTATGGGAGCGTGGTGATTCTTCCTTCCAGTGGCGCTGAGTACGCAGGTGCTCCAGGTCCCGCTCCCCCTCCCCGCGCACCCCACGGGAAAGGCCAATTGTGTGAAAGTCCCTATACGTTACAATGGGATATTTTTTTTTGCCGCCACTCCCGCCGGGAATAATAAAAGTCTACGTCCCTGCTCCCCTCCAGTTCATTCCATTCCAGAAGCGCTTAGTTGCATACATAGCGCCATTACTGATTTGGAAGGCAAATAACTGCGTTGCACATGTTTTGCTTACATTTAGTTCACCTTTGCGTACAGTCTGTGTCAACATAACGCATTTCCCACATCTAAGGCCCTGAATGACAGAAGCGTTTTATAATCATGCAATCCCATTGGAAAATGCTCTGTGAATCAGGCCCTTAGAGTGTTTTGTGCATGAATGCGGCATTTGCTGGCGTAACATAAGTTGGATATCTTCCACTCTTTTGACAAATTCTCATTTGTCCCTCCTCTATTTCCTTCATCTGATGTATGAAATGGACCCAACTCTGGATCTTACAATTGGGGACATGCTTGCTAATCCAACTGGTTCAGCAGTACCCTGGTCCTTGCAATGAACAACGGACAGGTGCTGCTTGCTGTTTTGCAGGTTAGCATTGGCTGTTCCATGATAAGTGCAATATTTATCTGCGCAGATATATTTGAAAATATGCATAATGTGGTTAAAAAGTGCACAGTTTCAGGGTCCTTCTTTGAACTGTGGGACCCATTAATTACAATTTATGAATTCATCTTTTTTAGTGCACACAATATCGGATACCAGTCTCTAAGTGCAGGACAAGGACTCAAACCTTTGTTGCTCTGCGTTGTTTTGCTTCCAAGACAAATGCGTTGCCCCTGAGCTATCCTGCTACCCCGGGAGCCATGGACTAGGGATGGGATAAATCATGCAAGTTTAACATTTTGGCTACAAAATACTAGTCATAACTGTGGCTCCCCAATCTGGCCTTCGGCTAACATACCCAGAGTGCTCTTTTATCCCCATTCAGGGTGCAGGAGGCAGCCGACTGCCAATGGAGAGAGAATGCGCACAGCGGGTGTAGACTGGGCAGTTTATCATTGATCACCGATGCAGTGTTGCGCAGCAACAGTGATGCGTCTTAGCTTGACAAAACATTTTTTAATTGGTTAATAAAAATGTTTTGACCAATGTAATGAAAATTGCATTTTTGTATGGAGGTAGTTGCTTACAGTGAAATACATTTTAAAAAATGAACATGCATGTCAAGGCACGTGGGGGGCTTTATAATCAATGGAACAGTGTTTTATTTCAGTCAATTGGTAGCTTGTTTTTTAAGTCCACCCTGGTCTTAGTGTTCATTCAAACTACATAAATGATTTCATCTCAGCGTGTGCTGTCAAATATTATTGCACAGTCCTCATCGTAGAAACAGGATGATGCTGTGCAATATGAAGTAAATAGACAGTCAGTCGCTTAGAAGCCTGAGGAATCTGGGATGAAGCGCTATATAAATCACTAATGATAATAAGAATGATACGAATAAGAATAATAACAGGTTCAATCCCGAGTCAAGCGCTTAGAAGCTGAAAGAATCTGACATGAATTGCTACATAAGTCACAAATAAAAAGAACACATAAAACACATAGAAAAACACTGGGCTTGCAACTCTAACCAAAGTGAAAATGTAATTAATGGACAATGGAGTCTTAGCTCTTTTTGAAGTGTGTCAACAATCCAAAATGCACAATATATAAAACCAGTGAGACATAGGACACCTCTGTTGTGTTAAAAACAAATCACTACACCTCAAAATAGGACTTATTCCATTACGATAAGAAAGTGACAGTCACACATTAGGTTGCACGCTTTGGGCTGGTCAAAGGCGGTGTGGGGCATCACCGCAGGGGAGGCCTACACCAGGCAATGCAGGCGAGGTTCACACCAAGATCTGGAGCCAGGTGCATAAAGGTCGAATGAGTCACAAAAAGGAGCAAAACCCTTGCTCCTTTCCCCTGGTTGACACTGTCTCCTGTTAACTACGGTAAACTGAGATTTGGCAATAGGGGGGAGTGTAGACACCAGGGGCATAGACATTTGGTTTGGGGGAAGAGGAGGGGCAAAAAAAGTCCCAATGTAACATATCGGGACTTTCACACAATTGGCCTCCCCTGCAGGGGGACCCCGGGAGCACCCGCGTACTCGGTGCCCCTGGTGGACACGACATACTTTTCTTCACAACATTAAGCACCGCATGTGCAATTGCAGTACTTCCAAGCTTCACTCTCCTACTAGAAAGTACCCTGACTTCAACCCTTGAACTTACAACTGGAAATGATACTTCCTCGTGGAGTATTTTCAATGACAAATATTAGGAGTATATTTGTATTTATGTACTTATCGTTTATTTATACAGCGTTTATACACAGGTGAAGTGCTTCAAAGCACTTGTCACTGAAAACATTTTTGTTGCAGCAACATTTACGTATTCACTGTTCATGTGGGAATCTTTGTGACTCAGCAAGCAGGCACAATTTCTGCGTGTGCTTTGTCACATATTGTTCCAGGTGAAATCAGCTTTCGTTCACAGATACTTTTCTGATTTGGACCCTTACGGGCCGGTTCCGAGAGAAAATACCTGGAGTAGCTCTGAGATGCCTCTGGACAGAGACTCTTTGATTCATGTTTCAGCTACTAACTCTAACTTACATCGACGTACTCTCGTCTTTCCAAGAGTGAGTTGGGAGTAAGTTAGATTTTTCTCCTGGTAACTTACTTGCGGACCAACCCCACCTTTAAAAAATAATAAAAATACAAAACACACGTTTGTAAGTGTTAGTAATTAATAGTTGTCTGTTAATGTAGTTGATGTGTTTTGTACCAACTCTCTATATGTTAGCGCCCTGATGCTTGCGAGCGACAGGCACTATATAAATACATTAATAAATAAATAAGAAAGGAGATGGAGTTCACGCTGGATAATGGCTCATTCCTTGAATGACCGACTGTAGTTACACTGAAGTAAAAGTACTTAGCAGGCAGGAGTTTAGGAAGGTAAAGTATGTGTGCACAAATTACACTGCAGTCAGGAATTGTGACTACCTGTTAAGCAGCAGCACCCCTTATAAAAAGGATGTGTTTAGACCTGAGCTCACTGTCTCCCTCCTCACACTGTCTTTGGGAAATCCAATAAAATATCACTGCACAGCAACCTTATTGTATATGTGGTTTATTCAAACCTTTATACAATTATATAATTAATTACAATTAATTTCCTCAGTCCCAAAATATTCTGAAAAGAACATTTCAGAAACACATAACATTTATCATTAAAAAAAAATACAAAAAAAACTGGGCACTGTTACACAATACACATGTAAAGACAACCTTGCCTTGAGTAATATTAACATAAAAATATAACAGTAAACTAATTTAGGATGTGTGCTTCTAAAAGCAGAATTTAAACCCCCAACGCAGACTGAGCTGCGGCATAAATGTTAATGTATTTCCCTGGAACCAGGAGGTGGATCCCACTGTCACGAAAAATCAGCATTCATGATATTACTAAACATGTCATTTCCTCAAAATATAATTATTTTTTCTAGCATACTGTCAGTCCTATAAAGAGCTTTTCTATGGTGCTTAAAGGATGGTTGTGGAGTGGACACTTTGCCACTTTGTAATTCCACATTCCTCCAAAGGAGCTGCTTTCACAAGCTACACACACTCATGTTAACTGTAACGTGCACAACACATATGAGATGTCATGTTACAAAAAAAAAAAAAGCCCGCGGAGGAGTCACGACTTAATCACACATCAGCTGTCTTGTAAACAGGAACGAATGGAACACATAGCACAACATAAAGGGGGGGTCGATTCAAAACCAACGTGTTTCTATATTTACATATACAGATGTGATCAGCACACGTTGAGGATACATCTGTAGACAACATCCACGTTCTGGTAAATTCACAAAAATGCCCAGGCTCATACAGTGCAGATGACACACACCGCACAATGTGCGTGCCATGCACGCGATTGATCAAAATGGCGAACTGACGTGGCAAGGCCATTTTGCACACGCAGAGGAAGCCGTGCGTCAGACAGTTAAAAGGGATATTTGGAGCACGCTGGGACTTTCCCGTTTTTTTGTCAACACAAAATTCCTCTCCCTGAGAACAACCTTATGCCGAGGCCTTTAAGCTCTCGCGTGTGCAGGAGTATTCAAGAATAAACAGACTTCACAACGAGGATGAAATCCCCTTTGTGAGAAAGGTGGCGTGCACCTGTTCCGTGATTGCAAGCCACTTATTTGATAGCTCGTCGTTAAATATTTCTATGTGGCATATGCACAAGGCGTGCACTCTCTGTTCCACGCTGAATCCATCATCTTCTCACTGGCCGGCAGGTGGCTCATAGCTTGCCCACATCGAGCACTTTGCTGTGGGCCTAAATCAATGTGTGTGTGTGTGTAGTTACCTTGGATAAGCCTACTTTACAGGCAGTTAATAGTCCCTGCAACTTTCAAGACGTGTTTAATAATTTACCCCACAAGGCCAGTGGCCGCCAGCCCACACTTATGTGTATAACATGCCAGACTGCAGGCACGGGCCTGGTAGAAAATGTAGGGCAGTGTGGCACGAGTTCTATTTCTTTTTCTATTTCGAATAGTCTAATTTCAAGAACGAGTGGATCTACTTCAACTAGAAATCGATAAAAAAAAAACTAAAAAAAACTGATTTCATATGTCTTGCGTAATCTGGCCATTTTATGCTGGGGTTAGGATAAAAAAAAAATCTTCTTCGAGCGTGAGTCCCTGCTAAAACTATATTTGTATTTTCAGTCCAAGCACCTGCTCGCACCAAAAATTAAAAAAATATTCTTTTTTGTATTGAAAGTGCCACTGGATTTAACTGTGCTTAAAATGGAAACAAAATCAATGTTTCCAATGTTTTCAGGCCTACTTCCATAAGAGTAAGGCACCTTCATTTTGTCCGTTGTTTCTATAGATGGGTTCTTCCACCCAACAAATATATTTTCCATGCCGCGTATGTCCATGAATGCTTGAAAAAGAAAAACACATTTCAAAATGGTGGCATGGCAGCCCCCCGCCCCCCACCCCTCACCAAAGGGGAGAATAAACTAAGCGGGGAGGTTTAAACTGGGGGATGCCGCCATGCAGTTGCACACATGGGTTTCAAGGGGGAGTCATGTTGTTCTGCCCCTCTCAAGGGACCAGCAAACATTCGAGGGGGTAACCAGTGAATTTAACAAGTCACTCATGGGCAATTTAAGCAGCACCAATGGCCGGAACACATATTATCCATTTGTATAAGTGTCTAACAAATGGAAATTAGCCATACTTGAAACTTCCTGCCAACCATTTCCTCTTTAAATAAAGAAAAAGTGAGTGGGCATCGGAGGAGCGGTGAGGGTGTGTGGGAGGGGAGGGGGACCGTTCTGCAAGGAAGAGTGCCTTCTCCTCATTTGTAATGTGGTATCGGCTTCATTAAAATATGTGATATTTTCAACAGGGCTGTATGATAACAGTGTGCGCTGTGAATATTTGTGGGTCACGCTGGACCAGTCAAGTCTAGCTGAACTCCTCCCTCGCTTGCGCGCCCACGCTTACATTTTATGCAGTCATTCTGGATGGACCTACTGAACAGATTGTCACTTTCTTTTTTCTCTAGCGCGCCCCCTACCAGCAGAAGACATAGAAAAAATACTTGTTCTAGTTCCAGATGGGCACGTACCTGTGCTGGGACAGGGAAAGTATTCTGTTATCCATGCCACAAGCAGGCTTCTCATAGCTGAAGCCGGAAAGTGAATATAGAAATCTAAAAGGCTTGGCTTCTCTGCCAGGCCCTTACCTTCTCACAACCCTGCATTGTTCACCAAATCCCCCCCACCCCAAAAAAATAAAGCATACAGAGGGACATAAAATACACCAAAAGACCTTGTGATTCGAGTTTCCCCACAACATTGTTCCAGCCAGACTTATCGTCTTTTCTGCTTGTCAACATGTATTTACAAAGTTGACGTAATGTTAACTTGCTAAGCTCTTAATCATATATATGTTGAAAGGGTATTCAGTGGTATTAACGCTGGAAATAACAATGAGGGTGACTTGATATTTTTTTTAAAGGCACTATCCAACATTTCCCCAAATATTCTAGGACTGAAGCTTGTTTATATAAATTGCATTAGTCCTAAAATGTATTGGGGAATAGTGCCTTTAAAAAAATATCGACTCACCCTGTTTTTTCCAGCGATAATATCACATTTAACAGTTGAGAGTTGTTTAAAATGCAAAGTAACTTTAAAAGTTATTCACACAAATTGCATCAGCATTGAACAAACCTTTTTGAAAAGTTGTGATTTACGAAGAGTAGTGCATAACAGTGCATGTTTTGGAAATACAGCGGGCAGTTGAAAAGTCAAATAGCACGGGCTGGAGTAACATTTCAAAACCACCCACATGGGCATTGAACACTTGCCCAGTAGCTCCAGAACTCAGGAGCTCCCGGCACAAGAACTCACACATGACATCATCAAGGGCATCACTGATCACATCTCACTGTAGCGCACTATTGGCTGATGACATTTCAAAGTGATATCACTTTTTTTTTTTTTGCCCAGTAGCCAAGAAGCAACATCATGTCAGATAGCACTGCGAGTATAGCGCTCACTTTGACATCTGTGCAGAGCCTGCTGATGCAGGTTCGAATCCCGGCGGGGCCAAACTCAGCCTTTCATCCTTCTGAGGTCGACAAATGAGCCCCACACACTTGTGGGTAATACTAAACAGCGCTCAGATACCTGAGGCTTCGTAGCGCTATATAAATGCTTATTATTATTATTAATATTATTATGTGTATAGGTGAAAGAAGGCCAGGAAAAAAGGCAGACAGATATTCGGAGACGGTCATTGCTGAGGGACGGTTGATAAGCTATCTGTACATGACAGTTAATTATGTTTCAAGAAGCAGCAGCCCTGCCATGTCTGACACTTCAAAAAGGAACACGTTTCTAGATGTCTGGAGGGCACTCGAGGAGTCCGCAGTCAAGTAAACGGCATAATCAGTCATTATACATGTAGTATTGAAAGAGTGACAATGGCTTGTGTGCTTAGAGTGAAACCGACCAGGGCTTCATTCTCAGCACTTTACACGGTCTCTGCAATTACCAATTGGGTAATTCTTTGACAGAGAAATGGCATGGTTTCGTACAAACTGCCCTCATTTAAAACATAAAGGAAAAAAGTAGCCAGAATGTTTTCAATTGATTTTTTTGTTTTGCTGTTTTATTATGTAATGGATTTTAGGTTTGAAATATAGTATTTCAAATAATTGTGATTATCAGAAATAGGTTTGTGAACAGTTTTTTTTCTAAAAACTGTAACACAATTAAACAAAGGAAAAAAAATGCATTAGAAATCTGCCTGGGAGTCACTGATTGCTTCCCTGCACGTCTGAAGTGGGATGAGGAATAAAGATGTCCAGCAGGGGACTGTAAACACCAGAATGGGCTTTATGGCCAGCAGACAGCAGGTCTCGCTTTAGGCCCGGGCAGGCAGGGCAAAGGCCCAGGGCACCACATTACCCCCCCCCATCCCCCGCCACGCCAGTTTGGGGGAGTCTTTCAAGGGCTCACACCACCTACTGTAGAGGGAGAAGGCACGACAGGTGCCCTATTATAATAAAATGTGACCTGCTTACATGCTGGACCCGGGCGTTCCAGCGCCGGAGCGCGGTGCATTTAGTCGATGTTTCGCATCAGCGTCCTATTACAGCTATTACTCCCCCTCTCCTGCGTTTTTCATCAAAATAGGGCGCTGATGCTGTCCCATCAGCACCACGGGAGCGGGGAGTTAAACAAAAATGTGTCACCCCCCCATTTTTGTTTCACTGCCCGGGGCACAGCCGCCACTCAGGCCGGCTCTTGAAGTCAGAATATAAAAGGACTAACCAATCACCAATAACAGTACAGTTTTTAAATTCGGAATCCAAACAGTATTACAAATAATTGTTTTCACTTTAGGTAGAGCAGTGTATTTTTTTATAATCATAACATAAGGATTTTTCAAGTTTTTCGTCCTTGCCTGGCTAAAGTTGTCGAAGACTCTCTACTGACTATCCCTTCTTTGCCCTGCAGAGGGCACCATAGGTACACGGTTTGGAAGGCGGCTGGTCCTGTATTCAATGCTCTCTAGAAATAGGGCACACGGAAAATTAACTGTGCATTACATTGTCTGAAAGTTCATTAACAAAAATGTGTTTTAATGAAGATTGATGTACAGCCTGCTCCTGTACTGTAGAAAGTTTGTACACATTTACATATATTTAACACAGTTTGCTGAACAGGTATACGCATGTTTTACCTCGATCGTTTGTTTGGCTGCCTTCGACTGTTAACTTTCCGCATACATTTCGCGAGAGCTACGTAAGGTTCAGTGTTCGAGGGTTCAGGGCGTAGATTTCCGGAAGCTGCAGGGGGGCACGGTGTGGATTTCCGGAAGCTGCAGGGGGGCACGGTGTGGATTTCCGGAAGCTGCAGGGTACCATTCTGACCTCCAGGGCACACGGTAAAGAGAGTTTTTTGAGCGCCATCACCACGTGGTTTTGGGCGACAAAGTTGCCCACAAGAAAAGATAGTTCAACCAGTTAATGGAGAAGAGTGTTTAATTTGCGCTATCGCCGTTTAATCCTTTCGGTCTCAGTTAAAGGCGGCACAGGCCTGTATAAGGAAATTCATAGCTTGCAATGGGATTGTTTTTCACACACAATGTGGTGGCATTGTTTCAGTAACTCAGTCACTATCAGATACAATCGGGCCGTTACTCGCCTATAGCGAAAGCCTTACAATCCCTCTGGTTCTTAATCAGCTGGACTACTACTGTACACGTACACTCCTGGGCCTTCCCTTCAACTCAGCACTGTAAGGGGGGAGGGAGCCGACTGAAGGGGGACAGTAACTGGGATGTGTGGCCTAAAGGCAGAGTTGGCGTGAAGTTGTGCAGCCCCAAACAATGCATAACCTATTTGTGGGCGTCAGAGAGGCAGGAAACACACATTTAGTAAAATAATACTTTTTATTCTGTACTATGGATTTATATGTTCAAATAAACTAAACACTTTCACTAACCGCATTAAAGTCAATTTCATAGTGAAACCCCAGACTTGCTTCAACATCTCTACCATTAGTATACAGTGACAGCCTGCATCAAATTCAGTCTAGCTGGGCACATATCGAGTCTCCCTCAGTAGCGCTTCGTCATGACCTCTGACACCACCCACCTGCCCACGTACCTGTCCTCTCGGGTCACTTACTGGAACCAAGCCAGCCCACCTAAGCCTTAATCTCAGCCAAATACACACAAACATATTAAAGTCTACTCTTTTATATCTTTTATTATTTTTTTTTGCTGTTAATGAGAAACAATTGAAGGTTGAAGTGGTGAGTTTGTAGGGTTTTGTTGAATGCAGATTTTGAGCTTGATTCTATCCTGTTTTAATTTGTGATCAATTATGTTATATATTAAATTGAAAGGTTGATTTTCAACCAACCAATAAAATAAAAAAAAAAAAATAAATAAAGTCTACTCTTAGAACAGTTTCCCATACCTGGACTTCAGTCCCAGAGGACGTTCCAGCGACAAAGCACATTGAGGCCATACAAAAGGGAAAATGGCACTATATAAATGACGATTAAATACCGTCCACAAGAAATGATTGTCAGCTTTGGCAAAGTTACACTATACTCTAGTAAACCATGGGTGAGGCTTCTTTTGAAAGGCGGGCACAGCAAACTGAATCCCTTCTTATCGGGATGTTGTTGGAGGGTAATGTCATTGCCGAACAAATCGTGTCCGTGATAATTCCGCCCCTCCTGCTGGTGTTGTTGACTAAATGAATGGCGTATAACAAAAACTAAACTCGGGTCGCCGTAAAGGGGTAGTTGATAGGGGTTGTCACCATTTTGACACGGAATTAACATTAACGAGAACGCAATTTTCCCTGTCTGATCTGGACTATGGCTCTGTTGGGTACCTAGCATGAGTTGGAGTTTAGGATTGTAATTGTCATTTTAGCTTCAATGTATAGTTCCTTCAGCTGCATTGTTATGAATGTAATTTGATTAAAATAAAGCGGGTCAAAACTAGCTCATATCTTAGAGAACATAATATTCCTGGGCACAAGTCCATTATGTCTCCTCTTCCCCTCCCTTACCCTTTACCTCGAGTTCTCATCAAGCATACTTCTATACACCTCCAACTCTTTGCGCCAACAATCATATCAGCTCTCTTGGCAAACCCAATGCTCTCTCTTGATGTAGGGTTTGTTTCTTACTAATCTGGTGAAAGCCTCCACTCTACTAGGGCCTGCTGGAGCACCTCTCAAGTCCAACACACAACCAGTCACCATCTACCTACATCTTGTACCGCACTTCATGGGTTCTAGATATTGCTATCATAATAAAACCTTGCTCTAATCCAAGCTGTGCTCTCATGAGTCCTACACACATGCTAACAAATAACTTAGCACATTTCAGAAGCGTGCATCCGAACCTCGACAAACATTTCCACTTGCACTCATCCCAATTGTTTTTCTGCTCTCATTATGGTCATTCTATTTTCCAGTTGATCTTTCCAATCACCCCCACTCCAAACCTCCCCTTTCTTTCCAAAGACTAAGGACTGGTGACACCCTGGAAGTGTCACACTATGCAATATTTTGGACAAGGCCAAGTGCCGTAAGACCACTATGGTGGTGGCGGGTGCAGGATACATATTGGATAACATAACATGACTTTTAGGCCCTCACAATGTTTTCAGCTAAGGCACAGTGGGATTAAACGATTTGCCCTGAAATACAGACTTTGTTTGAGTGGTGATGTCTGCATTTGATCCTGGTTTGCTATTTTGATATTTTACCAGCTATCTTCCCAACTTTAGCTGTTCATCTATGTGTTAATGTTTGGTTTCCATGGGCAACAAAATATTCTACGTTAAAGACATAACTTGAACAACATGCAAACCACATCATAAACTAACCTGCCAATGCATAATTTATTTTACAAACATGTTGAGAAACACAATTGGGACTGTAGCATTGGCAAGACAATGCAGGAAAATGCATGATAAGGTAACCTGTTTCAGTTCATTCATTCACTTACCATTCACTGCTCTGATTTTGAATTAAACAGCATGTGCAAATTTTTAAGGGACACCCCTCCAACAATTGCCGGTTCCAATTGTCCAAAATGTGTTGGTTTCTGCAGCAATCTAACACACATGCTCATTTTGTAAGATTTGATGATATTAAACACTAGCCCACTGCATGTCTTTCTTTCAAATGCAAAGCCAATACAACAAACAACCAGGAACAGAACGCACTCTGCAGTAGATGATCAGAGCTTATGCTGAACCCATTACACATCACTTGTGACCAGAGGCGAAGCCAGCCTTCACCAACAACCCTGGCTGGGAAGACTGAAGGTGTGAAGTGTGAGAAGCAGTGGTTGCGTGTGTGTGTTTGTTTATTGTTTGTTTGTTTATTTTATTTGTATAGCGCTCCAAACCCAGGGGTAGAAGGGCGCTTAAGAATACAGTTACAGCGTTGAGAAGTGTCTTTGTGTTGCATACTTCATACATCCTTATAATACATACATGTATATACAGTTATCAATATCCAATACACATACAATACACACAAAATACAGTCCATAAACCAGTTGCCGCACAGGGGGTGTAAAGGTCTTGTGTTAGTGGGGCTACTCTTTGTTTAGGAGCCAGCTGATGACCTGCTTCCTGAAGATCTGGAAGGACTCGATAGTTTTGATGTTGAGAGGTAGGGTGTTCCAGAGTTGGGGGGCAAGTACTGTGAAGCTTGCCCCTCCAGCTCTTATTAGGCGGAATCTGGGCACTGTCAAACATAGAGTATTGGAGGATCTGGTGGATCTGATAGCAGGTTTCATGGTGAATTTGTTAGCTAGATATGGTGGTGCTAGATGATTGAGGGACTTGTACATGAGGCAGATGGTTTTTAAGTCAATTCTTTGGCATATGGATAGCCATTTGCAGGCTTTCCTAGTAGCAGAGATATGCTCTCATCTGGGAATGTTGAGGGCTGCGCGCAAGGTGTTATTTTGTATTACCTGCAGCTTGTTAAGTACGGATTGGTTAGCACCCAGGTACAGGCTGTTGCAGTAATCCAGTTTCGATTGTATGAGGGCTCTGGCAGGGGTGAGGCAGCTGTTAGGTGATAGGAATGGTCTGCTGGCCCTAATGAGCTTGCCGGTGTAGGCAGCGGCTGAGGCGGTCATGTTGGTGTGTTTGGAATGGTTGGTGTTGGCATCTAGATAGAAGCCAAGGGTTTTCACGCTTTGGCAATGGGAATGGTGTGACCATCGATGGTGATGTTATTGTAGCTGGGATTGAGTTTAGGTAGGGTGTTGGTGGAGCCGACAATGAGGAGCTCTGTCTTCTCATCATCCAGGCAGAGGCCATGGGAGGCCATCCATGCCTGAATGATGTGGAATATTTTGTTGAGCCGGGCGACGTCTGCTTGGTAATTGCCTGTGATGGTGAGGGGTATCTGGAGTCATGCTTCAGCTTATGCTTTCACGTTTGCAAAGCTGCTGTACCACATACATCTTCTGCTTGTGGGCCACGGGGAGCCCCAGTGGAGCCCCAGGGGAGCCCCGGCTCAGAAGCATTTCTTTTTAGATTGCCAGGCCTCTGCCCAGGCTGGCTCTATTCCACATTGCTTCTACTGTCTGCATGGAAAAATACTCACTTTACTCCCACTTCCGAACACCAAGACTCTGCTGACTAGCTCGCCACGATAAACTGGTCTTCCTTCACATTCCTACTGCGAGTCTTCGCATTCTTACCTGGACCTGCGGTATTACCCAAATTGTTTGTTTACAATTGTTCAAATGAACAATTGACTGAATTTAAAGGGTCACAATTGACCTTTTCACAATTGACCATATATATATATATATAGGGGTTTTGGGGGGTTTGGCGTTGGTTGGGGGGTTGTGGGGGGGTCCCCCCACATAAATGTCACAATTGACCTTCACAATTCGGTCAATTGTGAAAAGGTCAATTGTAATTCGAACAGTTGTAAAACGAACAATTCGTATACAACCGGACCTGCACCTCCTTACTTGGCTGACGTTTCTATAGAAACCATAGGGGAAAAAAAACGATTTGGAAAAAATGCAGAATTCGACACAGGAAAATATATACAAAAAAAAAATGTCGAAAAAGGGTAGCAGAGGTTGTAGGGGTTTCCCCCGCTCCTCTTCTTCGACATTATGGGATTCCTGAGGTGGTAGGGGTGGCCCCCGCTTTCTGTTCATTGTATGGAAAGTGTGGGGACTATACTGAAAAGAAAGGGAGTAAGGGACCCTGCTGCGTCAATTTCCACCCAAAATTGGCAGATGGAACTGATGTTGCAGAGAGAAGCCCGACGCGGAGAGGCGAATGCAGGTAAGGGGGGGTATTTAGGGGTAATTATAAGTATAGAGGGTATCAGGTAATATTATCCCCACCAAAAATATTGCTGTATCTATGGTCGTCGGGAACGCCATAGGTGATATTTTTTGGGGGGAATTTTTATGGGAGCGGGGGTTGCGAGGGTGTCCCCCGAACATTGAAAAAATAATGCGGGGGTTGGTGGTGTGTCCACCGCAGGGTCCATGCCTCAATGTTTGTGGAGATATAAATACATGGAAGCATATAGCGGTGGTGGGTAGAGGGGATAAGGGTTTACAAAATGTTTGTTATGCGAAAATTTCAGCCTCATTTATTTCACCCACGATAAAATCAGATTCGATATCACGGACATCCCTTGGCTGACTCTATCTCTCACTGCTGCCCCTCACCTCAATCTCCGCTCCAGTGACCACCCTAATGTATCTCTTCCCTGACCACCCTGTGCATCCTCTCCCTTTTGTAACTTCTCTCACGTTTCAGCACATCAGGTGATCTCCCTGCCGCCCAATGTTGAAAAACCTCCACTACCAGCCATTCCTTTAAAACATCACTTAAGCTCCACCTCCTAATCCAGGAAAGAGATCCCTCACCGTATTTGTGCTCACATTCCCTCCCTAACTACCCTTTTCCCCACACCCCTTCATGCAGTAATCGATATATCTCGTCCCTTCGGACTAAGCTCCCTCATGTGTCTCTTCTTGTCACTGGTCTCTGTTCTTGCTATTTTCCTCAACCAACGTACCAATTCCACATCACTTTTCCCACTGTTGTAGAGAACCTGTTCCTGGATTCCCCTAATTAAAGTTGTTCTGTTCAGTGTTGCTCCCCAAAACACTGTGTTCCCTCAGTCAATATAAACAATACATATAAATACAGATGTTGCCGTGACTCTGCTTACCTAGTGCCAGGCTATCCTTTACAAATCACTTGTGTAGTTGTTTAGTCAGATGTTTCAGCACCTAACGGTAACCCCATTACCTTTGTGATTTCAGCATCTGAAATGCATCACTTTGTTCAATTCTGGTTTTGGGTTTGAACATAGCCTACAGGTAACGTGATCCTCTGGCTACCCAAGTACATCACCTTCATTCTCACAGAATCCTACTAGAGTAAGGTCACCTGCTGACCTGTAATGAACATAAACCCCAGACTGGAAACAAAGGCTCTTCACAGAAAGTGAGATTTCAAGATAAAAGAAGGTCCTGTTTAAACAGACCACTACTAAGAAAGGGAAAACAAATTCCAGACAGTAATTGATCAGATATCGGTAAACTGACCACTGCCTAAAGAGGTCAACTCAGTATAGCTCTCAGAAGATGTTTAAAGTTCATGGGGAAAGCCTTGTTTATTCTATTGAATCTAACTGATCAAATATGATGAATGAAGGTATCCAAAAAAATTGTACAAAAAAAGAAAAAAACCGGGAGAAAATGGCGTGTAGCGCATTAAAAATAAAGAATGCCAAAAAGGTCGATCAAGGGGAGCAGGTTTTGGTGGGGTGTACCCTTCTCCACTTGACTGACATTCCGGGTCTTTGGGGGTGTCCCCCGCTTCCATAAGAAAGAAAGCGCGGGACAAGTAAAGTTAAATGAAATAAAAAAATAGAAAGGAAAGACCATGCAGTGCAGGTTCCCGTCCATGTGCGTGATTGTTCCGGCGTGGCAGAAGGGTGATGAGGCAGCGGCGGCACACTTCGCTGTGTGCTGCCAGACGGTAAATAAGGGGGTTGGTGGGTGGGGGAGCATGTGGTCTGAAATGACAGGGGGAGGAAAAAACAAAAGTTATATTCCAAAAAATAACTTTCGGATATATTTCTCCCTCTGTCATTTCAGATTCGATTGTATGCTAATCCTTGAATGAAACCTCATTGACAATAATGGAAGGCATTACAAAATGATAATGCCTTCAGCGTAACCTGTGCCGCTTAGAATATTTTCACTTGTTTATGATAACAAGTTGTTTCCAAATTATTCTGAATATGGGACGACATGGCCTCCAAGTTTGCATCTGTATTAGCACCCGGGAGGTGATGTTTCTAGGCACTCCCAGCAAATTAAGGAGATCTGAATATGGGCCATTTCAAATGGTATCGGCATGTAAAACCAGAACTAAAATCTGTCGCTCTTTACCCCAGCCTCGCCTACTTTCCCTCACGCCCCTCTCTGCTTGCAGTTCCCCTATTTAACTTACCTTTCCATCCATCCATTCTCACCATGCTTGCTGCCACTCCTCCACCAGGCTCCCGACACTTCTCCTACCATCGCCAATAGCCGCCATTGAAAGGGAAAAGGGGCAACGAGTAGTTCCCTTCTGTTTTTGGACAGGGTTTATAAAGTTTAATTAGCACCCCTGGCAGGTCAGCCGTCCATTCAGGAGGCAAGGAATGCAGGCTGAAACTGCTCGTGTTCCAAGCCACCTGATGGCCGGTTTGACCTTGGTGCCTTTTTTTTTTTTACTTCCACCCTCCCCACTTACCTCATTGCGCAGCTGCAGCTGTTGCCACTCCTTCAACTCTCTGCTCTGGCTGGCCGCCACGGAAAGGGAAGAGGGACTCTCTACGGAGCCCAACCTTCCCATTCCATAGTGGCCATCTTTGAACAGCAATTTCTTTGCATTAGCCACACTGCAGCCTTTGGGACAGGTGCTAATGGCGTTAACAGCCCGTTACAAATGCTGGAAGTGGTGGTTAACATCCCAGTGCCCTTGTTAAATGCCTTTGCTTTGCTCAAGCCTATAACTTGGACTGCAGGGCCATTACCACCTGTTACAACACTTGGAATGGGTTGTCAACACCATCTTAGAATATTGGGATATTGGCATTCCGGATAAGACAATGCTGTGGTAGATGGCAATATTGTGCTGTTAAGCCCCCTTTCCAAGGGCTGGAACGGGGTTATGGGCCCGGCAGCCAAATCGAGGGCCATTAATGACAGCTCCGGGCCATTGGAACAGGGGCTTAAGGCCATTAGCACCCAGGCTAACAAAGTGTCAACCTGGGGTGCTAAAAAAAGGATTTTCCTTCGTTGAATGGGACACCGAGGGCTTCCCTTTGAACAAAAAAAAATCCTTTACAAAGATGGCTGCCATGGAAATGTAAGGCTTCGCTTGGTGCAGAGCCTCACGTCCTTTTCCATGGTGGCCAGCGGGAGGCCAGGGGAAGGAGCGGAGCGGCAGTGTCACCCGCCGCCTCCAAAATAAGGTAAGAAGGGGAGTTGGGGGGATGTAAAACAAAAATAGGGGTTGGAGGGTGGGGGGAAGATGGCGGCACGTGTAACGAAATGCAGCCTTTCACTGTCGGTTCAAGCCAGCTTTACTAGCCACCTGATTGGCTGGACCCCCCACCAGGGTGCAAATGGCTGACAAATCTCCTTGTCATTCCTTGTTTTAATCAGAACATTCTATCCTGTTTGAGTGGAATTTACTAATAGCTAAAATGTCCCCCTCCTGGGGCCATTAGCATGTGATAATGTCCCTTGGTTCCCATTAAAGTACATTGTACTGGCCCTCAGACTGTGCCATTATTGCTTAGATGACACCTACGATGGACACGGTTGTGCTAAATTATTTCAGCAGCACCAGGGCTGAGAGATGAAGCACTCCTTCCTCACAAAGCTCACATTGTAACACAGGGTGACACAGGAAGGGGAGAAATCTTGACATAACAAAAGAAGGTGAACATGAAAGACACGTGTCTGGGTATCTATGTGTGTGTGTGTGATTGTATAGTGCCCCGTTTTTAATTGAACGTTCTAAGTAAAAGGCACATGAGACACGAACAACAAGTTAAGCTAATAGACAGAAATAAATAACATTTAAGAATGAGACTCAAGAAAACATTTTACCAAATAAAGGCAGAGATTTCCGAAGTGTGGCATTTGAAGTGGAAGCTGACATGTGCAATGAATTTCAATATTAATATTGTCAATCTTGGAACAAAATCAAGAAATAGAACATGTAGGTATTAACCTAAACTTGATTTTGAATCAGCAATGTCATTAATGATGACATGGGCGATGTTTGGAGAGGGAATACATTATGTCTTTGTGACTGTGGCCAAAGTTATATTTAACCAAGCCGGTAAGATAGCTCAGCGGGTTAAGCGCTCGCTGCTGCGATCTGACTGTGATCTGCAGGTCGCAGGTTCAAATCCCGATAAGGTCAACTCAGCCTTTCATCCTTCCGAGGTCGATAAATGAGTACTAATTTTAGGTGGATGATATTGTATGTAAATATGTGCTGTGTAAACCGCTTTGGATTAAGGCGCTATATAAATAACACATCATTATCATTAACCAATAATGCTGAGTTTAAGGACCATTTCCTGGTGGCAACTGTCAGCGGGCAAGGTCCTTGGAGAAGAACCAATGGATGTTACCACCTGGTAAAGGCCGAGGGAGGCGGGTACATTATTGCTATTTTCACTCAAGGACAAAACTCCATGGACAATTAAAAAAGAAAATAGGCTGTGGCAGCCGGGAAATAAAACAGAGAACTATGGTCCATCTTCCATTTGCACGGATAGATGTTGAGAAGTCATTGTGGGCCAGAGTCAGGCGTGATGGCATGGCATGGGTGAGAGGGTCCATGTTGGAGCAGCATGCTGCAACATTGAAGATACCGGGCCCCAGGGAAGTGTAGGTGGGGTGGTTAGTGGAGAGGGAAATCGGTGAAGCTGGTGTGAGACCAACATAGCCAGGAAGATGTGGCACCTAGCAGCATGACATGTATGATTTGCTGCCCAGCATCTTTTGGCTTTTAATAATATGATGAATGGTCAATTCTTGACTATAGAACAATAAGAAGTTTGGTATTTACAATAAAACATTCCAAGCAGGACATACGTTCTCATCACAGTGAAATGTGACCTTTACTTCCTGCCATCAGACTTGGGTGGTGATTTTGGAATATAATTGCCCAGCACTAAAACGTTTGGGTGTCATCTCAGTAATCCGGCCAATGCTTTTGTCTGGAAGGGGATGGTAATGTGTGTGGTGCCCACATCCAGTGGCTGCTTGTAAGCATGACAAAGAATGATTAATTTGACATTTACTTGCCAAAGGAGTCAACTGAGTGTGTTCTGTATGGTCCCTTTGGTGAGCTGTATGTGCCCCATATCCTTTGATATTGGGTGGCCGTGCCACAGAGGACTGTGGTGGTCCAGGCACCACGTGCCTCCCAGAGTGTGGATAGAGTGGGGTGCCTTGGCTTGTCATCTCCTCCCAGATGCAGTTATATTGTTTCTTCTGAAGGAAGCCAGAAGGCCCACAAGTAGGGTAGAAGCAAATGGGTTAAAACGCTCCCTGTAGGCACAGGAAGATCACTATTTGGGATGTGGTACCCTTCCTGCTTAAGATTACCCAGTAGACACTGCTTAAGATTACCCAGTAGAGACTCTGGCAGATGCAAATCAGGAAACAGACTACATGAATCAGTGGAGTGATGGAGGTGGAACCAACAGTCAGGTGTTGCCCTAGGAAAAGGGACGAAATAGGAAGGCTTGAAGGCTGGGCCCTTTCCTGAGAAGCCTGAGGCCAAAGAGCAGAGACCCTTGGCAGGATAGTAACACTCTTCACTGCCTCACAAGAACCCCGATGGGAAGGGGAGCGGTAATCTCTCTCTCTCTCCCTCTCTCTCTCTCTCTCTCTCTCTCTCTCTCTTTCTCTCTCTCTCTCTCTCTCTCTCTCTCTCTCTCTGTCTCTCTCTCTCTCTCTGTCTCTATATATATAAATATATATATTCACTGAAGACACTTTGTCAAAGGGACATTATGGTTAAGTGGCACTAAAAGAAAATAATGAAATACAGTGAAAAAAGTTGTTAAAAGGACGTTATGATTACAAGTAAAACCGAGAAGAAAAAAAACATTGAAATTCAGCAGTTATGGTAAGCTAAGCAACCATAACAGGCGCCAGCACCATGCACTGCTAAGATTAGAACCCAGGACATCAAAGATGACATGACAAATGATCACTTATGAAATACATTTTGATGAAAAGTCCCTACAAGGGGTTGTGTTTATAATGTTGATAACAAGATGTCAGGGGTGATCGCGAGACCTATCATGAACTACTTCATGTATTAAAGAATGTACTCATCTAAACAAAGCATTATATTGGAGTATTGTTCTCAACACAGGAATCTAATCATACATACACATAGGCAATTACTGCAGCTTGCATCATAGAAGTACAGCATTTTCTATCTGGTAATTTTGGGAAGTAAAACAGTGAATGCTACCTTATCAGAGTTTTGATTAATGTTAAATATGGAATAAATAGCTAACAATTCAAGACTTACTACACACCTGTGCTAGTACAAATGGTACATATGATCACCCACAATGCATACAAATCAAAGGCACATACAAGGAAACTAAAGTAGGGAAGAAAGAAACATCACCAGAAAATGTCAATAACATTATATATGTATACAAATGAATTGTGTGTTTGATGCCTGCTTATTGCCCCATGCATGTGCACCATGGGCTGAGACCAAACCCTAAGGAAAGTCCTTTAAGAACATATGACAAGGTTAACGTCTAGATATTTAGCACCTTTTGAATTTTCATATTCTGACTGTCAGTGAACAAAAATAGCTGCCCTAGATAGATATGTCAGCAAACAAAAAACAGTGGCCTAGATATGTGATGTCACCAATGCCATTTATGATGCCATCTTTGATGTCCTGTGTGTTAGTCTTAGCAGTGCACTGAGTGGTGCGAGTTACTGTTGCTTAGCGTACTATGACTGGTGAATTTCAAGAGTTTTTACTTGTATCCGTAACATCCCTTTAATAAAGTGTTTTCACTGAATTTCATAGGTTTTTACTAGTGCTCCCTTAATCTGCTACAAGTTCCTTATATTATACTCACCCCCAATTAGGCAGATACAGAGTCCGCAGACAGTGCAGTAGTTTGCAGATGTCGGACAGCATTCACAAAGCCCAGAATCATATGGGAGACCCACAAAATGTGTTCCGATCAACCAACACACTTGTACATAAAATCATTACTAATGTTTAGGACATGCAAATATACCTTTTTGTACAAACACTTTCTTAAAAAAACACATTCTTTTTTTTCATTTACCATGTATTACAATGGAATGCACCAATCAGAAACCATAACTGTACACTTCATATAATCTCCTTAGAACTCTACATACAGTCACAAACACTGGGTGCTTTTTGGAGAACACATTCTCACTAAATAGTAAGTGCATTGCATTTATTTCTGTATCATTAGTTTTCATTATATATACACATTTGTTATAAGACAGAAGCACGTTTGGGATTTTTCTCTCACAGAAATGGCAAACACACTTGAGTTGTTAGCGCAGAACTTCCCAAAAGAAGAAATAAGTGACAATTTCTTCTCTAATGGCACACACAATACATATTTTAAAGTAAACAAACAATGTCATTTGTAAACACCTTACTAAAATAATGATTCCTGTTTTTCTTACAGTACATAGTTTTCATGAAGAAACCTTGTTTAATTATACACAATCCCAAGAATCACAACGAGAAGCCCCATCCCCAACTGTAAATAATCAAATTACAAACTTGTCTACAAAATTGGATGAACTAAGTAATGATTTTAAAGAACTAAAATGTTATAATTTGATGTTCGCCTCTTGTGTCAATATAGGCGTCAGTCTAAATAAACCAATGTTTGGTGGATCATACCCACTTTACAACAGTTTGGCTTGCCCCATAGCGATGTTGTTTGTTGATAAAGGTTGTTAACCTATATGAGGGATTGTTATTTGTGGGCCTCACTTCCCTTGCGCCTCTCTTTGTTTGTTGTTTGTATTCCTGTGGCACAACTTCCATGAGGCGCTAACACCAAATCTAGCCACCCAACTGCTCTGAGGAAGGTGATACTTTTCTCAGGTAATAGTAGGTTGACATGCTCCACCTCATCAATTTCAACTGTTCCTGTTACCACAAAGGATAATTCTTTGGGGAAGAGGATCCCAGCAGCAGCTTCACAGGGGATACAGAATGCTGTTGACCCTTACCTTTCGAGGGTCACAGTGCTATTTTTGTACTGTGAAGCATTGATCTGTAGGGGGAGCAGTTTCAGAGTGATGTTGAGGCTGCAGTCATGCAACAGGAGAAACACTATCCCCCATCTTAAATGTAAGGCCCGCCCAACATCTTCCTCTGTCCACCTGCTCCTTCATCTCTGTTGTTGGTACCCCTAACCCCCCTACCCTCCTGGACCTTGCCTCTACTGCAAAATAAAAATCCAACAAAAATTACAAACCAAATAAAACACAAAAAAGGTCCCTTTAGGAGCCACCTTTCACAGTTAAAAAATAGAAGTGAGAAAAAATTCACAAGCTCCTTTGCTGTCCACCTAGGCCACGGAGAGTGTGGTTGTCCACAGACATCTAATAAATTGCAGGCATAGGGAGGGAGAATGGAAACCATTTTAATTGTTTTGCATAAAAAAATGGTGGCTCTTAAAATAACCTTTTTTGTGTTTTTGGCTTTTTTATATTTCTTTTAAAATGTTTGGTTTTATAAACTGAACTAAGAAACATTTTACTGGATGTAATTAGTTCTTCTCACTTTCACAAAGACTGCTTCAAAGCATTTTGAATATTTTCCAGAAAAATCTGATTACCCACATCAGTTAGATGGACTCCATCTCTCCATAAAATGCTGACAATATCAAATTTAATGTTCTCATTATTAAAAGATCTCATACCAACATCTCACAGAAAAGGATACACCCCTTTATTGACATTGCACCTCGCTTTTTCCATTTGCAGACCAAATAAACTCTGTCTTTGAGCAAATTCCAGTCACATACCCCAAACTGTTTCATCCACAATTAATAATAATAATTTCCATATGTTTCAATTGAACCATATTTGCATAAAATGGAAGCAAGTCAACCCACTTCTTCTCGCACTCCATACTATGACACTTCAAATTCATGGAATCCAAGATTTTCCATCAAGCCACAAGGCTCTGCATAGACCTTCAACCAATGGACCCAAGAGTCCACCAAAATGCACACACTCTGCCTTCTCAAACACATAGCCATAGCCATTGTCAGTGCTCTCACAACTCCTACTAAAACAAACTCCTGCTACCCTCTCTTCCTGTACACCACACCCAGGAAACCTGATTGGCTGATTTCTCCGATGTCCACAGACACCTGCGACTGTCTGCTGTCTCCACAGTCCGCTTGCCATGACAGGCATCCATAAAAGACCTGGATGTGGCACGTGCCATCTGAGGACTATAAAGGTGTTTGCGGACGTCACAACAAATCAAAGAGGTTTGTTTTCCCCATCCTACCTCACCCATCGCATCACAAAAAAAAACACCACACGTGCTCCTCATCCACTAACCCCCTAAATACACCTAGGTTCACCAGGAAAAGAGCAGGAGGATCCAGCTTCACTGTCATCACTCCCACCCCTCGGAACACTCCGCCGAACATCAAAGAGGACCCCTCCTATATGTCCTACTGCAAAAAGATCAAAACATTTCTTTTCAACAACTACGACTGAACTATTATGATTGCTTCTATGTTTGCTTAAGCACCCATGACTCTATGGAGGTCATTACGAGTTTGGAGGTGCCTCCAAACCCGGCTCCCGGTTCTTTGAATGGGGACTTACTGGGTCATTCCAACCTTGGAGGACCCAGTAAGTCCCCTTTCAGAAAACCATTCCCCATTCCCATTCGAGCCCCCATAGGGCTGAATGGGAATGGGGAAGGAGCAAATAACGGGCCCGCTAATAATGGGCCCGTTCTTTGCTCCCTGGTCCCTTAACGGGTCCCGCTAAGAACGGCTGGTTAGACCAGCCGTTCGTGGTGGGACCCGCCAAGCGACCTCAGAATGTGGCGGTAGGGGGTTAACGGCACAGCATCCTTACCGGTGCCGTTAACCCCCTACCGCAATACTCAGAATGAGGCCCTATGTCTGTAAATATCTACTATCAATGTACTGTTTTCTCTGTAACCTCTAGCACTGTGATAACTCCGGGTCCTGCGTGCTATCAACAAATTCAATAAATAAAATAAAATAAATAAATACAGGGGTGGGTAGGAGTGTAAACTCAATTTCAGGTATTTGTTCTTTAATGTTGGCTCTGAAAATAACTTTATTTTTTATATTTTGGGGGTCTGTTAACAAACACCTTTTTTCACTTGTTTGCATTTATTCTCAGTGGTACTGTACACTCTACATCTTCCCTTACAATTTTCTTACAGAAATATTTTCAGTGCATTCCTAACATTGTAAAAGACAATTTCATTTCCGATATCTCTGCCTTCTCAAACACATATGCATAGCCATGTTCAGTGCTCTCACAACTTCTGCAAACACAAACTCCTGCTACCCTCTCTTCCTGTACACCACATGCAGCAAACCTAATTGTCTGATCCCCACACTCCCCTTTCCATGCCAGGCATTCTCAAAAGACCTGGATGTGGCACATGCCGTCCGAGGAACACTGGTGTGTCCGCAGACCCTGTAACACAGGAGCAGCCTCTCAACCGTTTCCACTTCCATGTTCTCAACACTCCCTTATTGGCTTTCTTTCAAAGAGTCAAACATCCATCCACCAACCAAATCCAAAAAATTGTACACTTAACCCTGTCATTTCAGTTCAACACAATTAGCAGTTAGAATATTCCAACAGGTATCTAACTATATACATAATACTACAATAGTATTTCAAGTCAATACAGTTAGAATATGCCAACAGGTATCTAACTGGTTAAAAAATACCCTCCATTGTAAAACACTTCAAATACGCCATCACAATTCTTATACAACAACACATCTTCTAAACTCTAAAGTAGTTAGAATATGCCAACAGGTATCTAACTATTTTAAGCATTCCCTTAATCACAGCATACCTCAAACAAACCTACTATCACACATACACTCACATAATTGTAATCAGATTTTTTAATCCAGTATGGATTTCTTTCCAAATGACCCAAGGATTTTTTAATTTCAATACAACAGCAGTGTGTCATTCACTAATGTTGTACCAAATATAGTTCTTAGAATGTACTGTTCATGAGGGCCTAAAAAGGGAAATGTATATGTAAAATTGTATACAATTAAAGCTTTTAAACTATACTGCTTAACACATTTTACTGTTTATTTTCCACAGAAAATGAACCGAAGAAGCCAGCTTCATAACCTTATGGAACTCACTAACCATTCCAAGTATAATAAAATACATGTTGTATAAGCAATATCCTTAATTGTACTACAATCATAAGTTGCATTTACAGTTGATTTATATCATTCCATCATATTACAAACACTTTATACTCCCACTACATTACCTATAATTACTATATAGTAATTACTACTGTGGTGATTCTGGCCATACTCCTACTACATTACCTATAATTACTACACACATATTACTACTGTGGTGGCTGTGGCCAGTAGCCCGATTCTTGTGGGCATTGCCTGCAGCCAAGCCATGCCCCCAGTGCCTGGCCACTGACTACAACCACCACAATACAATTAACCATATTACACATATGTACCATACACCGTCACCTAATACAACTCACCCTGAACCTCCTGAAATTGAAATGATGTCTGTGGACACCGAAATGGACCGCAGACTCAGCGGCATCTGCAAACCCTTTTTTCCACCTATAGAAACAGCTCCATATTATCTTTTTTTCCACTCCCCTACTCTTTCCAAACCCTCTTTCATCCACTGAATAACTCTAAATGTGTTTCCCAAGCCATCTGCTTCCCATACAACACCTGCCCAACCTTTTTTAACCTACAAAAATAGCCCCATATCATCTTCTTTCCACTCCCTCTCCTTCCCCAGCCTCTCTTTCCATCACCAAATAACCCAAAATGTGTTTTCCAGACTTTTCCCCCACCACAATGTCCGTGGTCAGCTATGACTGTGAGCGGATACAACATGGCAGGCGTTTCAGAAAATATGATGAACGTCAAGCTTTTCTCCATCCAATCAGTGGGCACGCCCAATGCCCGCAGACATCATGCCACCCTCTGGAACAATCAGAGGCCCGTTTGCAGAATGAGCAGTAATATGTGTCCGTGGACCAAACCCAAATATCAGGAAATATTTTTTACCTGCTTTTTGGCTATTTAAAAAAAAAACAGCTGGTTGGATTTACTCCAAATTTACGAACAATTTCAGGACTAAGCCACCGCGCCTGCTGCAAATTTGGTGAACATCTGTCCAGAGGTTTGAGCTGTAGGTGTGAGAACATTTTATTTTCCATTGTGTCTATGGGAATAACCACACATTTTGGGACCCCCAATAACTTTGCCCCCTCCACGAAACCTCACCAAATTTCACAGAATCAATCTGACGGAGCCATGTTGCAATGTTTTGTGAGGACTCGTCTGGGGGGGCAAAGCTTTATGCCTCCCAAAAAGGGCTCTTCCTATGGATTGAGCAACTTAACCATAACTACACGGCCTCTACCGCAGGTCACGCAATATATACATTTGTGAAAGTGTGTTTGTATGTTCGGGGTTGGCTCCAGCCCCATAACAGTTGGTGAGCTGAAATTATGCCCCAAGGTCGGCACACTAGTTTGGGATGTACTGGTGATAGTAAAAATTGACCAACCCCACCATTTTACTGTGCATAGGGCTGGGTCCAGACCGGTGCTAACAGTATAGCCGATTTCGGGAGAGGGACGATTATATGATTGTTGGCTCCAGCCCCACAACAGTTGCTTGGCTGTAATTGTGGCCCAAAGTCGGCATACCAGTCTGGTGTGTACTGGCGATTGTGAAATCTGACCAACTCCACCCATTCACCCTGCAGAGGGCGTGGTCCGGCCCAGTGGTATCAGTATAGGTGATTTTCGGAGATTGCCCATTTTGTGGTTTTTCAAAAATAGGATATTATGACACAATAAAACATACACAAGGCTATAGCAGACCTCAACGTGCATGTCAGCTACAGACCCGTCCAATGCCGGGTGAAACCACTAGTTGTTCTATATAGGAGATAGCTTGGCAAGGTTTATGAAAAGCCAAAAGATAAGGGAGAAGTGTAGAGAAGCCCAAGATCATGAAGTGGTCTATAAGGAGCTAAGATTGTGGAGTGGTCTGGGCCCCCACCGGCAAAGAATATCTGGTATTACTGGCACTGGTATTGCTGGCAATACTGGCAAATTCCCTCCATGTAGTCCTATGGGACTCCATGGAATGGGGAACGACCGCCATTGCCTGTACATGCAATAACCCAGTAATAACAGGATATCAGGCGCCAGTAATAGTAGGTCAGTTTGCCGGAATCCCAGCGTCAAACCGATAATGACTCCCTATGACATTTAAATGAAAGCCATCTCACCTCAAGCCCAACTCAATGCAACCATTTTATCACACATGCAGTTTTTGTTTGGGCAATTTCACCTCAACAATCTCACCACATTTTGGAGCTTCTCTTTCATTTTTGTATCTATTTTTTTAATTTATATTGTACTTCAAAAAGGGGGTAACACCCTCTTTGTCCCTACTTAACTGTACTACTGTGATTGTTTATTTTATTCCTTCCTGTTTTCCTCCTTTTCATTCGCTGTCTCTTTATTTCTTAACTACGTGAATGTTTGTTTTACTTTTAAAGTATTTCTATTTTATTTTGAATTTCTTTTCACATTTCACTCTGTGGGCCTGATTCACAACTTTTTAGAATGAGTGAGCAAGGGGTCCACGTCTGGATTCCCCTAGTAACTTAGGGTGAGACCCAAAGTTACTTGAAAGATGCAGATTACAAGGGGGAAAGGGGGAAAGGGGGAGAGGCACAGCTCCTCCCTACTGATGAGGTCCAACCAGACCGAAACAAGTGTCTGGGGATGCTGTTGGTACTCTTGTTCAGAGGAGAATTGCCTAGCATTTCGGAGCTGGACTGCCCCAGGGCAGGACAAAGACTGATATGTTTAGGATATTTCTTCTCTGTGAAAGATAGTGAGCTAAAGACTCTTGCTAAGTCTCTCACAACCAGGACTAATGTCTGGCAGAGGGACTCCCAGGACCCCCCTTGTTAATTTGCATATGCAAGTAACTTTGGGTCTCACCCTAAGTTACTAGGGGAATCCAGACGTGGACCCCTTGCTCACTATTCTTAGAGAGGCACAGCTCCTCCCTACTGGTGCGGTCCAACCAGACCGAAACACGTGTCTGGGGATGCTGTTGGTACTCTTGTTCAGAGGAGAATTGTCTAGCATTTCGGAGCTGGACTGCCCCAGGGCAGGACAAAGACTGATATGTTTAGGATATTTCTTCTCTGTGAAAGATAGTGAGCTAAAGACTCTGGGTAAGTCTCTCGCAACCAGGACTAATGTCTGGCAGAGGGACTCCCAGGACCCCCCTTGTTAATTTGCATATGCAAGTAACTTTGGGTCTCACCCTAAGTTACTAGGGGAATCCAGACGTGGACCCCTTGCTCACTATTCTTAGAGAGGCACAGCTCCTCCCTACTGATGAGGTCCAACCAGACCGAAACAAGTGTCTGGGGATGCTGTTGGTACTCTTGTTCAGAGGAGAATTGCCTAGCATTTCGGAGCTGGACTGCCCCAGGGCAGGACAAAGACTGATATGTTTAGGATATTTCTTCTCTGTGAAAGATAGTGAGCTAAAGACTCTTGGTAAGTCTCTCACAACCAGGACTAATGTCTAGCAGAGGGACTCCCAGGACCCCCCTTGTTAATTTGCATATGCAAGTAACTTTGGGTCTCACCCTAAATTACTAGGGGAATCCAGACGTGGACCCCTTGCTCACTATTCTTAGAGAGGCACAGCTCCTCCCTACTGGTGCGGTCCAACCAGCGGAAACACGTGTCTGGGGATGCTGTTGGTACTCTTGTTCAGAGTAGAATTGTCTAGCATTTCGGAGCTGGACTGCCCCAGGGCAGGACAAAGACTGATATGTTTAGGATATTTCTTCTCTGTGAAAGATAGTGAGCTAAAGACTCTGGGTAAGTCTCTCGCAACCAGGACTAATGTCTGGCAGAGGGACTCCCAGGAGCCCCCTTGTTAATTTGCATATGCAAGTAACTTTGGGTCTCACCCTAAGTTACTAGGGGAATCCAGACGTGCACCCCTTGCTCACTATTCTTAGAGAGGCACAGCTCCTCCCTACTGATGCGGTCCAACTAGACCGAAACACGTGTCTGGGGATGCTGTTGTTACTCTTGTTCAGAGGAGAATTGCCTAGCATTTCGGAGCTGGACTGCCCCAGGGCAGGACAAAGACTGATATGTTTAGGATATTTCTTCTCTGTGAAAGATAGTGAGCTAAAGACTCTGGGTAAGTCTCTCACAACCAGGACTAATGTCTGGCAGAGGGACTCCCAGGACCCCCCTTGTTAATTTGTCTACTTTAATGGCAACACATAACACGCGCACCACAGTTGATTAGTCAGTTATCACACGTTTTAAGATCAGCTCTTAACTTATCTTATTTTGAGAAGTAATTGACATATTTTGCAGGTGACATTTTGTTCTGTAACAGAGAATGTCAGGGGTAAATAAATGACCACTTGTGGAAAAGCTCTTACCAGTGGCAGGAATGGTACCCCAATGTGCAACATGGCAGAATGCATATTTCCATCCATAAGTCATTCTGCTTTCTGCAATAGAGGAACGTTTAAAGCTGATGGCAATTACCAATCACTTTCAGCGCCTTCGACGAGGTCATGCAGTGAGGTACGACTGCTCTGCATCCTGAATTTCCTGGGCGTTTAAGTGATGTTAGGTGGTTAGCAGCATTTCTCTCAGCAATGTCGTGCCAGATACATAGGTCTGTGTCAGACGCCAGCCTTTTCTGAAACTCTTACTTCTGCACCTACAGATTTGAATTCCTAGGTAAGGTCACTACTACACTTTCACAGAGAGAACCAATGCACTAACTAACCCATTGGAGTTCAGTCCACTGCGTGATCTTGGGCAAACTGTTTTCTGCACCCATGCCACGGGTAGTCAAGAGCAGACAGAGTCCAGTTTGTATTGGGCACACGATATGTAGGAATATTCTGTGTACTTTTCTGTACTTTGAACTCTGTGTACTTTGTTAATAATGTTAATAATGGTCTTAATAATTTGTTAATAATGTTAACAAAGAGTGTGTTTTTACGATACCACATGACATTAAAGCCCTATAAACAGGTTGAAAAATAACTTGAAATTGCAAAAAAGGGAGCAAACTAGGCGTGCAATTTACCCATTGCAAGTGTCTACAGTAAAACACATGTTACAGCTATTAATCGCATGCTTCCGACACACATATATATGCAAAAGGCATATTTATATCTAAGGCAACGGTCTGCTATTGAAATTCTTGGAACCAGTCTTGTGGAGACAACGGACCCGATTCACAGAATTATTTGCACGGCGCACTGCTGAAAAGTGACTTTGCACTGCCGACACAAATTCTGATTCGTGGAACCGTGCAAAGTGTATTTCTGCAGTGCAAAGACAGTGCAAAATCATTTTGTACAGCAAACATGACATAGTACTGACTTTTCACTGATTTTGCACTGCAAAAATTCTATGTGCACAGTTCGACGAATCAGGGCTTGTGCCAGCAGTGCAAAGTCACTTTTCAGCAGTGCAAAGTCACTTTTCAGCAGTGTAAACAATTCCATGAATCAGGCCCAAAGTGTTGCAAATAAAAGGCAGTTTGATCATCCGATGCAACCGTGTTTTGTTGTATCTTCCTTAGAAGGATAAAAGGCTGAGTTGGCTCCAATTGAGCGCAGATGTCTGAACGTGAATAGCATTGCTCAGTGACTGTAGCCTGCAATTAACCATAGCACCTCAGAAGTGAAAGCACCTGTGTCAGGCAAATGCACACACCATGTGTATTAAAGACCCCCTGATACATTTGAAATCAATGTAAAAGAATATATATTTTTTAAAAAATCCCTTTTACACCTTAACAGCTAGATTCCAAATGTACAATTCGATGAATACATCTGATGTCCAGAGGGGCAGGATGAGGTGACCAAGAGCACACGGGCTGTCAGCACTCAAGTAGCATTTACACCAACCATCAAATGCATGCCCAAATAACAGGTTCAGTGTTGCTTGGTGGCCAACCCAGTGCCCCCCGTGACTCAATCTGCCTTTTAGAAAGACCGGCTTGAAGGAGCGTGCCCGCGCACCAGGCCGGGTGCATAATGAGGTATAATGGCCCGGGTGATGAACGGCACAAGTTCACCTTTGAAAGCGATCCTCAGAATGACTCAGGCACTTTGGATGGAACTCGGTGTTAGAAAGATTACCAAAATGGGATTTGGTTTCAGTATAATCAATCTGACATGCTTATACCGCTTTCGTGTTATTATTGGCTGCGCAGATGTTGAAAACCCGCTGAGCTCAGCTCAGTCATGACAAATCAGTAGCGCTCTCCAGGCTTATTGTAATTATGGACCATTCACAGGCAGGATTAGGTTTGACAAATTTATTTAGCACGCTCGAAAATTAGCATCAGATCCTTAAAATAAATCATTAGGGCGGAAGAAAACAAGAATCCCGTTCGGAGGGAGGCGGGCTGGACGTGCTTGGCAAGGCCCATCACTCATTGAGGGGGCGCTCTGCAGCTCTTGGAAGCGGGAAGCAGCAGGCACCTGGGCCTGGGAGCAGGCGACCTTGGCGTCGCAGGCCGAACATGGCGCCTGTCCTGCCTGCGAAGGAAGACCACCAGCCCGGAAATCTGAGGTGACTCCCCGTTTCCCAAGGCTAAACCCCCCCACGCGCGCTCATTCTTTCACTCTGTCTCCTTCTCTTTCTATCTCCCCATCCTATTTTCTCTTTTTCTCTCTGCCGCAATTCTCTTTCTCTTTCCACCTCTCGCTCTCACAGTGGATCCACAGCCCTCACTAGTCCGTTTACCCATTTTCGTCTCTTTCTCTCTTTCTGGTGCGCTCTTCCTTCATAAAGCAAAATAACGTGAGATATAACATAACGTAACCCCTCTCGAGCTTCCCTCCATCTCAGGTTCTTTCTCTCTCTCCTTTCTCTCACTCTCTCGGCGCCTTTTGTGTCCCTCTCCGCTTCGATTTTCGTTGTCTGTTGTCTCTCTCTCTCTCTCTTTCTCTCGCCCAGTCGTTTGTTTTACACCCTCTCCCGTGCCATTCTCACGTTGTCTCTCTCACTCCCTCTCCCCCGCTCTCTCATTCGTCTTCGGCCACTCTCCTTCCTCCTATCCCTTTCCACTCTCGCTTTCTTACTCACCCCTTTCACTATCCCTCTCTCATGCACCGTCGCCCCCCTCAATCCCCCCGCATCTTCCTCTCCTCCCTCTACCTCAATCCCCTTTTCCCTGTCCTCCCACTCTCTTCCCGGCTCTCCCAAAATCCCTCACCCCCCCTCCCCCCATTCTTTGTTCTACCCACTTCCATCCCCCCCAGGGGCCCAGAGCATACAATTGTGTGCCAGTCTGCCTTTGCCAGCCTGGCAAACAGCTGGTTTGCTGGAGACCGAGGCTGGCGGATATTCATAAATACAAATGAATGTATCCTTTAGAGCTTGACATATGGCTGAGATGCTAATGGGGGGGATCGTGATGCGGTTGAAGTTTAAGTTCAATCAATATTTTTGATTTCCTGCCTGTGGCTGCCGCTCCTTCCCCCTTACGCCCACCCACCCTTCCGCAAACTAAAAAAAAACAAACAAAAAAAAAAAATGACCACAATATTTCACGCTAGAAAATGCATTCTGATTTCTCGGAAGCTCGGGCTGTCTTTTCCTGTCATGCCAACTCTTATGTCAGTGTTTCTTACCACCGCCATGTGCGACTTTCCCTTTTCACAGTGTGGACAGCATGCTTCAGAAAAGGCAAAGCAATGACCATGCAAGGCCAGGGTTGGTTTACAGTGGCATGGGTTATTTTGACCAATTTTGGGTAAAGCTGGATGGGCAAATGAAGGTCAGACCTGACCCATTGTGGAAATGTGCCCTTTCCAGAAAAGCTATCCTTGTTTCGATGTAACTTAACATAGTTGGGATTTACATACCACGGCTTCTGCTATTTTGGTGGCCTTGCTGGGTTCTGCAAGTGGGTGCAGATGACGACACGAGGGTCATACCCGGCCTTGCATACAGGTTTGGAAGAGCCTGCCGTGTGTGTGTGTGTGGGGGCACATGTGTGATTCTAGGTGAGCTGGGTTGGGACATGTTCAGGTGGTCTCGCCTACTGCGTCCCTCATTGTAACATTGTAACTTGGTTCCCGCCTATTGGCATGGGTACATGTGGGGGATGTAATATGGTGGATTGATGGAACAGATACGAGTGTGGGTGTGAGTGTTTTGGGGCACTTCATGAGTCGGCGGGCAGCTGTTGCATGTGCCTCAGCTGTATAATTCATGGAGTGTAAGATGGCAGCTAGAGCATAGATTTATTAGGCAATACAACCCGAAGAGGGGGGCATTACCAGTAGGGTTATACCCCTGGGGCCATAGTTAGAAGCCCCGGGGGCATTACAATATCAGTAATGCCCCCCTCCAAGGTTTATATTGCCATTAGCAACCGAGCTCGACATACCTGGGTACTAAGAGCAATTTTTCTCCAGTCGAGAAACGCAAATGGATGCCATGAAAACAGAGAAGGGGTTATGTTTAGTCCCTTTTCCCTTTCCATGTCAGCCATCAAAACGAATGTAAAACAAAAAGTAAACAAACAAAATGGCTGCCATGGAAAGGGCAAAGGAACTACAGGTAATCCCTTCTCCTTTTTAATGGTGGCTAGTCATGGAAAGAACTCTGGGATGCAGCGGTGCTCGGAGCCATCTCGGGCATGTAAGGCCCGGGCAAAGGACCAATGGGCTTGCTTTTTACAAGCTCATTGGCCCTGGAGAAGTACTAATTAATAATACTGTTCCACAATATAGCAATGTCATCTCCTTGGGTGGGACTTGTTCACTGGTTGGGGATTGTGAATGCTTTCAGCAGGATACATTTGATTTTACAATTGGGAGATAGGTTGTCTAGCACCCCCTCTTCCAGTTGTTCATCTATAGATAAGGTTCTCTTAAATAAGCAATGGTCAAACAATACCACCTCTTCCATGAAGTTCTATGTTTTGTCCTTCAACATAACATTCATGTGTTCCCACGGAAACAAAGACTCCCCCAAAAGATGTGCTGTCACTGGTAGATGGCGTCCTTATTGGGTCCAGATGCTTTGAAGGCTGTAGAGAATAAGGCATTTGTTCCTGAGTTGTGCTATGATGCATGATAATGGTAGCATGAGCACTGTATGCAAAACAATGAATACAACATCGCCCATCGTTTTTTCACTCCTATATTGGATGTGCAATCCATCCCTTGTTCCCATTCTCTCCATCTCTTTGCTGATCTCCCGATAGCAATCCGGTTCCACTTGAATACCTTGGGGTGGTAGAAGTGTGGCATTAGTGCTATAAAAAACCTGGCTAGCATGGCATAACATATCCCTAAGCTCTACTCATATTCCCAAGATATATAAACAACCACTAACAGATGCATGCAAAACCACAAAGCACCTAAATAGACCTAAAGCAACCCTCTTTCAGTGCTAACAGTTGCTCATATAATCCACAACAAACTATCATTTAGTCAACAAAACTGTTACACAGATGTATATTGACCATTGTATAGCTGTAAAAGAAAAATGTCAATGATATGTCATCCCAGAAATCTAGCACAGACCTCAGTGATAGACCGCAGCACTCTCCAAACAACTCTTCCATACATCTTTAAACTACAAGTTGACCCCAACCCTCTTTCCTGTAATCTTCACTCCCTTCATCTGGCTTCTCAAATCTTTTGGGATCCTTCAATTTAACTCCACTTTTCAGTATATATTTTCTTTGACACAAGACATAGTTCTTAGACAATGACATTCCTAGAAATGTCTACATCCTTCCTTTCCAGATGACTCTTCATCCCTCATTATCTCACTCTGTGTCCTGTTGCGGTCACACTCAACTAAGGGAGTTCCTATCCCCCAATGAATGTGGTGCACAACAAATCAGGTCCTATTTGGTAAGGCCTGCAACCCGCCTCGCACCAAACCCTGACAAATATCTGGTGCCACAATTGGCTAGGAACCAGTCCGTTGTGTATTAAGAATATAGATTGATTATTTTATTTAAACCTAATTTTTACGAACAGACTAACATCAGCCACCAGTGCTGTGGCAACACAAGAACAAAAATGATTTCCATAAAGGCACCAACAGAGAGATAATACTGAGATATGCAGTCAAAATGTCCCTCAGCTTTCTTGTCAAATCACCCATCAATACAGAAAAAAGAACAATTCAAGACACACAGTGATTGCTGATTTGGGTATAATAATTTTTATCCCAGCAACCCGCACCCTCCAGACATCAATTAGACTTGGCCCCTCTGAATTGAAGGACAGTGGCAGTGAGTGGGAACACAATGGAAAAATAATTTGGGATTCTGATAAAATGCACTCTTTGGGAAAAAAATAAAAGGATTCAAGGGGAACAATCGGCTTTCTACTTGTTACCACAGATGCAATATGAGGGAAAGAAAAACAATGGGGACATTTGTTTTGCCGCACCTTAAAAGAACAGGCAGGGCTTTGTTGTTTTGGTCACAGCACAATGGGAACAAAGGGGCAATTTTGTTTTGCACCCTGCAAATTCACCTGGAAACCCGGTTTTGGTATTAATTCTTTTGGCAAATCTTTATGTCTATACTGGCTCAAAACACACTGGGAAGAGCTTGTTGGTTTCAAATGCCAACAAAACACATCCCATGATTTTTATAGGGGAATTAATTGATTTACTTTAATGAAATATGCTGAGGATCTACACAGACAAACAGGATATTTTGCTAAGGGGAAATAACTTAAACAATGATTGTAAATGAAGGCCTACACAATCTATGGCTTTGGGGATAGTTTTCCTTATAGTAGAGGCCTTGTAATGGACATCAGGGAACAGCAGTGCACCTCTGGGACAGCAAGGTGTCAGTCAAGGATAGGCTCCTCTGAATCCTCCAAGGGGTACCAGACAGCTTCCCTATATCTCCTGGTTCCTGTCTCCAATGCAAGATGTGGGGCTTTCTGTTTGGATGTTTCTTGCAAGAGTTCAGCAGCAGGTTGCCTCCCAGAACTAGTGAAAAAGCCCTGTTCTAATGCAAAATAGTCTACTTATAGGGCAAATTACATCACAAACCTGTCATGGTTCCCGCAAAAGGGAATGGTTGATTTTCTCTACCCAAATCCCACCTATGTGGTAGTAGGACAAGGAGATGAGGGATGCGAGTTAGGACAGCTGTGGGAGGAGAATGCTTTGTCATCCCAAACTGACCTGTGGGCTCAGCATGCTCAAAACTCTAAAAATCTATCAACATGGCAAGTACCCTAATTTTTCAAATCTTCACATGTATAAATATATTTTTAAGAACTACATTTTAAGGCAAATCAGATGATGCTAATCTGAAGTCAGCACACCCTTCCTATGCAGTGTATGTTTTTTCTTCCTTTAATAAGGAGCTGTATCAGTGAAAAATATGCGACTTCATAGTTCCCATGTTAATTATTTCTTTCACACTCACACCAACTTCAAAATCTCTCGTAATCAAGAGAAGGGCCAAATAAAACTTTCATTAATAGCATTAGTTATCTTTATCACACAAAACATGTTTTAGCATGGTCCAGAGGGGGTTACTGTCACCTTTAAGAAAAGTCTGGAATGACCGTTGTGGCATATACGCTGCCCTTTTTATGCAATAATATGTATTGCTCTATTAACTCAACTCCAGCCTTTTCCTTTGTTCTCTTAAATTGCATTTACCCTTAACCATGTAACCAACCAGAGGGTGGCTCATGCTTACGTTTGCCTCCCCCCTCAAGGCCTGTGATGGTCCTGATTGCAACTCTGATAGAAATTGTATGGGAATTGTGACCTAAAGGTCACATATGCTGAAAGAACAGGCATGGCCTTATCTGTTTCCACTGTGATTTAAATCTAAGTAGTGCATTTCTTTCTATATTTTTAAGTAATGACCCTGATTGATGTTTGGCAACCAGACCTCCCTCTCCAAGACAGCAGAACAATTACCGGCTGCATGTCATTCTGCAAGAAATGGCTTTTAAAATCACACACAATGCATTTTATGCAACATTTTATAAGGCACCCGGTCCTTGTATCCAGGTGTAATGTACTTCTTTAATCTCACAGTTGCAAAATATATGAATATCACTTCTGGATTGACTATATGTATAGGGCAGTTATATGAGAAAACCATGTTGAAACTCCGAAAGTTTAGTGAGCACTTCTCTTAGCATACTGTCGTTTGGATGAGGGAAAAACAAAACAGAATCTCTTTTATTTCTTGTAAATGCAAGAAGCTTGGTTTCAAATACGATTTGGGGATCATAGCCTCATGTTGCATAAAGATATTGTACATGCTGCAGTCTGTCTCTTTAAGTAAAAGTGCAGCTCTCCATGGATTTAGTAAAAAAGCATTGTCAGCCACATGTCTTTCTTTTACTTGCTGAAATGCTTTGCGCATACCTTGGCACTTTTGAGATTCAAGCCCACTTTCTTTCCTTTGAGATTTAGGCCTGTTTTTGGTTCAATAGGACTTATGTCTGACATTACTATTTCTGTGCTGGCCTTACACTTCAATGGGATTTTACAATCCATCTGGCTGCTTTATGTCTGGCATTCAGGGGCTATATTTCACCCCACAGTCCATAATTATGCTCATATCCCAGATCAATTCATTTGTTTACTGTTGAGTGGTCACAAAGAAGAGGTTCTGAGAGTCGACAAGTGAAGTAAAATGAAAATGGAACTAACAATGGGGGATACATGGAATATCAACAGTGTGTGTCCCTGGTTACCTCCTTATTCACCTGAGGTTGTCTACGTTATCCTACAATGTACACTAAACGCCTAAGTATAGCAAGCATTCTAATGAATCCAAATATTATTAGATATGCACCACCTGGTTAATAGTTAAATAGATAGCAACATCTTATCTATTTTGAGCAGTTTAAAACATTGTTTAAAACATGTGATGTATATTTATGTCACTACTGAATACCTGGTAGTAAAATGGTCTTAAGCAATCATTATTCATCAGTTTGTAGCCCATTCACTAAAAGGTGGCAGGGATAACTTAATTTTGAAATTTCAATGTTGACAAATGATGCATTCCTGTATGATACCTAAAGATGGTTCTAATCAGTGGTCGAAGTGTATGAAAATAAGTCGTGTTAGTATTCTTCCTGCTGGCCTGCCTCATTCTCCACAAACACCACCACCATGCCCCCTCCCACACCCAATATAAACCCCCAAACAAACATGCCTGCTGTTTAAGGGAACGTTCAGTGCAGTGCACTGAAATGCAAGTTTCAACTGCTCCCTACACTTTTATTTTAAAACTAAATCATTCCGGAATGGTTTCATTTTAAAATAAAAGTCTAGGAACATTAAAACCTAATAAAAAAAAAAGCAGAGGAGCACCTCTCTGAACCGTTCATGAACACTTCGTCCACTGGTTCTAATAGAGCTTTTTAACTGCTTTTGTTTATTTTATAATTGGATTTTATAATCAAAATGTGTACATCAGTGTAAATGTCCAACACACATTTCTCTCCACTTAGAATTATCCTCAGAGTCATTTACAAGATGTTGGATAATGAAGTGGATGAATTTCAACTGTGTACTAATTTCAGCGGGGCCACTGATTTCAACAAAGACAGAGTGCATCATTTTAAAATGATGCTGCAGCATGTGCTGTGTGTGTGTTTGTGTGTGTGATTTAGGATACTAATACTTCTGTGTGGCATTGAGGGTAAACCAAAGAGGAATTGGCTTGGGAGCCTCAAGCATTAACATATTATCATTGCAGCATGTGCATGGCTTGCATGAACAGTTTGCTTATGAGAATTAGATTCAGCAAATCAGAAATCAAAAACAGAGGAATTAAAAGTTGATTTAAACAGGGTGGCAAGATTTGTGTGTCTTGAAAACTTAATGTCTATTGTTCTGGCAGTGCAAATGCAGGAAGAGAGAATGGCATGTAGCACTTATTTTTCTGAGTGCATTAAAATATGTGTGAAGCTTGGCAACAGTTAGAGGGGATGAGGTAGTGCTCTGCAAGTTTCTCAAAGGTTTTGTCATGTGTTTAATGACACCCAAAGTGGGTTGGAACCTGAGGAAGTGACGTCGGGAAATAGGTGGGTAAGATGCATATTTTCTTTATGTAATAAAGGTTTTAGTGTGATTTGTGAGGGAGATTATATAAGGAATGGAAGGCTAGAAGCTGGGGCGGGGGGAGCTTGGCCTGTTACAGATTCCATGAGAGGAATTTTCTGCATTTTATAGCGGTTTGGCTTATTTGATGTACATGAGAGGGACTCTCTGCCATTGCTAATCTCATGGAGCTAGAGAGAACAAAGTCTAGCTTTTACAAATCGTAATTGAGAGAAAGTAGCTGAGTTTGATTGCTGTCCATGTGAACATCGAGGCATTCTGCCAAGACTAGATGGGTTTTCTGAAGGTCGCAAACAGAGCTGAGGTTGGTGTATTGGCCTTGTGACAGGTTCAGGCTGCGCTGGATCGTAGGGGCTACGGCAAGCTAATGCTGCGACAGGTGCCAGGAGAGAAGTCAGTGGAGCTGGGTCCAATAGTGTCTCCTTGTAAGTGATGTAAGTATGAATAGGGAATGCCCAAGAATTTTTTGGAATTTCTTGCAGGGGAATATTGATTTGGCAAGTGGTTTTTTAAACCTGGAAGGGACTACCTGGCTTGTCATGGTACCGGAAAAATATGGGAAGGCCCTAAATCTTGAATTGATTATGGGGATTATATTATGCAAGAAATCCCATCATCACTGACCTCAGACAAACCCGACAATTGGCCAATAAGGAAATGGCGTAGACTGTTAGTGGGTCTGGTTCCTAAAGTAGGTCTGTTGCCATAACCAACTGAGTTGCATGTCAAGACATGTTCCAACTTTTTTCCCAATCTATTCAAGGGTATAACCACGATCCAAAAAAAACCGTCATTGTGAAAAATGCATATTATGATTTCCTTTCTCTAATAATGTGCATGAGTGAATCTATTGGTTTATTTTGTGCTTGAGTTTAGCTGATGACAGGGGGCAAATTGAATTAGAGATCAGATTCTTGACCTGGCCAAAGTGCTAGGTGGGAAGTTGAGTTTATCCTGATCACATGATTGCAAACAGTATTCTTTCCTCATAATGCAAAGTGTCTTTCAGTTGCATTTTGCAAATGTTCAACACTGATGATGCCCTGCTGCAAGTTATATCCTGGTTTGTTGAAAGAATATAAAAGTGCCTGAGTGCATCATCATGAAAGCCTGGCTATGTGTTATTATTGTGTGACCCGTTCATTTTGTGATATGTGGTGAGGTCTGCTGTATCCAGTATAGTCAATATGAAGACTTAGTGTGCCTAGTGCAGTGCTAAGCCTTATATTTCGTTAGCCAGAGATTCATAATAAAATCATATCCATAAACTAGTGGCCAATGTACTAATTCCCTACACTATAGCAAACAAAACCCTAACAGGTTTGGTGGAGAATGCAGGCATTTTGGGCTGAGTGCATCTGTTCTGCCTGGCACTTCATAGTGGGGCCATTCTGTGGTAGCCGATGCAGCTTTAAATTGTCTTTTGAATCATTGCAGTGGTACTGTGTATCAGATATCATTGATACACTGCAGAAATGAGAGAAATTGAAATAAACGCTCACTGCACATATGCAGAAACCAAGTTTTATGCATTCACAACTTGGACATTAGAAACTATCTTGGGTTGGGAGAGCAAAAAGTCTGAGTTTGATAAAGAGTGCCCAGAGCAGTTGCTTACATAGGGGACTGTGTTGTAGTCATGTTTATTAAGGCTGTTACAATCCGAGGACCGGAAGACACAAAATGACTGTTTGATCCATCTTGGTGCCAAAGTATGGTTTTCTTTACACAGAATCATTGAACTGAGAGCGAAGGATGGTGAGATCATTGCAGGCTTGCAATGTCACTTGGCCACTATGCATGAGAAAATGTTGCAGTTAGAGGTGCATTCCAAACATGGTGAGTTTAGTCTACAATTACAAACTGGATGTGATGGTTTAAACATGCAGACTGCACAGAAAGAGAGACAGACGATTGAAAGGGAGAGGGAAATTGCCCATTTAAAAAGAAGATGTTCGGAAGGACAGAGAACTTGCTTTATCAGAAGTGCAGGCACTACGCAAGTGTGGTAGTCAAACTTCTAGTGACTGGAAAGCATTAGAGGATGAGGTATTCACATTGATGTCTGAGAAAGATATGAAGCTGGAAGTGATTGATAATTGCAAGATGCAAATTACTGAAATAAACCAGTTCATATTCAAATTGATAAAAGAAAACTCTGCATTCTACAAGGAAACAGATGAGATCCATGTACAGTATACAGAGATGAGGCAACTATGTTCAGATTTCAGAAACCCAGGACTGTTCTCAAACTCCCAAGGGTAGCAGGGAATTACTCTCACTGAGGCTGGGTTGAGTCACAGTCTGGGAAACTTGCCAGCTGATATGCACTCAGAGAGAGTTGGCTCCACTCCAGTAATACCGACTGGGCCTGCTTGCCTGAAGCACAGAGAGAGGTGGATCAAAATGATGTGCAGTTTAATGCGATTAAAAGCATGAAAAATATTAAGAGCTTGATCAAACCATTCAGGAATTATTCAGGTAAAAGTATCGAGGACCATTTGGAAGTTGAGGTTGATCTATTTCAGACTTTGGGCATTCCTGAAACTCAGAATGTCAGACTTTTCCATCTCAAAATGGATGCCAGCTGTGCTAGCTTTATTAGAGGTTTGAATGAACAGCAGAATTTACCATGGGTCGATTGTGAAAGAGAGATTAGAAAACATTTCTCTCCATATCGGTCCATTCAGTACACACAAAAAGCAGCATATAATATGACAGTGCAGTTATATGAATCGCCATGCACTGCTTGCAAAACTTAAAAAAAAGCTTTTCAAATTTTGACAAAGACTGCGATACAAATTCAGCAGAATACAAGACCGACAGCCTCATTACGACCCTGGCGCTAATGGGTTAACGGCGCCGTAAAAGGCTGCAGCGTCGTTAACGCATTAGCGCCTAATTACGAGGTCCTTTTGCGGGACCCGACCTTAACTGCTGGTCTAGACCAGCCGTTAAAGTAGGCACCCGCAAAGGGACCTTCGCTGTAAGTATGGTACCGCAATTTGCAGTATCGTACTTAGCACCTTCACCATTCCCATTATGCCCTATGGGTCAAAAATGGGAATGGGGAAGGGCCATGGGGAAATGGGGAAATACTGCCCCACCAACCTTGGAATGGGATGGTATTTCCCCATTTCACCATGGTGGACACATTAGGATACCGGCACCAACCATGGCAACAAGAAGTGATCTCTCTGTTAGCTCATGAATTCACTGCAGAAAAGAAGCTTGCAGTGGATTATTGATCAGGCAATCAATATTCTTGAAGTAATTTCACATAATCAGGGTAAAATTAAGAGCGGAAAGCAGCAAACAACAAAATAATCTGCCCCTACTGTGTTAGAAATCAAATCTTGGAAAAACATGCCATAAGAGACTGCTCAAATGAAGAATGACAACCCACATAACCAGAGGAGTGTGGCCATACAGGGAAAAAAGTACCATCCCAGGCTACTGTGTTTCAATCTAAAGATCTCAACCAGAGAGACACGTACACTAGGCTCGGGTTTCTTGGTAATTCACCAAAGGTGGGGTTTCCCTATAATATGTTAGGGCCTAACATCACCCAAAGTCAAATGTATGATGGGCATTAGCTAGCATTGGGGGCCCAGAGTAGGTTCAACCCTGCTACAATGATTTATGGAAATCAGACAGGGCCAAGATATGTGGATTCGTTTATGGAAAATGAAAATCGGCAAAGGCAACAGTATCAACCAAATGAGAGACAAAATGTAACGTATAGTCCTCATTCTTATGTTCATGCATCCTGACAGGGACAGGTAGACCATGGACAGAGGACGGTCACCCCATGCTTTCCCCCTCCTCTGTCCCGGGTGTTCAGGGGAAACACTAACAGAAATCAGTCTCCTGAAATAAACCAAAATATGCCTGACCAATATGAATCCAACCAGTACTGGCCTAGAGCACAGAGAGATGAGGTTAGGGATCTAGATAAATTCCAGTGCTAAGAGGCACCTATAGAAATGTGAGCTGGGCAGATAGCAAAGAAACAGCAGCTAGGCGGGGACACAGAATGTCAAGAATGGCATTGCACAAGATGGTAGTAAATGACTAATCAGTCAGGATTTCCACACTGAAGCACTAATGACCCACATTAGAATGAACAAACTGAACTATTTACTGATTTAAAATTAGAAAAAAAACAAATGAGAATAATATAGGAAATGAAAAGAAATTAGTCTGGTTTAAATTAGAGTTGTACCAAACCATTCAGGTATGTGATGATGAGATAGAAGGGACGAGAAAGACACAGGAGGAACCCAACAAACAAAGAGTTAAAATAAATTGTTAAAAGAACATGCAACATGAAAACGGCGAGACACAAACTTTTAAAGAAAGGATACCAGTGACAAAGTGGACCATTATGGGAGTAAGGGTGTACTAAATACATCTTTACATTATAATTAACCAGATGTTGGACTCTTGTCTGTCTATTTTTATGTAATCTGGAGGAGTTGCGGACAAATTTAGCAAAGTATAACAGGGTAGAGACACACCTTAATCACATTACTACTTATGTGTTTAAAAATAGTTAATTTTATTCAATACTTACACTCACCTAGATCATAATTCATACTACATAAAACAACTTACTAGAGGAGGAGACAACTTTGACAGTAACTGAGATGCCATCCAGCGATCATAATCTTCTGCGTTTATCCTGCTTCTTGGAATGGCAAACGGACTGCCTCCAATTTAAACCCTCAATCTCTGTCAACGCTGGAGGAAACCGCCTACGGATTGACGGACCAAAGATCGAGAACGTATGCCAAAAATTCCTGCAGGACACAGCTCTGTGCGTGAACTATGCTCCTTTATTACATGACTTTATCACCCCTAAATCCCACCTTTCGAAATTGCGTATAAAGTGCAAACACATATCCCCAGTGACACTGTCGCAAGAGAAGAAGGCCATGAGGCGCGACATTCGCGCGATAAAAAAATCTAGTTCCCCGACCAGCAACAACATCTTGATTCAAACAAAAATCCGCCAGCGGCGTCGAACATATCGTAATTGGCTAAAATCTCCAAAAATAATCATCGAACAAGAACAAGCGGAAGCACTAATGAAGGAACTGATCACAAAGAATTCCCGTGAAATCTGGGTAATCCTGAATACAGGCAATGTCCGGCACTCTTCCATGATGTCAAATTTAATCGATGCCAGAAAATGGGAACAACACTTCTCAAACCTCTTTAGTGATCAATCCCTGGAAACATCGACAGTCTCTGACCTTGGTCTGACTCCATGGGATTTAAATATCAACAAAGAGGACATTGAGTTAGCAATACGAGCCTTAAAAAGATCACATGCTGCAGGTCCGGATCTAATTTCCAACATGATGCTCAAGGAAAATGTTGATCAGTGGGCAACGTTTATTGAAATGCTGTTCCTGCGACTATCTGCATCGAAGTCGATCCCAGATTCTTGGCGTGAAGCGATTATTGTGCCAATATACAAAAAGGGCACTCGGGCTGACCCTGCCAACTATCGCCCGATTGCCCTGTTGGACACAATAGGAAAAATCTTCGCCTCATTTCTGTGCCAAAAACTAGCAACATGGTCTGTGTCTAACCACATCTTTGACATCAGACAAACTGGCTTCACTAAAGGTGTGGGTGTGGAAGTAAATCTCCTATTATTAAACATACTAAAGCTAGAAACTTTCAAGTCCAAGACCCATCTCTACTTGGCCTTCATCGACCTGAAAGGCGTCTTTGACAGCATTAACCGAGATAAATTGTGGCAAAAATTGAATAACTGGAATTGCCCCCGCAATTTAATCGACCCTATAAAAGCTTTTAATTCCCAAACTGCCATTCGCATCAGGCTGAATGATCATGGCACTTTATCAAACCAAATACCCACAACCAAAGGAGTAAAACAAGGGTGTCCTTTGGCAGCCGATCTGTTTCAAATGTTCATTTGTGATCTACCAGATTTCAGGAAAAATCTAAGATGCTTTCCTCCTAAAGTCAACCAAAACGAAATCGGTTGCATAATCTATGCCGATGACGTGGTGCTCCTGGACCGTACCCAAATTGGTCTCCAGCAGCAGTTAGCAAATTTACAAGAATATTTAAGTATCAATGACCTGACACTAAACATCGACAAGACAAAGGTTGTCATAATTGGCGAACGGGATCCCAAAAAACGAAAAGCTTTCTCATGGAAAGTCGATGGGAAAGCTCTCGGGATCGTCAACTCTATTCGCTACTTAGGAATCACCTTTAACAAGTCCCTACATGAACACCACTGGAAACTCGACATAGAAAACAGAATGACACAACTTACCATCCAAGCGAGGCTGCTAAACAGAAATTACGGCAAATTCACCCTCACTGCAATTCTAACCTTCTATGCTTTAAAGGTTGTTCCAGCAATTACCTTTTGGATCAGAAGCCGCATGGAATATCGACACCTTATTTTGGCAGAAGATGGAAGGCCTTTTTTGGCAGCGAGTTCTGAGGTTACCTTCATACATTTCGATGGTCCAAATTAGATACGAACTGTCCTTGAACTCGCTCCACACTTATGTTCTGTGGAAATCACTAATGGCTTTGCGGAAGATGTGTCTGACTCCAGTGACACCAGCTTTTCAAATCTTTTGCACACAACCAGGCCAGAGTTCATCGAAGTTACTAGAAGAGTGGAAAGAGATGATGATCTCAACTCTAACAGCTGCCCATCTAAATTTGAATGACTTGATGTTGCGCCCCCAAGTAACAAAAAAGAAGTTTGAACTCTGGTGCTGGATTCAGAACACTGACCGTCGTCACCAAATGCCGACTACTTTAGACTCTGGACATAGTGCCCATAAATTGAATGTGCCAAGCATGTATTTGACAAACTGTTCCTCTCGTCATCACAGGACCCAATTCTTGAGACTTTGCTTAAACGCGCTTAAAACAAAAGAAATGCTGCGGCAACGACACATCAACGAAGGAAAAGATATGTGTTGCTTCTGTAATAGCGATACAGAAACAACCGAACACCTGCTAACAAAGTGCGAGCAGCTTGTAGAACACCGGACACAGCATCTAAGTGAATTTATGCCTGCAGCAGAAGGAAATCGAGATTGGTGGACTTAAGCCAGTGCTGGTCACTGCATTAAATTGAGTTGTGCTGTAGTTAACTTTTTAGATTCACTACGACTTGACAAACTGTGATTGTCTAGTGATATATATACCTACTTGGGCATATAACACCCTTTTTTTATGAACATGGATTTTTGTCAACATTGATGATCAACAACTTGTAACAAAAGCTTGAGGTCTCGATGCTCGCATTGAGTCTATCAGGCTGAAGTTTCAATAAAAAAATAAAATAAAAAAAAAACATATATAACAGATGTAAAACACCTTAAAGATTACATTTGTTATCCTTGAAAGATAAGACTCTTGGCAATAATTCCCTAGAGGGGTGAACTATTAATCTGGGTAGGAACGTGATTAGGGCTACCCATAGTTAACTTACCCTTGTAAGTTGGGCTTCATTTGATGAATCTGCACAAAGGTTTGCAAACTGATTTTAGATCTAGATATACATATTTTTGTAAAGTTTGGTGGTATTTTGTCAAGAGGGGCAAAATTAGAGGGGTGGTTCACAACATAATTGGATGGCTTATAAATTGTTACCATTTGACGAATGTGGACAAAAGTTTTCAGAAAGATTAGAGATGCAATCTCGAATGTTTGTGAAAAGTCTGAATGGATATTGTCAAGTGGGGACTAAGTTATATGACTATTGTATGTATGTACATTTTGACACTACTGAAAAAATAAAACATGGGTGGATTTCCAGCAAACCCATGTAAGGAGCATTGATAAGGATCTGAAAGCATGGTTTTGAAAATATGTCTGTGTTTTATTTTTTGACAACTGCTCCTAATGTACGTGCAAAAAATTGTGATATATCTTTGGCGACTGAGGTATAGCCTGTGGCCATGGGCAGTGACCAGTTAGAACGGGTCATGGCATACGGTCATGACCCAGAAAATATGGTTACTGGCCATGACCATGTGGGACGACCAATGGGGTTAACTGGCCATGTCCACCAGGGGCCCGCTATATGGTAAACCTTTTCAAAATTGGGATGGGTTTGAAATGGAAAGAAAAATGTGCTTGTGCTAATATGGTCATAGGGTTCTCTCTTTGCCTTCTGCAGGCTGACATGGAAAGGGAAGAGGGGCTCGGTACAGAGCCTGACCTTCCCTTACAATGGCAGCCATCTTGGAAAAGGACTTTGGCAACCAGGGGTGTTAATGGCCTTCATCCCTCATTGCAGGGGCTGGAACGGGGAATAACGGTCCAGAGCCCTCGTTACCAGCCCTTGCTTTGCTTGGCCAATAACTTGGACAGCCGGGCCGTTATCCCCTGTTCCAGTTGCTGGAACCGGGGATGAATGCCACATTATTCCGATTAGCATAACACAAAATGCTAATGGAAATGTTGGAAAATCTTATTGAGTCTATGTACTTTACTGAGAAATGTAAAGTAGATGGAGTCTATAAGATTTTCTTTTTTAGTTCTATATTTTAACTGTGAAAAGTGGTTCATATAGGAACCTTTTTTTTGTTGTTTTTTTATTTGTGTTTTTTGTGCAGGAGAGGTTAGACGTAAGGGGAGGAGGGAAATGAGGAAAGAGGCACCAAGCACTAACATGGAAGGGCAGGTGGACAGTGGATGATGTTGCGCGTGTGTTACAACTAAGGTAGGGGCAGTGTTTCTCATGCTCCTTGATTACAGCTTCAAAAGCACTTCCAAATTGCTTCCCCCTGCAGAGTGGTGTGTTGCAGTATATACAGAGGACTGTTGTCTTCGAAAGATATGGATCAACAGCCTCTTTTAAGCTTGCAAAGTAGCTGGTTGGGTTTTGTGTCCCACAGAAGTAGGCTGTGTGATTACAGTACTGGTTGAGGAAGATGAGGCGGAGGAAGACAGCCTACTACTTGCTAAGAAAGGAATAGCCTTTCTGAGAGCATTGTGGTGGTTGGATTGGGTGTGGCGGTGCAAGGAGGTGGTCCAGTAGGAGGACTGTCCAGGTAGTCCATGACTAAGTACAAAGTTACACTCAGTGCATTTCACTTTTGTAGCTGAAGTCTTTGGTACATTCCCAACAGTTGTAAATAACTGCCACGCCCATGATTCTCTCTGGGTGCTAGAGGTAGGCACTTCCTCTACCTCATCTTCTTGGTCCTCTTTGTTGTGTTTGGAAGAACTGCACTTTTTTGTTGTGTATGTCCTCCAGCTGTTGGTGGTGCCCTTGGGAAGGAGGCATGGCGATAGCTGATGTCATTTTTGATAAATATCAATTTTGCTAATATTCTTCTATGTATGTGCTCTGTACTAGATTGTTAATGTGTAATGCGTAAGAATAGGTGTAGGAGCTGTGAAAGGGGTACATTTTGAGCTTCAATGTTCCCAGATCAGCAGAAAGTGCAGTTCCGAACTGTCCGCGAAGCACGGACCGGATCACAAAGTCAAACGCATTCGTGAACACGTCATGATGTCACATGAGGCTATCTGGAAGGTCAGCAATGACGTATGTCATTCACGAACAATGACGGATGCAGAAACAGTGGAAAAAGTTGGAAAAAGTGTGTATAAGTGTTAAGAATTAGGCTAAAAGGTGGGAAATGGAAGAGTTTTAAGGGCAAACTTTGTAAATTGGACAACAATGTTGCTATATTGGTGTAAGTATGATATTAGTCAGTTGTAGGAAATCAGCATGTACTGGTAAAAACCCACGAAATTCACTGAAAAAACTTTGTAAAAGGCACATTATAGTTAAATTGCACTAATAAAAAACTATGAAATGCATTGAAAGAACTTTGTTTAAGCTTAGAAGTAAAACCAAAAAATCCTTGAAATTCGCCAGTTATGGTAGGCTAAGCAACCATAACTCGCGCCACCACCGTGCACTGCTAAGACTAACAACCAGGACTTCAAAGATGACATCACCAATGTAATTTTTGACAACTAATGTTTACAACATGCGACTATACCTTTCTGTACAAACACGTTAAAAAATAATAATTAAAATTTTTATGTAACACACATCACAATGGAATGCCCCAATCACAAATCATAACTGAACATTTCATATAATCTCCTCACTACAACTCAGCATACAGATTAAGAAACACCAGGTGCTTATTGGACAACACATTCTCAATTAATAATAAGTGCATTGTATTCATTTCTCTTAAATTAGCTTTCATTACATATACATGTGTTACAAGACATAAGTCAATTTTTCTCACAGAAATGGCAAGCACACTTGAATAGTTAGAGAAGAGTTTCCCAAAAGCAGAAATGAGCGACGATAACATCTCAAATAGTATACAATAGATATATTAATGTAAAGAAATAATGTATTTTGTACACAACTTACTAAGATAATAATTTCTATTTCTCTTACAGTACATTGTTTTCATGAAGAAACCACACCCCAGTTGAATTCTAACCAATCCCCCGAATCACAAACAGAAGCCCCATCCCCATCTGTAAATAATCAAATCATGAAATTCTCCAACAAATTAAATGTACTTAGTAATGATTTTAAAGAACTTTTAGAGTATGTGAAACATCATGTGATTAAAAAAGGTCCCCTACACTGTCCTTCTTGCACCTGTCCTCTTGTCCCCAGCAATCATCCCAGCAAATTCTGAACATTTTAATAAAAGACGCTTTGATGAAACCCCACTCCCTTCCTCCCCTCATAATTATTGTACAAAAGTTCCTGATTCACCCATTTATGTTTCCCATTCCGAAACCCCAACCCCTTCTTGAATAAATATATTTTTTGTACTATAAAGATTTTGTTTACTGTTGTGTAATGCTTCCTATCTTTTTTAAAACTCCCATTATGAGTCAGTGGACACTATGGGCCTCATTACGACCCTGGCGGAGTGGGTTTACGCCAGCGTTATTCGCGGCGGACCCGTCCGCCCTACTACGAGTTCCTGTAGCGCCATGGAGCGTTTTCCGCCTGGTTTTTCCGGGCGGAGAAATCCATGGCGCTACGGGACCTTGTTGTTAATTACGCCACCGTATTTTACGGTGGCGTAATTAACGTCTTCCCCACTCCCATTATACCCTATGGGGCAAAAATGGGAATGGGGAAGGGTAAAATGGGGGATGGGGATTTACCGCCCCGCCAAGGTCGGAATGGGGCGGAAAATCCGCCAACCCCCATGGCGCTATCGGCAGCTTTCCGCCATGCTCCATGGTGCATTTTGCACCGCTATTTCCGCCAGGGTCGTAATGAGGGCCTATGTCTGTCTGGGGTGTCCGCACTCAAAATGGAGGTGCCCCATGACCGGTGTGAAGTCCGGACATGTTCGTTTTCGTGTGATGCACTTTTAATTAGTCTGTGGACAGTATGACTGTCGGGGGGTATCCACACTCAAAATGGGTGTGTCCTTGGACAGACGCCATATCCAGACATGTCCGTTTTTGTATGATGCACATTTAAATAGTCTGCAGACACCGTGGCTGTCCTACGGACATCCAGCTCATGCGCCCTGCGATTCCCACCTGGAGGGTGTGCGGGGACACATGTCTGGGCCATGGACATCTGAGGACATCATCATGTGATCGCACCCGTGTGGCGTGACGGCAGTGTCCGCGAATGGTGTCCATGGCCGCATACTTTAAAAGTGCTTTTGTAGAAACGTTATCTTTGCACAGCTCCCAGACCCATGTTTGGTTGATCTGGAAACTTTTCTCAACTTTACAAGTCCTTTTTGTGACCCAGTAGTCCACAGACAGTGCGTCTGTCTACAGATGGTTGCTCTAAACAGACCCTCCCATTACTTTTCCTTATACTTAATCTGGCTATGCAGGAGAGAACACCTGTTGCAGATCTGTTTTGTAGAACATCTTGATACCATCATGGCATCTGTTATGGCCTCCCTCCTTCCCATCCAACCCCACCACCACCAACTCAAAAATCTGGAGGGCCTGGAGAGGAGAACAGGCACAGTGATACAGAAGAGGAGGATCAAGAAGGAGAAGAGGATGCATTGGAGGAAATCCCTGTCACCAGTTCTCATAGGGAGTTCTGTCATGGCAAACCTGGCTTGTATTCCTACGGGACTACTTCCACGAGGCGCCACTCCAAATTGATCCACCAGAGTGCCCTGAGAAAGGCGATAACTTTCTTAGGTAAGACCAGGTTGACTTCCTCCACCCATCATCTTCATCTGCTCATGTCAACACAAAGGATACTCCTTTGGGGCAGAGGATCCCATCGGTGGCTTCACAGGCCATACAGAATGCTGTTGACCCTTACCTTTCAAGGCTCACAGTCCTATGAATGTACTGTGAAACACTGATCTGTAGGGGGAGCAGTTTTGGAGTGCTTTTGTGGCTGTGGTCAAGGAGCATGAGAAATACTACCACCTACCTGATTAAGGCCCGTCAAAAATCTTCCTCTCTCCACCCTTTGTCCTTGTGGCTGGTGCCCCTTCCCTCATTTCCCTCCCCTACCTTGCCTCTCCTAAGAAAAGAATTCAAAAAACAAAATTGAAAAAAATAACAAGACATGTTGCTTTTACGAGCCACCTTCCACAGTTAAAAAATAGAAGTGTGAAAAAAAGTTGTAGCCCCTTGTGCATCCTGCTAAGGTTGCACACAGTGCTGTAGTCTGCGGACATCTCAACATTTCACAGCGTGGGACAATTGAAATCATTCTAATTGTTTTGCGTTCGGAAAGGGTGGCTCTTAAAATAAACATTTTTGGGGGTTTGGCTTTTATATTTTATTTTTGGTTTTACAAACTGAGCTAGGAAAACATTTCACTGAATATCATTATTTGTTCTCACTTTCACAAAAACTGCTTCAAAGCATCTTGAATGTTTTCCACAAATATGTGATTATCCACATCAGTTAGATGAACTCCATCTCACCTAAAAATGTTGGCCCTATCAAATTTAATGTTCTCATTATGAAACAATGTTGTGGCAACATCGTGGACAAAGGCACACACAGCTTTATTGATGTTGCACCTCACTTTTTTTCCATTTGTGGACCAAATTAACTGGAACGCATCCCAATTTGTCTCTGCGCAATGCGTGAACAAATATTTTTTAAATTAGGGAACATTTCCTTCAACTTTCCCAATGTGTCCTTCATTGCAAAGTGCAATGAAATTCCAGTCACAGTCCCCAAACTGTTCCAATCACAATGTGTGATAACAATGTCTGGATGTTTCAAATGAACCATATTTGCACAAAATGAGAGCAAATTAACCCACTTCATGCCTCACACTCCCTACCAGAACACTTCCAATTCAGGTAATCCAAGATTATTGGCTATTCCACAATGCTCAGCATACACCTTCACCCAGTGGACCCAACAGTCCCCCAAAATCCAAACACTCTGCCTGCTGAAAGAAATTGCCATCGCCATTTTCAATTCTCTCAGAACTCCTACTAACAAAACTCCTGCTAACTTCTTTTCCTGTACACCATACCCAGGAAACCTGATTGGCTGATCCCCCAATGTCCGTCGACATCCACAACTGTCCGCGGCCTCCGCAGTCCCCTTTCCATGCCAGGCAATCTCAAAAGACCTGGATGGCGCATGTGCCATCTGTACATTACCATGGTGTTCATGGACAGATCATCCAATTGAAGGGGGTGGGGAAGTTCACCCATAATATAAACAAGTTATTATACAATGGTGCCTCTTATTCATGGGGTTTTCAGTATTGAATTAAGGGCAACCTATTTCCAACACATTAGGACACAAAGAATGTCACAATACCCACGGCAGCATTGGAAATGTAAATCTCTGACAACATATTCACTACAGAGAACTAACTCAAAACATGTGCCAGTCTGCAGACATCACATATGCTAACATTTTAAAAAGCATTAGAACTGGGCTGCTTATTAAAGATGCAAAATCAACTTTAAATAGGATACTAATCCATGAACTATATAGACAAAGCACATCTGCTCCTGAGGTCATGGAACAATTAACTCAAAAAATTCTGAAATGTATGTCCTTAATGCCAACCTTTGCAAGCTGTAGTCAATTTGACGAGACAATGTTGAGAAAAGAAATTCAACCCATACTGCATATCAGCTTCTCAGACAAACTACAAGTGCACAATATGACACTTCCTATGTGTCAACAAGCAAGAGCGTGACTAAATAGCTTAGAAAAATGTATCTTCACCACAGCTGGATTGGAGAAAATATTGACTTTGTGTCTAAACTGCAGAGTAATTCTAATGCGTAACCTTAAACAAGAACAAGGATTAGTCAAAAGAGCAATTGGTACAGTTGTTGGCTTCCAAACATATCCACATGACAACATCATTTAGTTAGTCAAACTCCACTTTGACAAACTTGCAGAAGTTAAAAAAATTGGTCGGACACTAGGACGTTTCCTTCTTTTCAAGAAATGTACATATGCAGAGAGCAAATTTCTCTATCTCTTGCATATGCGGTCACTATTCACCTCTGGACACTTTCGTGACCTTTGTGACTCTTTCTCACTCAATATTCTCCTCTCTGGCCTGACTCACTCTTCAGGGCACACTCTGGATGTTCTGATCTCCTCAGACCTTCCCCTTTCTGTCCCTCTCACCACTCCTGGAGTGATCACTTTCTCCTTTCCTCCCAGCTCACCTTCTCTACACCTCAGGCCAATCCAACTCCTTCAATGCCACCCACCTTCTCGGTCATCCAACCCATGAAGCACATGTCAGTTGAGGCTTTCACCACACTTTCTCACCTCCCCCTTCCCCTTTGGCTGACTCTCACCCTGACACAGCCCTTTCCATGCTCCACTCTTCTATATTTGAAACTCTCGATGTTCTTGTGCCTGTCATGAGGATCCACCTGAAGCCCAAAGCCAAGTGCAACTCCTGGTATGACTCAGACCTTGTCACCCTTAAACGCAAGTGCAGGGTGGCTGAGAGGAAATGGCTTGCTCCATGTACATCCTCAGACAATCTGGCCTGCGGGGCTGCAAAAGCAATACTGGCTCTCTGTCTGCACCAAGAAGAGAGCCCACATCCAAGCCTGTGTCTCCACAGCCTCTAACAACTCGGCCAAACTTTTTAAAATCTGCAAGGAGCTGGCCAATCCTTCTGCAGTCTCTACTTCTCCTGTCCCCTTCCAGGCCCTCTGCACGGCCCTGGCTTCTCACTTCATCTCTAAAACTCAGGACATCCTGCCCTCTCTCTCTCTTCCTCTCTGTTCAACCAATACCTGGCACTTCTTGCCCACTGTATTGCTGCAATCTGCCTCAACTTCCAGTGCTATGCGGATGACACCCAGCTCATTTTCAGGCTACCCTCAGCCAGCTCTTCTCCCTCTCTCACCTCTGACTGTCCAGGAGTGGTGTGCCACCAATGATCTCTGCCTTAATGTCAGTAAAACTGAGATTTTCCTCATCGGCACACCCGCTCCCACCTTTCCTGTCACTCACTGGCTGGCCTCTCTTTGCCCTCTTCCTGCTCCCACCTGTTAGGCTAAAAACCTCGGGTCATCTTCGAATCTCTATAGACTCCTTCTCTCCTCATTTCTCTGACGTCTCTAAGAAGTCACACTACCAGCTGCACCTCCTCAGAGGTATTCATCCTTTCCTCTCCTTCCCCCAGAAGCTCACTGTCTCTAGAGCTTTGGTTCTCTCTAGGCTGGACTACTGCAAAAGCCTCTTTCTAAATCTACCTGCTTCCACTCTCCACCCTCTGCAACTCATCCAGAACAGGACTGCGACAGGGATCGTATCTCTCCAGGACTGAAATCTCTGCACTGGCTCCCAGTGGCTGTAGGATTAAGTTCAAAACCCTCTTCATTGTCCACAAGGCCTTCTGGGGCCTCGGGCCTCAAAACCACCAAATCTCTCTTCCTAAATATCTTCCTTCTCAAGCTCTTCAATCATCCACCTCCAACTCCGTCAGGGTCAGTCGCTTCTCTAAGCAACGAGTTTCTTCGACTGGGGCCTCCCTATGGAACAGCCTCCCTGCCTCCCTGAAACTTGAGGAGAATCATCTCTGGTTCCGGAAGCACCTCAAAACCTTCCTCTTTGCCTCTGCTTTTTCTCCCCATGCCCCCTGCTGACCTGCTGGCTGAAACCGAAACTGCACTGGTTACATGGCCACCCACTGGGCTCGGGCCCAGGTCCCTCCCCTGCCAGTCACACATACCTGCACACTGCCTTCCTGGCAACCCCCGCACTTGGTGACTGTTTCTGTATCCCTACAGTCCCACTACCTGCACTTGACACCTCTTGTCTGCACTTACCCTTGCACTTGCCACCTGCTGGCCATACTTTTATTATTTATTCTATTATCCCATGTACTAATGATACTTGACGTAGTAGGATCGTTGTCTGACTCACCCCTGTTCCTCCTCCCTTGCCTCGTCGTGCCTTGTAATACATGTTTATAGGCACGTTATAAATGCAATATCATATCAAATCACAAGGTCTACCGCTAGATCAATCATTGATTGACATTTGCAGCACAGTCTTTAAAGAATGTATGAGTTATGTAGCACTTTCACATCTGCATACACACAATGGTCTATTCCTAGTTTACTTTGATGCAAACAAAGTCAATGCTGACATTCTTTGTATCCTGGAATACAACAGGCTACGGGCACTATACACCCCCATCTAGATATGTACCCTGTACCACGAAAAGAGAGACCTTTTAAAAGACAAATAATAGAAACAGAAGCAATAGCAGATTTCCTAACAATATCACTAAAAAACGACCAACTCCTGAATCAAATAATACAACCTCAAAATTGTCTAGTACACAATCAACTGCACATCCATCACAAAAGAAACACACACAACTCTCTTCTCAAAAAACACCTGAAGTCCCATCAAACAATCCACAAACATAACTCTCCGTTCTATTTAAATTCAGAAACACAACTGGAGTAAATAGTTATGCTATTGTGACAATGAATCTTCTCTTTCAATTGCCACCAATTGTTCACAACATTCTTAAACGGTTCGGACCACTTGTGTTTGCAAATGCTAATGCTTCACATAAATGCCAAAAATAATCCTGAAAACACTTAGGGCCTCATTACACGGTAGGCGGTAAAGGAAAAACGATGCCGGTAAATGATTACCGGTATCGCTAACTACAACCGCTAATTACGACCGGACTATCCGCTATTAGCGGCACCGCTAAGAACGCTGTCTCTAATAGCAGCAAAGTTGCGGGCGCGCGACCCCTCATGTTGGCAATAGCAGCATGGCGGAAATAGGAGTCCATCACAAGCCATGCGGAAATGCTAATAGCGGCATGGAGTAGGCCCAAAAAGCCCATACCGGCATGGTGGAAATACCAGCATCGCGAACACCCGTTAAGGGACATATGCAGTGTTCCCAGCTGCCACAGGTGGCCACAATCAGCACAGGTGGAGGCAATGGAGACTGGGACAGCACAAAAGGAGCACACCACACCGCTTCCCACACCAAGATGATTCCAATACTAGCAGCATTACATGGGCTGGAGGACATGATTGCATTGCAGCACCAACAACAAAAGGCTTCACAGAGGAGACGCAGGAGGAGGCGGAGGAGGGCGAGACAGGCCCAGCAAGCCCCACCAGTGCACCTAGTCATACCACAGCTGCAGCCACCAATACCCAGGATTAGAGCCAGTCCATTCAACCTCACCACTGAGCAGATACACACCCTGTACCATCTGGACCGGGATACTATCACCACCATTGTGGACATGATTTACAACGACATTGTGAGCCTCATAGACATCCATACTGCCATCCCCCCTCTATTGAAGGTGGTAACTGTTCTCCACTTCCTGGCCACAAGTACCTACCAGCATACAGTAGGGCAGATGCATGGCATATCACAACCAGTATTCTCACGCATGCTGAACCAGGTGCTCGATGCCCTCCTGAAGCACACAAGTGAACACATATCCCTGCCACGGACTGCCCAGGAGATCTCCAACACCAAAGTTGGATTCTATTCACTGGCAGGCATTCCAAGTTGCATCAGGGCCATCGACTGTACCCATGTGGAATTGGTGGTCCCACATGACAATGAGGCAGTCTACCGAAACAGAAAGCAATACCACTCCATCAACGTCCAAATGGTATGTGACTCAAACAAGATAATCACACATTGTTGTGCCCGATATCCTGGATCAACCCATGATTCAATGGTCCTGCGGAACTCAACGATACCACGCTACATGGAGCGACATGCTGGACAACGTTCGTGGCTACTTGGTGAGTAGCAGGGCAAGCACATTACAGTGTGATGTGGTGTGTGATTGGGGGGAGAGATGCATACTCCAACTGGGTGATTTGGGGGGAAGATGCATACTCCAACTGTGTGTGATTGGGGGGAGAGATGCATACTCCAACTGGGTGTGTTTGGGGGGGGGTGCATACTCCAACTGGGTGTGATTGGGATGGGAGATGCATACTCCAACTGGGTGTGATTGGGGGGGTGCTTACTCCAACTGGGTGTGATTGGGGGGGTGCATACTCCAACTGGGTGTGAATATATGTCTGAATAAACAATGGACATACCGATTTACACCACTGTCCACCGAGGCAGCCCACAATGGACCTGACACATAACCACATGCAAGTAGTAATCTGCACAACATAGTGATCAATCCATTACGCCATATCCATCCACATGCACATTTCACATCATACCATACCCTCTATAACACAAAGCAGCAACATGCAGCTAAAATGGACATTGGAAATGTACGCTGAACAACATCACAATGGATATGCAGCCTTGACTGCATACAAAGGGATCTCCTGTAGCCATGGTACTGATCCACACCCGTACACCACTACTGGAGTGCCGCATCACAGCATGGGGACATCAACTTCGGGATGGCAGTACACTAGCAGTGTGGTACATACGTTGCCAGGACCAAGAGACACGAATGACTTGTCCTCACCCAGTACATGCCAATAACTGCCGTAGGCATGCACGGTGCATGTCCACTTGCAAAGACTACCTCACCTTCCCACATTGCAGTTACTCTGATTGCCTCCATGCATGCAGGGATTTGTGGATGTCATACACAATGCAAAGTTTATTTGTGTGTTGTGTACAGCTTCCACTTGATGTAATCACTTACACATACCCATTGTTTTGTTGCACCCCTGCAGGTGGTGCTGGATATCCCCTTAAGAGGTCGCTCATTACCCCTGTATGGAACCCACAGAACAGGCACAAAGAGGAATACAATCGTGCACATACCCGTACCCGCGTGGTAATTGAGCATACATTTGGCCTTTTGAAGACACGGTTCCGGTGCCTCAGCAGGTTGGCCGGGGCACTCCTGTACGGCCATGAGAAGGTGGCCAAGATCACCATGGCATGTGTCATGCTGCACAATATGTGTATCAGACGGAATGTGCCAATTCCCCCTGACATTGAACTGCAACCACCTGCTGAGGATGATGATGAGGATGAGGAGGGAGGAGACGGGGCTGCAGGTCATTCAGGTGGTGATACCCAGGAGGGACGTGCTGTGCGCCAGCATCTGATTGACCACATTTTCTAATACACATGGTTGAACTTTGTTGAATGGATGTGGGTATTTGGCCACTGGGTTTTGTGGTGAAGTGCACACTGGGCCCTGTCCACCAATAAAGCACTCATACACAATGAAAATGTTCACTCCTGTGATTTATCTTGTCACCAGTGTGTTTTATGTATTATTAGTTAAAGAAGTGCATGGACCCAACTACTCAAACACCCTTTCCCCCTCCCCCCACAACACTCCCAAAACACCCTTTCCCCCCTCCCCCAACAACACTCCAAAAACACCCTTTCCCCCCTCCCCCCACAACACTCCCAAAACACCCTTTCCCCCCTCCCTCCACAACACTCCCATGAATGGCTTGTACAGCAGTGCTGCATTGCTGTACATGTGTCAGCAACATCTGGCTGGCCCTAGTTCCTATCCCCACTGCCACTGTTGGGCGGTTGAGAGGTTTTGCACCACATAGCCCGCAAGGACCTGCGCCGGGGTGAGGTCTGCCTTGAGCTGGCAGTGGATGAGGTGCACGGTTCTTCCGGTGCCGGTGGGGGGTTCTGCCTTTCCATTGCGTCAGCTATGCGTGTGAGGACCTGCCTCACAAGTGACATCTCCTCACATAGCCTGTTGGTGCTGGCTTCTATGGCCTGTCTGATTTCCCTTGCATGCTCCCTGCACTCCTCCCTCGCACATGCTTCCTCATCCACATGCTGGCCAACCAGCACAGTCATATCCTCCTGCCGCTGTCTGATAATGGCCATGTCATGGCCACTGTGTCTTGCTTGTAGGGTGGGTGCCACACCTTGTTCTATTGGTCCAGCATCAGGTGATGACACCGGTGGACTCCAGCAGCCTGCCACTATTTCATCACCACACTGGCTATGGCTGCTGGATTGTGATGTGAGGCATGGGCTCTGTTCTTTTGACTGCTGGGGGCTGGGTGTATGTTGTTGTATGGCCAAGTCACAGGTGTCCTCCACAACGGAAATGGGTGCTGTGGCTGCTGCCTCGCCGATGGATCTATTGGCAGCAGACAGTGTCCCTTCCGCCGGTGGATCATGGGGGGGGGAACTACTAGAGTGGGTGCTGCAATTGGTTCTGGTGTAGGTTCATGCCTTGGTGGCGTGGGTGGCTTGGTGGGTTTGGCCCTCTGCGCGAGTGCGCTCTTCCCTGTGCCCCTCGACGTGCTGGCAGTGTTGCCTGAGTCCTTTCCCCTGGGTTGTTTCTTAGCAGGGGGAGCCTGCGTCGCAGTGTCCTGCTCATCACTGTCAGTTTGTGAGCCTGTGGGGGACAAAGAGGGAGGTGCCATTGGTGATTGGTCAACGTGCTTCAAGCAGATGTTGTTGTCCATGCTGTTCTATGCATTTGGACTTGATGTTTGGGCATACAGGTCGTAACGCTGTTGGGTGGGTCATTCATGCATGAGTCTGGGTGAAATATGTCTGTGGTGATGCATGCATGTGACTGTGTTGGGATGTGAAACGCATATGGGCTGGGTTGTGTGCATGTATGTTTGATGGCCACATCCATGAAATGATTCGGGGCTCAGATTTGGGGAAGTACCACATCTTTCACAGTGCATTTTTTTGTGTGGACACTCACCTCCATCTGACGATGTGGGCACACCACGCTTCATTCCGCCGACTCCCTCAATTGATTTGACCCCTATGGTGCTTGCACAGGTCTCCTCCCACTCCATTAGTTTTATTGGTGATCCTCCACCGCCTCCTGTGCCCATGGCCAGGTTCCACTTGCAGCCAGGATGCTGGGTACATGGAGGCAGAGATCGTCCCACCACGTTGTGACGTCTTTCACAGTGCGGGTGGTGGTGCCCACCGCATTGACTTTACGGGCCACCTCAGCCCAGATCTCTTTTTTTTTATTAGGGTGGCACACTGCCTGTCATTGGCGAACACATCTCTGCGTTGGCAGCAAGCGTGTCAGTGAGCATTATAAGCTCTTCATTAGAAAAACGCTCCTTGCGCTGCCGCTCTGCTCCTTTTTTAATTGCCTTGGGCATTGTCACTGGGTTTTTGAAGGATTTTGGAAGGCTCTGGTGTGGATTCAGGTCCTGGGGGCAGAGGATGGCAATGGATTGCGTTTTTAAAGATGGCCGCCGTGCTATTTTCCCTTCCTGTGTGATGACGCTACTTCCGGTTCTGCTTATTTAGCGGTCACTGCTAATGCCATGTTGTGGGAGGGCGGACGTGCTATCAGCGCTTTGCTCAGTGCCTCTAAGGGCCTTTACGGGTTCTTTACCGCCATGGCGGTAGAGTCCTTTCCGGCATGGCGCTAAGCTCCTGCCCGCGTACTCGTGATGCCACGTTATTAGAGGTCTATTCACTATACGGACACGTTATTAGCGCCATGCCGGTAAAGGCGGTGACTTACCGCCTTCCGTGTAATGAGGCCCTTAGTGTCTCAGCTATAACGCAAGAATTGGACTTATGTGTAGGAATGGTAAAATGTACCATAAACGCACCGGAAGATCCACAAGAATTCCTATTGTACTTACTGCAAGTACTAGAAATCAAAAACATCCCTATGAATGAAAACTTCCAGATTACATACACATAGAAACATAGATGCACTCTCTGCAACCATGTTTCACAAGACCACATCCCTAATGAACAATTTGTTTATGTATCCATGCGAAATTCTGAATCCATTCCATTTCATCAGCTTCTGCAGAATTCAGACAATCGTTCCACCATACAAATAAACTTGCATATCCAATATGTCACACTAATGCTTCTAAGGTACAATGCAGGTGGTGCCAAAAATAACTAAGCTTACAGGCTTCACACATGGCCAAGTATCTCCTGGAAAGAAAACCTTCATAACAGTAGGTATAGTATACCACACTGGTGCCACAACCGCCTCAGGGCACTACACTGCATATGTCAAAAAAGGAAGTGGTTGGTTTGAATGTAAAGGTACCTCTGTTTTTCCAAAACATATGTTACCAGCAAATTTAACAAATGCCTACTTAATATTCCTGCAACCCAAATGTACTCACTAAACTATAGCACAATTAACAGTTAGAATACGCCAGTAGGTATCTAACTACACCCATAATACTACAATAGCACTTTTGAAAGTCAATATAGTTAGAATATGCCAACAGGTATCTAAATACCTGAAACACATTCTTCATTGCAAAGCACTTCAAATACACCATCTCAATTCTTATACGACAAAACATCTTCTAACCTCTAATGTAGTTAGTTCACGATCCCAACACAAGCACCCACACTGGGTAGGGCTGGACCCAGCAAATGGCTGGCTGGCAAAAGAAGCGGTTTATAGACACTGCACCCTCCACCAAGATGGCCCCCAGAGTGGGATGACATAAGCAATTCAAGATGGGCCCCAAATCTATGCTTTAAGGATCCTTGGTAGTCTAGTGGTGCTGGGTGGAAATCGCACCCTGGGCCACACCCAGTGCTTTGCGTACTGTCTGGCTATTAAGTTGGCAGTGTAAGGCTTATCTGCCAGGGCCAGGATTTACTTGATCTGCATCCTGAAGTCTGAAGTTTCCGCACTCGACACATACTTACCGCGACCCAAGGCGACATACCGGCACTTGCAAAGGGAGACAAGATCACTGTGAGCAAGATTTTGGTGGCACTTTTAAAGCCCATATATTACTGCTAAAACCTGCGCAGTCCCTCCGACAATCTGCTCACCTATAAGGCTCGCTCCACGTTCCTGGGGCCTTTCAGAGGACGTGCAGGGTTGCGTCCAGCAACTCGAGATTCAGCAACAAAGACCACAATTAGCAACCCGATAATACACGTGTTGCCATAGACATTCATACTGCAAACACGGAAAGACTATTGGGAAGGACATTTGTGCAACCACTGAAAGACTATTGGAAAGGATATCAACCACTCAAAGACTATTGGAAACTATTGATAGCAGGACTCGCTGCTTAACAAGGAAAACCAACTGGACACTTACCTTCAACACTGCATCTTGTGTGCCGCAGCAGGCCTGGGCTACAACCACCAGTGAGGCAACTGGAACCGGATGCAGGTCTTTAGGCCTCAAGCCTAACAAATAAGAAGATATCATGACCAGTCATCAAACCAACCATGTTTAGGGTCACACCAAATCACTCCCAACCATACTGCACACTGGGCAGTTGCCATTCAGCGAAGCAGAGGGGAGGGAGTGTTTTGGGTTCAGCATCCCACCTTGAGGGCTACACAACCAGCGCCTGGGGAACCCACTTCCGATGATCCAGACCTGGCACTCGTGCAGGGCACTAGAGGTAAGCGTTAGTTAGAATACGGCAACAGTTATCTAATGACCCAATGATTTCATAATGTGAATACAACAGCAGTGTGTCATACACTAATGTACCAAACATAGTACTTAGAATGTACTGTTTATGAGGGTCTGGAAAAGAAAATGTATATATAGCTTTTGCACTATCCTGCTTAACTAATTTTACTGTTTTTCCCCACAGAAAATAAACCGAGATTGCAACTTCATAACGCTACAACACTAAGTAACCACCTCAATGATCCTCAATTTTACTACAATCATAAGTACCATATACAGATCAATTACAGCATTCTTCCATATTACAAACACGTTGTACTCCCACTACATTACCCACAGTTACTATGCACATACTGCTACTAATGTAATTCTGGCCATACTTTTACTACATTACCTATAATTACTATACCTATATTACTGCTGCCCCCAGAATCTGGTCTCTGACCTCAACCACCACAATACAATTAACTACATAGGAAGTACAACCCACACATCATCAAGTAATACAACTCACCCAGACCCCCCTGCAATCAAAATGATGTCCGGGACACCAGAATTGACCACAGACTCGGCTGCATTTCCAAAGCCTTTTTTCACCTAGAAAATAGCTCCACATTACTTTCATTGCACTTCTCTGGCATTTCTATGCTCTCTTCCAGCCATCAAATAACCCCAAATGTCTTTTCCAAGCCATCCTTTCACGGCGCTGTCAGCAAACAGCTACAACACCTGCCCGGCCTTTTTCAACCTACAAAAACAGCCTCATATCATTTTTTCCACTCTCCCACCATTCCTAGCCCCTCTTTCCACCTTCCACCACCAAATGACCCAAAATGTGTTTTCCAGACTTTTTCACCACCACGCTGCCCGCGGGCAGCTGCTGCTGCTGCTAGAGGTAGGCACTTCCTCTACCTCATGTTCTAGGTCCTCGTCATTGCTTTTGGAAGTACTGTGCTTTTCTGTTGTGTAGGTCCTCCAGCTGTGGTAGTGGTGGTGGTGGCTCTTGGGGAGGAGGGATGGCAATAGCTGATGTCATTTTTAAGATAAATAGCAGTTTTGCTAACATTCATCTATGACATTTGTGATGTCTTCTTTGATGTGATGGGTGTTAGTCGTAGCAGTGCACAGTGGTGACACGAGTTATGGTTGCTTAGCTTACCATAACTGGTGAATTCCTGAGGTTTTTCGGTTTTACTTATAACCATAACGTCCCTTTAACAACACCTTTTCATTGAATTTCATAGGTTTTTATTAGTGCAACTTAAACATAACGTCCTTTTAACAAAGTATTTTCCGTGAATTTCATAGGTTTTCATTATTGCAACTTAACCATAACGTCCCTTTAACAAAGTTTTTTCAGTGAAATTCTGGAAGAGCACTTTTTCGGTGGCTTATAACTTCGCTACCCCTGGAGGAGTCCTCACAAAACTTTGGAAAAAAAGTATATAGTTGGCTCTGAATTTTCTCGCCAAGTTGGGGGTGGTTTCGTGGGGTGGGGGGCAAAGTTATAGGGGGTCCCAACATTTTTTTTTTTCAAACAACGGATTGGGGGAAATCTTTGCGCACGGCTACATCCCAAAGGATTGGATGGATTTTCACCAAATTTGTGACAGGTGCAGGGCTTTGGGTCAGAAACTGTGCTTTTGTGTCTTTGGTGGAAATGCAACCAGTACTTTTGTTGGAAACAACTGAAAAGTATGTGTCTAAAGATTTGTGATATCTGCTCCGCTTGGCGGACTCATTTCCCTGTTTGCTCCGTGGACCGAAGTGTCATTGGCCAGCGGAACGGCATGCTGTCGGAGAACTTTGGATGCGGTTGGTGGTTGGCTGGAGGAAAGCGTGTTGTTCATCAACAATGTTTGCGAAATGCTGCCATGGTGTCTCGGAGGACAGTGCGCCAGTGGAAGTGTCTGCAAAATGTACTGTATGCCATGTGTGGGCCGCAGCAAGGGATTGAAAGGGTCTGGGAGTGACAAGTGGTTCATGTGACATATGTAAGTAGGTGGAAGAAGACGGAGGAGTGGCTGCAGTATTGGTGCGTATAGCGTGATTTCCTGGGTACCTAGACAGCCGACAACTTTAAGTGGTGATTTCAGGCAGCTGTCGTAATGGCACGATAGCTTCTGCCAAGAGCGGTTTGCGGAAACCTCTTTCCATGGTGAGTGGTGGCAGGTGATTTTAAGAAGGGGAGTGAATTGCCCATGGCATAGGGTGAGTGGGGGCGTGGGTGCCTGTACGATGTGGATGGATTGCGGTAGTTGGGGACATGGTTGCATGCATGGGTGCATGTAGTTGCAATGGGTCTGTTGAAGGATTAGAATATTGGGTGCATGGCTTTAGGCTGTAGGCCAGAGCCCATGCTCTGAAGAGCCTAGGGCTTCAGCTGACCCACCGCAACTATGCATGTGTTACTCTGTATCTGCTAGAGGGGGGTGCTTGCATAGTGTGGTGTGTGCAGATTGGTTGGAGTAGGACAAATGTTGCAAACAGTACGTGGGTAGGTTTACAGTGACAAATTACTTTGTGAATGGAAGTGGGTATGTACGTACTATGTGAATAAAAGTGCACAGGGGTGCAGGAGACAGTGTTGTGTTTCTACATTGTGGTAAGTGTAGCAATTCTTCCTGTATAGCTGTATGGTGGTGTGCAGGTTGGGTAGGAGTGCTGGTGGCAGTGCTGTGTATGTGGATTGTTGTAGTTGATGACATGGTGAAATGGATGGTGCCATTATGTAGCAGTGAAAGTGTTGAAGGCTTAGACTGTTGCGTGCATCGCCAATGGCCGTAGGCCGTAGGCCATGCACTCAAGAGGCTAGGACTTTAGGACACACATGGCAGTAATGCATTTTGGATTCTGCAGCAGTTAGAGGGTGGTGACCTGACGCAATAGAGCAGGAGAAGTGAGGTGCCATGCGTGCATATTTGGTTTGGCAGGTGAGGACACTGTTACAACATGGTCAAGTTTTTGATGTGTACTTGGCAATGGTGGTGTGAAAAGGCATGCTGTGTGGGCACTGGGTGCTGGGTTTGCATACTGTCAGTATGGAAGAGAATATGGTAGAAGTGCACCTTAAATGTGCTTGGTTACTATGCTGTGTGCTGATTTGTTGAAGTAGGGCCAATGTTGTAAAAAGGTGGTGGGTAGGACACACATGGCAGTAATGCATTTTGGATTCAGCAGCATCCTGTAGGAAATGTTTCTGGTGGAGGAGCTTTGGCAGCAAAGGTAATGTGTTCTCAGAGTGTTTAACGGGAAATATGGAGTTGTGTAGAGAAATTATAGTGTGCAATGCTGAGGTTCAGTAAGTGCTTGGTGCAGGCATTGGATTCTGCAGCAGTTAGAGGGTGGTGACCTGTAAAGAATGGGTGTGGTTCACATTTCAGATGCAATAGAGAAGGAGCAGTGAGGTGCCATGCGTGCATGTTTGGTTTTGCAGGTGAGGACACTGTTACAACATGGTAAAGTTTTTGATGTGTACTTGGCGATGGTGGTGTGAAAAGTCATGCAGTGTGGGCACTGGGTACTGGTTTTGCATACTGTTACTATGGAAGAGGATATGGTAGAAGTGCACCTTAATTGTCCTTGGTTACTATGCTGTGTGCTGATTTGTTGAAGTAGGGCAAATGTTATGAAAAGGTTGTGGGTACTATGTAGTGACACAATACTTTGTGAATGGCAGTGGGTAGAGGTGATGGATGCTGTTGTATGTTTGTGGATGCTGCTAATTGTGACCTGCTTTTGTGAATGGGTGCTTTTTGGTGTGAAGGAGTTCGGTTGAAGTGCCGTTATCTATGTTACGTTTGTGCACAATGTTAGCTGCCCACATGGTCCCATGCATGGATTCATAGTGTTGTTCTGGGTGTGGGCAAGGGTGGACTCTTGTGTGCATGGCAAAAGGTGTGCTGGGTGCGCTGCAGGATCATTGTGGATGCTGAAATAGGGCATCCTGTAGGAAAAGTTTCTGGTGGAGGGGCTTTAGAAGCAAAGGGAACGTGTTCTCAGAGTGTTTAATGGGAAATATGGGGTTGTGCAAAGAAATGATAGTGTGCAATGCCAAGGTTCAGTAAGTGATTGGTGTAGGTATTTTTGAAAATTTCATATTCACCAATAGCCACCAGTAAAGGAGTGTTGGAAAATTCGAGTGCAAAGGAAAGAAGTATTGTGTCTGCTTTACTGGGGCGTGGTCCTAGCTGTAGCTGGGAAAAAGCACGCGCCACATCATGGCCTTCTGAGCATGGAGCTTTCGCTAATGGAACTCTGGGGATTCTCCAATGGGCATTCGAGGGTGTGGTTCACCGGAAGGGGTGGTGACATATTTACCCAAAGTTCGATGCAGTGAAGTTGGGAGAGATGGACAGACGGCACGTGCTTATAGTCAGTGATACCTTTGTTCACGATCTGCACAGGTATGCCGTGGAAAAAGGCTTCAATACTGACTTTCAGTTGAAAGGAGTGCAGGCTTTTTGCGGCACAGTTTATAAGTGGGGTTTCAGGTAAATTAATCTCCTTTGCAAATGTGTGGCCTCTGTTGGTATTGTAGATGTGGTTGTCGTGTATTTTGGAGCACTATATTTGGGGCACATGTCGTGCTCACGTTTGCTAGTTTACTTAAAAAAGTTGATGACAGCTGTGATGCATATGTTGCCTACTGCAAAGGTGATTTGCTCATCGATGACACCCAGAGGACATTGGGAGCATGCTGGTTTAATTTGTCCACAGCCAGAGGTTGGGAGACATTGGATAAACAGAAACATGTGCTACTTTATGTGCAGTGCTGGGATGTTCTGCACCGACTATGAAAGCATTAATAACCAGCAAGATTTCCAATGGTTCCAAGGAAATGGCATTTTTTAACTTCTATTGGCAATGCTGTTGTGTTTGCCAAGCTTTGTGCAGAGAATCCTGTAGCAATGTAAGATGGTCATCTTCAGTCGAGAAAAATGTCAGGAGGAGACGCAAACAGACAGTGAGCAATAGAGAGAAAAACAATAAAATGTTTTTATGAATGCACGTACACATAAAACACACAACAAAAACAAAACAAAAAATAATATGAGTGTTTTGAGAGACAATCCAAAAGACACAATCCCCACCCTTGTATTACATTCCCCCCTGCAACACCCCCTGATCCATCTCCCCCTCCGGTTTCTAGCACAGTAATGATGCGGATTCTGCAGGACTTTGGGGATTAGACATGGCAGATCCGGCTGTTGCACTGTGGAGGCTAAGCCATTGGGCAATGTGGTTTCTGGTTGTGATGTGTACACAAACACTGTGACAGAAGGTCTGTTTGTACAGATAAATGTAGGATGCTATGGTGAAAGTGTGCAAGGTAAGGGGCATGTATCCTGTTTGTATGCATGCACTGCACGCACTTGCTTAACGTTGCTAATATACATTCCAAGCTGCTTTTTGGGATCCCCTTTCCAACATTTTTTAGTACATGCATTACAGTGGGAAGACCATATTGTGAAGTGTAGAAGGTACGTGGTAGGCATTATGTTGTTATGAGTGCAGTGTGTGCATCATATGATATTGTGTGCTATGGCATTTTGTGTCATTTGTATCGCGCCACCATACAAGTGTGTGAAGGTGTGCCGAGGAAAGGGAAGTGGAACGGAGGCTACAAAAAGACATTGATTCCTCTAGGCCGGCTGACATTCAGGGTACGCAAGTGAATGGGAAGGGGGATGGCAAAGTGCAGTACATGGGAACAATAAAAAATAGAAATACATTCAACTATGCCCGAGGGTGGCAAGAGCAAGGCTAAGTGTAGACATCAAGTGGTGGCTGGACTGTTAGGGTTCTAGAAAACAGTCCCCAAGTGCGGGTGTTGGCAGAAATCCAGTGCAGGGGTGGAACTGTAGGGAGGGATGTGGCCTGGGGCACAGATTATAAGGTGGGTAGGAAACCAGTTCAGAATACTTTTTAGCCAGGAATTGAGCCGGGGAGAGGAGGGGAAACAGAAGAAGCACATGGAAAGGTTTTCATGTGCTTCCAGGGCCTACAATGCTTCTCCTCAAGGTCCAGGGAGACGGAGAGCTTGTTGCACTGTGGAAACAAAGAAATTGACATGAGGCCGGGAAGCCCAAAAGGAAACACACCAACACAGGTTACAAAGGACATACAAAGCGCTTTATTTCAAAGTTACAAAGTTACCAAAGTCAATTGACATGCGAATAGCTATTCGGCCCTCTGACTAACACACGAACCTTCAACGTTAGGTTCGCACTGAAAGTGGGAGAGACCGATCATCGGGATGCTTGGGTTTTTATACTTTTAGTACTGCATTGGCCAGCCCTCTTACAAGTTAACCATTTCTGGAACCATGGCTAGGGTTCGTAGCCAGGTCGAACACACAATTTCCATACATTAGATCAGTTCCGCTGATACGGTTACATATTTACACATAGGTTAAACAGAGGACAGGGTCTTAGTTCATGACCCTAACAAGTAGCCTGCGGACATATTATTCATTCACGTGTGCGGAGGTCACCATGGCCAAAGTCTTACTCGAAATGCCATTCGGCCTCCATTTTGTGATTCAGGGTGACTTCCACACTGCAAGAGTACCTAAGATGGCGGCTAGATCCAAGATGGCGGCTTACACGATACATTAAGGTCAAGACCTTGCCGCGGAACCTATGTACATAGTATCCTTTAGACAGCTTGGCGTAGGCCAACATACATTAAAACGATGCGATTGGGGTCATAATATTATATCGATTTCCACAGACCCTCCTTTTGGCCTATGCCAAGTGCTAAAATATTATTTCCTAATACTTTTGAAAATACTTGAAGGCATTAGCATCCATAGGTTCCACATCATTGTCTGAAATGTCAATAGCCATAAAGTTGTTCATAAGAACTTCTTGCAACATGAATTCTTTAGATGCTGTCTTCGGGGTATATATTCTACGCCCTATTGCGCTCATAACTTGGGCACAACATCCCCCTATCATTCCGCATATACTCGGGAGGCATTGAAAACAGCAGCAAAGGAATAACAGAGTCCCTAAAATACCTAAAATAACAGAAAGCACCTTCCACCCCCAAAATCGTAGAGAATCCCAAAACCAAGTACTAAGGCTCCAGTCTCCTACAGGGATATGGACTTCAGAACTAAGAGTGTGTAAATTCTGAATTGCTTTGAATATTGTTGGTGAAGAATCTGGTACGAAAACACAGCAAGCGGACCCCACTAATTTACATACTCCACCTCGTTCAGCTAAAATGACATCTAATGCCATTCGATTTTGAAGTGCTACCAATCTTATCGCCTTTTGCTCTAAGGTCATATTGTAAAGTATGTCCGTGGTCCGGTTGATTGTTTTCTCCAACACCCTCGCTAATCCCTGATGTTTTCTGAATTTGCTATTTGTCCCCAGAAGGGAACAACTGATTTGGCTATATCCCCGAACACTTGTCCAGGGGTATCTCCATCATTATCCCGTCGCGGGCGAGCCTTAGATACCTCTAAGGTACTGGCTATAAATACACCTGGTAACAATATCCCTAAATAACAAGTCCCCTGCCAATCCTTGGGCAGCCAGGGAAAAGCTAAACTACCACACACAAAATAAACCGGTCCCCCTACATACAAAGGCCTATTTTCCCCAGTCAAATTTACAATATTTATACAAGGCTCGAAATCTCCCATTGGCCTAGTGCCGTTTCTTTGTACACAGAAAGGGACAGAATCAGGACTATGATTTACAGAATAAGAAGGAGGCATGGCATCCTTATTGCCTATCGGAGCCATCTTGAAAGAAACTAGATTTTGAAAAGGAAAAGAAAGTTTATCAGACGGCCTAATAGAAGCGATATTAGGTCTACTCCTATTTGCGAAAAGCGAGCATCCCAGGGGAGTCAATTCACGTTTTTCAAATTCATTCAAATTAGTCCCATCGAAGTTCCCTGAGATGCTATCATTCCATCGGCCAAAAAAGAGTGCTCTAAGAGAGGCATAGCAAGAGGTTGTTAGAGGTAAGGGATGTATATACCATCCCAGTCCCTTGTTCCCATGTTGTGGTAAGTGAGTGCAGACCCAACAATTACTTCTATTAAAAATAGCATGCGTAGCATTCATCACTATCATCAAAGTGTTATTATAATATTTCTGTCTATGCCGAGAGTCCCTAGGGGACAGAGTGTGAAAGTGTACAGAGGGAGTCAAAATAGTTGGTACAATTTTGGTCGGTAACAGAGGCTTCAAAGGATACATTTCTTCAAAGTACCAAAGTCCCACAGCAGCAGTTGCAAAACTAACAATAATCAAAACGAGAACACAACAGTACGTTTTCGGGGCCCAGGCACATTGTCCATTGTTCGAATTGGTCACCTCCTTATCTAATAGTTCAATACAAGGAGCAACGGTGAAGGCGGCAGGCATCATGGTTATCCCGATCGACGACCCCAATGTTCGTTGCTGGCGGCACTTCGGCCGCGCGACTTCTTAGTCCTTCCCAACCCTGGCCAACAGAACCCCCCCTTTTTCTTTGTTCCAAAAAAAAAAGGAAGACGATAGAATTTCAATCACTCCTTTTTCTTCCAGATGCACGATACTCGTGCGGCGATTTTATTTGCGCGGTCGAAGGTTGTACCGGATGGTACCCAAGTTTGTTGAATCTGAAAGCAAAGTATCGTCGCTCCCTGAGGGGAGCGTCGTATCAGTAGCGACGGAAGTCGCAGAGCTCGAAACAAGGTTTTCCGGAAGTGATTGATCAAGGGAGTGCGGAGACAAAATGGACGGCTCCCCAAGCTCCTCAGGCTCAGAGAACTTCTCCGACGCACTCACAACGCTGCCTGCTACTCCGAGATCAGAGAGTGTAGCATCAGCGAGGGGTTCTGTTTCTTCTGTAATGTGTGGCGCCGGGTGAGGGATCTTCTTGATATGTGTTGCGTGTATCCAGTTCTTCTTTCCTGCCACCCGCACTGCCGTCCTGGTGACCAATAAAACCTGGTAGGGTCCCCGCCAGCGAGGCGCGAGACAGGAAGACCTTTCGTAGGCCTTCACCAGGACCCAGCTGCCGGGCAATATATCGTGTCCTGGGCCCGTAAACCGTACAGGTAAGGCAGCGTTCACCTGGTGGTAAATGAAATACAGATTTTTAGTCAATTGATTACAATAGTCTATGAGCAATACATTCTCCACATCCCTTAGGGCTTTAGGTTTCGGGAGACCCCAAATATTAGCAGGCCTTCCCATTATTACCTCGAATGGAGAGAGCCCAGTTCTAGTCTGGGGTGTGGTGCGCATAGCTAACAACACAATAGGTAAAGCATCTGGCCATTTTAATTTAGTGTCGGCACATGTTTTTGCAAGTTTGTTTTTCAAAATACCATTGTGTCTTTCTACCAACCCCGCACTTTGAGGGTGCCTAACTGAATGAAAACGTTTCTCTATCCCTAAGGCAACACATATTTGCAACATTACGGCTGCGATGAAGTGGGGGCCGTTGTCCGACCAAATTATCCTCGGGAGCCCAAATCGAGGAAAGTAGTCTTTTACCAAGATCTTTGCGGTGGTCATGGCGGTAGCATCTTTGACGGGGAAAGCCTCGACCCATTTGCTAAAAGCACAAATGATAACAAGAACATATTTCAAGTTATTACATCGCTCCATTTCAATAAAATCAAGGTGAATGGTTTCAAAGGGGACAGAGGGGGGCCCAAAACTTCCCCTTGGAGTCACTGTCCCTTTACCCACATTGTGCTGCAGGCAAATCATGCAATTTTTAACGTGTCGTTTTGCAGTTTCCAAAATTTTATCATTCACCCAAACCTGCTGTAATATCTTCGCAATTTGCTGGGCACACACATGTGTTGGACCGTGTGCCATCGTAACCATTGCTAATACATAAGAATCAGGAAGCAACCATTTCCCGTCAGATGCGTCCACCCAACACCCTTCGTCATCCAATTTCCCCATGCCTTCAGCCCATTTCCTAGATTCTTCAACAGAGGCATCAGTCTGAATATCTCGCACAGACCCAATGCCTTCATCTATTATAAAACCATCTCTCACTTCCCTCGATGTGTACATGTCTGTGCTAAGGTCTGTAGCTGTTTGTCTAGCTATCAAATCTGCAAAAGCATTTCCTCTTCCCACATTGTCTATGACCTTGCGATGTGCTGCACATTTCATGATTGCTAATTGTTCAGGGAGTGAGAGCGCTAAAAGTAGTTGTACTATTAAGGGACCATGCTGAATCTTGGTCCCGTGTGAGGTCAGAAACCCTCTTTCCGACCACAGTTTTCCGAAATTGTGAGCCACCCCAAAGGCGTACTGACTATCCGTATAAATGTTAACTCTATGCCCTTGGGAGAGCTCACAAGCGCGGGTCAACGCTATAATCTCTGCGGCCTGCGCGGAGTTATGCGGAATCCTTTTAGTTTCTACGATCTTGTTCAAAGTAGTAACTGCATAAGCAGCTGTAGATGTGCCATTCGGAAGTTTAAAACAGGAGCCATCACAAAACAGCTCCCCTTCCGCATTCTCCAAAGGAGTATCTAAGAGGTCTATTCTGCCCTTTGTTTCTTGTTCGGTGGTATACAGGCAGTCATGTGATCCGTCATCCCCGCAAGCAGTAGTTTGCGGGAGAGGCAAAAGTTCAGCCGGTTTGAGAACACAACACCTTTTAATTTGGATATGAGGAGCAAATAAAACTAATTCGTACCTGGTCAACCGGGCAGAAGTAAGGTGTTGTGTTTGAGTTTTATTCAATAGAATATCGACAGAGTGAGGTACCATCAAAATTAAATCGTGGCCTAGGACCATCCCCTCACTCTGTTTTACAGACGCAGCGGCAGCAGCAACAGCGTGCAGACATCGCGGCAAAGCGCATGCAACAGGATCGAGGGCGGAGGAATAATAGCCGCACGGCCTATTCTTCCCTCCATGTTCCTGTGTTAACACAGACAAAGCACATCCATTACATTCATGCACAAACAACACAAAGGCCTTATCGTAATTTGGTGTACCCAGAACCGGTGCTGAACACAGCGCGGCTTTGAGAAGCTCAAATGATCGTTGATGTTCCGATTCCCATGGCAATGGCAGAGAAATGCCCTTCTTCGTCAAAGCCAACATCGGTTTTACCACTAGGGCAAAGTTCGGGATCCACAGTCTACAGTAGGACGCCATCCCTATCAGGGCTCTGACTTCCTTCTGTGTTTTTGGGACAGACATACCAGAAATGTGTTTTATTCGTTCAGGTGTCAATCTTCTCCCCTCCTTTGACAGGAGGTAGCCTAGATAGGCAACCTCCTGACAACAATATTGAAATTTCTTAAGTGAAGCTTTGTGACCATTTTCAGCTAGATGAACAAGCAACAATATAGTGCCTTCTTTACAAGCTTTCTCAGAGTCTGCAGCCAGGAGCAAATCGTCTACATATTGAAGCAGCGTGCAAGTAGGTGGTAATTCAAGGGTGTCGAGCTGCTCTTTTAAGGCTCTACTATAGATACTAGGACTTTCAGTATACCCTTGAGGTGCCCTTGTGAATGTAAACGAGCGTCCACCCAAGGTGAACGCAAACAAATACCTGCTCTCCTCATGTATCGGAATACTAAAGAAGGCGTTTTTTAAATCTACGACACTAAAGTGTGTAGCCGTAGCAGGGATCATTGTTAAGATCGTTGTTACATCAGGCACGATTGGAAATTGTGGGGCTACCACCCGGTTAATAGCACGAAGATCTATTATAAACCGGTACGGAATTGCATTGTCGCCTTTCTTATATACTGGCAAGATCGGGCTATTACATAAGCTACCTGTAATCTCTTCGATCACTCCACGATGTACAAAATCGGAGACAATGCATTTCAGAGCGTGCTCTCCTTCAATTGAAATTTTATATTGCGGAATGCGCGGTAGCTTAACCCCATGTTTCAATATTATCTTAACAGGTTCGATGTGCAATATCCCGACATCATTATCGTCTATTACCCACAAACATTCTGGGACAATGTCGAATTCGGGAGGTAGAGGTCGGGTCAAGTATTGGGAGTTAAAGGGTTGCTGTGGTGAAACTGTTAATCTTATTTCGTCAGGGGAACAATGAATCACTGCATTCAGTTTCTTCAACAAATTCAACCCCAGCAAATTTTCTCCACAATTTGAAGTAAGAAGAAAAGGGCACTGGTCTGTAAAAGGACCCAAAGAAACGGATACCGGCGCAGAAACCGGACAAACAGTTGGTATGCCAGAGAACCCTTAGAAACGTTTGTTTGCCCTGACAGTGGGATGTTTGGAACCCTTGAATGGTCGATGGAGCACTTTTGTGCTCCAGTGTCGATCAAGAACTGATGTTTCCTATTCCCCACCAATAATTCAACATAGGGGCCCTTCTGAATAACGGGAATAGGTAAAGGTTCCAAACGCTGCTTCGGGCAATCCTAGTAAGGCAGAACTTCATCAAAGGGAAGTTCCTCAGAAAGATAGGCGGCGGAAGGGTGATCAAATATATTTCTCGAGTCCATACTCGGAGTCTGATTTTCCCGTGAAAAAAGTTGCTGGGGATCTTGTAGAAGCTGACCCCTATCAGGGCCCCCTGCTCCGGGGCGGTCCCTTGGTCGCCTACCCATACCTCCAAATGTGCCTCCTGACCTCTGACGAAGGGCAGGGCACTGCGCTCGCCAGTGACCTTCCTGGCGGCAATAAACACACTGATTAATATTTATAGAATTTGGAGGGGTATTTCCTCTTGGAATGTACTGACCTCTAGTCTGTGTCGTACCTCCTCTGGGGTTCCTGACAATTTGCTGCAACAGTACCTTAGTTTTTAGGTCACCCCTTCTTTTTTCGATTTTCTCTTTTTCATTATTAACCCGATTCTCGTAATACTGAGCCATATGCAAAACTTCTGACTGAGATTTTGCCTGCCAAGCGCTCTCTGAGGACATAATTTGTGACTGGATGTCGGGCAACAATCCATGCACAAATTTGTCCACAAACAACCTCTTCCCCGACTCTGTACCTAAATCCTGTCCACTGAAGTCGGAGAACACCTGTTCGAATCTATTAAAGAATTCAGTAGTACCTTCAGTTTTCCCTTGGACGCAGGCCGTAAGCTTGTCCCAAATAATCCTTTTTTCTGGGATTATAGTTTTTAATTTAGCAACTATTCTATCGGGTAAAGTGAGTATTACCTGGGGTGGTTTCTCACCAGCTGGTCGTTCCCCATCTATTCTAATTAAGTTTACCCATGTATCCCCTAACCCCGGCACATCATCTATTGTTCGTACCTGTTTCCATACATCAACAGGTAAAAGCACTGGAAACAATAAATCCATGTCACTTAAGGTGAACACAGAAGACTGCAAGACAGATTCTATTTCTTTATAAAACCCTGTCGGGTTTTTCCTAATATCAGGGACTGATTGTCTAATCGTGTTCACTTCCTGTCGGGAGAACGGGACGTGAACAAACTGCGATACGTAATGTGCAGGGATATCCACCGCGGCAGCACCTGTCGCCGCGTTGGCGGGGATTTCTAATTTTGGGACAAGGGTCGGAGGGACCTCTCTCATAGGCAACTGAGATATAGGGACCTCCGACCGCTTACTGAGCAATAAGGCCAGATCGAGCGCTAAAGCAGCTGTAGAAGTGTCGGGCGAAAAAGTTCTTTTACAAATACCCAATAACTCTATGGGGCAACCAACCTTCTTCCTTATACATTCCTCCTGTAAGTGCTGTATCATCACTTGGATTACCTTCCTTTGCATCTCTACCGTGTATTGACTATATGTGTCATACACCTCATCTGGCGGTATCGATGAATCCGAGATCCATCGAATCGCATCTCTAGTACAAATCCGTACTTCCTCAGGTGCTGATCTTCGGCACGAAAGGAACCGTTTCTGTGCATACATCCTGTCGTCCTCATCATCCTCGTTTTGTAACCTTTCAAAATCCCTCCTAAACTCAAACAATCTGTCAACATGTCCATATACTTTCTGCTCTGTATCCCTTGAAAGTGCCAAGGCATTCAGATCTCTCACCCCTTGTGGGAGATCCGAAGTCTGCAATCTACCCCACATTACACCTAAATGAATCCCCAGTCCTTCAATAAAAACGTTTTTCTCGGGAAAATCGTGCAAATTAGATAATGTTGAAAGTACATCAGTTTGATCACCTTTTTCCATGCAATGTTTAGCCCAAGCAAATAGTTCCTGTTTCCTGCCCGCAGGAACAGTACTACGAGTCACAATTTTCGACCCTGCACCGGGATCTGATTTAGTGAACACGGGACTCCCCAGAATCGGAGGTGTAGGTGAACCTAACAAGGGTGCAGGGGAAAGAGGTAATGTAATAGACGAAATAGACAGAGGAGCGACAACCAAAGAACTAGGGGCAGTAGGCTGCGCAAGAGGAGTAGGAATAACGATAGGAGCAATAACAGGAACGGGCAAGGTGCCCACAACGGGAGCATACGGCGGTGGCGCTGAAGAATCAGGCCTCCGTTCGTTTAATATTTTCTCAATAAACTCCTCGGAAACATGGAAATCTTTAGAGGGGTAAATTTTCTGGACCCCGAGCGAGAAAGCTCTATCCATCTTCTGGGTTTCATCTAATCGTTTTTCCTTGTCATACAACAATGCCTTTTCGGCATTCGTTTTATGACGTCGTGCATGTTTATCCCTACTTTTAAACTGCTGTAATGCTTCCTTTTTCCAATTTTGTAACACATCAAAGGCTGCTGGCCTAGCCTTCTTTTTAAGCAAGATCGACTCTAAGTATTCAATACGGGGGATCTCAAAGCTACCATTGACTGGCCACTGAAATTTGGAGGCATTTCTGGTCTGTCTGTGCCAAATGTCATTAAATACAATACTACCAATGCCATACTTACAGTACATAGTACACGCTGGCGACCCCTCCTGTGGTGCCGGACGGCTAAATTCCAAAGATTGTCGATCGCTGCGGAACAGAACCCTAAAGCAGCTAGACAATTTCCCAGGCATTTCTCAAAAAATTGGTGTTACCTGGTCCAATAATTGTGTCTGCAGATACAATACGCCAAATTCAAATTGTCAGGGTTAAATTAAGAGCCGGGTCACGACTGCACCTGACCAAACCTAAGGAGGACCGTACGGTTTACAAAGGACTTCAACTAACAAATTTTACCTGCGTTCGGTGGTTTCGGCAAATCTGCCCGCCTCGGAATTGGACCCTCGTCAAGATGCCGTGTCAGACCGCACGACTATCGCCCAAGGATCGGATCGTGCAGCGCTGCCGAGGTATCGCGTCTCGATCGGTCGGGCCCGCAGAATCACACCGTCCGATCCCGATTCGATAGTCTGCGTCAACCTTCAATGATCCGGCATCAATCTTGAGGGTCCCTATTCGGGCGCCAACTGTGGAAACAAAGAAATTGACATGAGGCCGGGAAGCCCAAAAGGAAACACACCAACACAGGTTACAAAGGACATACAAAGCGCTTTATTTCAAAGTTACAAAGTTACCAAAGTCAATTGACATGCGAATAGCTATTCGGCCCTCTGACTAACACACGAACCTTCAACGTTAGGTTCGCACTGAAAGTGGGAGAGACCGATCATCGGGATGCTTGGGTTTTTATACATTTAGTACTGCATTGGCCAGCCCTCTTACAAGTTAACCATTTCTGGAACCATGGCTAGGGTTCGTAGCCAGGTCGAACACACAATTTCCATACATTAGATCAGTTCCGCTGATACGGTTACATATTTACACATAGGTTAAACAGAGGACAGGGTCTTAGTTCATGACCCTAACAAGTAGCCTGCGGACATATTATTCATTCACGTGTGCGGAGGTCACCATGGCCGAAGTCTTACTCGAAATGTCATTCGGCCTCCATTTTGTGATTCAGGGTGACTTCCACACTGCAAGAGTACCTAAGATGGCGGCTAGATCCAAGATGGCGGCTTACACGATACATTAAGGTCAAGACCTTGCCGCGGAACCTATGTACATAGTATCCTTTAGACAGCTTGGCGTAGGCCAACATACATTAAAACGATGCGATTGGGGTCATAATATTATATCGATTTCCACAGCACAAGGAGGCCCCAGCAGAAGAAACACCTATACTACCATCTGGTTGCGTGTAGAAGCAACTGACCCAGAGGGAGTAGGAGGCGGATGAGGGAAGATCTGGAGCAAGCAGATATTTAGGAAGTGAGAGTGCAAGTTATTGATGTCCCAGGGACTAGAAGGCTTTCTGCATAATACACAGGGCTTTTACTTTATTGTTTGCAGCCACTGGGAGCTATTGCAGCCATTTTAGTCGAACAGAGATATGATCCCTGCTGTTCAGGTGAAGGACAAAGTGTTTCTCTACAAGCATCTAAAAAAAGGCTCTTTTCAGAGCCACCCATTAAAACAAACTCCCGCCACCCTAGTTGCAAGTTATTCCCCTATGCCCGCATGCAGCACAAAAGCCACATACAGGGATTTTGAGGATGGCGGCCATTGCTGGATAAGCACCAGACAAAGAAATAAAATGTATACATGTCTGATTTCAGATTTCGACGTTGTGGGGATCTATAATCTACAGAACATTTTCTGATTAGAAGTGGTGTGTGATCACACATGATTCACCAGTTCCCGGCACATTTTGAGACAGGTAATCCATAGTACTTTAAAAACCATACATTTTAGACCATTAGAGGGATGGAGCCTGCGTTCACCAGGTGTCTTCTACATTGTTACTGCTTTTTGGTAATCATGTATACGTGATCACTAATGTTATTCACCTTTTGTCTTTTTGTCCCGAATCCCGTACCCTCTCTCTTCTCCATGCTCCTCTCTGTTTCTTTTTGTTTGCTTTTGTTCTTTCCTGGAATCTGCACCAATGCAATATTAGATATGAGATATCTTTTCTGTGTATGATGAATGCAATGATACAATGTCACCTCTATTTTAGAGTAAAGTGTCTTTTGCTCTAACACTTAGTAACCCCATGATTTCAAACGCCCTGAGGATGGCCCAGTTAGGGTTGAAACACGTGTTGGTGGTTATTTTGTTGACACCTCTTTTTTGTTCCAAATTCTTTTTGGGATCACAACCTGTGAAGCTGTAACAGGCTTTCATTGCTAGATGGTATTGTGTTAAAATACATTTGTTTCTTGTGCTGCTTACTTATTGGACTCACATTGTGTACAGTTGCCTTTCCCACTGGCATCACATATCTTATGTTCTCCTGAAATCACAAACTGTGATACTTGTGTTTATAAGTATACATTGTATGACATACGCCTGACTAAAATCACATATATATAAAAAACTACAAGTGACTTTTTAATAGTGTCTTGATCTTCAATCTCAGTTGACTCTAACAGTCTTAATTACTTAATTGGTGTGGAGCGCAGCCAGTGAAGACCCCTTTCAGGTTTTGGCCATGGAGAGGGGACTGTGGGGATTGTCCAATCAGGTGCTCAGGGTGTGCGTCACAGAAAAGGGCGGCAATAGGAAAAAGGACTCCTCCTGTTTTACTGGTGCGTAGCCCTCGCGATACTTGGGGAAGCGCACGTGCAACATTCTGTACTTCTCAACATGCTGGCCAATGGAAATTGGACCGTGGGGATTGTTCAATCAGGTGCACATAGGGTGTGCGGCACATGAATAGGCAGCAATATTTGTTTTCATTACTCTGTGTAGTGAGGGTGGCAGGCAGAGTTGGCAAGACGCCCTGTCTTGATAGTTGGTGATGCCTTTGTGGAAGATCTGCTCCAGTATGCTGTCGAAAAAAGGCTTTCATGACAATTATGATTTGGAGGGAGTGGAGGCCTAGTGATGCTGTGGCGATGTGTGCAGTTTCGGCGCTGTGCTTGCAGTATGTCGATGAGTGGCCACTTTAGCTAGCGTACATGGTGTGTTTGTGCACTATGGAGTGTTCCATTTGGGTTCCTTGGCTTGTTCCCGTGTGTACCGTCAACTGAAGAAGTTGATGAAAGCAGTGAAGTACATTTTTCCCACTGCCAAGGTGCTTTTCTCAGGTATACCAGCGACAATAGTATGGGACTATTCCAATGATTCATGTCGCCAGCCAGAGGTTGGAAGGGGTCTCATCAACAGAAGCATGTATGACTTCTTGAGTGCTGCTGGGATATTCTCCTATGAGAATAAGAACATTGGTTCTCAATATATAAACCTTTTCAAAGCAAATGGCATGTCTTTGTCGACCAGTGGCAATGACATTTTGTTTCACAATCTACAGGCTGCACAGAAGACCATATTGTAAGAATGTGAGCTGACGTACAAAACACAATAATACTTATAAAAACCGAAAAAGGTGTTTCTATGGAAGGACCTTTAAAAAAACAAAAAAAGTCTTTCAGAGCCACCACAACTAACCACGTCCCTTACCCTGGTTGAAAGTTATTCCACCACTCCCGCGCACGCATAGCACGAAAAGTCCACAGACGATAGTTGCAGGGTTGTACGTGTTACATACGCCCCTTTCGAAGATGACAGCCGTAGAAATGGGCCTCTAGAGGCTACGGGATTGGTCAATAAGGTTTCTGAGTGTGGTGTGTATGCACAGACTGTGGTACATGGTGTATTGGTCGACAGAAATGCAGAGGGAGCTGTTATGGCTGTGTGCGGGTTTTGGGGGAGTTCAAAATACATTCATTGAAAGTGCATGGAAAACACTGTGCAGTGGTTGCTCATTTTGGATTCTATCATGTGGATGTGTAGCGCTATGGAGTACCTTCAATGAAGTGACTGACTTTGGCTTGTCTGTGTGACACTTTGGTTACGCGCGATCATGCGACATTATTGTTGTTCATTGTGGAGGGAAAATTGCACAGCATGTTACACGAGTTTCAGTGACGTTTGCGATAATGGAGGCACTTGCTCAGGTCCTGCATCTGTTTCCGATCTCATGCATAACTTTCTATCGCATTACACAGTCACCGATGTGGCTGCATTATTGTTCATTTGGTCCGAAAATGGAGAAAGCGCTGTACATTGCGAAGAAGTCTATTTGTGCCTTTCTACGACATGTGCCAATGGTGTACTTCACAGGTAGGAATATGACGTTTCACAGCAAAAACAATTTTCCCCAACAATAAAGTTCCTCTTACTATTCCTGCCATCCCAATTTCTGCACACCCCATCCAAAATGCCTTGCTGCCCTTCTTGAAAGTAGTGGAAGAATTTTTGTAGTATGTGTTGCGCACTTAAACTCTTCAAAATGCTCTGAAACACGTAAAGAAACTTCTTTCTACAGCAAACCACTATCCACCCGATTCCACTACAGTGTTTTGCACAGTGCCATGCCTCCCTTGATTTTGCACACATTGTGTGGAGTGTACATGTGCGCCCGCCCTGCATCCGTTCTTTGGCAATTTCATTGTTCATCTCTGAAAGGAGTTTTCTTTATTTCCCTTTTTTCTTTTCCCAGTTAATTTCTATTTATTTGGACTTCTGACACACACCACAGAAGGAACGGCATGCAAGACCTGATACGGAAGGGTCAGCACCTGCATGGACAGCATAGGGGATGTGCCGAGAGACCAAAATATTGGGTGGCCCTCACCTACATAAGCACCAGTCATTGTCATGCTCCCGGATGAACCCTTCCCATGCACTTCCAAGTACCTTCCCTCTGTGTAGAGTAGTGTGTTGCAGTACATGCACAATACAATGCACCTGGCTGGGTAAGGGTCTGTGGCATGGCATATGTTCTGCAAGGATGTTTTAGAGCTCCGCTGCCTTACACAAGTGCCCCTGTTGTTGGCTGCAGCAGATGTAGAAAATACTCTACATTAAATTACCCTACTGTATTGTTGGAAGGGTGGTAGACTGCTCACTAGTACCTTGTGTTTCCATTTCAGTTGTCGTCACATGCAGTACAAACACTTCATGCTACGCCATTAGCCGTAGGAGTAGCAGTAACGGAGATGCATACATTCTGGAATACAAGAAAGTTTACAACAACGTGAAACACAGCTTCATTACGTGGAGCAGGAAGATAATTATTCAGTGTGACCCACGTGGATACAGTACTTTTCTAACCACCATTGAGATTGGTTGCACTCTGAACATTCAGCTGTTTGCTTACTTACCTTTACATGCACTCGTATGTGCATGACCAAGCCGCACCAGCTTTGCCATTTTGCAGAATCACTACAAACTGTCACACCTGCTGTTACAGGTTTTCTTCAACTGTACGACCCACAGGCGGCCTCGTGACACTTTACGTCACAGTGCTCAGTGCACATATGGTGTGTCTGTTTCATGGGTCATGGAAAGGCAAGCAGCACATAAATCAAATGAATGGACATCTAACAGGTCCATGTTACAGCGGAGGTTGCTGTTCCTTGTTTACCAGTGGGCCTCATTCAGCCAGGCATGCAGCAGCCATACATTGGTATGTTTGCAGAGCCACCCACGTAGTCGGCAGGAGTACTTGAAATGCAGTAGCCTACCATATGAATCTGTAGGGCTGCTGCCAGGGGCGATATTACCAGCACACAGAGGATGCCCTACGCATGGGTATAGCTGTACAATGGAATCACATGTACAACTATTTAAAAGTGCATTCAAAAATGCTGCCATGTGGCCACTAATGGAGTCCTACGGATACTTGCATTGTGATTGCACATACGCCCGCCAGGTGCAGTCTCCCTAGGAAACGTCCATATTGCTCACCTGCTGTAAAGCTCACCTGACTCCCACGGAGGCGCTGGCCTGGTTCGCGCTGCTGTGACCTCTTCAAAGGTGATGCGCAGGGTTCAGAAGACAGACTGGAACGGGCCCCCAAATCTGGCTTGTCTGGCTCGCAGAAGTATCCTTCTGTAGGCGAAAATAGGGGATTAACTGTCTGCGGGGTAATGCAATCAGCCTCCCACTTTCCCCTCTCACCCTCCTCGAAACCCTTCTGTGATTCCTCGTAGCGTCTCACCTTAGGGTCTGGAAGGACGAGCTCTCCATCCTGCTTCTGATGCAGGGGCGCGTTGGTATCCAGTTACTTCACTGGATTTTCGGATTGGTGAGAACCAAACTTGCTTGGCTTCCAGGTAAGTCTTTTGATAAGAGGTTCCCCTTGTGTCCATGCATTAATGTACTAATGCTAGTGTCTTTTTCCCCATAGGGGCCGGGGTACGGAATGCCGGGGAACAGGCACCGACCCGAGATGAGAGGTGAAATCCTTGTAGAAATCAGGTAAGTCTTTAATGAGCGTTTTTTGGTAATGTCTTTTCATTCGCTCATTAACGCTGATGTCTCTTTTTCCCCTTAGGGGCCGGGGTCCGGAAATGCCAGGATGCGGTGCGGACCCGAAATGGAGAGGGAATGAATCAACAGGTAAGTCTTAACATGGAGATTTAGCTTTCCTCATTCCCTTCTCTCTCTCACCTTTTGTTCTGGTCTTTTTCTCCCTAGGCGCTGGGGCGTGACTGCGAATCCGGATGATCGCTGCTGAACATGGAGGCTCCCTGTAAAGGTGAGTGGAATGCGGCGCTGCAGCGATCGACGTGATGAGCTTTTAAATAAAAGTCTTCCTTTCCAGGATTATCGGCGAGATGTCTCCGGGATGCGGTTTTAGCAGGTAAGGACTTTTCCTTCTTCTGTTCTCTTCTTCTCTTCCTTTGCAGGTGATCCAGGATGCTGGCAGGCGTGGCAGAAGTCAGGATGCAGGAGCAGACACGGTGAGCGTCCAGCTGCTAGATGCAGAACAACGCGAAGCACGTGTGGCTGTTCGGGTGGGGTTTAAATAGCCTTGGAAGAAGTTCCAGGTATGTATCCTTCCTCCAATCAGGTATGTATCCTTCCCCGACCATGCCCGGATGGTAAATTAGTCCCACAGGTAAAGTAGTTCCTTTCAGGCCTCAAGGAGGCCGGGATCCTGCAGCATGGTCTGCATCAGGTAAGTGCACCCAAGCACTCCCATAATGAGCCTGGCGCCTATGGCGCCAGGACTGATGTCTTTTATGAGCCTGGCGCCATAGGCGCCAGGACACTGTCCAAAGGGCCCCTATATGGGGTTGCTGGGTCCTTCCTTGGGGACTGGATGTCCGCTTTCGGGGACGCAGGGCTTGAACCAGCTCCCCGGGAGCGGGCATCATGACAGCATTCCCCCCCAAGGCCCCTCCCAAGGTTGTTCCCTCCGGGGGTTTTGGTTTGTCTGGGAAGAGTCGGTGGAATTTCCTGACTAATCGAGGTGCATGCACATGGTCACTGGGTTCCCACGACCTCTCCTGAGGTCCTTACCACTTCCAATCAATTAGGTAGAACAGTTTTGACCTAAACATTTTTGAGTCTAAAATGTTCTTCACTTCGAATTCGGGCTCCCCATCTATTAGAATAGGTTCTGGAGGTTTGAGTAGTCGGGTTCCGGGTACCACTGGTTTCAGAAGTGACACATGAAAAACAGGGTGAATTCGCATACTAGCTGGTAAATCAGGTTTAACAGCCACTGGGTTAATTATTGCCGTAATAGAATAAGGTCCCAGATATTTTGGGTTAAAAGTTCGAGGCCCTTTGAGTGGTAAATGTCTGGTAGCTAACCACACTTGATCCCCAATCTGATACGGAGGTGCTTCACTCTGATGTAGATCAGCATTCTCCTTGTATTTTCTCTTGGCCTGCTGTAAATGCGTAGTTGCTTCTTTAAAGGCTTGGGTAATTGTAGAACGCAGATGTTCTACTGCAGGCATTCCGAGGTTCTGAGGTGAGTCAAGGTTTGAGGTTCGAGGGTGATGCCCAAACAAAGTATAAAAAGGACTGTGGCCAGTTCCAGAGTGTACCGAATTATTATATGCGTATTCGGCTATCCAAAGAATGTCTTTCCAGTTGCTTTCAGATTGCTGTAACATACACCGTAAGTACTGCTCAAGGGTCTGATTTGTCCTCTCGGTCTGACCATCGGTCTGAGGGTGGTGACTGGTCGATAATCTTACGTCGATCTGCGCCATTTGACAACATTTGCGCCAGAAGTGGGAAATGAATTGGCTTCCGCGGTCAGAGATTAGTATAGATGGGAATCCATGTAGCTGAACAATATTTTCGAGGAATTCTTTGGCTAGGATAGAAGCTGAAGGTAAACCTTTCAAAGGAATAAAGTGGGCCATTTTGGAAAACAAATCCACAATTACCAGAATAGTATTGTACCCCGAGCAAGGAGGCAGGTCCGTAATAAAATCCATTGATAGGGTGTGCCAGGGTGCTGGCGGTATGTCTAGAGGTTGAAGGAGACCGGCTGGTCTTTTCTTTTGACTTTTATTTTGGGCGCAAACACCACAGGACATCACAAAAGATTTAACATCTTTTCGCCAAGAGGGCCACCAAAATTGTCGTTTCACCTTTTCCTCTGTCTTGGCAATACCGGGGTGTCCCTCTATTAATGTATCATGATAACCGGAAATAACTAGTTCGTGTAATTCCTTATGTGGCAGGAATAAGCGACCTTGGAAATAAGGTAAACCATTATCTATGGTAAAGTCTGATCCCTTTTGTATCCAATCCTGTAAGGTTGTAGGGTCCAGGAGTTGTTTCACTCTGGCTTGAATGTCTTCAAGCGTCTGTAACAAAGTCATGCCTAGAATCCTCTGTTCGGGAATTATTGGTACTGGTTCTGAGTTTGTATCAGATTCTCCCATTCCAATTCGGGATAAGGCGTCTGCTTTGCCATTCTTGCAGCCAGGTCGATAGGTAATCACGAAATCAAATTCAGCGAAAAACAAAGCCCATCGGAGCTGCCGTGATGACCGAGCCTTGGCGGTTTTCAAATACTGTAAATTCCGGTGATCAGTGATCACTGTGATGGTATGTCGAGCGCCAAGCAGATAATGCCGCCAGGCTTTAAAAGCGGACTTAATGGCTAACAGTTCTTTGTCCGTGATTGCATAATTAACCTCGGGTGCCGAGAATTTTCTGGACCAAAATGCTACGGGATGCAGTTGGTTGGTTTCGGGATCTCTTTGGGACAGGACAGCTCCCATGGCTAGGCTGGATGCGTCAGTCTCGACGACATAAGGGAGATCTGGACGCGGGTGTTTCAATATAGGTGCGGAGGTAAACTTAGCTTTTAAATCCTGAAAGGCTTGCTCGGCTTCTTCAGACCATTCAAAACGTTTATTTTTCCTCAAGAGTGCAGTAATGGGTTGTACCACACGTGAAAATTCCGGGATAAACCTGCGATAGAAATTGGCAAAGCCGAGCATGCTTTGAACCCCTTTTACAGAGCTAGGTGATGGCCATTTGAGGATGGCATCCACTTTTCTTCAGTCCATTCGGACTCCTTTGGGTGTCAGGATGAAACCTAGAAACTCGACTTCTGTGTTATGGAAAACACATTTCTCCAATTTAGCAAATAGTTTGTGTTGGCACAGTTTTTCAAGTACTGCCCTGACGTGTTTTCTGTGATCAGATTCCGAAGAGGAGTACACCAGAATGTCATCGATATATACGACAACACAAACATCGATGAGTTCCCGAAGGACATCATTCATGAAGTATTGGAAGGCAGCCGGCGCGTTACACAATCCGAAAGGCATCACCTGGTATTCGAATAATCCGTATTTAGTACGGAAGGCAGTTTTCCATTCGTCGCCTTCTTTAACTCGTACCAGATGATAAGCCCCCCGGAGATCTAACTTGGTGTATATGCAAGCGTCCTTCACCTGGTCAAGGAGTTCAGGGATCAGAGGCAGAGGATAATGGTTTTTAACCGTTATCTGGTTCAATGCGCGGTAATCGATACAAGTTCTAAGGTCGCCTTCTTTTTTGGGCACGAAGAACAAAGCCGAGGATGCCGGGGACTTTGACAGGCGAATAAAACAATTAGCTAGGTATTGATCCACATATTGTCTCAAATGCAGATTCTCAGGTTTGGTAAGGGCATAAATCCTGCTACAAGGGGGTTGTGCACCGGGCACCAGATCGATTTGGCAATCGTACGATCTGTGAGGAGGTAACGTGTTGGCCTGTTCCTTTTGGAAGACGTCCTGAAAGTCTTGGTATTCCGGAGGTAGTTGCATGGAGGCAGAGGTTACAGATGCTAGATTAATCTTCAGGTTTTCTGGGTAGCAGGTCTGTGTACAATCCGGGAAGGTTATTCTCTTAGCTCGCCAATCAATTCGAGGATTATGTGTCTCTAACCAAGGGATTCCAAGAATAACCTGAAACTGTGGAGCCTTGATTACATCAAACACAACACCCTCCTGATGGCCGTCGGGACCAATAAGAGTCACCTCAGTAGTGGAATGTGTTACCGGTCCAGAGGCAATTTCAGTTCCATCGACTGTGGTGATGACATCTTTGCTGGTTTTAGGACGGAGAGGGAGGTTAATCCTAGAGACCAATTCACGATCCACATAGTTTCCAATAGCCCCACTATCGATGTATGCCTTTATTGCATGCAACCACTTAGGCTGTTCTGGATCTACGAGAACCATTGGCACAATGAAATACAAGGTCTCAGAGTTAGTTTTCAAGCTCGGCAAGCGGACCCCTACACTTGTCTGGCGGAGTCGTTTCCCGAAACAGAGTCTTCATGGTTTTTATCAACGGCTCCTACCGCCTTTAGGGGCGGTTTTGCCGGGCAATCTCGTAGAAAGTGTCCAGAATTCCCACAATAAAGACATAATTTTAACTGCCGCCTCCTTTCACGTTCCTTTTGAGTTAAGGGTCCTTTAACCCCTCCAATTTGCATAGGCTCAGAGACATCAACTCCCTTGGGATTAGCATGGGTCTTGACCAACACCCGGGTCTCAAACTTGGACCGATCTGCTTTTCTGTTTTGAAGTCTGTGATCCAATTGGACCACTAAGTCTATATACTCTGTGCAATCTTGGGGCGGATTTACAACTTGGGCCAAGACATCTTTAAGTTCTCCGTGTAGGCCTCGATAAAACAACGTGACTCTTTTATCCTCTGGCCATCCAGTTTCCACAATTAGTCTATTAAAGGTTGCAATATAGGATAGGAGGTCCTGATTGCCCTGTCACAGGGATAGAAGTTCGTCATCCAGAGCCTGCCCCTGAGAGTGTTGAGCAAATAACCTTTCCATGCTTGCTTGAAACCTTTGAAAATCACGGAGAATCGGGTCATCTTGAGTAACCAGTGGAACTGACCAATCGGCAGCGCAGCCGCTGAGATATGACAATACAAAGGCTACCTTGGTCTGATCATTAGGGAAGGCCCCAGGTCTGCACTGGAAGTGCAAACGACACTGATTCATGAATACGGCAAATCGTTTGGGGTCCCCAGCAAAGCGTTCGGGTGGGGCCAGCGGCATGTTTCCAGGTAGATTAATCTGCACAGGGTTACTGGAAACCACAGGAGCGGGGTTCCCTCCGGAACCGGGTAGAGGAGTTTGCCCAGCTTGACCTTGCAAAAGCTGTCTGGCCAGGTCATCAGTTCTTTCCTTTGATATTATCAATTCCCTCCTGAGGGCATTAGTCTCTTGACGAGCGGCATGTACTTCGGCCCGTAATTACCCAGTAATTGGGCCAACTGATCAGTCTCAGAACTTTCCATAGCGCCTGGGTGGGAATTTGTAGGAAGGCTTCGTGTTCTGTAACGCTCACCTGACTGCTGGCCTGGTTCGCGCTGCTGTGACCTCTTCTAAGGTGATGCGCAGGGTTCGGAAGACGGACTGGACCGGGCCCCCAAATCTGGCTTGTCTGGCTCGCAGAAGTATCCTTCTGTAGGCGAAAATAGGGGATTAACTGTCTGCGGGGTAATGCAATCGGCCCCCCACTTTCCCCTCTCACCCTCCTCGAAACTCTTCTGTGATTCCTCGTAGCGTCTCACCTTAGGGTCTGGAAGGACGAGCTCTCCATCCTGCTTCTGATGCAGGGGCGCGTTGGTATCCAGTTACTTCACTGGATTTTCGGATTGGTGAGAACCAAACTTGCTTGGCTTCCAGGTAAGTTTTTTGATAAGAGGTTCCCCTTGTGTCCATGCATGAATGTACTAATGCTAGTGTCTTTTTCCCCATAGGGGCCGGGGTACGGAATGCCGGGGAACAGGCACCGACCCGAGATGAGAGGTGAAATCCTTGTAGAAATCAGGTAAGTCTTTAATGAGCGTTTTTTGGTAATGTCTTTTCATTCGCTCATTAACGCTGATGTATCTTTTTCCCCTTAGGGGCCGGGGACCGGAAATGCCAGGATGCGGCGCGGACCCGAAATGGAGAGGGAATGAATCAACAGGTAAATCTTAACATGGAGATTTAGCTTTCCTTATTCCCTTCTCTCTCTCTCACCTTTTGTTCTGGTCTTTTTCTCCCTAGTCGCTGAGGCGTGACTGCGAATCCGGATGATCGCTGCTGAACATGGAGGCGCCCTGTAAAGGTGAGTGGAATGCGGCGCTGCAGCGATCGACGCGATGAGCTTTTAAATAAAAGTCTTCCTTTTCAGGATTGTCGGCGAGATGTCTCCGGGATGCGGTTTTAACAGGTAAGGACTTTTCCTTCTTCTGTTCTCTTCTTCTCTTCCTTTGCAGGTGATCCAGGATGCTGGCAGGCGTGGCAGAAGTCAGGATGCAGGAGCAGACACGGTGAGCGTCCAGCTGCTAGATGCAGAACAACGCGATGCACGTGTGGCTGTTCGGGTGGGGTTTAAATAGCCTTGGAAGAAGTTCCAGGTATGTATACTTCCTCCAATCAGGTATGTATCCTTCCCCGACCACGCCCGGATGGTAAATTAGTCCCACAGGTAAAGTAGTTCCTTTCAGGCCTCAAGGAGGCCGGGATCCTGCAGCATGGTCTGCATCAGGTAAGTGCACCCAAGCACTCCCATAATGAGCCTGGCACCTATGGCGCCAGGACTGATGTCTTTTATGAGCCTGGCACCATAGGCGCCAGGACACTGTCCAAAGGGCCCCTATATGGGGTTGCTGGATCCTTCCTTGGGGACTGGATGTCCGCTTTCGGGGACGCAGGGCTTGAACCGGCTCCCCGGGAGCGGGCATCATGACACCTGCAGTCATCTCGGCCAGTACTGGGCGGCACATATTCACCATGCAATGTTAACACAAAAAGAGAAACCACTCAAACACGCACCAACACTTACCATGTACATCTGTAGTTGCTAAGATACACCAACACTATTAGGAAAAGGAAAGGTTGCACAAATGTATACAACACCAGAGAGTTTGACCTTTCCACAAGTTCATCATGAGGGCAGCCAAGGAATCAGTGACAAACCGTTGTTAACGGGACATTATCGTTCCATTGCAGTTCCAAACAGCTATCATCTTTACAGAAAACACTATGCTGCAGGAGCCTACCCCCAAACCCTCTACAAAAAAGCCCTCATTCTCCTTCACCCCATGCACTTTTTCTGAAGTAACTACTATCATACTCAATATGAAGCCTACTTCTTGCAAAGGCGATGCCTGTCCTTCTAGGCTCCTGGTACAATGCTGTGAGACCATCAGTCCCTGTATCACCAAACTGATCAATCAGTCCTTTAAATACGGCCAAGTCCCGGCAAACCTCAAGAAAACATGGATTACCCCTTTGCTTAAAAAAGCTAATCTGGACCCTTCTCTTGCCAAGCAGTATCGGCCACTAACCAACGTGCCCTTCCTTTTGAAGGTTATGGACCGTGTAGCCTACCTCCAGCTACAGAAATGTATTGATGACAACGCCATACTTGGCCCCCATCAGTCTGGCTATCGACCCTGTCATGGCACAGAACCGCCATGTTAGATTTAAAATCGAACCTCGGATCAATCATCGACCGTGGCAATCCTGCCATCTTGATGTTGTTAGATCTCTCAGCTGCATTCGACTTAGTTGACCATGCATTACTTGCAACAAGACTACAAACACTTGTTGGCTGCACTAAACTCACAACGCAATTCCTAGCTCCTTTCTCGTTCCACGGAATGCCCATGTGGTGATCCAAAACTTTTCTTCTATACCCTCCCTTCTCACACGTGGTGTTCCCCAGGGATCCTCTCTGTTCCCAAATCTCTTCAACATTTATATTCTCCCTCTGCTCCTGATGCTGGATGGCCTGGGTGTCCTATACATCATCCACGTTGATGGCACCCAGGTCATCCTCGAACTCTCAGGCTCTTACTTCACAAACTCTAAAGCCATCAATGCTATCTACTCTATCATCCACTTCTGGATGTGTCAGACTTGTATGGCACTGAATGCCAACAAAACAGAGATCCTGATTGCTGGATTGAGTCACATGTTAAAGAATCTCTTTGAGGATTATGCGTCATTTATGATTGCTAATGTCTCCATTCCGGTGGCTCAAAGCGTGAAGACCCTAAGCATTACTATTGATGCCGAACTTTCCATGCGTCCACACATGGCTAAAACACAAGCATCCTGTGGCTGGATTAACAGGCGACTGTGTGCAATGCGTTCATTTTTATCTGTTAGGAATATGTCCCTCCTCGCATCTGCCCTTGTAAACTCCAAGTTGGACTGTTGCAACAGTCTTCTAGCAGGCACCTCTGCTGGCAACATCGCTGCTTTGCAGATCACTCAAAATGGCACGGTCAGAGCCGTGCTGGGTCTACCCAGACATTTCTCCATCACCGAAGCCCGGAAGAAACTACACTGGCTTCCCATCAAGCACAGGGAATCCTTTAAGATACTCACTCTTACTTTCAAATGCTTGAACAACTCTGCACCCATCTACTTAACACAGTTCATCCAGGGTTATGTCACTGGTCAATCACTCAGGTCTACTGAACAGGTCACGCTCAGTCAGCCTCGGTTTTGCTCAGTCAAATTTTCGAAAATAAAACAACTTCAGTGACACTGTGCCAGTTCTTTGGAACTCACTCCCTCTTCATTTTACGAGTTCTACCTCACTGGTTATCTTTAAAAAGACCCTCAAGACTCATCTCTTCAATTTACCCTAGTCCTCTGACTAGCTGGTTGTCTTCTTTTCTCTGATCTTCTCTGTTGCTACTGATTGTCCCTGTCTTCTATTGTTTACTGTGAGCGCCATGGGGCCTACGGGCTAACTGGCACATTATCAAGAATTAAAATAAATAAATAAAGCAACCTTCCAGTTACAGTGCCCTACTAAAAACCTATGAAATTCATTAACAAAAAACATTGTTAAAGGGGCGTTATGGTTAAGTTGCACTACTACAAACCTACCCCCTTTACTGAAAAACTATGCTAAAGGAAGGGTCTGGTTACAGTGGCCTACTAAAAAGCTATCAACTTCAGTGGAAACACGTTGGTGAAAGAACATCATGCTTCAGTTGCCCTAAGAACAACCTAGCAACTTCAGTGCAAAAACTTTTGTTACAGGAACGTTACAGCTACTTTTCAATAACAACAACCTATCCAAACTATGCTCACAAGTAAAACCGAAAACCCTCAGAAATTCACCAGGTATGATAAGCTAAGCAACCATAACTCACGCCACCACTGTGCACTGCTAAGACTAACACCCATGACATCAAATATGACAAATGTCATTGATGACATCACTGATGACATCACTTGTTCATTTACCTTTCATGAAACGCCTCCACAGGGGTTTGTCAATATAAGATTGGGAGGAAACTATCAGAGGTCATTGGGAGAACTATCATGAGATACATAATGCATTACACAATGCATTGCTGTAAACACCATTGCAGTACAGGAAACAATTCATGAAGACACGTTGGCTTTGTCTGCAGCTATTTTTTGCCATGTTGGATAGTAAAATGATGAATGCATTAGTGTCAGAGTTTTGCGTACTGTGAAACATGTAATAAGTGGCTAATAACGCCTCACTTACTACAAATTTGCACTACTACACATACAACAAAAAGAGATCGCAACAGACACAAAAAAGCCCATATACAGGGAAAGTAAAACAGGCAAAAAAGCAGCATTATTACCAGAAAGTGTTCATAACCTAACTGCTTATATTCATGCACACAAATGATTGCTGTGTTTCGGGCCTACTTTTCCCCTTTTCTATATGTATCATATGGTGTGACTGAACCCTTAGGAAAGTAGTGTAGTAACTTATGAGAAGGGTAAGGTCTACAAAAATAGTACCTTTTCAATGTTTACTTCCTGTCTGTCAGTGAAGAAAACCACCCACCCTACATATGTCTGTGAACAAAAACAGAGGAAGTCAGACATGTGATGCCATCATGTCATCAATGACATTTGTGATGTCATCTTTGATGTCATGGGTGTTAGTTCTAGCAGTGCACAGTGGTGGCGTGAGTTATGGTTGCTTAGTTTACCATAATTTCTAGGGTTTTTCGGTTTTACTTGTAAGCATAGTATGGTAGTGCAATGTAGCTGTAACGTGTCTGTAACCAATGTTTTTGCACTGATGTTGCTAGGTTGCTCTTAGGGCAACTGAAGCATAACGTCCCTCCACCAACATGTTTTCACTGAAGTTGATAGGTTTTTAGTAGGCCACTGTAACCAGACCCTTCCTTAAGCATTGTTTTTTCAGTAAAGAGGGTAGGTTTGTAATAGTGCAACTTAATGATAACGTCCCTTTAACAAAGTTTTTGGTTAGTATATATATATATATATATATGTATATATATATATATATATATATATATGGCATGTCATGGTTTTCAGGTAATTGAATAGGGGAGTTGTAAATACAAAATGATGTTGTTTGCTTAATAATTAACCTGTCTGTCTCTCTCCTTTGGTCTAGATCACTAACTCAATACATTCATCAGCATCCCTGGATGAACTGGAGTCCCCTTTATGAGCAGAATGGAGACCTAGGTCCAGAAAAGGGGAGAGAAAATGGAAAGAGATGGGTGAGAGGGATCCAGATGACAAGATGGACATCTACAGTCTTGTTATGTGTGCTGAGACATGGGCACAGGCCTCAGCGGCCAACAAACACAATTTGCAGACTGCTGGGGCCAGCATTAGGTCTTGTGGTGGATATGTCACCAAGTCTATTTCGTTTTAAAGAAGTATTCATTTTCCATGCATTTTCTTTGTCTACAATCCTTCCATAATATCCTAATTTCTATGTTCTTTGTCTTCTGTGCTATTCTTAACCTTTTGACATTTGTCGCAACATTTATTGCCATTTATTCCGATTCATACATTTGTTGCCAAGATGGACAATTGTTGTTTATTTCGTTTTGCAATCAATACACGATTATTTTTTTATTTTATTTTAAAAAAGAATGGCTCAGTCACTGCAAAATCGAGCAGACCACATACTCACACGAACAATTGATTCATTTAATGTATGTCCAATTGTTGCTAATCTATTGTTAAGCTATAGTGAAGTTTAAAAAAAGAAGAAAAACTTACTTTCAAAACACATACTCACATTGTTGCCTGAGGATCATATGTCTTGTGAGGTAAAGCTAGGGTGCATGCTTCTGCAGAGGCCTTTGTTTATTCAAGTCTTTACAGAAGACGGGGGAAGATGCTGGAATAATGCAGTGCACTCATGTTGACCATGTACAAATGTCAGCGGGCCACTGATTTCAACAGAGACATTGTGCACCAGTTTATAGGATACTGCAGCATGTGGTGTGTGTGTCTGTGATTTAGGGTACTAGTATTGCTGTGTGACATTGAGGGTAAACCAAAGGGGAGTTGGTTTGGGGGTTTCAACAATGTATGAACGGTTTGCTTGCCAGGTTTAGATTCAGAAAAGCAGAAAACAAAAATAAAGAAATTAAAGGTTGATTCGCACAGAGTAGCAAGATATGTGAGCCTTGAAAAATAAATGTCTATTGTTCGGGCAACGCAAATGCAGGAAAGGAGATTGCATGTAGCGTTTCTTTTGCAATGCACAGGAAAATATTTGTGTTGCTTGGCAACAGATAGAGGGGGCGAGGAAGTGCTCCAGAAGTTTCTCAAGTGTTTGTCATGTGTTTAATGACACCCAATGTGGGTTGGAACCTGTGACATCAGAAAATAGGTGGGTAACATGCATATTTTCTTTATGTGGTATAGGGTTTGGGGTGGATTTTGAGTGAGGCTTTATGAGGAACGGAAGGATAGAAGATGATGGGCTTGGCTTGTTATGGATTCCATGAGACGCATGTCCTGCATTTTCTGGCGGTGTGTTCTATTGTGGTGCACATGAGAGGGCCTTTCTGCCTTTGCTAATGTCCTGAGGCAAGAGAGTACAGAGTTTAGCTTTTCCAAATCTTAATAGAGAGAAAGATGGGTTTGATTGCCGTCCATGTGAACATTGAGGCATTCTGCAAGACTTGGTTGGTGTTGTGAAGGTCGCGAATAGAGCTGAGGTCTGTGTGTTGGCCTTGGAACAGGTTCAGGCTGATCTGCATAGTAGGGGCTACAGCGAGCTAATGCTGAGATGGGTGCCAGACAGGAGAGAAGTCAGTGCAGCTGGGTCCAATAGCGTCTCCTTCTAAGTGATTTAAATTTGAATTGGGATTGTCCAAGAATTTCTGGGGAATTTTCTGCAGGGGAACATTAATTTGGCCAGTGGTCTATTAGAACTGGGATGGATTTCCTGGTTTGTGATGGTACACGACAAACTTGCGAAGACCCTGAATCCTAAATTGAATGTTGGGATTTCATTATGCAAAAATTCCCATTACCAATGACCTCAGACTAACCCCACACTTTACTAAAAATAAAAAAAGGGTAGACTATAAGCGGGTCTGGTTCCTAAACTACGTTTGTTTCCATAACTAATGAGTTGCATGTCAAGGCGTGTCCCAGCCATATCCATAGTCCATGCAAGGCGTTATCCACAATCCAAAGGAAACTGTCAATGTGAAAAATGCATATTTTGATTTCCTTTCTCTAATAATGTGCATGAGTGAATCTATTGGTTTATTTTGAGCATGAGCTTAGCTGATGACAGGGGGCAAATGGAATTAGAGATCAGATTCTTTACCTGGCCAAAGTGCTAGGTGGAACGTTGAGTTTATTTTGATCGTATGGTTACAAACTGTATTCTTTTCTCCTGGTGCAAAGTGTCTTTCAGTTGCATTTTGCATATGTTCAACACTGATGTTGCTCTGCTGCAAGTTTTATCCTGGTTTGTTGAAATAATATGAAAGTTCCTGGGTGTGTAATCGTGGAAGCCGGTATGTGTTTTATTATTGTTTGACTGGTTTAATTTGTGATATTTGGTGAAATCTTCTGTATCCAATTTAGTTGAAGTGAGGACTTAGACCCTGATTATGAGCATGCCAGTTTGGAAAAAAGTGCTGGTAACAACGCTTACCAGCACCTTTTCTGGGAAAAGGCATACTCTGACTCTGCCGGTAGATGCAGTGAACTACTGGCAGGCCTGATCTGCCGGTAGTTTGCACCCCTACCAGCAGATAAATCACTGAAGAACCAACACTGTTACTAACGGTGCCGCTGTTTCAGTGTTCCCATTCCCATGGAGTCCTAGGGAACTCCATGGGAATGGAAATCCACTGTTCCGCCGTCCATAATATCCCTTTATTACCGGGATAACGAACAGTGGAAACGGCCACTTCATAGTGAGGTCTTTAGTGTGCCTTGTGCAGTGCTAAGCCTGGCATTCTGTTAACCAAAGATCCCAAATAAAATCATAGCAATAAACTGGTGTCCAATGAACTAATTCCCTTCACTGTAGCAAACAAAAACCCTAACTGTACAAAGATAAAATGTATCCATTATATCTGTACATCATCCTCAAAATCCTGTTCAGGAAAAAATATTTTATGATCCATAACCCTATTGCTATATGAACTTAAATATTTTATGCTTAACTGTATCAATGTTTTGTAGAACATCCCTACGTCAATTCAGGTGGTGGTATTTATCCTTCCATAATAGTTCACATTAAAAATTATCCCTCACTTTGAATAACATGTAGGTTATCTAGGCAGCCTCTTTAGCCTCTAGAGGACATGTCAATCATGCATAATTCTTGCTACATTGGAATCTGTAGTTGAGACACAGCTATAATTAATATGCTTATTCTTTGCATATAAAGGAGATGCACATTGAGTACTTTTAAGACCGAGAGGATCCTCCTAATGGGAGTGAAACAGGTGTTGGCCTGTTCCAGGAAGTGCAATAGTGGTTTCTAGAATGGTCAAAAGCAGTTAGAAAACCGTATTAGAATTGCCTTCGAAAATCATAAAGGATTATGTGATTTTTCAACCTTGAATTTTGCAAATTTCGCAAATTAAGTTATTCAAGCCATCCTTTCATGAACTATCTAAAAAAGGATTCACAATGAACATTTAAGAACATAGTACAACCAGTTATTCAGAAGTGATTTAAAGATACACCATGGCATAGCATTTTAACATTTGTTAACCACAACCATTTAAAAGTGTTAATTTTTATAATACAAGTGTTTATTTTTTATTTTTACACTGCTAACAAATGTTAAGACTTTGCTGTCTTTTTCGTGTGTGTGTGTGTGTGTGTGTGTGATGTGTTAGGGCAAAGAGTGTGATTCTCTTTCCTTGCACTCACGCACAGGGGGGATTTTTTTGCCTCAAATCCTCCCATTACTAGGCTTGCTGCTTGCATCTATTGGTTAGGCGAGAGCGGTTTCCTCGAGGTCTGGAGACATTGACACACTCCATTAGTGCTCAAGGATATATTATGAATGATGTGTTTACAAAATGAGAAATGCTTACATAAATGCTTAAAGCAAAGCACTGTGTAAGATAAATATGTATTTGTTTAAAATGAATGCTCAAACGTAAAATGGTTTCCAGTCCTAAGCGAGGTGGGGGGAATTATAAACTATGCAAAGAGTTTTCAGCAAGAGGGACTGATGCACTTATAGGCAGTTTTTGGCAGCATCACATAGTGAGATAATTAGGTTTGTTAGGTCAAAAATGGAATTGGCATAGAAATCAGACAAAATAAGATAGTTTAGGCAATTAATAGAAGCTTAGATACATTTACCTATGTACTTATGGAGAAGGGAACAAAGTGTATGATATAAACTAATCTGAAACCCGAGCTGTATTATTTTGGCACTATAAAAAAAGAGAATATATATTCTCCAACGGTGTTAAGCACCAGACAACTTGGCATAACCTCAGTAAATAGATAAGGTACAGACATTGATTTATGAAGAATGTCTTTGGCAGGGGTTGAGCATGTGTCCAGCCAAGTCTAAAATAGGCATATTCATTTTGTGCATCAGAAAAGCTGTGGATGCCAGTTATGCTAAATGTGGAATTATTGTGCACGTGTTATAAGTTATCCATTGGTAATGAATGGATGTTTACCCTTTCACTAACTTGTCCTATCAAAAGCCTACCATTTTACAAGGTGCTCATTTGCATACAAGTGTTGCATAATCGTAGAACATCTAAAAAGCTAGGTTGGATGCAGACGTGCATTTGAGTGTGTTTTGATAAATAAACACGTTGGGCTCCCAGGCATCTGTTTTTCTGTTTCTGCCTAATAGATGCGAGCATAAGGATCCATGGATATCTGATGCGGTGTGTGGTCAGTGGAGGAACCCCTATAAAGTGACTTTTCCCAACTACTTGGAATAGATTCTACTGTCACTGTCTAAACCACGATTCAGTGAGATTTATACAGTTTGGGTAACATTTTGGGCCTGCCACAAACTCGATATTAATTGTAATCAACCTCTTCCTTTTGTGGAATCTGTGTGTCTTGGTAAGACAGATGGACTACCCTTTACTTTTGATCGTGGAATTATTAAGGAGCTGAACAAAGGAGGCCTCATTATACTCAATTATTTCCATAATAATGGAACCCTGCTAACCTTGCAGACATTTCTGCAAATGGGCGGTTCTTCCTTGTCACATATGCTGTTCGAAATCAGTTGCAAACTATCAGCTACATTTATCATGTTCCCTAATTCACCAGATGTAAGTCCTTTCTTTATTTAGATCACTAACCGTGGATACACACACTCACAATATATAATCCATTTATAAACTGACTGCATGGAAGGGCAAATATATCTCATGCTCTAAGTGGCACAAGGAAGTGGTTCGGCGGATGGGCATCGAGTACAGGGCATAGGGAGAGGAGAGTGTTCACACAAAGCTTACGTCAATAAATCACACATATTGATTAATGCATTTCAAATCTTTACACCAGCTTTACTATACAACTATTTGGAGCCATAAATTCGACCACAATGCTAATGGCCTTCCCTAAATGCAAGATAGACAATTGCAATGTTTTCAATTTGGAATGGCTATGCCCTATTAACATAGTGGGCCTCATTACGACCCGGGCGGTAAGGGATTACCGGTACTGGTAAGGGCACCGGTACCGGTAATCCTTTACTGCCCTATTACGAGTTCCCTTTCCGGGTCCTCCCTTAACGGCTGGTAAAACCAGCCGTTAAGGACGGGACCCGCAAAGGGACTTTAGGGGTAATAACGGTACCGCAATTTGGGGTACCGTTATTACCACCTTCCCCATTCCCATTGAGCCCTATGGGGGCTAAAATGGGAATGGGGAAGGGCCATGGTGAATGGGGAATTAGCGCCCCCGCCAACCTTGGAATAGGGCGGTAATTGCTCCATTCACCATGGCGGAATCGGTAAGGTTTTGGAGGCAACCATGGCGCTAATAGTGCCATGGTTACCTCCAGGGTCTTAATGTGGCCCAGTGTCTGGCTTGTGTTCACTGATAAATTATCCTTAATAATGACGCAAACATATCTCTGGAATCAATGCCATGTCTGCCCCTCTGATTAAAAAGACAAAGAGTAGTCTTGATAACCTCCCCTTACTGTCTGTGTATAAACAAATTGCCCTAACTGGACTCAACATTCCCCTCCCATGAAATCTGCTTAATGTAAGCAACTCATTTTGACTAACAACTCTCAAGACACAAAGTGAGCTAAAGACATTTGGGTTATTTTGAGTGTTATTTACAGAATACTGCCCAACATGACAGTACTGTGGACAACCTTGTGAAGAATTGATATTGTAACAAATTAGCACATTGCATAGTCGAGGCGTAGACCACTTGCATATTGGATCTCTTTTAATATTTCCTGAGACTGTTGTTGCTGATTTATATATTGCTAATGGTTATATGTGACTACGATATATTGTTACAAACCCAAAGAGAATGTTAAAAACAAGTTTCAACCCAAACACCAGTTGCCATATGAACACTGTTCTCTGCCACATCAGGTACAGCACAGAGAGGCACATGCCCAAAGCGGTACAACTTCACAAAACAGGACACAGCCATGCCCCCTGAATCCAAAGCAGTAAGAGGGTCTGGGCTGTGCTTCAATATTCTATAAAGTGCTATCCCTGAAAACCAAATAATTCTTACTTCCAGTAGCCCTCAACTGCTAATTCCTCGTCCTTGCTCTGTAGAATTAACAACGTGTTTGTTAGGGGAAGGCTGAACGTGACAGCACAAGTGAAAAAAAGAAAGAAAGAAAGAAAGACAGTTTGGGATCTATCTGCACAAACGTTTAAAAAAAGCCAGGGATGGGGTTATGGAAGGAGAAAATGGATCAAAGTCCGCGGAACTCAGACACTGCATTTCATGGGGCTTTGTGGAAGTGCCCCCATTTAAAACAGGCTGGTATTTTGCAAGGAAGTTAAATGTCCAGAAAGCGTGTTTCTATCATTCGTCAGTACAATGTTGATACATCGGCAGGCTTTGATTTCACAGAGTTTTCACTCCAAAAAAATATCCGGCCAAAAAACGAATTGAAAAATGTGGGAGCGGAGGTAAGGGGATATAAGAAGTAAAGGGGTGGAGAATAGGAACTGGATAATAGGGAAAGTGGGGGTTTGGATGGAACCCCCCCAAATAAAAAAAAATTAAATCCAATGAGTTTTCTTGGCTGAACACATTTGGAAAACAGCCCAGCAGAAAAAAAAAAAACTGCTGATCTAAGAACATTGAACCCATTCTTCTCCTCACTGTTTCCATCCTGCAATACCATTTCACCATCTCCCTCATATGTCCTCTTTTCTCTCTGTTCAACTTTAGTGTTGAAACCAACCTAAAAGAGACATATGTGATACACACTTCACCGATATGGCATGGCATAGCTAGTTATCAGGAAGTGTGCTATGGTTTAAATAAGGGGTTCTCCAAAGTTGCAGGACTTCGCCTTCATACTCTTTGTCAAATGTGCCGCAATGTTGCTAAGTTTTATTTGCCAATGCCATGAATGCCCGCAAATCAGGTTTGGTGGGTATGTAAATATGAATCGTTCCCCGCCCCAAACAGCTGTAACTGAAGAGCCAATTCTTCTTACAAAAAATTCTTCTTTATTAGCCACTAAACAAAGGAAGTATATGCAGAGAAATATTCCCACAAAACACTGTTTTCTAAATGTATTTCTCTCAAATCAATTACCTCCAGGTCAAATTGATGACAAGTATGCCATGTACTGTGGGTAGATTGTAAACTAGACAGCATGCACATTCACTATCTGATTTCTGTCATGGCTGTCATGGGAGTGAGACGAAGTACCTCCTCATAAGTGATAAAATCTGGCTACATCCTTTGTTCTGCTGTGTGATCCTCACGGCTTATCCATACTCAAACACATGTCAAATTACAGGTATTACAACTAATTTCTTTCAATAATGAGAGAACATTTCATTACTTTTTTAATCATTTTGAGGGTATTACATTGGATGTTCGGGTCAGAGGAAGTGGTGCCACGCAATTAGTGATTTAATGTTTCCTTGACTTTACAAAGTATGAATTATTTGTGGGTGCACAGTAAACAGCATGGCAGAGGATACACAGGAAGAGTAGTCTGGACATGTGCAGTGTCAGAATTCTCCTTCCAAAACCTTGACCCCCTAGTGAAGAAGAAGAATTCTTCCCACTACTGTAACCCTCTGGATGTACAAAGGAACATACAGAGGAATCAATTAATTGAAAGACTGGATACTCCTGAGACGATGGTAGCTGTGCCGTGGTAGCAGGTAACTCCAAATATCAAATTGAACAAGAGGCACAGTAAGTTGTTATAAATTCAAGGGATCCGAGAGTCTTTGTAAGTTCCAAAGATGATGTGAAGTTCGTGGTTGTTGAAGTAATCCGAAACATACTATTCCCGAAGGCACGCAGACGCCTGATATGTCCAAAAACCCTGTTCTGACGGAACGAGGACGCCTGGGGCACACACAATTTCTCAAAAGTCTCTAGTCCATGTGTGCAGATAGTAAATCCAGTCCGCAGTTCCTTAATATGGGAAGCAGGTCGCGCAGAGTCACTCCCTAGTGAAATCGAGTGCGATCCAGTGAATGTTTCACAAGCAGTCGGAGAGTGAAAAAACAGAGTCACGGAACATAAGTCTTCCGCATACAGTTTCCGAATCGTAACACTAGTGGGAAAGGACCAAGCCGAAGGTTGAGGCAATTCGTAGTCCGAAAGGCAGTCCGGGTCATAGCAAGAGGTGGGCAATGACAAGGCTGAGCTTTAGGCAGAGGAAGATCCAAATACGATCCGGGTCGTAACAACAGATGATCCACTATGGTGCAAGGGATGATACAGAACAAAGTCAGGAGACGGAAACAGAGGGTCCATAAATATCAGGAAATTAATATCACCAGAGCAGACAAGGGCAATCCAAAGACACGTCAAAACACAAAGCAATCATGCAAACCTAACTTCAGGCAAAACATGATGAAAGCCCTAATCAGAAACAACAAGAGACTGCCGATGCATATTAAAATAGGATTAGTCACATGATACCATCGTCAGAGACCAGGACGTTGGTTACTTCCCCTTGAAAACGGATTCCATAGCTTCCATGGCAACTTCCAGCCACCACAGAAAACAGACTTCCGGACTCCTGGAAGCTGATGAACACATATTTTCATGGGAATTCTACGTTTAATATGCAGTTTGTTGCAGATATCGCTTATTTGTTTGCCAGGGGTCAAAGTGAATCTTGATATCGGCACACAGCGCCCTGAGTATGTATTCTTGACATGCAGCAGGGGAAAGTGTTAGAGGGTGAGATCTTCATTTGATTTGAGTGAGCTCTAGGCTTTCGCACCATACTCCAGCAGAGGCATGTGGTTTTAGTGGCCCCAAGAAGGATTTTTTTGCGTTTTCTCCATTAGGGGACATACACACAATATGAGTTTATCATTGAACCCCAAGCCTTTTCTCAATGTACTGGAAATACCTTCCTACTCAAACTCTTCGCTCCTCCACCTCCAATTCCCTCAGGGTCAGTAGCTTCTCCAAGCAAGGAGTTGGGGGTAGATCTCTTACTTCGGCTGGGGCATCCCTCTGGAACAGCCTCCCTTCCTCTCTGAAACTCGAGGTGAACCATCTTCGGTTCCTGAAGCACCTCAAGACCTTCCTCTTTGCTTCTGTCTGTGCTCTTCCTCTCCCCCGCTGATCTCTCTCTGCTTTGGCATTGGGCACCTGGCTACCCTCTGATTTCGGGACCAGATATGTGCCCACCCAACCACATACCTGAACTGCCTCTTGGCAACCCTTGCACTTGGGCCTGTATCTGCAACCCTTCCGTCCCTTTCCTACATTTATTAGACACCATTTTTCTGCGCCTTAGTCTTGCACTTACCACCTGCACGCCACACTACCTGTTGTTTGATCTTGTGTTCAGCACTTTCCATTCCCCCCCCTTGTTGGACTCTCGCCCTCCCCTCTGCGCTGCACTTATGCATTCTCAATGTCACTGGGCCTAGCAAGATCATTGTTTTGTCCCCCCTTGTTCCCCTCCCTTGCCTCGTCGCGCTCTGAAACACTTGGGTATGGGCACGATATAAATAAATAAAATATCATATCATATCATTGTGTTTATTCGCTGTGCTAGCAGGCCAGCCAGTGCAGTGACAGGCCCTTTGTTTTCCATAGTATTTCCATTGGTAAGAATTAGTAGGCGTGCCCTGGACAGCTCAAACATTAAAGTTATTTTAATATTATTAGAAGATGTAAAACTATGAAACATATTGCATGTTTATAATACACATTATTAGAATGTTTAAACCATTTTTAATGCATGGCTCCACTTTTTAATTCACCTCATAGCGCATCATAGTAAAGGCCTGCCATCAACTGTTACACTATCAACAAAGTGATAGAATATGAGCTGGGAACTACTCTAATTCAATAATTACGTCTCTGATTCTGTCAATGTAGGGCTTTCCTGTGGAGGTGAGGATGGCCACAATAAAAAGAGCCCCATAGCTCAAGGATTGACAGACATACATGATTGTGTTGAAAACCACTGTCTTGAGGATAAACATCTAATCACCTACAATAATATGGAGGCATACCTGGAAACCCTGAACAAAATATATGATCAGAATACTTGTCAGGGGATACCCATAGTTTATATGGATGGGTGTTCCTACTGTATTACTAAAGACTGTGAGAAAGAATTTGTTGCTGGAATTATGCGTGCATAGGTCAACGATCTTTCCAAATCATCTGCTGGTTACAAAACAAGTCCCTGAAGAAGGCAGGTTGCAGAAATGATGGCATTTCATCAATCTGTCTTCACTGCTGCAAACCACCAACTCAGACAATTGGTAATAATCACTGATTCTGATTATATAAAAAAATGGATTGTTAAACACCTGATAAATTTGAAAAACAAAGGCATGCTTTGTGCAAAAAATACATTGAAACATGGTAGATTGATCCAGACTATTGATGATCTTTTGAGATCTAATAAAATGCCATCTATTAGAAAAAAGTTCAAAGGTCATTACAAGATAGAGAGTCTTGATGGAATTGGAAAGGTATTGGCAGACCAATTGGCCAAAAACAGGAACTCTACAGGGGCTCCTTTTGATATAGAACACCTACTCAGAGAAATCCAGGCCATGGCAGTGGCTATATTGCAAACTTGCACTGACCCTGAAATTTACGCTGTTCAATGGAGTAAATATGCTCCTGATGCAGACCTGATCACTGCTCTAAAAAAGGATCCTAATGTTAGGAATTCCTTTTAATATTTAGAAGATGCAATCAGTTTTCCTCTGACACAATTAAGTTTCAAATCCTGTTCAAGATTCAAGGCAGACCTTTGGTAAGGAAACCCCAAACTGGGTCTGTTCAGAGGTACCTCATTCCAAAGTCTGATGTTAAACCATGCCATGACATGGCTAGCGTCAGTCGTAGGGGATTTCTAAAGATTCTAGAGATACTGTGAAATGCTGCTTACTGACCATATGTGGGGCAGGATCTCAATACATATTTAAAGGGATGTCTTGCATGTGCTCATTTCTAACCTAGTTCTTCCACTCAGAGCTCCTCTAATTTGCAAGTAGAATTCATTAGACCAGTCACTGATTCTTCCAGTGGAACCACATGCATTATGACAGTATATTGGCTCTTCACAAAGTGAAATGTGTGCCTTTCTTCCCAATAGTTTATGACAGAGACAACACCTCTTTGATGACCAGTCAGGTGATGATTAAGATGTTTGAAATGTTATGGGTGAAAATAAAACTCCACATTTCCTACCCCTGCATGGATTAAGGGGTGTGGAGAGATACAATAAAAGTATTGTATCTTGAAGCAGTTTGTGGTTGGTTTTGGACAAGTTTGGGGCATCCAATTGCCTCTTGTCCTGATGGCCCTTAGATCTAGACTTTCTTTTGCCAACCAGATGACTCCATTTGATTTAATATTTTTGAAAAGGAAATGGGCCTACTGCTTAGTAAAACATGTTTGCCTTACTCGGTTGAATTCATAATTTGGATATGAGTAATCATTTACAGAATCTGGACGTAAGTTCTACATGCACCCCAACAGGAGCATATAACAAGATGGTACACAAACATGCAACAATAATTGTTAGATGAGACAGAAAAAAAATGTCAACAGTAACATAAAGGGTGATAACAATCAGACCAACAAATGGGCTATTCATAAAAAGGTTGTTTTTTTACTTAGAACAAAGTAATTCTTGAAAAACACAAAAGAATACAATCAAAGGATGTCATCAAAAAGATGTATAGATTCACACACTGTAGCTGCCTTGTAATGAATAGAGCACAGAGCACTAATGCAAGTGCAGAGACACAGTGAAACAAAAACAGAGGTGAAAGCTATTACATGGTTTAGAAGAGGAAAGCAAAACAGATCTACACTTTACTAAAAAGAGATGCATAATATAATCATGAACAAAAGAATTGTAATGGAAAATACACAAGATATACACTAAAAATAAAAAGTGTACTTAATAAGCAGAGTAATCCATCATTACATGGCCATAGGAAGAGCACTTTTTGGGCGGCTTATAACTTCGCTCTCCCTGGACGCATCCTCACCAAACTTTGCAAAAAAAGTAGTTGGGTCACTCTGAATTGTTTTGCAAAGTTTGGTGAGGATTCGTCCAGGGGGGGAAAAGCTATAGGGGGGGTCCCAAAACTTTTTTTTCCCATAGACTGAATGGGAAAAAACTTTGCGCACGGCTACAGCCCGAACCGCTGGACGGATTTACACCAAATTTGTGGCAGGAGCGGCGGCCTGGTCCCAAAAGCGTGCTTTTGTAAATTTGGTGTAAATCTGTCCAGTAGTTTTTTTAAAAATGACCAAAATGTAAGGCAAAAAAATTAGTGATATCTGCTTTCGCTTCGCGGACGGACTTCCCTGTTCGCTCCGCGGACAGCACCCCGATTGGCCCATGGCCTTGCGTCATGTCCGCGGACATGCGACGTGTTCACTGATTGGACGGCGAGGGGCGTGGAGCGCGTCAGATTTTCTGTGGCGCCCGCCATCTTGTATTCGCAGTCGACCGCGTACAGCTCAGTGAAACGTGGATAAAAAATTGTATTTAGTGCCGTGTGTTGGTGTGTAAGAGTGTTTGGGGAGGGTGGGGGAGTATGAGATAGGTTCAATGTTTTGTTTTTTTATGTGCTAGACGTTTTTGTTGCGTTCGATTTGTCCGCGGAGAACACGGCTGTTCTGACATTTTGTAAATAAACTAAATGATGGGGTGTTTAGAGGACGGAGTATGTGTCATTTTTGTTCGCAAGGAAGGTAAAAATGAGCTAAGAACACTCGCAGTGTCCCGAAATGGTTGCAATTACACAAAATGGGGGTGTTCTGAGAACGTTGTTTGTATTGTTCGTTGTCAGGGTGAAAGTGTTTTAAGAGCACTCCTTTTGTCCGCTAATAGTACAATTTCCTAGGGGCGTCAACCGACTTTTTGTCCACTAAAGAAACGATAAATCCGGCTGGTGTGCGCCGACATTATGTGATAATCCTATGACTGGCGCTATTGACCTGGCTGACTTGCTTTTGCGACACTAAATCATATCTCCCTGATATTATCAAAGCATTCATATTCCCTGCCTCTCTCCGTGACGTTACAGGGTGCGTAATGAAACGCGCCCAGTCATCTCCAGTACTACGCGACTTTACACAGAACCCGGAAGACAACACACATTATGTCACAACACAGCGCGCCACAATTCGGAATATGAAACTGTGATTTAAAAGCAAAGAGCAAGATTGTAAATGTTGTAAAGTACATTTATTTGACATCAAATGTTTAGAGAATATTCAGCAATTTGCATTTGTCTTTGTTGTCTATCCGCAAAAGTTCATGTTGAGACACGCAATGTTCCTTTGCGGTACAGAGAGTGTTAGATCAGCTTACAACTCAGTGTGCCACAATTCGGAATATGAAACTGTGGTTTAAAAGTAAACAGCAGGATTGTACATTTGGTAAAGTACATTTATTTCACATGAAATGTTTAGTGAACATTCAGCGATTTGCTATTGTCTCTGTTGTCGATCAGCAAAGTTTATTTGGAGCCACGCATTGTTCCTTTGCGGTAGATAGGCTGTTGGTTTATGATAAAAGCAGTAAATGGTCGCTCTGATAATCGGAAGGTTGCTCCAACAACGAGCCATTAGACCACCCTATTGGTTGGTATGTTGTTTGTAGCCGCTAGTACTGCGTAAGGGCATATTGGTCCTTGGCGATTGTCCCATAAAATGGTGAGGGTCATGAAGTTGCATATTTGGACCTGCACCTGGCAGTTGAAGACCCCATCCGCTGGAGTCTGTAAATCGTGACATAGGCAAAATGGAGCCACATACCTGTTTTAAAAAACATAAATTAGTCTCACCAGCCAATCTTCATTAAAAATCATCATTTTATGTATTAGGGCATGAAAATATTTGCTATCGAAGATAGTGCAACAGAGTATGTTAATAATAAAATAATAATATTTTCCCATTCATATAGCGCTAACAACCGTGAGGTATCTAAGCAGTGCTTATTATTAACCACGGTGTGTGGTGCTCATTTATCGACCACAGAAGGATGAAAGGCTGAGTTTGGCCTTGCCGGGATTCAAACTTGCGTTAGCAAGCTGTGCACGGATGTCAAAGCGAGCGCTGTACTCGCTGTGCCACTTGACAGGCTACAGTGAAGTGGCACAGCGAGTAGAGCGCTTGACCGCCTATAGACCGGTTAAATTATTTCTATTAACCCACCTTGTGTCGTCTGCCTTTTTCAGAGCCCTCTAAACGACAGGGGATCAATTCGGCGGTGATAGTGCGCGGTAGAAAACATTATGCCACTTTCAACGAACAAGTTCAACTTGAGCGGTCTTTAATGCTACGCTATTGTAATTATATTTGGTATAAAGTAATCTAAAGGGTTACTTACAGTATAATTGCAATTTCCATTGTCTACGAGTGGTGCAGTCCCAAAATACGACTCCGCGTGTGCCAACGATCTTTCGCATAGTGATATAATATATAAAACTGGTTTTGTTTCAGAAATTTCATCTTTATCTTCTCTTACGTTTTAACAACACTCCTTCAAGAGAAGTCTTTCATCACAATCTCTGTCTGTCAAGGTCAAAACACAATACAACCTTATAGTCCGCTTCGTGAGCCTCTCCGGGGCCCGAGAAAAAAATGGAAGCAGCTGACCTTCACTGTGAACGAGCATAAATTCTTACTTTGCAACATTCTGTGTAAAGCCATCTGTAGAAGTTGTGGAAGCAGCTGACCTTCACTGTGAACGATCATAAATTCTTACTTTGCAACATTCTGTGTAAAGCCATCTGTAGAAGTTGGTTTTTGCACGCCATGTTTGTATATTGTTTGCGTGATATTAAAAAAAGTTTATTTAAAGGACGTTATGGTTCTAAGTACAGCCGAAAGACCCCTGGTAAGCTTCGAAAAATAACTGGCGCCACCACCGTGCACTGCTAAGACTAACACCCAGGACATCAAAGATGACATCACAAATGTCATTGATGAAATCACTGATGACATCACGTGTGTATGTACTTTTCATGGAATTTGTGTACTAGGGATTTTTATTATAATGTTTCGAAAAAAGTGTCAAGGATATTGCAATAAATATCATACCGTTATTAGTGCTTTGAACGATGCATTGATATAAATAGCATTGTATTATGGGATTCTATATAGTATACTGAGCTACTAATGGAGAAACATAGCATTGTGCGCAGAGTACAAGATGAAAGTATAATATGTGTAATGTTAATATGTTGAATAATGAAATAATAATTTTCCTGAAATGTTCGAAAAATCACTAAATGGGGTTGTTCTGAGGACGTTATTCGTATTGTGTGATTGCTTAGCTGTATGCAATGATGGATTGGCACAGAGAGTAAAGTGGACGCCGTCCGCGGTCACTGCGGCTGTTCGTGGACAGGGTGTGCTACATCCCGGTTTTTCCAGGAAATCCAACATGGAAAGAAGACTGTACTGATCAGCCAATCAGATGTCGAGGTTGTGGATTTGTATTGAAAGAGACTGTGTGTGGTGAAGATGGCAGAAGTGGAGAAAGTCAGGATGTTGGTGCTCGGAGATATGTTTGTGCATGGTTTACAGCAGTACGCTGAATGCAGGCATGTTGCAAAGAACTTGGATGTGAAAGGAGTGGAGGTGGTGTGGAGCAGTGTGCCTGATTGCAATGTACAGGGAATTGTACAAGTTTGTGAGGATATGGCCACGATGAACAGTCCGCATGTGGTAGTTTTGCACTATGGTGCTTTCCATTTGGGCAACGTCAGTGCCCCTACTTTGTTGGCTGATTTGGAACGCTTGGTTCAAGCATTAATGAAGATCCTTCCAAATGCAAAAGTAATTTTTTCTGGATTACTACCTAGAGCAATATGGGACAATAGTTCAGTTTTTTGTCCTCAGCAAAATATTGCTAGGTGTGTCATCAACCGAGGCATGTGTGCCTTCATGCTTAGTGCTGGTATGTTCTTCTGTAACAATGAGAATATTGATGCCAGTAATGCTGTTAATTTTAAAGAAGATGGCATTTCTTTATCTTTTACATGAAATGCCTTTCTATTTTGGAATGTAAGGGTTGCTTTGGAGAAGGTTATGTGAAGATTTTAGGAGTAAAGTAAGAAAAGAAAACAAGAAAAAAAATACAAAATAACAGGTGTCTGTCAAGCATCTGTAAAAAAAAAATAAAAACACAGCTCTTTTGAGAGCCAACTTCAAAGGGAAAATGGGGCATACTTTTTAAATTTACATTCACCACGCTCAGATTTTCGATGTGTCCGCGGACATGGCGGTAGTCTGTGGACATAAAAATCACTACGAGGGGGTTAGTATGTTCTATGTTACATGTATATGAAGTCAGGGATATTATGGTTAAGTTGTGCTACTAAAAACCTATGAAATTCAGTGAAAAAACTTTGTTAAAGGGACGTTATGGTTAAGTTGCGCTACTAAAAACCTATGAAATTCAGTGAAAAATCTTTGTTAAAGGGACGTTATGGCTCAAAGTAAAACCGAAAAACCCCTGAAATTCGGCAGTTATGGTAACATAAGCAACCATAACTCGCGCCACCGTGCACTGCTAACACTAACACCCAGGACATCAAAGATGACATCACAAATGTCATTGATGACATCACTGATGACATCACATGGCTGGCTCTCCCTTTTTATCCTTTACTGACATAACAAAGCCACATAGTTTTCTTCAGTAACAGTCAAGAAGTAAAAATTGAAAAGGTACTATATTTGTAGACTTAGGGTCCAGTCACATCATATGAAACATATACATAGCGGAAGATACAGGCTTGAAAGAGAGCAATCCTTTCTGTGCATGAAGATAATCATTATGGTTATCAGCACTTTCTCATAGTTTTATTTTTATTACTCTACCTTCCCTGTATATGCTCATATTTGTATACATTATACTCAATCTCCATAGAGTGAATGGGAAAAAAATTTTGCTCGCGCCTACAGCCCAAACCGCTGGACGAATTTCCACCAAATTTGGACCAGGAGCAGCGGCTTGGTCCCGAAAGCGTGGTTTTGCAAATTTGGTGAAAATCCATCCAGTAGTTTTTTTTAAAATGACCAAAAAGTAGGTAAAAAAAATTTGTGATATCTGTGTTCGGGTTGCGGATACACCTCCCTGTTCACTCTGCGGAAAGTGTCCTGATTGGCCAATCGTCTTGCGTGATGTTCGCGGACATGCAAAGTGTTCGCTGATTGGACGGCGTGGAGCGTGAAGCGCGTCAGATTTTTCAGTAGCGCCCGCCATCTTGGATTCGCGGATGTCCCCGGACAGCGCGGTGAAACTTTGTTCAAAATGTGTATTTTGTAGAGTGTGTTGGTGTGTAGGAGTGTTTGGGGAGGGTGGGAGTGTATGAGATAGGATGAAAGTTGTGTTTTTTATGTGTTAGACGTTCTTTTTGTGTTCGATTTGCTTGCGGCCATCACGGTGTTCTGAAATGTTCTAAATAAACTGACTAGGGGGTGTTCTAAGGAGTCAATATGTGTCCGTTTTGTTCGCAAGCAAAGTGAAACTGTTCTAAGAACACTCGCGGTGTCCGGGGAGTGTTCGTAGGTGGTGTCCTGAGGACTCTGTCCGTATTGTTCTCTGTCAAGTTGAATGTGTTCTAAGAACACGCGCAGTGTCCTGAAATGTTCACAAATAAACAAAATGGGGGTGTTCTGAAGACGTTTTTGAGAACACTCCCGGTGTCCTGAAATGTTGTAGGGGGTGTTCTGAGGACGCTGTCCGTATTGTTCTCTGTCAAGTTGAATGTGTCCTAAGAACACTTGCGGTGTCCTGAAATGTTCGCAAATAAACAAAATGGGGGTGTTCTGAAGACGCTTCTAAGAACACTCGCGGTGTCCGGGGAGTGTTCGTAGGGGGTGTCCTGAGGACGCTGTCCGTATTGTTCTCTGTCAAGTTGAATGTGTCCTAAGAACACTCGCGGTGTACTGAAATGTTCGCAAATAAACAAGATGGTGGTGTTCTGAAGACGCTTCTAAGAACACTCGCGGTGTCCGGGGAGTGTTCGTAGGGGGTGTCCTGAGGACGCTGTCCGTATTGTTCTCTGTCAAGTTGAATGTGTCCTAAGAACACTTGCGGTGTCCTGAAATGTTCGCAAATAAACAAAATGGGGGTGTTCTGAAGACGCTTCTAAGAACACTCACGGTGTCCGGGGAGTGTTTGTAGGGGGTGTCCTGAGGACGCTGTCCGTATAGTTCTTTGTCAAGTTGAATGTGTCCTAAGAACACTCGCAGTGTCCTGAAATGTTCGCAAATAAACAAGATGGTGGTGTTCTGAAGACGCTTCTAAGAACACTCCCGGTGTCCGGGGAGTGTTCGTAGGGGGTGTCCTGAGGACGCTGTCCGTATTGTTCTTTGTCAAGTTGAATGTGTCCTAAGAACACTCGCGGTGTCCTGAAATGTTCGCAAATAAACAAGATGGTGGTGTTCTGAAGACGCTTCTAAGAACACTCCCAGTGTCCTGGAATGTTCGTAGGGGGTGTCCTTAGGACGCTGTCCGTATTGTTCGTTGTTAAGTTGAAAGTGTTTTAAGAACTATCGCGTTGTTCTGAAATGTTCATAGGGGGTGTCCTGAAAACGGTGTCCGTATTGTTCGCTGGTAAGTTCAAAGTGTTCTAAGAACACTCACATTGTTTGCAGACATTAAAAGTTTCCCATAGATCATAGTTGAAATGTTTGACTCTATGGATGTGATATGCTGCGGTGGTTGTTGCCAGGGCATAGAGTCTTGGGTGCATGGCCATTTGGCCATGCACCCAAGACACTATGTCCTGGCAACAACCACCGCAGCATATCACATTCATATTTGCTTATAACTTTGGGTGAAAAACAAATGTATAAGGAACAAAGGTATTAGATACTATGGATGTGATATGCTGCTATGGTTGTGCTTATTATTGTATACTTACTGTTTGGTCTAGTAATGGGAGTACATGTTTTTCTTCTTCATTTCTGTGATAAAAGAAAATAGCATGTTAGTATTAGTATTTTGTAATGACTTATTACATTGTATAATCAATATACTTTTATTTTTTTTCGACCCTCATATTTAGTAGAGAACAAATCAGAGTACTGTGCAATTTGCTCAGTTTCTGTATTTGTTGCTAAAACCATTGGGTCTGTTGGAGAAAAAAAAATCGATGTTGGATTAAAAAAAACCCTTTTTCTGTTATGCTACAGTTTATTTGTTTGTTTGTTTTCAGTGTTCACTTGTTGTTTCTAGCTAATGCTTCATACTTTGCTTTGTTGTATTTTCTTTGGAGCAGTAACAGACTCTTCATTTGTTTTGATATTATAAAATTTTGGAGCAGTTATATACCATTGGCGTATTCTGTCTATTTTTTTAATATATTTTAGTGGTTTTGATTTATCTATTTGGATATTGTTAAATTTTGGGACAGTTAGATACCAATTGGCGTATTCTAACTGTGTATTTTTTGGCCTAATTTAGTGGTATTCATTTATCTGATTAGTTGTTGTAGAATCTTTGAGCTGTTAGATAGCTTTTGGAGTATTCTAACAGTTTATATTATTTTAACACAAATTTATAATTTTGGGACAGTTAGATACCAATTGGCGTTTTCTAACTGTGTATTCTTTGGTCTAATTTAGTGGTATTCATTTATCTGATTAGTTGTTGTAGAATCTTTGAGCAGTTAGATAGCTTTTGGAGTATTCTAACAGTTTATATTTTTTTAAAGGTTTAAATACAGTTTATTTATCAAATTTTGGTTTTAAGAACATCAAATAAGCGTTTGTAAGATTTGCTGGTAATCTCTGCTTTAGAGTAATGGTACTATCATTACATTCAAACCATCCACATTTCTTTTTTATATATGCAGTGTACTGCCCTGAATTGGTTGTGGCTCCTGCGTGGTAGATTATACCTATTGTTGTGAAGGTTTTCTTACCAAGTGATATTTGACCATGTGTGAATCCAGTCAGCTTGCAGTGGTTTTTGGTACCATCTTCATTGTAACGTAGAAGCATTAGTATTACGTATTTACTATGTGTTTGTATTACTAATGTGGAGCGATTATCTGAATTGCAGGTAGAGCATAATGTACCATGGTTTGCATTTTGTACAAGTTGCTGAAATGGAATGGATTCACAATTTGGTATTGATATATATATGAAGCGTTCATTGGAGATTTCTTCTTGTGTCACATTGTTGCAGAGAGTGCATGTATGTTTCCACATGTATGAAATCTGAAAGATTTCATTTATAGGTATGTTTTTGTTTTCCAGTACTTGTAGTAAGTACATTAGAAATTCTTGTGGATCTTCCTGTGAGTTTATAGTGAATTTCACCATTCCAGCACAGTAGTCCAATTGTCGTCTTATTCCAAAAACACTATATGTGTTGTCAGGATTATTTGCTGCATTTCTGTGAAGTACCAACATTTGCAAACACAATGGGTCTGTACTGTGTGAGTAAATGTTGTCAACAATTGATGGTAATTGAAATAGAATATTCATTGCTACATTTGCATAGCAACTTACACCAACTATATTTGAGAATTTAAATGGTCCAGGTAGTTCTGTATCTAACTGCTTTTTTTGGAGTTTGTCTTCCTTCTTTAAAGAAGTACCTGGTTTACTTTCTCTAATTGATTCTTTTTTGTTTTGTGTACTTGATGAAGTATTAGTTTCTTTTACTCTCTTTGGAGGATTTGCAGTGACGTCCTGTTGCATTTCTGTTTGATTTAGTTTTCTTTTACAACATTTTAGTTTTTGTGGAGCAGAATATGTGTTTAGATGGGGAGTGTATAGTGAGCGAAGTCTATTATATTCTAAAATGCAAGGAATATCAGCGTTTACTTTACTTGCATCATAGTTGATTAGAAATAGACCGTCAAGTGTACGTAAGCGTGATAGTGCTACGTAGCTCATGCCTTCTTTAAAGACTGTGTTACCAATATCTATCATTGCTTTGTCTATGGTAAGACCTTGTGATTTATGAATCATGACTGCGTATGCAAGAGTTAGAGAAAATTGTTCTCTGCGTACATACATATCTTTGAAGAGAAGGAATCTAGCTGTTCAGCGTCCTATCCGTTTTACTTCTGAAAGTTTGTCAAAGAGTATATTGACAAACTGAATTTTGTTGTCACGTGGGTATGTTTGAAAGCCAACAACTGTACCCAGTGCTCCATTAACTAGTCCTTGGTCCACGTCAAGGTTACGTTTAAGCATTACTCTGCAATTTAAGGATAATTTCAACATCTTTTCTAAGCCTGCTGTGTTTGAGATTGATTTTTCTAAATTATTTAGTCTTGTTGTGGCTTGGTCACACATGGGTAGTGTCATACCATGTACATCTAGTTTGTCTGTGGCGCTAATTTCCATTATTGGTTGCATTTCTTTACTTAGCATGATTTCATTGAATTTGAAACAGCTTGCAAGAGTTGGCATTAAGGCCATACAATTGACATTTTTGTGGGCTAATTGTTCCATAACATCTGTAGCACATGCATTATCGCCATAAAGTGCATTAATGTGCCGGGTTTTCAATGTTGCTTCTGCTTCTTTAGAAAGTATACCAACTCTCAAACTTTTTAAAATGTTGGCATAAGTTAGATCTGCAGATTGGCGCATGTTTTCTGTTAATTCTCTGTATTGGAAAGGTTGCCAAAGGTTGACATTTCCAATGCTGCCAACAGTTTTACGGCAGAGTTTGTGCCCTAATGTTTTAAAAATAGGTTCACCTTTTACTGGTGTTAATTGAAGCAGATCTCCAAAAACAATAATGTGTTTTCCTGCAAAGAGCTCTTCATAGTCTGTTTTGAGTACTTCTTGTAATCTGAGGTGAATCAAAGCTAACATCAGGTTGGAGACCATGCTCACTTCATCTATTAGTAGCATTTTCATTTGTTTCAATACTCTGCGTAATTCCATTGCAGCTTCTGCAGAAAGTTTGTAATAGTCTAATTTGTTCTGGTGTTCTACTGGTAATAGTAGTAATCGGTGAAATGTAACACCACCTATGTTGTAGGCAGCTAAACCTGTGGGGGCAGTGACAACAGCTGACAGTTTGTTGTTTGTCAATTGTTGAAGGAACTTACTAATGATTTTGATTAGGAATGTTTTGCCAGAACCAGCTTCACCACTGACGTACAGTAGTATAGGTTTATAATTATGGCACGGACATTCTTTATTTTCATGTTTTACACCATGTGCAATTTGTTTTGTTACTTCTTGAAAATTGCTACTTTGCTCATTGTTTTGATTGTAGTATAGTTAAGTCTTCCTTATATTCATACTGACACATGGTGTTTTCTACTTCTATCATAGCTAATTCTGCCTCATTTGTTATTAGTGGTTCTCCCAGTGGTTCTTGGCTTCCTGTTACAGAAGGTTGACTACTGTCAGGAGTATCCTTATCTAGTTGGGCTTGGAGTTCTTCTTCATGTTGCTGTTCATTGTGCAACATTGTTTTGTACTGTGTAAAGTTTACATCAGTTATAGTGCTTTCATTTGCTTTGAAAGCATCCTCATATGAGTCATAGTTATCTAGTAATTGTTCTTCTTTTCTCCATGGTTTGAAGAGTTGTAGCAGGGACATGTAATATACTTCTTTATGTTGAGGAGTCTTCAATGACAATTTGATATGATTAATTAAATTTGGTTTAGTGAGTTTAACTAAGCTGCCTTCACAGTCTGTCACTCTATGTTTACTTTTTTTTTCATCAGGTTTCATATTATTTTTGTATGTGTAGTTTTGGGCTATTTGGTATAGACACATGTTTTCCAAAGTATTACTTCTGTTTGGGTAGTATGTGTCCAATACATTGTTTTTTAAAATGTCTTGGCTGTTGGGATCATGTTTGGCTATTGTTTCTATATCTTCATATGATTTTAGAACTCTTTTTCTAGATTTAGCTGGACCAAGACTTAGCCATACTATATTTTCAGATTTACCATACAATGAAGTACCAGTTAAACGATCAGCTGCTTCATAAGATCCACATTCTCTATGGGTGAGCATTTTTATGCCCAAGCTGTATAATTTCTGAGATACTGTTTTATCTGATGACAGGTCATTCCAGAGGTCTTGGAGCTCTGTCTTTTCTGCTTTAGTTAAGTAGGCTGTGACATATCGTGCAACTGCAGTGGAATTGTCTGCAATGTACTGCACATCTATGTTTGCATTCCATAAGTGGGCAATGATTGCATTATAATCATTGATATATTTTTCTTCTTCTTTTCTTTTTATGTAATATGTATTTTTAGGTGACTTACCTTTAACACTATGTCTAACTGAAGACATGAGGTTGTTCACTTGACCTGCATTTGTAACTGGTCTAGGGAAACCAAATCGGCATTTGGTGTAGTATTTGCCTTTGTTTTTGTATTTGCGACGACAATATTTTCCACATTTGGGTCTTTGAAATTGTAAAATTTGTGCACGAAGATCACTATTTGTGGCTTCTGATGGAATTTCACAAGTGACATATTTTTGAATAAACTGTAAAACAGTGGCATCACTGTCTTGACCAAATTTAGGAGCATCTTTAATCCATAAAAGCATGTGTACATGTGGTGCTCCTCTGGCTTGGTATTATTTTCTCCAAAAGAAGTGTTGCACATCTCCAAGGGGAGGAACAGTTTTATTACAAATAAAATGTACCATAGCAATGAAGCGATGGTGAAAATATCTTGAAACATTAACAGGATCCAAAGAACAAAGTTCTCCAGGTGTTAGAATATCTATGTTTGTTTTGTTTTTATTTGATATGCGCAGGAAATCATGTAAATCTTCCCATGCATATTCTGAACAACTTAATGTAACAAACCAAGTGGGTGGGCCAAGGTTTCTGATCATACAACGTACATCTCCATGACGTCGAAACCAGTACTCTTTAGTACCACGCATATTTGCTAATAGATTTCTAATATTTGATTGTAAAACCTCATCCTTTTGGTGCACTTTCTCTAATAATTGTGTAGCTGTCATATTTTGAAAGTGTGATCCTGATTTTAATATGTGTGCAACTCCGTAACATAAAGTTGCTAGTTCACTTTCAAAGAGTAGGTGCAATATGTATTCCACATTTTGTCTAAATCTGGGATCTTCAGAATACATCCGTAATGAGCGGTATTCTGAAGCTGATATTTGAATAGGTCTATCATCATACCTTCCTCCTTTGCCAGTAGCAAAGAGTAGAGGAAAAGCACATGCTTCTATACTTTTTTCCCATATACTGATTGGCGATCCTTTTGTTTGACGCATTTGGTAAGTTTCTAGTACATCTTGTACGGTGTCATTACAGTGCAAAGGATGAATTGTATAATGGTCTAAAGTATTTGATATTGTAGCAGGATCTAGTAGCTCAAATTGACCAGCTTCTTGTGTTTCTTGAATTATTTCAGTTGTATCTTTCAAGTTTTCTTCAATATTAATTTCTTTGTAATATTCATTATTCTCTTTAAGATATTGGAAGGCTTGTCTAACTTTATATAAATCTACCAGCTGTTGCCATATTTTTTTGTCTTTTGTAGGTACTCCATTTACTAATATAATTAAAGATTGCTGCATTGGACGTTGCACTCCTAGAGTATGCACATTTTCTTTTAGATTTAATGGTAAATAAACTACTTTTCCACAAATGCCTTTTACCAATTCAGAGGGAGGTTATTTTGCTGTTTTTGGTTGAATGCGTATTATTGCTTGAAATGGGTGTACTGTTTGAATTATGATGCTCTCATATAAATTAAGTTCTTGTGGAGGTTTTGGTACTGGGTATAATTCCAAATTATTTGTGATAGAACGTGAAGGAGTTTGGTTGTTGTCAAGTTTTGTAGTGCAATAACTGCAAAGTATTAAGGGCTCAGTTATTTCATATTTGTTTTCTGCTAGAAGGTAGAGAGCTAATTCAAACGATTTAGAATCTTCATTGTCTTCTATTTTGTATGATAGGTCCACAGTTTTTGTGTTACTTTTATAAAAAATTCTACGGCAACATACACATACATGGTTTGGTACTTCAGCTGATGTACTTTTAAATTTTAGTATTTCTTTTTTGTATGTGTTTAGCAAAAGGTTGCCATGTGTAGAATTGTTGCTTAATTGGTTTAAAGCTATTTTATTCTGTAAATGGCTTTCACTTCCAAAATATTTTTTCTGGATATAGTGAATTTCTTCAAGTAGGTCTTTTGCTGTACCATGTAGAAGGATGTTATTTAACTTTGCTAGTGCTAAAGCAGGACTTTTAGCATAGTACAGTTTATAGACTAGATTTCTTATAGTTGAATGATGTGTTGATATCCTTTTGATATCATGGAAAGTGGTTTTACAAGTAGATCCTGTAATGCAGGCCAATGAATGTCCTTGTAGTCCTGTGTACTTGCGCACTGGACAGGTATCTATATTTTGCAGTAATTTAATTTTGATTTTGTCTTTGCTTTTTACATATTTATTGAGGAATTGGTGTAAAGATTTGAAACATTGTTTGGGAATGTTACACATTGACGTGCATGGCCATTTGTACACTAGACGTTCTGATTCAGTTGAATGGAGGGGTAATTCTAAGTTTTCAGGGCATATTTTTGTAAGGAGTACTTCTTGTTCCATTATGGTATTATTCACTTTTTCATAACCTCGACCACTGCTATTTATGGCAATTGTATTTGTTTGCTTTTGTTTGTACGCTTCTTCATTAAAATATGGTTCTGTGCTCGTAGTGTGATTCCATTCACCTCCGCAGATACTTAAGAAGTTCTTTCTGTTGACATTTTGCTTATTGAGAAGTCTTTTTTGTAATTTAGTTATTAGTTTTGTTAGTGGTTTCATTTTGTTTAACAGTAAAATAAATACATTTCTTTTGAGAAGAATTGCACTGTCCATCAATGCTTCTAAGATTAATTTCCTACGATAGGTTTTAAGCTTTGAACCTGATTTCTCTCCTGTTTTTATAAGATTTTGAAGGACTTTGTGATGGTATATTTTGGCTAAAATACTTTTCTTGGTATGCTTACTTTGCACTATATTAAAATTTGAAGAAGTAGTTTTATCTGTACTGATAGCTGATTTTCTGTTAATTGTTTTTTGGTTAGTTTTACATTTTGATAGAGGAAGCGAAGTTGTTGTACTTGAAACTTCTTGTGTTTCACTAAATGATTGTATTAGCTGTTTTGTTTCAACTCTTTTTTACAAATTCTGCTAGAGATGGATGCTTACGTTGAACACCTTTATTTTCATTTGCTCTAATTTTGCGTTGCTTTCTACGGAGTTGTCTTTTGGTAGGCATTATTTAGGGTCTGTTGAAAAAAATAAAGAAGATATGGGTTGGGGTGTTCTGGAATGTATGTGTGCTGTGTGCATGAGTGTTTGAGTAAGATGATAAAGATGTATGTAATGGTGTGTGATTGTGCATTGGGAACTAAAACTAGTAGGGATAGATATTCTTGAATTTATGTGTTACTAAACTGGGGTTCAGATGACAAAAAAAAGTAAGCTAGTGGTGTGGAAAAGTACAAATAGTAAATCTAATGTATACAATTAAAACAGTTGTTTGTTCTATAATATGAAAATTGTAGTGGTTCAGTTGGCTAATTTGTGTGTCCAAAAATAGAAATTTGTGGGCCATTCTGGTTGTAAATCGCTGTTTAAGACATGGAAATTTTTGGACAAAATGGTACAAAATCTCTATTTTAAGAAACCAAAATAGCTCGTATTAATGTTATAGTATATTTGATTAATAATATAAATATTATGGTGATATTTTACTTACTTTTTTTTTTTAAATTAACAGGTAACTTCTTAGTTTTTCTTTCTTCTTCGAATTCGGCTGCTTCTTTTCAGGAAACTGGTCTTCACTGCAACTGTAAAAGCTTCAAATTAGTAACTTTGTTTGTATATAGCACTGTTTTTAATTTAGATATTGATTTTTTTAATTGAAATCCTCAGTGCCTTCTGTAAAACCATTGAACTAATTTATTTACATAAGATACATTGCATCAGTTCAGTACATATGATATGTTCTTAATGAACAAATTGTATTGAATGACTTACTGTAGCAAAAATAAAATATCTTTACTATGTCTTGTGAAATTTATAATATATTAGTGAATACCACTATTTCTGTAAGTAAACTGTTCTAGGTAATAGCGCCTCAATGTCATGTGTAATTTAAAGTAATTAAGTAAATAAATAAATAAAAACAAAAAATATGAAATTGTATAAGTATTTTTATAAAGGTTTAAACATAGATTGTGTTTGCATGCAATTTTGTTTGAATATATGTAGTCTATATATTTCATTTAAAAAATGTTAGTTTAACATGATTTAAGTGTGTGTGTATAAAGAAAGTAAAAAGTATAAAGGTGTATAAGTGATAGTTGATTTTAGGAAATTGAAAAAAGTACAGTAAATTCATTTTACAGATTTTACAAGGTAAAAGTCTGTTTGAAAATGTGTTCATCTACCATAGCTCTCAACTCACACGCTTTTGGCGGGTGTCACACGCCTTGTAAAGGGCAGACTCACCCCCCAAGCCTCCTGCACGCCCATTCATTCCAATGGGTGTATCACCCGCCAAAAACAAAATCGGGTGATTTCACCCGCCTGTAAAACAAAAATGGTTGAGAGCTATGTCATCTACTATACAGAAAATATGCATACCTGAAGTTTGTGTTCATGCATATGGATATGCATGGAGCTGCAAGTAGAAATCTTGAAGACTTGTACAGTATTTCTGGTAGATGCTGCTTGCCAATGATATGACACTTGTACTCAGAGAGATTCAGAGTACATTTGCAGTGCTGATCTATGATGATGCAGTTAGATGTACAGGTCTTGAATGTGATTGGTGCATGGTCATGTGATTTTTGAGGTACATCCAATGAGGGAATGGCAGAGAGCGTGTAGTGGAAATGGTAGAAGGGCTGTTCATGTTACGATATGTCCGCGGACATGGCGGTAGTTCGCGGACATCGGGAGTTACATCAGGGGATTTTTGGGTTCAGAAGTCATGCAAATGAGAATAAGCACTGAAAGGGATTGGTCAGGAAAGTTTGGTGGGTGTGTTGTGCCAGGAGAGATTTTTCTCAGATACTCTTTTTGCTGAGAGAACAAAAGATAGCTATGGCTGTGTGTTTCAGAAAACAGATTGTTTGGATTTTAGGAGATTCGTGGATACATTGGTTGAAGGTGCATGCAGAAAGCTGTGGAGTAGCTATAGATCTTGGATTCCCACATGTGGAAGTACACTGGCATGGAGTACGTGGAATGAAGTGGTTGGACTTGCTACCTCTCTGTGCTACTTTGGAGACAGAGCAACATCCAGACATAATTGTAATTCATTGTGGCGGGAACAGTTTAGGACATGTGTCTGGAATTTTTTTGCAATTTGCTATGAAAGAAGGACTGAGGAAGGTTATGGAAATGTTTCCTAATTCTCAAGTGATATTTTCACGGATTGCGCAGAGACAAATGTGGCTTCGTTCTTCTTCATTTGGTCCACAAATGGAAAAAGCAAGGCGCAATGTTAATAAGGCTGTTTGTGGCTTTCTAAGAGATTTTGGCATGTCTTCTTTTCACAATGAAAATATTATGTTTTGTAGTGCATACATTTTTCGCAGAGATGGAGTCCATCTTACTTATGCTGGCAATCAGATTTTTCTGAGAAATGTACAAAATGCATTGCAACCTTTTTTGGAATTACAACAACGATTTTGAAGTAGATGTTAAGCATTTACAATTTTTGACTTACAAACACCACTCAAAGGCTCTTTTCAGAGCCACCACTTCTTTCCAGAGAAAATTACAATGTTTGTGATGGAGTAGCAACCCAATTTTTTTAATGTTCGCGAACTGTCCGCGGACTTCTAAAAAATACAAAGAGCCCTGCTTCATTTATTTCCACTTCTATTTTTTAACTGGGAAAGGCGGCTCTGAAAAGAGCCTTATTTTTTTTTGATTTTTGTAATTTTGTTTTTTATTTGGTTTTTCAGACACGACACACTAGGAGAGGAGGGTAAAGGAGGGTAAAGGGGGGACACCAACCACAAGGATAAGAAAGGGCGAGCTGAGAGAGGAAGATGTAGAGTGGGTTTTATTTGGGTAGTGAGCAGGTCTTCTCGTGCTCTGAGACGATAGTCTCAAAAGCACTCCGAAGGCGCTCCCCCCTGCAGAGTACTGTGTCACAGTACATACATACAACTGTGACCCTCGAAAGGTAAGGGTCATCAGCATTCTGTATGGCCTGTGAGGCAGCTTGAGAAAGACGCTGTCCCACAGAGGTGGTCCTTGTGGTGACAGGATCAGAAACAGAGGATGAAGTAGAGGAAATCAACCTGCTACGTTCTTCGCAAGGTACAACCCTGCGAATAGCCCCAGAGTGAAATGACCTCAGGTGTCGCTTCATAGTAGTGGTCCCAAAGCTGTAGTTACTGTGCTTCCCGCGACTGAGTATCATTTTGCACTCATTGCAGGTAACATGGTTCGCACGAGCCTTAGGAACATTCCCATGAATGGTAAATAACCGCCACACCCAAGACTCACGCCTAGTGCGGGTAGTAGGGATTTCCTCTACCTAATTCTCATCATCCTCTTCTTCCTCCTCCGCATCCTCAGTCCTGTTCCCCTCTTCAGGCCCTTGGGGAGGTGGTGGTGGTGGAGGGGGTGGTGGTGGTGCTGAAGCAGGTGCAGCACCAAGTGGCAATTCAGCAGCTAAGGATGCCATGTCGATGATGGTGTAGTCTTCAGGTGGCAGCAAAAATCACTGTGTTCTGAAGAATAGCCAGAAACACAATGGGAATAAGCTCTTGGGCGTGGTCTTTTATAGGGGTGCATGTGCGCGGTCCGCGGACATGCGCACTGTGCGCGGACAGATCGAACACAAAAAAAGGATCGGAATGTTTCAAAAGGTATATAGAAAGTCAAGATTGCTATGTGGGACTTGTGGCATGGTGAGATTTTATTGAAAAATATTATGGATTAACTGAAAATGTACTTTTAAATTGTTCGGGGACACGAACAGTGTCCGCATTTCAGGACACACGATGAGCGTGGGCGCGGTCATATGATCTGTTTGCGAACTAGTCTGCGAAGGAAGCGCCTGTCCGCAGGACACCAAGTGCACGGAGATTGGTTAGCGCATGCGCATTGATGTCCTATGGACACTGCTCGGGTTCTGAAGTAATTAAAGGTGCGTCACACGTGAAACGAACATTTCAGGACACCGCGTGTGTTCTTAGAACAGTTTAAACTTGGTAGCGAACAGTAAGGACAGATATAGTGTTCTTCAGGACACGTGTAATTTAGTTTATGTATGAACATTTCAGGACACCAATTGTGTTCTTAGAACACTTTCAATTGGGTAGCGAACACTACGAACAGTTGTACTGTTGTTCAGGACACATCATTTTCGTTTATTTACGAACATTTCAGGACACCAATTGTGTTCTTAGGACAGTTTTAAGTTGATAGCGAACATTACGGATAGATATAGTGTTCTTTAGAACACTTTAATTTTTGTTTCTTTACGAACATTTCAGGACACTACGAGTGTTCTTAGAACATTTTGAACTTGCATGAGAACATTACGGACAGATGTAGTGTCCTCAGGACAGTTACATTTTCATTTCTTTACGAACATTTCCGAACAACCGCGGTGTCCGTGGACACCTAAATTGGTTTTATCACAAGGAACTGAAAGTAATTACAACACAATATAAGAAAAGTAACTTTATTTCATATATATATACAATTATGACTGGGAAGGTGGGGCAGAAACGGAAACAAAAACAGGAGAATTAGGGATTTCTAGATAACTGCGATCAGGTGAAGAAGGGAAGGAAATCTCATTGAAACGCTTTGGTCCATAGACAGGCTTTGGGGTTAACTGCGTGGGATAGGGTGAGGGGGGACAAGTGCAGGTTGGACAATGGTGTGCTGTTGGGGGATTCACATAATTTTCCACAAAGTTTTTCAAATCCATAAAATTTTGCATAAGGTCGTCCATTTTTTGATTAATCTGCTGTAGAGTGATATCCTCTGATTGTTGTTGTGAGATGCTTGGAATTTTTGTATGGTCTGTAATTAAAAAAAATGTATATGTTAAATGTATACAAAAAAATATTTATTAATTGGTTTACATAGTAAAGTGTGTACCATTAGGTGGACTATTTTCTAACATTTCCTCTCGTGGGAAATGCTCCTCTAGCCAGTCGAGAGTACTACACATTTCTGTGAGAAAACAAAAAAGTAATATGTTTTTTTTTCTAATATAGAAAGTTTATAAATATATGAGTAAAAAGAAATGCACTTACTATGTCTGGTGAGATATGTAATCAGTAGTATATACGTCTGGTCTTGCTGTTGGTTGTGGAGCGTTTGTGAGGTAATTGTGGTGGAAGCCACTTTATCTTCTTTTGGTATATTCCATTTTAAAACATATTGGCCCTCATTACGACCCTGGCGGAAAGGGGTTTACGCCGCCGTAAACCATGGCGCCCCTTTCCGCCTGAGTACGAGTTCCCTTAGCGCCATGGTGATTTTAACGCCTGCTTTTAGCAGGCGTTAAAATCCATGGCGCTAAGGGACCTTGTTGTTAATTACGCCACCGTAATTTACGGTGGCGTAATTAACGCCTTCCCCACTCCCATTATACCCTATGGGGCAAAAATGGGAATGGGGAAGGGTAAATGGGGATTGGGGACTTACCGCCCCGCCAAGGTCGGAATGGGGCGGTAAGTCCGCCAACCACCATGGCGGAGTTGGCAGCTTAGCGCCATGGACCATGGTGCAAATAGCACCATGGTTCTCCGCCAAGGTCGTAATGAGGGCCATTGTATTTACATGAATCGTTAGTGTGTTACATATATGGGTAACATTTTTTAAGTATTACTACATATACTTTGTATGTGTGCTGCTTTGTGAATTTGTTAAATGTTCCTATGTTATGATATAACTATTACACATACCTCCCCAGAGTTTTTAGGTGGTGGTACTGTTGTCCAAACGTGTTTGCGGACAGTCAAATTCAGTAGAAAGGGTTCAGTATGTTCCATATTATATGTACATAAAGTCAAAGTTATTATTGTTAAATTGTGCTACTAAAAAACTATGAAATTCAGTAAAAATAACTTTGTTAAAGGGACGTTATGGTTAAGTTGCGCTAATAAAACCTATGAAATTCAGTAAAAAAACTTTGTTAAAGGGACGTTATGGTTAAGTTGCGCTACTAAAAACCTATGAAATTCAGTCAAAAAACTTTGTTAAAGGGACGTTATGGTTAAGTTGCGCTACTAAAAACCTATGAAATTCAGTGTAAAAACTTTGTTAAAGGGACGTTATGGTTCCAAGTAAAACCGAAAAACCCTTGAAATTCGCCAGTTATGGTAAGCTAAGCAACCATAACTCGCGCCACCACCGTGCACTGCTAGGACTAACACCCAGGACATCAAAGATGACATCACAAATGTCATTGATGACATCACTGATGACATCACATGTGTATGTACTTCTCATGAAATATGTGTAGAAGGGATTCTTATTATGTTGCGAAAAAAGTGTCAAGAATCATTGCAAGAAATATACCCTAATAAGTGCATTGAATGATGCATTGATATAAATAGCATCCTATTATGGGGTTCTATCTAGTATACTAAGCTACTCATACAGAAACATTACATTGTGTGCAGCGTACAAGATGAAGGTATGATATTCGTAATGTTAATATGTTGAATAATGAAATGATAATTGTTTTCTTAATAGATTTTTATCTTCAAGAATGCTGCTGTAAGGAAATACAGGGTTTTGATCACTTACTCACATCTGACATGGGACAACTTGAGAGGACTGTCACTTTGGGTCAAGTTGAGATAGGAAACCAGATCATTGGTGCTACTGTAGGGTGTTTTAATTGCGAGACATCTAATTTGGTGGAATTTACCATCCAGCCCAGACAAACCATGTGTGCACGATTTTCTTATTTTTGATAAAGATCTTTTATGAACCAGGAACCATCACATTAAAAATAATGATAAATAACATACTACCTCCCTTTTCATGATAAGAAACATGTAGGTTTGCACAGAAGTTCGATTTATTCATAAAATAGAAATAAATTATTACACGCCTATTACACACCATCATTACCTTATATTGGGCCTCATTACGACCCTGGCGGAAATCGCGGTGCAAAATGCACCATGGAGCACGGCGGAAAGCTGCCGATAGCGCCATGGGGGTTAGCGGATTTTCCGCCCCATTCCGACCTTGGCGGGGCGGTAAATCCCCATCCCCCATTTTACCCTTCCCCATTCCCATTTTTGCCCCATAGGGTATAATGGGAGTGGGGAAGGCGTTAATTACGCCACCGTAAAATTACGTGGCGTAATTAACAACAAGGTCCCGTAGCGCCATGGATTTCTCCGCCCGGAAAAACCAGGCGGAAAACGCTCAATGGCGCTACGGGAACTCGTAGTAGGGCGGACGGGTCCGCCGCGAATAACGCTGGCGTAAACCCACTCCGCCAGGGTCGTAATGAGGCCCATTGAGTGAATCTATGTGTTACTTATAATAATTTATTAATTGAACATCACTTTATTCGTTTATCAATAAATATGCCTGATCCAAGAAATATCGAAATGTCCTTTTCATGCATGACCTTCATTACATGAATGTATTTGGTAATGGTGTTTTCAAACATGTTGTCGATGTCCAGCCAGATAAGCTGGGCCACTGATTTTAGAAAGAAATCTATTCATTTCTAGCCAGGGTTTGCTACTGTTCAAATTGGAACATTTGCAGAGGGGCAGCTTGTATAAGGTAAACACTTGGTTAGAGAATTGTCCACATCCTTGATTATTTCATAGTTAAATGCAAATTTGTTTTCTGCATGTTTTTGGCTCCATTCATACTTTGTCTATACCTATTCACACCTATTTCTGGGATTTTTTTTTTTAGTGGCCACATGCCCTATCCTTGCATGTTCGATGATTTTCCTCAAATATTTAGAACACATTTTTTGATTTTCAGTTGCCGGAGAAAAGTGGAGAGGGGAACATCACAATTTAGCTGGGCATCCATCACCCTAACCATCCATCTGACCAAGGCAAATCAAGATGCTTTGTGTGGTATGTTTGAGCTCACTGATTTCATTGCAGTCCACGCACAAATGTTTAACACTCCTGACTGCCTATAATGGCATGGAAGATGTATCTAGAAGAAGATTGGGCATGAGGGGCTCACACACACTGTGGGTGTTGTTTGTATTTTGGCCATTCTCACCCACCACTCAACTCACTGCGGAAAACACCCTTCCGTCAGGATCTCCTTGAGCTATCTCTGTCCTTTTAAAGGGGAAGCCTTTGTATTTTCTAAGCAACTACTGAAACATAATTTCTTATCTACATCTCTAAACTAGCTCCTGGTGGAATAAAAATGTCTTAAGCATAGGTCATATGACCTGTCTTATCCATGATTGTTAACCAATCAACTGATTTAATCCTTGTGTCTATCTCAGTAGTAAACACATTTAAGGGTGCGTGTTTAGAGGGTGGCAGTGACTAGTAGAGGGAGGGAAAGATAAGGAGTTATGGATGAGAGGTGGTTGATAAGAGCATGTACTAAGTGGAGAAGGGAAGGGATAAAACTGGAGTGCAGAGGACGGAGCGTAGAAGGGGAGAGAGTAGGAGGGGAAGATCGATGGGTCAGGTGGCTAGCGCACAAGGTGTGAGAGTAGGATGGGAGTTAGCGAGAGTGGAAGAGAGACAGCAACAGAAAGAGAGAGACAGAGAGAGAGAGAAAGGAATAGGTAAGAAGAAGGTTAGAGGACATGTAGACATACGATCTGGGAGAGGAATGAGTGGGAGTGAAAGGGAAGAGCGTGAACAGGTAGGATTCTGAAGACACATTTTGGGAACACCAGCGGAAGGTATCCCTGCAACGTCACAGAGCTAGTGAGAAAGGTAAGGACTTCCCCCAGTATAGAGGCTATCTTTGTCAGCAGGTTTCATCTATCTCTAGTGTTCACTCTGATCTGGGGTAACAGGGAAGCATGGGCTAGAATGGATGGAGTCCACAGGAAAACAGATGGACCAGCTACAACAGCTCTTTACTCAAATTAACCACCAGTCACAAACCCCCGAAAAGATGTTTAGCAAATCCTGCTAATAGAAACCTTTGAATCTTCTGTCAGAGTTATGTGTTTCTTTTCTAAAGGCCATCTGTGACAGTAGGTAAACCATGCTTTCCTGCACTCTAACCACAAGTAAATAGTCTGCAGGAATGACTGAACACCATTCCCTACCACTCTTTGATGATTCATGTCACGTCTTTTTGCTCGATACATATATCTTGTCAAAGTAATATTAAACAGTTCATTCTTATTCTTAGAGCAAAAACCAGTTAGAGTTCATGAGACTCCTTAGCTTTACATAGACTAGTGGGACTTGATACAGAGTGAAGGTATGCAATTTTAACAACAGAATAAGTTGTCTAGACCCAGGCACTACACATAGATAACAAGAAACATACACTTAATAGCATCCTCCTCCACAGACATATTTCAACAACTATTATCATCCCAATTTCACCATTTTACTGTGTTGTCTGTCAGGGTGAAGAGATTAAAGCGAAACAAGGCGATATATCCTCTCACAATTTTACTGCACACCAATGGACATTTCTGTATTCTCCCTTGAGAAAAGAGTTAGGAAACAGAAGATCTTACTATGGATGTTTTTTGATTGTCTAAAGTAATAGAAATAGCCATTGTTTAAGCAAACATTGTACTGGGGAGTATGAGAATGCTGGGCACTAGAACAGCATTGGAGAGTACATCTGTGTATGAGCGCGATATAAATAAAATATCATATCATATCCATGGCCCTAAACGTGCATGAATATACAAGCTGCAAAAGTCCTTGTAAAATGAGCACACAGCATGGATGCCTTCAGTCGCACACATACACACACACAAAAGAGATTGCCTTGTGCAGGCGCAACAAGGCACCAGCAGCCACATTTTAGTGAACCAATGCATATTCAACCTATAGCTGAACATATCCCCGCTCCATAGTGAAAACAGCTGCATTTAACATTAATTAGGGAAATATAAAACATATTAACAGTAACAATGAATGACAGTAGCCCTTTACACTAAACTGCGTATGCAGTACATGTAGGCCTCGCTATCTAGTAAGCCACCTCACAAGGATCAAATTAATTCACCCCAACAGCAGAATATATCAGCCAAAGTTTACAAGGAAGCACACACACATCTTAATTGTAATTTTCCAGAGCTCCCAGTTAAATGCTGCAAAGTGATTGGCTAAGACAAAGGCGGACAAACCAAGCTTTAGATGTGGTGTCTTTGTCATGAGAGAACAAGAAAGAGGTAGCAGACTCCAGTGCTAAAGGACAGAACACTGCATACTTATTGGTCAAAATATATTGGACTAGTTGTGTTACCAGGCAAACATTCGAAAGACATGACACACAATGTATCCCTGAGCAGTATGTCAAAATGTAATACAATGGCGATCATAACTAGTGGAAGATATGCCTGTTAACTCTGCCCTCTGCAGGATAAAGTGCACCAAAAAGGCTACAAGTTTTGCAGAATGCCTTTCCACATGAAGTAGGATTCAGTAGAAATAATTGATTCATTTTCCAGAATCTCACACGTAACCCTCAACACATGTACATAATAGAAATAAAGATACCTTCTTGAAGTCACAATTCATATAGATACATGCTCGTGTAGGTATGTAAATATATACACAAATCCTTGTCCTTGTAAAAGAATGAAGTTTGCACACAGCGTGAAAGGTCAAATGCTGGACAGATGAAACAATGAGAAAAGGAAAACAGGCAAGTTATGTTTCCAATGATGAGTTGCAAAGTGTACCAGAGATAAATCGTTCACAATGATGAGAATTTTAAGGTGGTGCCAAACCGCGTAGGCCAACAGGAGAGAATGTCAGGTTACAATCTCAATCATATTGTCATAGGGATTGGTTGAAATATACTTAGTCATTCACTCCACTCATATTTCTTCTGAAGCAACCAATTGCAAGTTGTGTTTAGATGATACATGTTTAAAAGAGAGCAATCCAATTAGATAGCCTGAGCAAGGAGATGATATTAATGCAAATGAGTTAACATTTTAATAATCTAACTTAGTCAGAGTAAACCAATAGAGTTAGGAAATGCATGAGTGCAATTGATGAACGGAAATCAGAAGCCTGGAAAATGTAATGGATTTGTAACATTTGTTATATTTTTCTTTTCTGTAACACACTATACAACCTGCCATTTTTCGGATGAATATCTTTTGTAGATGTTTTCTTGCCTAGGCAGTTATAATACATTTTTGTTCTTCTCATATCTTGTGCATTCGTGTTTGGCTCCGTTGGACTTGCCTTACAGCTGTCTTCAGAGTGTGAGTAGAATGAGAGGCTCCAGAAAGAAAATCAGAAACTCCAAGCTTGACAAAATGTTCTTAACAATAGTAAGCAGTGTAAGGGGTTTAGAGGTATCCAAGGACAATACATCTTTTAATATAACTCGCGTCATGGCAACGGTTTTTTCAAGCCCTGCCGGCAGCCACAAAATAGCAGGCATTAGATGTAGGTGCTCAGAAAAGAAACAATCTGGGTTTGTACATACTTTTATGTATTTATTTATGTATGCATTTATTTATTTATTTTTGCATTTGTTGCAGTGCACTGAATCCTTGGGTATCTAAGCACTAGTTACATTTTGAGACAAAATAAAATACAGAGTATAGCGAAGGAGGGGTGCCATGGTGTCTGAAAAGTCTTGGTTCGAGGAGCAGGGGTGGAGGAGGGGGAGACAGGTTCCTACATATCTTAGTTAGCTCGGGGGATCTTTTAGATGAAAAGCAACGTTTTTTGTTTTTTTCTGAAGGTCCAGTAGGAGAGTTCCTTTCTCAGGGTGATGGGGAGGTTGTTCCAGAGCTTAGCGGCCATGACAAGAAAGCTCTGTCCTCCTGCGATCTTTCTGGTGAAGGTGGGCACTCTGAGGAGGTGGAGATGATACCTGAACCATATCTGTGATGTCAAAAATGGATGTTCATTTTGATAAAGGACTGACAGGAATGTGAGAGCCCATACTCCTCTCGCATATTCTGCCACCTCACAGAATTTGGCTTCATATGCCTAAACTGGCAGATTTACAGCTCTTCCAACAAAGTTATTTGCAAACCTGAAAAGTGGAATGGGAACCAATTTCATAAACTGGGTAATTACTTCTAGAGGACCAAACTGATTGTTTTGGTAGAAAATCTCACACCCAAATATTCAAACACATGAACTACTTCCAATGAACAATGATCTGAAAGGAACTTTTTTCTCACTATTTTCTGTTGATATATCTTAACCTTTGACGTTGCAGCATTATCAGTCAATCATCATGAATTCATGAATGTAACTGAGGATTTAGGGAGGGCTTGCAGTGCAGTGGGAGCGTTTGGCCAATCAATATGAACTGGCATGAGCAAAGCAAGAAATGTACGTAACGGCATTATTTTGATGCATCTAATGTGTATATGATGGCACCGGGGATTACCATATGCACAACAGATCATCGCACCTAATGAGGTCGCCATATAGAGAACCTAATTAAATATTTGCGCAGCCAGCTATCCGGCGATGAACGTGTAACTCAGCATTATTCAGCAATTCGTGATTACTACAGAGGTTAAATGAACACATTTGCAGTCGCCTTGAGTACAACCTAGGGTCGAAACACATGTCGGCTGCAAGCTGTTATGCGCTTCTTGATTTTGAATAAATTCAGCATTGTTAAAACTCAGCGTTGATGGGATGAACTCAATTGAACAATGAATATGCACTTTCAAATTTTGTTTGCCCAGTGCAATCCACTAAGCCAGAGATCATTTTCCTTTCTCAGAGTATGGCGTTTAAGGGTTGAGCCTCCAGGTATTAGTGACACTGCGGACTCAGGATAGATAAACCACAGACTATCCTAGGAGAGTCTGCGCCCAACCATTAGCGTATCTACCCAACATAATTAGTTTATCGAAAATGATTAAAGTCTCTTGCTTGCCTTCAAGGTTGAGCTTAAAGTGAAGCAAGCACACCACCTCTTTAAACCTTTAGGTTACTGAAAACACTTTTGATCTGTTATCTTTCTTTCTATGTGTGACAAAAGATGTAGTACGAATATAACGCTCTACTAGTAGGCTTAAAATGTCTTAATTGGTTCCTGTTTTGAGGAGCGCATCTCATAATATACTTCAATCTACCTTGTCGTAGGCCGTGGACAAGTGCATGAACGCCGTGTACAAATTCTCACCACTTGCCTCATAGTACTTGTCCACGATCAATGACACATGTAAACATTGATCAGTGGTGCACAAAGAGTCATAATTCAATGTCCAAGATTACATTGTGTTCTTCAATGCAAACATTAAAAACAAAATCCTAATACGTTTGGCAAAATAACCAATAATGAAGAAGGTCTTTAACAGTCAGCATAATCTTGACACGCATTCTAATAATCATAATAATGCACGATGTTAGTCACAAGGAAGGAACTGTAGTCAATAGTATCTGAAATACATTACATAGGAAAGAAGCACACGGCTCCATATTGCATTGGTAACGATCCCCTGATACCTCATCCATGTCTGGTAATTTAAAAGGCTTTAATTGCCTGATAAATGCAGAAAGGTAATGTGGCATTTATTCTTCTGTTCAGCTGTTTTGGTGATGTTAACATATAATAAATAAGTATCTATGCGACTGCTGTTTGCCCAGCTAAATGGCCAAACTAAGCAACTGCCAAGATATTATCCTGCATTAAATAAAACCCTAGGATCCTTCGCATTACGTGCTAGAAGTGGGGCCTGTGCGGGATCTCTCAAGAGTTATTTTGTCAGGAATATCAGACAGGAAATTACTGGACAGAACAGATATAATATTTGCCAAATACAGACATTCCAGACATTATGCCCCAAATGATTACAAAAGATGTCGGCTGTTAGAGTGGTTTAAAGTAAAGACATTCAAGGTAATAGATCGGAAAATTACCATTTCTCTTTATATGAGAGAATACCTGTGTTTTCAAAAGTGGCAAATACTAATTCCTTATGTCCATATACAAATACAATATTGGACATAAGGAATTACTATTCCACCCTACATGTGATATAATCAACTGTGTGGGACCTCTCAAAGGTATCTTTCCCAGGACTATCTGACAGGTATAATATTCTCTGAATACAGAGTCATACAATTCTTTCCCTGTTTATTAACTTGCTATGAGGTTGTAAAGTGTGGGGGGCATGTCAGGCCACAACCTCTCTGTGATCCTTAAATTAAAGGTATCTTACCAATACAAGCATTAAAATCCCCTGTTATCAGAAGAGGTGACCAGTTACACATTTTTTAACCAATACCAATGTCTACCTTATTAGATCCTCCCTCGCTCTTTAATTACAGGAATGAAGGTGCCAAGTCTAACACATATTTATAACATGATCTCCCTCTACCTGGACACGTATGATCTCCGGTTCTCTTGCCAACCTGGATTCTACAGACATCATTGTATAGAATTATCTCTCACTGATGCCTGAAACTTTCAGACCTCTCCTCATCAGTGTTAACTACCCACTTTTCGAATCCTACTGGAGCTCTCAACTGTCAGTGACATGATGGGCCTATCATCTCTTTACTGGATCATTGCCAAAAGTAGAATCCAGGACAACGCTCTGGGCTGAATTGCCTTCTACCTTTATCAATGGCCCTTCTCTTTCTCTTGGAACACAGGTAACTCTGACACAACCTAGCCCCTTTTGGTGCTCCCCCCCCGCCCTCTGAGGCTTGGTCATATTTCCTTAGTATTAGTACTCTACACCTCCTTCTTCAGAAAACTATCCTCCTTTGGGGTCTACTACTAACCGCTTTCTGAACAACACAACACGCACATCTTCTCCTTCTATACCTTATCTGCTGACGTATCTGGTTACCTACCTGCATCTGACTTTCTATAGCACCATTGAATGGGACTTCACTATCATATTCGTAAATACTCCAATACCGAAATAAATCTCTTTCCCTGCCTCCAAGGCCCTATCATTCCATCATCCATCACAAGTCCACATGATTTACTCTCCGCCTTTCCTAAAATGTCCAACCATGGGTCTATTTCTATACAGAAATCTTCACCTTCACCACTTTAATGCTTGCACCTCAACTGTGGCCAGAATTAGACTAATCAATATCAGGAAAGCACAACACTTTTCATGTATTGCTCTACCAAAACCCTAACAATGATTCGCCTTGATACTTAGCAGCCTTGACTACTGTGTCAACCTCCTCATGGTGCCCCTCTACTAGTCTCCCCACTTGACAAAGTTTTAAACTTCACCACTCATACTCTCAAAAGTCTCCACAGTTGTCCCCACACCTCAAAAGAGTACCCACATGATAGTTGGGTTTGCAGGAAAAAAGAATTCCTACTGCTTGTTTCCAGTTCCCTGCATGCTCCCACCTACCACATTAACACTATCTACCACTAACGTTCAACGTGCATGCTCTGTAATCTCTCAATTCCCTCACCACCCTTATCCTCTCACTTTTCTTTCACCCTCCTAGCCCTGCACCATGGGAACTCCCTTTACCCCCATGTTAAAATTGCTACTACCATTAATTCCTTCAGGTTTGTGCAAGGTATTCACCTCATGAATGAAGACGATGCCCCCTTTGCTCAATCACTTGCTTTGACTGCCCTGCACCTTACTTTATTGCATGTATCCCCGTGTATATAACCAGACCGCTGATTACTTTCTGTCTTGGTTCTGTCCTGTTCCCGTTTTTGTACCATGTGTTCACCATCATGATCTGTTCAGCTGCTCATTAACTTTCTTGATAATGTTCAGCATTTGATCAGGATTTCCCTATTAACCTTTTACTCTTTTTTGGTTCAGGTCCTTTGGTGGCATAAGCCACCTAATTGCTAAACCATTGGTACTGTAAAGGTAACCAAAAAAAGGAGAAAGGGCTGTTTGGGAGCTGTGTATGGCGTTGCCATTTCAATTTGCAGATGCTTGGCTATGAAATGGCTAAAGCACCAGCTGGGCCTTCACCCTCTCGCTCTCATGTCTGCCAGCCTGCTGCTGTTGCCGGGGAGCTGTCCGCGCTATGGAAGTAAAGGCGAAACAACTGCATTTAAGTATATGGGCGTTAGATTTTCATTTGTGCTCACCAATCCTTTTTTGTTGTTGATATCCTGTCAGACTATGTTTAAAGTCTGATGTGGAGTGATCTGTTATCGAGCCAAGCTGCAGCTATTTGCAGCCTGGTGCTGCCTGCAATCAGTAGAGCACCATTGGACAGCAGAGAACAACACTTGAGCCCACTCCAGGCGGTGCATTTTCCGAGAGCCTCCCTGTAGCCTGACCCCAATGGCAGGAGCCAGTGGCCCTAGTGTCTGAACTGCGGGTCTAATGTGTTGGCAGAGGAAGCCAGGCGAGATACACTGTGCCCGACGCAGAGCTGGCGACATGGAACCCCGGTTGCTGGCTTCACCCTTCTCGTCAGAGGCTTCAGCGGCATGAGACCTAACACTGAGACTTTCCCCTCTCCGTCTTTTAGAAATGTTGGCAGCCACACCAGAGGCAGCCTTTGTCCACATCTGTCATTCAATGTGCTTTATTGAGTTCCTCAAGAGGTAATTGAAGAGGAGACAGAAAGGGAGGTACAGAGCGAGACAGCACTGCCTTCCAGTGCCCCTACTCACCTATGCCGCTGCCCTACACCCCCTGTCACCTGAGCCAGCACACCACTACTGCAGGGATGCATTTTTGGCCATGTCCAAAAAGGAGACAGACAGGGAGGTGGTGCTCGAGACAGCAGCTGCCTTCCTTCGCCCATTCTCGCCTCTGCCCTGCACCCCGTGTCCACCAAGCCAGCCGACCGCTGCTGCAGGGACGCATTTCAATCCTGAAGGAAGGAGATGGGGTAAAGCTGCCGTTGTTCACTTGATATGATAACCACTGATATTACTGCCTGTGATGTCACTTACAATGGCACCTGAGTCAGTATGGCTCACACACCTACACTCTTAATCTTAAAGTGGGCACTCAGTGGGTCGTGTCATGGACCCAGTGCCCCATTATAGCTTGGTTTTGGTAACACATCACTTGTATATATCCAGCAGCTGCTGCCCATGATCTCCCACTCTCTACCCCCATGCCCTGCCCTTAAACCGAAAATGGCATCTGGCTGCACCGGTATCTCACCTACAGTGCAAGAGAAGGTACTATGCATCTCTTACTACTTACACCTATCACTTCTCTATTCTGGACATCTGAAATGCGGATTTCCATATTCCACGAGAGCAGGACACCCAGTCACCCTACCGCCAAAGAGAGCTGTGCATGTCCCCCTCTTCCAGAGGACCCGTCCATTTCATGTGCTGGTGAATTCAGCTGTATCAACTGTTTGCAGTTGTATCTACACCGTGAGTCTGTGCAAATTGTGTGCAATGTCACTGCTTATGTTCTGTGTTCAATTCTTACACATCATTTAAAGTCTCTTGGCTGGGAGTGGCCGTGAGTGCACCACGGAGCACTGCTGAGCCCATCACTTTACTTTTTACTTTACTTTACTAATTTGTAATTCACAGACCCTGAACCCATGGGCTTAAGGGCGCAACAAACATAGAACAGACAAGTACAAAAAGCAGGAGAGCAATAATCAGATTATGTTACAAGTAGGCAACACTATGAAACAGATGTGTTTTTAATTTCTTCTTGAAAAGATCTGTCGACATTATGCACCTTAGTTCCAGGGGCAGGCCATTGCATCCCTTAGGGGCTATATTGTGAAAAGCCCCCTTTGAGGCCTTCAGGGTCCTACACCTTGGGATCATCAGGACTCTTTATTACTAGATTTAAGTGATATCCTGTTAATTATTTGCACTAAGAGATCCTGAACGTAGGCTGGCAGTTTGTCCTGCCTCCATTTATGTGTGATGACCAATATACAGAACTGAATCCTGGACTCCACCGGGAGCCAGTGCAGAGCTCATCTAGCCACTGAAACATGATCTATACAGGCCAGTCCCGTGACTATGTGCACTGCCCCATTCTGAATAACCTGCAGCCTACTACAGACTGATTTGTTGATACCCACAAGCAGGCTACAATAATAGTTGATTTTGGCCCCCACGATTGCTCTGGCAATGGTCCCTGCATTGGCTTGGGAAATAAAAGGCTGGAGATGCGCCAAGAGTTTAATATAGTACACAGAAGCCGACACCAAGCTCCCCACGTGATCCTTCATACTAAGGTGTTGATCAAGTATAACACCTAGGGCCTCATTACAAGTTTGGAGGTAGCCACGCCTTAATAAGGGCATGGCTACCCCCAAACCCGGGTCCGGGTTCCCTGAGTGGGGAAATACTGGGCCATTCTGACCTTGGAGGGCCCGGTATTTCCCCATTCAGGGAACCTGTACCCGGTCCATCCCCATTCCCATTTGAGCCCCGTAGGGCTCAATGGGAATGGGGAGCATGCTAACAACGGGCCCGTTAATGACAAGCCTGTTGTTAGCATGCTGGGCTGCTCGCGGGACCCGCTAAGGACGTCTGGTAAAACCAGGCGTCCTGAGCGGGTCCCGCAAGTGGACCTCATAATGGGGTGGTGAGGGGTTAACGGCTCTGGCACCTTTACCGGCGCTGTTAACCCCTTACCGCCTTCCTCGTAATGAGGCCCCTAGTGTCTTAACTTTCTTTAAAGGAGCTATTTTTGAAGCCCCAATTTGGAAGCTCTTGTAGGCTGGGCCAACTTTCTGAATCATATAAGGAGATCCGACAATCATAAGCTCGGTCTTATCTCTATTCTGAGCTAGGTAATTTTGGACCATCCAGTTCTCTATTAGAGCACAGATCTTATTCAGCTGATCTTCATCAATATTGCGAGTCCCTGATATAGAGATGACACACTGCGTGTCATAGTTTGTAAACACCACCCCCTTTTGTACCCGAAGGGCAAAGAATAGAGCTGTAAAGATATTGTACAGACATGTCGATATACATGAGCCCTGCGCAACACAAAATGTCAGGGATAAAGGCATTGCTTCTGCATCCTTAAAGTAAACTCTGCTATCTAGGTTAGAGAAGAATGATGAAATCCACTGAGCTCCTGCTGGTGTGAAATTTGTGACATCTCTCCACCTAGCGACCATAATAGAATGGTCCACCAGGTCAAAAGCTGCCAACAAATCCAACTGCATGAGCATGGATGCTTTGTTCTTGTCCATACGGCCCAAGAGTCTAGCGTTTAATTCGATCAGCGCGTCTCTGTTCCAAACCCCTGCCTAAATCCTGATTGGTGATCTTAGAGGATGGGAAATGTATTTGAATGCTCCGCAATTTGCAAATATGCCACCCGGTCTAGAATTTTTAACAGGAAGGGGGTGTTGGTAATGGGCCTATAATTATTTGGAGTGTCAATGGGTAATCCTGTTTTTTTAAGGATTTGGGTTATCTTGCTTCCTTCAAGTCCTGGGGTACCGAGCCCTCAGCAAAGGATAAGTTCACAAACTTGCAAATAGCTTTTAGCAGAAGAGGTGGACAAGTTTTGATGATAGTTGCTGAACAAGGATCACTTTTGCATTTTGTGGCCTTTAGTTGATACACTATGATAGACAATTCGGCAAACCGTTATGGCCGTGAAGCTAAATTGAGGGATGGAAGGGCACCTAGCAGGGGCCCAATGGGGTCTTCTCCTACTACTATGGATAGGCTCTGTTTTTTAAGTCAATATCTGCCTTAATACCATTTAACTTGCGCTGCATGGCTTCCTCAATTTCTCCACACCATGCAGCATACTTGACAAGTAAACCCATTAACCCATCACACCCTCTCTCCCGTCCTAGCCTTAAACTCAATGGGCAATTTTGGGCACTTGGACAAGAGAGACAGCCTGTGGCCCTCCATAAATTGGAAAGCAACCCAGAGTGACGGGGCACCAAAGATAATAAAAGCACACTTCAAACATTACAGGTCACTGATGTGCAACTGATCCTGCCCCAGCCCTCTATGCCCTCCTTCGCAAGTAACAGATGGTAAGAAATAACCATAACTTCCCATAGCTCTGAAAAGTTAACTTAAAATGTATATGAAAGCTATTCTGTATTCTTTCTTAACGTAAATACAATATAATATCAATCATTCATACCCAATGCACATTTTCTATGTATAGTATACAGGAAACACAGCCCTGGCTAATCATGCTTCCAGGACAGGCTGCCTTCACAGGGCTTGTCCTTCTCATTCTCTTGCACACCGCACCACTTATCACAAGTGTGGTGTGCCAACTCTAATGGGGGAATGGACCTTCCCAGGGCTCATGCCAATGTCACATGTTGTGACCATGTGACAAAAGGACAATAAAAGCGAAGGACAGTTTCCGGCTGGTCAGTTGATGCAATCGGACTCCTGCCGTGTGTCATTTGCTGCAGCGTGATGGCTGCTTAATATGGCGTTCTGTTCTACTGAAGTCACGCGGTAGCGCGTGCCGTCACATTGTAAACAATGTAACGTCACCACGTGCGTGCACGCCACGACATCACAATGATGATGAAGTTCGCAAAAATCAGCAAACATCATTCAGGTACGGGCTGATTTTCTAAAACAGTAGACTGGAAAAAAAAGTGAACGAGAGTCATGTGTTGACTGCCACAATCCTTGGTAAGCTCGAATTACTTTTCAGACCATAGTCATTTCTGAGATGGATGATCTGTCTGGCTACGGATCAGGATAGATGCATTATAAACTGATTAGCAGAGTTCATACACTTTTCATGATTTAAAACCATGTTTGCTACCTTAACTCAATGTCATACAAACTTGGGAGAAAAAAGCTTTGTTTTTGGAAAATGTGTTATTTCTTTTATTATTTATTTTGCAAATACTGTTAATGACAATTGACGTGTGTCTTTGCACTGAACTTTGAAGATGTTTTCTTAATATACATTATTTGAAAAGTTTTTCTAGATATTGTTTGGAATGTGCTCTATATGCCCCTGAAGAAGAGACTCGTCTCAAAACGTGTTGGGCCTCAAATAATTCATTTATGTTTTGCAGAAAATGTATATTTCGTCATTTCATCTGATATGTGAATAATTATGAAAAATTAATTGATTGAAGTCTATGATGTGAAGTTACTCTGATTTAACTACATTAAAACATAATTTAATAACTTGGACCCAAAATATTAATTTGGGCCAGTGAGAGTGTGCAGGGGACAGGAGTTCCCACATGGGAACTTTTTTGTTTCTTCAATACCAGGAACCCACAGAAGAATTGTGATGTTGATACCTCTCTCGTGAGCAGGGGCGATTCCTAAAAGTTAAAGTGGAGGGACTCATCGTCAAAGGCAATGGGATGTGACATCGCCAGAAATTAGTATCAAGGTGAAATATGCACATTTCATTTAATTTGCTTTGCATAACCACCCAAATTGCACAGGACCAATGGTCTTTGCCTTTCACAAAAACAACACACATACAAAACCCAGAGAGGATATTTTCTTCTAATAGTGTTTTTGAAAACTTTAAAAGATGTGAATGTTTTTCACTCGAAGAACCAATACAAATGTTTTCCCTGGCACTTGTAGTACCAAAATGGGACATTTTACCTTTAGATGGTTGTTATTTTTATCAAGTTATATAGTGCAGTGGTGAAGTGTCCGGCCTGCAAACCTGACGACTATGGCGTGGTAAGCTTTAATGCATAAATTCAAAGAGGAAATTCAACGTTTGTCATTTTACCTGGGGGGGGACTGAGTGCACCCTCTGAAAAAAGTGGGTGGACTGCTTCTCCCCTTGTGTACTCTCGACTTGAGCCCTGCTCGTGTGTCCAGGCAAGATCGGGAACCCTGTCCAAAGTCTTACTGATGTCAGATTTTGGTATTCTCACATGGATTTAAGGAAGTTTTTAGGCAGAAAATGAGTACAGGGTCTATATTAAGAAAATGGAAGTTTGTGTTTCCTTTGCAGGGTTTGTGTGACTGCAGTAAGCAAGATTAAGCAAAGATGATCCACACTAGGAGTTGGAGAAAGAGGGAGATGTTGTCAAGGGTTTTGACCCATGTTGAACCAATAGACTGGGTAGATGTGGGGATGAGCTGTCGCCGCCCATCATTCCATCCCAGAGTCCAGGAGAACTGGGAACTAAAGTGACATTCAGCTGAATTCTGACTGACAACTACCCCCGACAGGAGTTGAACTGGCTCAACAACTCTTCCCAGGCCTGGCTGCATCCTGCTGCCCCCACCAAAAGGAGGTGACACCTCTCTGATCTGCCACCCATCAGTGCGAGCCTGCTGGGTCAGAAGAGCCATGGGTGAAATGGGGTGCCAAAGAGAAAAACAGCAGTGCCTGTTAGCTAAAAATCACTTTAAAAATCACCCTTTGTTTCTCTGAATGCAAGTTCAAATTGCCCATTTCAAACATTGCGAGATATCCAAAAATCTCACTGAACACCAGCAGACATGTGGCAGAATGAATTCTTGCGTGCATACTAAATCTGGAAAGATGAAGAGCCCAAAACAATGTTTATAACAAAACTGGCTGAGCTGTGGATGTCAGCAGCTCAATTGAAATTGGATTTAAAACCACTAAAATTGAAATGTTTAAATTGAATGAGTGACCTACTTTGAGTGTAACATAGGTTGCAACTATTAAATGTCATAGTTTTGAACTTAGAATCAGCATTCTAGCTGCATGTGCAAAAATTGTCAGTTTGATTTGAATGTAGAAATCTGGGAACTAAAGTGACATTCAGCTGAATTCTGCCTGACAACTACCCCCGACAGGAATTGAACTGGCTCAACAACTCTTCCCAGGCCTGGCTGCATCCTGCTGCCCCCACCAAAAGGAGGTGACACGTCTCTGATTGAGTAAGGGGAGGGGTACCTGCAGACTGCAGGAAGTTGAACAAAGCCCTGTCCTGGACTCAGGCAAATGTTATATTGGGGGGGTCGTAAACTGGCTTCTTCTTGGAAGAAACTGAGTGGGGCAGTGCCTGTGAGAGCCAGCTGAGCTTGGGGGAAGTGGATAAACAGAAATTCCACCATGTGCTTTGGAAAACCACACTCATGTGGGGCCAGAGCATGATTTTAAAGAGATGGATAATTCACAGTGCGGACTTGTCAAAATTATATAAATAACATCATCATTTTTGTGATTTTTCTGTGCACATTTTAAGAGGTGTTAGGACCCTGTGGGATGTTCTTGGGGATAGTAGCGGAAAAAAAGGTTGTTACTCCAAATGTATGCATGTTAAAAATCTGACACTTTATCATCTGAAACCCATATCCCTGGTGCACATTTGTGGAAAATCTGGAAAGGTTTAGAGGTCGTTATCTGGATGAAAAGGGGAGAATTCTGTCATCAGTGGACATGACATCGTACAAAGACAGGGATCAGATGGTTTGGTGCTACAGTAAATATGGTAACTGGACCTATAATATTAGAAAAATGGTACATAGATAAATATGTATTTGGATCAGAAATAGATTTGTGTGCAATTTGACAAGGGGAGGTTCCTCTGACCATAAAACCTACAGCATCACTCTGACACTCCATTTCTTTCCCTCAATCAAGGGAGAGAGGAAAGCTTGGCCAATGATAAGTGAGAGGGGCAGGTTTAGCTAGGCCCGGGCACACACCCATTTTCAAAACACATAAAAGGAACATTGAAACCCAGGTAGAGACATTCACTTTCCACTTTCTTGCGGGACGCTTTGCCGGGAGACTTCAGACTTCACATCCAGAGATCCAGACTTCAAATCCATCAATCTCCAGAGACCAGAAATTAACTCCAGAATTTGTAGCAGAGAGGACTGAATCCACAAGCTGAATCCTCTTCAGCAGGCCTCAAAACCAACCAAACTATTCAACAGCCGGGCGAGCGAGAACCACAAACCAGACCGTTGTGAGCAGAACCGGTGCTTGACAGACCCAGAGAGCAGAGCTGACCCAGATAGCCGGGACTTCAGAACCACCCGCCGGATGTCCCGTCCAACCTGACCAGACCTTGACGGCTTATTTCAAAAATATAGTGTGAGTACTCACTGTGCCAAAACCAATCTCTTAGTTTAAAATAATCTAATCCAAACTATTTTAGCCTATTAGAACTGCCTCCTAGAATCGTGTCATTCTGTCATCTTTAAAACTTAAAACTGTCATCTGTCATTCTGAGCTTTAAAATTTCAAATCCGAAAAACTACTCCTTATAGGGCCTCCGTAATTACGCTTGACGCACGCAATTAAATTTGCCCCGATTTGACATTTTGCACAATTTCAGCCACGTGTAAAAATCAGCAGCTCCTTGCTTTCCTTTGCTAAAATTCATTTTAACCTGCTAGTTACTCATAGAGCATTTCTAAAGTGAGCCTGAACTAATATAATCTAGATATCACCCACCCTGAACCCCTATAGGGAATTAAAAGCCTTTTTAGCATATTTTTCACTTAATTGCAACCACATCAAAGTATCTTGCCTGTGTTAAAACTCATACCTGTTTTCCTCTAAGCTTGCTAGGGGGGAACTGAATTATATTTGATTGCATTCCTGAGAAATGTCTGTCTTCTTTCCATCTCCTTATATTGCATAAATGGGGGGAGTGAATTGTCAAGGAAAAGTGAATGCATTGTCTTTTGTTGAAGCCATATCAAGTTATTTTCTGTACTGCATTTCATTCATCATTGCATTTCCTTGAACCATATAAAGCATTCTTTCCCACCTCATTCTTCTGTTCCTATTCATAAGTAACCAAGAACTGTGCTACTGTAGGTTTACCTCTTGCTGATTACTGCTCATATACACAAGTGTTCTATCCATTATCAATTTATTTATAGAAGTGCGATATATATATAGATTGTTTAATTTTTCAAATAAACCTTTTAAATTTGCAAAACAAGCCTACTTCTTGGCTCAGTGGGGTCAAGGGGGATTCTAAGAGAGGGGTGGTATACAAGGGTTCATCATCCAGATTATAACTTGCCATAAAAATACATAAATAAGGGCCTCCCTTGGGCATCCCAGACAAGGCACTGACTTAGTGGGATTGCTTGATTGGAGTCACTTACAGAGTGGGGGCTCGTAGCCGGGGATTCTGGATTAGATTTACCACTTATGTAGCTTAATACAGTGTGCCAACTGACCAGATACACATATCCGGTTAGATCACCACGCTGTGTTACGCTGTAAAGCACCCCTCAAAGGAACGCTCTAAGGAAACGGTCTGTTTTGCAAAATAAAATACAAACTTCTGTAAGTCAGGAAGGAACTCAAATTCCAGAATAACGACACTGGTAGACATCAAAATAGCCAGAGAGCACTTCTTACATAAGCTATTTGTGAGAGGTGAATGGACTGAGCAGGGCCAGGATGCGTGGTGCAGGCAATCACACGACAGGTCACTGCAACTGGGTTAAATAACTGGAGAGATCAGGGTCCCTTACAGGTGGCCCTGAGTGAACTATATATGGCTCCTAAAGCTAAAGATGAACACGACAAGATGGTTAGGATAGCGGCATATTTGTATCTATATATGGGAGCCATGCAGGACAAATGTGCTGAAGGCCAAGATCTGGCAAATAGGCAAAAGATTGCGTTAGAGAAGGCCCAATCTGACCTGGTCTCTTCTGAGCAGAGGATGCACAGAAGCCAGGAGTCAGAAAATGAGAGCAGACAGTATCTCATTAAAATCAAAGAGGACATGTGTATCCTGCAACAGGAAAAGTCTGACCAGGATACCAGATTTCTGGCCTTGCAGAGGGAATACCAAGAAGGTTTGGACTCCCTACTGCAGAGCCAGAAAAAGCTGGAGCAACAATTAGATTTCAATAGGGCATGTGCTGAGCAGGTAGTCACCCTGCAAAGCCACCTAGATAGGGAAAAGGCAGAGAGCAATAAACTGATCCTGAAAGACCTGGATACCCAGGCAGAGTTTGATGAGGAGCGCCAGAAAGCTGGTGCCCTTCAAAGGCAAAGGGATGACCTGGCGGCACGGATGCAGACTCTTAGTCAGGAAAGGGACACGTTAGGCCAGGAAGTCTGCCATTTAAAAAGAAAAACTGAAGAAAATCACTTGGCCCTCCAGGGGCTGGGTGACCTCCAAAAAGAGCATCAGAACCTGTTAGAGCACACCAGGAGGGTGGAAGAGGCTCTGGCATGAAAGGAGCAGGCCAGTAGGGATGGGACGCAGGAGGTAACCCTCCTGCAGCAAAGACTGGCCCAGTACTCCAGGACCAATCAGGAGGCACAGAGAGAGAATGAGGCTCTCTGCTAGCACAATGATAGGCTCCAGCAACAGGTAGCCATGCAGGAGAGATTGATAGAGTCGAGTAAGGCCTTGGTTGAGGAGCTGAAAGCCCAGGCTCTTGCATTGCAAAAGGGAGCAGGGGCTGATAGAGATGAAGTTCGCTGGGAAAGGGAAACGCCTGAGCATAACCTCAGGAGCCCTAGTACCAGAGGCCTTCATCTCTAGCAGTCCCTGGACTCTGCCCTGCCACCCCCATGTTCCCTGGCGCACATGAGCACGGGGACACAGGGATGGCAGATTACTATCCAGCTAAAAGTATGGGGCTCATAGGCCAGTACCACCCAGGAATGGAAGGGCGGGCATCCGTGTATGGGCACCCAAGCACAGTGCAATTTAGTGGGGAACCCCAGGAGAGTAGGCCCACTAAGGAGATCCTGAAAACCTCTGCCCAGTTAGGTCAGTGGGGGGAGTACCCGTCAAATCCTGGCAGCAAGGAGGGATCTGAAGACTCCTCTGAGCGTCACAGGACACAGGAGACAAGGTTCCCACATTCTGCCAGCCATTCCCAGGCTCGCAGAATCCGGGAAAACCTGGAAGATCAGACGGGCACCTCTGGGAGCAGTGCTTCTGAGTCGGAGGATGAATGGACCAGGGTTACCCGAACCAAAAAGGCCAATAAGGCAAAAAGGGCCTTGATTAAGGACCCATTGAAACAAATAAAGGCAATAAGGAGTGTCATCAGGCCTTATCATAAGAACGCCAAGTATTCTGTTTGGGAACACTTGGAGCTCTATGAGCAAATGATGGAGACTTTCCATTTGAAGGACAGCAGTAGCTGCATCCAGTACGTCAAATGGACATTCTCCCCAGAATACTCCAGTTTCTTTGCAGGGCTGGAGGACCAAAACCATTCAAGATGGTCTGCATATAGGGCGGCCATCTTGAAACATTTTTCTGTTCATAGAAATCCCCAAGAGGCTCGCAAGGCAGCCTACAATTTGCAATGTGGGGAGGATCGGCCCCACAAGAATTTGTGCAAGAATTGAAGCGTGCCTTTGCGCAGACCACCAAAAGTGTGTGCACAGACAGCAAAGAGTTTGTCAATACTTTTTTCCATGCCTTGCCCAAATACATCATGACCCAGCTAGTGAGAGATTTTCACGAGAAGAGGTCACTAGACTGGGTCATTGAACAGGCTACCCAGATCTATGAGATGCAGAAGCCCACAGAAAATAAAAATAATGCACAGAAAAACCCCAAAACCAACAGCACCCCTGCAGCTGCCAAGGTGGCAGAGGTAAAGGTTGCCCCCGTTTTAGATTTGGAGATGGGGGGGCCTAAAAACTTGACTGCACCAAATAACTCTAACACCATAAGGCCCTCGGGCCAGTCACAGACAGGGAGTCAAGGAGGTAGTCCTACAAATGGGGTCCCTCGCTCCCCTGATTATGTAAGTCCCCGCTACAAGGGAAACCTACCCATCCTGGGTTATGTGTGGACTCCTCCAGCCCAAAGGGGGGGATCCGGCCAAGCACCTAACCCAGGGAATTTCCCTCCTAACTTCCCCCAGGAGGGCAAACATTCACCAAACCCTGGGCAGAATTTTTCCCCAGGTATCCACCCAACTTCCAGCCCCAAAATCATCCATCCTTCTTTCCCCAATTCCCTGGGCCAAGACAACCTAATCCGGGAGAGGGGAGGCCAAGGGTGGAGGGGAACCCAAATCTTCCCAACCCGGGGTATTACCAGAGAAGGGATAGCTACTCTTCCCGGGATCATCCCATGGGGGAAAACAGAACCCTGTATCAGCCTGAGCGGGTTAAACAAACTTGAGCGGCAGGTCCAAAACATGGCACGGGATCTGGGTTACATGCTGAGGGCGCAACAGAACCCTCAGATGGGCATGCCAGCACAGAATGCCCCAAACTCTGGACCTGGTGCTCCAGAACAATGACGGGGGCAGCACCCCGATAACCCATCGGTTCCCAGGGAGGAGGCACAAAGGGAAGGGGGGTGTAAAGCCTTGGAGGAAGCTTCCTTCCTCACTTGTAAACAGCCCCTGGAAAACCAGGAACCGGAAACGAAATCTCCTGCCCCTGAAAGTCTGCCTCCAAAGGAGCAGAGGGGGGTAGGAGAAACAAAGGACCCAAACAGACCCACTTTGTGGAGGAGGTACAGGTCTTCCAATTTGAGGGAGAGGGATACTCAAAGGATCCTGGGAAAAGGATCTTCTCCTTCAGAGATGGGGGAACTCCTCCCAAGGAAAAATGGGTCCCAAGAGATTCCAATCCAGACTGGGTAGATGTGGGGATTGAGCTGTCACCGCCCATCATCCTATCAGAGAACCAACAAAACCAAAAACCCCTGGTTCAAACCCATCCTGGTGACTGCCTCCCAAAAGGCAGGGGTGGCCCAGAACCGGAACCAGGGGCCCTAAAACCGAATCAACAGACTGGGCAGATGTGGGGATTGAGCTGTCACCGCCCATCATTCTATCCCAGAACCAACAATACCAAAATCCCATGGGTCAAACCCATCCTGATGACTGCCTCCAAAAAGGGGGGGGCGGCCCAGAACCCGAAACCATTTCCAGTTGCCAACTTTTTCTTTCAGATTCCCCAGGCTCTTCACAGAATTCTGCCCAAATCTCTTCTCTCGCCATGTCCAAAACCAGAAAGTTAGCCCACCAGTTGTCCAAAAATGTGCATTATCTATGCCCCCTTGGGGAGAAGGAGGGAAGATACTATGCCCCGGTACAAGTACAGGGGCAGGGTACAATTTTGGCGCTGGTGGACACTGGATCCCAAGCTACCCTTCTGTCCAAAAGGGCCTTTGATCGACTAAATGCAGGAAGGGTGGAGAAATACCGAATTCCTTTCACCTCTCTTCCTGGACAACTGCAGAAATTTGACAGGAAGGAAATTCCCGTCGAGGGGACTGCAGACTTGGACATTAAAATTGGGCGACACAAGGTGAAACACCCGGTCAACTCCAGAGGGCACCCCGTGTTTACTAGGGAATGACCTCCTGAGAAGGTTGACACCCCTAATAGATTGTGCAAACAAGGTCCTCTGGACCCAGACTAGCCAACCAATAAAATTAAAACAGAGTGTCAACCATGTTAGTTTAAACTGCACCTGCCACATGGTTGAACAAAAATCTGACCAAGTAGAATTTCACTTCCAGAACAACCAAATTTCAGACGTGACAGTAATAGCAGTAGGACAACAGACTGGTGATGGGGGGTCCTCTCTATTTCTGGAAATCAACCTTCCTTCCAGTTTGAGGTGGTATTCCACATTGGAAGGAAATACTCTGAAATTCTTTACCAATCCACAATCAGACACTCCCACTCCTATAGTCCAGAAAGATGTGAAATCAGCTCAGAGCCTGCTGATATTCAGCAAATTGGAGATCAGTTGTTCATCCCTGTTCAGTTAAATGATGGGAAGGACTCTGTTCTCGCTCGAGTGTGTGTGAACAACGGTAAAAGCTTCATCAGCGAAGCCATGTTCCGCCAACTCCCAAAAGATCCAGCCATTCCCACATTCAAACTGATAGACAAATGGGAAATGGATCTGGAAACACCCAATTCCAAACATCTCCTGCCAAGCAGGTGTATGCTCAAAATCTCCATTGGCAACAAGAGCATAGTCCATAATTGTTGGGTCGTGCGAGACGTCACTGCCGCCTTTTACTTAGGCAGTGACATTCTCAATCGCTTTGCCATTAGTTTGGACCTAATAAACTTCAAAGCTTGGTCCCGATTAGCGGATAATCCCATGGGCTTTGATGATCAAGAAAAAGCATTTAGGTCAGCTCAATTGCTACCTTATGCAGTTGAATTCAGCTTAAAGAGGAAGTCACCATCCCAGAAAGGACCCGACAATTCTCCCTAGAAGTGAAAGTTAAAAGAGGACAAAAATTGAAAAACCCTGATGCTTATATTCATCCAAATGCTTCTCTCCAACAGCAAGGGCTAGGGGTAAACCCAACACCATTAGTCAACATAGAACATGACACCATTCCAATAGAGGTGGATAACAGCGACTTAAAGAGTATTACTCTAGCCGCAGGCACCATTATTGGAATGGCGGTTGATGACCGACATTTCTCCATTGATTTAGGAAATTAACTGTTAGGACCAATCCCCAAGGACTGTTTTGACAGTGACAGTGAGGACAATATAACACCAGACAGGATTTTCACCCGGCATGGGGGGAACTTCCTGGTGTACACTTTTTGCCCTTATGGTAAGGAAGATGTGACTTGTGACTTCAGGAGGGATGATGTGATTTTCCAGGTCCATGAGGGCTGCCTTTCCCACCTGAAGCCTCCAGTCCAAATCAGCACTCTGACCAGGGACTTCTCCACCCAGCTGGAGGAGGCTGCTGAGATAGCTAAACCAGAAGTCTTTCCAGGCTTCAGGCAGATGATGGAAGAGAGAGTCAACCTAGCTGATGCCTGTGTGACTCTGGAACAGAAGCAAAAGTTGAAACAAGTTTTCTTGGATTTCCAAGATCTCTTTGCAGTAGACTCATATGACTGTGGTCGCACCGACATCAACACAACAACAATTCCCACGGACCCTGGCATGACTCCAGTGTTTGTGAAGCAATATCGCTTGCCTCTCGCATCCATGGAGTCCCTTACTGAAATAATCAAGAACCTTGAGTCCCGGGGAATAATCCGTCCCGTACACAGCACTTTCAATAATCCGGTGCTGGGAATATTGAAGCCAAACGGCCAGTGGAGACTCTGAGCCGACCTTAGGGAGCTCAACAAACGGGTCCATTCTTCCCGATGTCCTCTGCCCTACATTGACCAAGGGCAGGCCCAGATCCAGGGATCACAGGTATTCACTGCAATAGACCTGACCAATGGATACTGGACCGTGCATGTCAGTAAGGAGGACCAATACAAACTGGCTTTTACCTTTGGGGGCCAGCAGTACACATGGACCCGGACTCCCTTCGGATACCTCAACTCCGGCAATGAATTCAACATTTTCCTACATAAGGCCATGCCCGACCTGGGTGCGAGGGGTAACCCGGCTTATGTAGATGATGTCCTCATCAAAAGTTCATCTGTGGAAGAACACATACCGGAGATCCGTTATGTTCTGACACAGAAAGCACAGCGGTGTAGAACCCGTGTTAATTTCTTGGGGCATGAGATTACTCCTCAGGGTCTCTGTCCCCAGGAAAAGAAAGTGGAAGCACTCCAGAAACTGAAGGATCCCACAACTCTGCGGGAACTAAGGAGCCTCCTTGGACTAACTAATTACAGCAGAAAGTTCATTGAGGGCTACGCAGAGATCACCAGACCCCTGATTCATCTCTTGAAGGGGGTGGTCAAGTGGGAATGGGGTCCAGAACAATCCGAGGCAGTAAGACAACTCAAGAGAAGCCTCTCACAAGCACCTTGCCTAGCGTACCCTGTCAGAAAAAAGCAGTTCTTCCTGGAGACAGGGTTTTCTAATACGTGCTTGACCGCAGTATTATACCAAAAGCATGACAAGGTCAATAAAGTAATCTCCTATGTGAGCAAAACTGTATCCTCTGTGGAGGAAAAATCCAACGATTGTGAGAAGGCACTCCTGGCAACGGTGTGGGCATTGAAGAATTACCGCTCGTTTATCCAGGGGGAACACATCATAGTGGAGACTCCACACGAGCCTCTGCAATATCTCCAAAGTGACAGAATCCGGGCCGGAAATGTGAGTAATTCCCAAATTACTTCGTGGATTCTGTCAATGCAAGGCTTTCCTGTGGAGGTCAGATATGGCCAAAACAAGAAGAGTCCCCTCGCGCAAGGTCTGGCTGACTTTAATGATTGTGCCAGAGAAAACTGTCTCGAGGACGAAAGTCTAAAAATCAAGGACAACATGGAGGCATACCTTAATTCCCCACACAAAGTCTTTGAAGAAGACAAGTGTCCGGGAATGCCCACTGTCTATGTGGACTGATGCTCGTACCATGTTGACAACAACGGGGAGAAAGAACTGGTGGCTGGCGTAGGGAATGCATGGGTGAATGAGTCCCCAGAACCCTCCGCCGGATACAAAATTAGTCCCTGAATAGTCAGGTGGCAGGATTGATGGCTGTGCATCAGGCCATCCTCACTGCTGTCCAACATCAACTCCACGAACTGGTCATAATCACAGATTCGGATTATGTACGGAACGGGTTCGTGGAGCACCTGGTCAATTGGAAAACCAGAGGCATGTTATGTGGTAATAACAAACCCTTGAAACATGGGAAGTTAATCCAAAACATTGATGATCTTGTCACCTCGAATGGGATGACCATCTACTGGAAAAAGATCAAGGGTCATTCCAAAGTAGAGGGACCAGACAAAACTGGAAATGACTTAGTTGATCAGCTGGCCAAAACCGGGGCCATCCAAGGGGAGCTAATAGAAATAGAGTCCCTGTTGGGGGAAATCCAGGTCACTGCTATCACTAGGTCCCAGACAAATGCTCACAATGATCTTTCAACTCCCCAATGGAGTAAGGAGACCCCTGATGCTGATTTAATGACAGCTCAGAAGGGGGATCCAATCATTGGTAAGTTTTACCAACACCTTGAGGACCATGAGAACTTTCCCCTGACGGATACCGATTACATTGGGAAAGAGGACCTAAGAGTGTTGATGAAATGTCCAAAAATGTTCCGAATCCAAGACGGTTTGTTGGTAAGGAAATCCCAAGCTGGCCATGATCAGTGGGTGGTTCCTACCTCATTCCGAAGCCTGATGTTAAGTCACGCCCATGATGCGGCCACCGCCGGTCATAGGGGGTTTCATACAACACTTGAAATCTTAAGAGAGGTTGCATACCAGCCACACATGGGGCAGGACCTCGACCAATACTTGAAGGGGTGTCTTGTGTGCGCACAATTTCAGCCAGCATCCCTCACACACTGTGCGCCTCTCCAAAAGAGGGGGATGACACTGCCATGGTCAGATTTGCAAATCGACTTTGTAGGCCCTGTAATTCGCTCGTCTAGAGGAAACAAGTACATGTTGACCATTACATGCTTGTTTACCAAGTGGGTGGAATGTCTCCCGGCCCCAAACTGCAAGGCAGAAACAGCAGCTGCCCTGATGATTAACCACATCTTTTCCCGTTTTGGTCTACCTCAAAGGATTGAGACAGACAGAGGTAGCCATTTCACCAGCGAGATAATGACAAAGATGTGGGAGATACTGGGGGTCAAAATGAAGTTACATATTGCTTACCGGCCAGCTTCCTCTGGGGCAGTAGAACGCTACAACTGAACCATTGTCAGCATCTTAAAAAAGTATGTGGCAGATTCTGGGCCAAGTTGGGATATCCGACTACCTCTGGTCCTAATGGCCATCAGGTCTACCCCTTCATCTGCAACTAAAATGTCACCATTTTAGTTGATGACCGGACGCAAGATGGTGCTTCCCCAGCATTTGCTCTACAGGACCCAAGAGCAGATGTTGATAAATGCCTCCACAACTCATGAGTATGTGGAGAATTTAAGGAAACACCTTCAACATGCTTTTGCCTATGCTCAGCGGAATCTATAAAGATCAGCTGATAGCATGAACACCCACTACGACCTGAAAACCACCAGGAAAGTATACGAGGTGGGGGACCGGGTCTATCTATACAATTTCCAAAGGAACCAGGCCAAACAGCAAGAATGTTTGCCTACATGGAAGGGACCGTTTGAAATTATAGACAAGATCTCCCCTGTAGCGTATAAGATCCGCATCCCCAAAGGTAGTCTGGCGGAAGGGGAAGACAAGTGGGTACATATAAATCAGCTAAAGTGTTGCCATCCCAGGCACACTCTGTAGCAACTGGAGGAGGCCTATGCAATACCAGAGGGGACCGCTCCAGATTAATTCAGTTCCCTTCTTAAAATATCCCACATATAGTCTCTAAAATATGATTGGAAAAAAAAAATGTTTCATGATGATATTTTGTTTTTCAAAATAAGAATGCTATGATCTATTCTCATGATTTATAAAATGTACATGTCGCCCCACTATATCAATAGTGGTGGAAAAATGTCTATGAATAGGTATTGCCACTTTTGCTTTGTCGTCCTAGGAGAAAGAAAACCTGGAGACTGGCCAACGAGGACGACCGGGGACCGGGAGCAAAGATCCGAGGGGCCCGGGGTACCGCCCAATATTCCCATCAGGACCGGTGAGGAGAACCGATCGATCAAACTGGGTGGAGGAAAAGATGCTGAACTGTGCCATCTACAGAATTGGAAGAAGATAATGCGGACATACCAGCTCAGGGCTCAAAACATCCTTTGCACCCGACTTTCCCTCGACTCAATCAAAGCGCAGTCGGGCGGGGGGGTTTGTCAAGGGTTTTGACCCATGTTCAACCAATAGACTGGGTAGATGTGTGGATGAGCTGTCGCCGCCCATCATTCCATCCCAGAGTCCAGGAGAACTGCGCAGTTGTGCGAACAACAAAATAATCGGCTGACCTGCCACCCACCAGTGCGAGCGTGCTGGGTCAGAAGAGCCATGGGTGAAATGGGGTGCCAAAGAGAAAAACAGCAGTGCCTGTTAGCTAAAAATCACTTTAAAAATCACCCTTTGTTTCTCTGAATACAAGCTCAAATTGCCCATTTCAAACATTGCGAGATATCCAAAAATCTCACTGAACACCAGCAGACATGTGGCAGAATGAATTCTTGCGTGCATACTAAATCTGGAAAGATGAAGAGCCCAAAACAATGTTTATAACAAAACTGGCTGAGCTGTGGATGTCAGCAGCTTAAATGAAATTGGATTTAAAACCACTAAAATTGAAATGTTTAAATTAAATGAGTGACCTCCTTTTGAGTGTAACATAGGTTGCAACTGTTAAATGTCATAGTTTTGAACTTAGAATCAGCATTCTAGCTGCATGTGCAAAAATTGTCAGTTTGATTTGAATGTAGAAAACTGGGAACTAAAGTGACATTTAGCTGAATTCTGCCTGACAACTACCCCCGACAGGAGTTGAACTGGCTCAACAACTCTTCCCAGGCCTGGCTGCATCCTGCTGCCCCCACCAAAAGGAGGTGACACCTCTCTGATTGAATTAGGGGAGGGGCACCTGCAGACTGCAGGAAGTTGAACAAAGCCCTGTCCTGGACTCAGGCAAATGTTATATTGGGGGGGTCATAAACTGGGTTCCTCTTGGGAGAAACTGAGAGGGGCAGTGCCTGTGAGAGCCAGCTGAGCTTGGGGGAAGTGGATAAACCAGAAATTCCACCATGTGCTTTGGAAAACCACACCCCTTTGGGGCCAGAGCATGATTTTAAAAAGATGGATAATTCACAGTGCGGACTTGTCAAAATTATATAAATAACATCATCATTTTTGTGATTTTTCTGTGCACATTTTAAGAGGTGTTAGGACCCTGTGGGATGTTCTTGGGGATAGTAGCGGAAAAAAAGGTTGTTACTCCAAATGTATGCATGTTAAAAATCTGACACTTTATCATCTGAAACCCATATCCCTGGTGCACATTTGTGGAAAATCTGGAAAGGTTTAGAAAATCTGGAAAGGTAAATCTGGATGAAAAGGGGAGAATTCTGTCATCAGTGGACACGACATCGTACAAAGACAGGGATCGGATGGTTTGGTGCTACAGTAAATATGTTAACTGGACCTATAATATTAGAAAAATGGTACATAGATAAATATGTATTTGGATCAGAAATAGATTTGTGTGCAATTTGACAAGGGGAGGTTCCTCTGACCATAAAACCTACAGCATCACTCTGACACTCCATTTCTTTCCCCCAATCAAGGGAGAGAGGAAAGCTTGACCAATGATAAGTGAGAGGGGCAGGCTTAGCTAGGCCTGGGCACACACCCATTTTCAAAACACATAAAAGGAACATTGAAACCCAGGTAGAGACATTCACTTTCCACTTTCTTGCGGGACGCTTTGCCGGGAGACTTCAGACTTCACATCCAGAGATCCAGACTTCAAATCCATCAATCTCTTGAGACCAGAAATTAACTCCAGAATTTGTAGCAGAGAGGCCTGAATCCACAAGCTGAATCCTCTTCAGCAGGCCTCAAAACCAACCAAACTATTCAACAGCCGGGCGAGCGAGAACCACAAACCAGACCGTTGTGAGCAGAACTGGTGATTGACAGACCCAGAGAGCAGAGCTGACCCAGATAGCCGGGACTTCAGGACCACCCGCCCGAAGTCCCGTCCAACCTGACCAGACCTTGACGGCTTATTTCAAAAATATAGTGTGAGTACTCACTGTGCCAAAACCAATAATAAATAATCTAATCCAAACTATTTTAGCCTATTAGAACTGCCTCCTAGAATCGTGTCATTCTGTCATCTTTAAAACTGAAAACTGTCATCTGTCATTCTGAGCTTTAAAATTTCAAATCCGAAAAACTACCTTGACTAAATCGGCCGTATCTCCAGAACTGTTTGTGCTAGGAGCGAGTTTTAACTGTCATCTTAAAGCTAATATTCTAGGCTTTCCAACGAACGACTTGCTACTCCTTATAGGCCCTCCATAATTACGCTCGACGCACATGATTAAATTTGCCGCGATTTGACATTTTGCACAATTTCAGCCACGTGTAAATATCAGCAGCTCCTTGCTTTCCTTTGCTAAAATTTGTTTTAACCTGCTAGTTACTCATAGAGCATTGCTAAAGTGAGCCTGAACTAATATAAACTAGATATCACCCACCCTGAACTCCGCTAGGGAATTAAAAGCTGTTTTAGCATATTTTTCACTTAATTGCAACCACATCAAAGTATCTTGCCTGTGTTAAAACTCATACCTGTTTTCTTCTAAGCTTGCTAGGGGGGAACTGAATTATATTTGATTGCATTCCTGAGAACTGTGTGTCTTCTTTCCATCTCCTTATATTGCATAAAGGGGGGGAGTGAATTGTCAAGGAAAAGTGATCACATTGTCTTTTGTTGAAGCCATATCAAGTTATTTTCTGTACTGCATTTCATTCATCATTGCGTTTCCTTGAACCATATAAAGCATTCTTTCCAACCTTGTTCTTCTGTTCCTATTCATAAGTAACCAAGAACTGTGCTACTGTAGGATTACCTCTTGCTGATTACTGCTCATATTCACAAGTGTACTATCCATTATCAATTTATTTATAGAAGTGTGATATATATATATATATATATATATATATATATATATATATATTGTTTAATTTTTCAAATAAACCTTTTAAATTTGCAAAACAAGCCTACTTCTTGGCTCAGTGGGGTCAAGGGGGATTCTAAGAGAGGGGTGTTATACAAGGGTTCATCATCCAGATTATAACTTGCCATAAAAATACTTAAATAAGGGCTTCCCTTGGGCATCCCAGACAAGGCACTGACTTAGTGGGATTGCTTGATTGGAGTCACTTACAATGTGTGGGGAATTAGGCAGGATATATTTTTTGCTTTGGGGTCTACAGGGGTCATTATTAGTTTGCTGGTATCCCGCTGGTAAATCCAGTGAAATACCACAAAACAGAATTACTGTTACCGGCACTCAGTCTGCTGGAAACACTTGCAGATTCTGAGTGTCAGTAAGGGTAGGTTAATCCCCCATACCGGCCCCAACATTACTGGCACCGGTAATACAGGTGCCGGTAAAATCAGCGTTATTCTGCGAGTCAGGTGCCTGATTTACCTCCTGCTCTTGACTGGAGCTAAATCAGGTTCCCCACTGGCAAACTTGGAGTATGCCAGTCGAGAAACATGCCGGTAAATGGAATTACTGGCACATTAATTCCAGATTATGGGCCTCATTATGCATCGGCAAACAGGCACGGTTGGCGCTGGTGTCATTTATTTTCCAGCACCCACGAATGGGCAATTTTCGGGTTATTACGGCCCTGCCGGACCTGGTAATTGCCCATTTGCGGGCAGCAGAAAAAAAGATAGTCCCCATTTCCATTTGGCCCCATAGGGCTGAATGGGAATGGGGAGGTCGGATGCACCGGCACCGTTTATAACGGTGCCGGTGCATCCTGCATGCTGTGCTTGCGGGTTCCTTTTCGAAAGGCACCCGAGAGCACAACTTGTAGTTTGCTGGTCCAGGAACTACGGTACCGGCAAGCTTACCGGTACCGTGGTTCCCATACCGGCAAACTTATAATGAGGCCCTATGTGTTATTTGTGATTTTAGAGCTATTTGATTTTAGCTGTGACACTTCTATTTCTGTTTTCCTATGTTGTGTGCAAAATGATTATTTGGGAAGCCATTTCTTATTTTTCTTTTGTGTTGTGAATTGATTACTTAACTTGAGGAAGCCTTAATGTTATTCTTACTTTGGAGGCCAGTTTCTTGCGAGGGAATCCCTTGTTAAATTAGTTGACAAACCTTATTTATTTCTTTACTTGTATTTTTATTTTGTCTAGGAGAACCACTTTTTTTGATAGGAAAATGGCATGGATGCAGGGGATATCTGATATGGTGTCTGAAAAGGATGTGTACAGCTATTGAGATCCATTGGACGTGGATCTCTTACACTCCTACTTGGAAAGTGAAGAGGAGTGGCACAGTTTATGAGCATTCTCATGATGAGGCCCATAGATAATATACCTCCTCTAGCAGATGCTGCTACTACAGAAGTAGTCGGTGGGTGTGGTGATACTAATGTTGCTACTGGGGCAATTGGTGTGCTGTCTGACACTGACACAAAGGAAGGGGAAGAGCCTGAGCTGGTGGCACAGGCAATACCACAGGGGCCAGAAGGAGAGGCCATACCAGAGGGGTCCAGAGGAGGAGTGCTGTTAACATTCATACCAGGAGGAAGCACAAAGCCCAGTGAGGGTTCAAGGAAGTCAGAGTAATCCAACGAAAAGTAGAAGGAGAACAAGAAGACTGCTCCGCTTTGCCACAATCCTCTTGGGCCTACAATTATTTTAAGATATGTGGTGTTTGTTTCAGTATCAGTGGCTGAATCCCTAGAGTGCATCTTCTGCCTGTGGCCAAATACTTTTTGGTGGGAGATCCCTTGTACTCATTCACTTGGTGCCATGGCCCTACCATAAACCAATACCATTGAAGATGAGACTGGAGCAGTCAACTCTCAGGAAGCCTCAATGGGACAACAACAACATTCTTAGAAGCAGAGACTTATCCCAGCAGTGAGAAGGTCCTGCTCATGCAGTGAAAGGTTGGTACCTACATACAGACGGTTCAGGCCATCCCAGGCGCCTTTTACAGCAGTGGTATTCATGCCTTTTCATACCAAACACCCCATTGAGTAAACATATTATTCTGGAGCCCCCACCAAGTGATTTCCCCCCACACCCCAACAGGGCCCAAAAGATTTCAAATGGGGTGGGGGCAAGGCTCTAGAAAGTATAAATTGTTCTACTGCTTATATTTTCTATAAAAAAAAAACAGTCACCTTAATCAATTTTTATATCACAAAGTGTAACCTTAACCACTTTTCAAAGATTGTGCACCCCCCCGCCAGTTTGAAGGTAAGTGCTTTTCAGGGTATGTGGAAGACAAGGTTAATGTCCTGGTAGGTGGGGTCACGGACAATCTTGCCCGACAGGTCGGGTCATTGAGCCTAGTGTGCAGGCAGATCTTAAGCTTAGAGAATTGGTGCATGAGGCAGTAATGGCCAGTGCACAACACGCACAACATCATTTACAACATAATTTTGATGAGCAACTCCACAAAGGACAATTAAAAATGCTGAGTGTTTTGTTGTGATGGCATGTCACAGGGAAACTTTGAAAATAAGTGTTGTTTTGTTTCTGGAGGCAGGATATTTATGATTTTTTCAATTTCTTTTTCACTCACATAAAACATTATAAAAGATCAAATTGGAACATTCATCTAAAACACAAAAAGAAATGCCCAAAACATGACATGTTAAACTGTGGTCAATTTAGTTTATAGTAATGTTTTTGAAGAATAAACAGTAATTTGAGGGTGGCACACATTTGATGAGCAGACATTGTACTACAGTAAGGAATTTCTTTGGGTAGGATTTAAATAATTTGACAGTCAGTGGGACTTTAATCACTCTGTCCACTTTTCAATAGGTGGTGCGCCATTCATTTGTCTAGGGAGAAGGTCTGTAAATAGGCATTGTTATCATTCCTAACACAACAAAAAAATAAAAAGTCAGGATGGTTGAGAGTCGACCCTGTGGCACTAGTGTTGCTGAGATTTGGTAACTGTTTTTTTCAACAAATGCCCTTAATCCTGCACAAAAGGACAAATATAAAACGTGTGTGTGTTCCCTCATCCCTATGGGATTGGAGAGACATATTCATTCAGGTGGTGCCCTCACCTCTGTGAGACAGGAGAGACATACACATTGAGTGGGTGTTCTCATCCCTGTGAGACAGGATACATGTAAACAGTAAGGTTGTTCCCCCACCCTGGTGAGTTAAGACATGTATTCAAATGTTGTTTCTTTCAACCCTATGAGACAGGAGTGGTGTACAAATCCAGGATATGCCCTCACCCCTGCTAAATATGCACATTTTGAGTGTGTACCCTAATCCATGTGAGACATGAGACAAACTTAAAATATACCTTTTGCCTGGCAGGATAGAGACAAACACATTCAGGCTGTGCCCTCGCCCCTTCATGATAGAGGGATATAAAAGAAAATGAGTGTGTGCCCATGAAAAAGAGCAGAGACATAAACATTCAAGCCATGACCGATCACCTGCAGAATAAAAGAGTGTGTTCTCAACCATGCAAGACAGGATAGAAGTACAATTTGAGTGTGTTCCCTGAACCTTGAAGGACAGTAAGTAGAGAAGTACAAATCCAGTCAGTCCTCTTCCTCCCTTGTGAGACAGGAGAGAAATATTAAGTATGTGAGTAACTGTTCAATCACTGGGACATTTATTGCAATTGGTCATAATCTGTCTTATTTTTTTTTATTGAAGACATGCTAGTAGTAGCAGACTTGCACTTCACGTTCTGGGAGGATGCGTCACCAAAATAGTATTATCACATCGGTCACCACCATCCATCACCACCACAATCTTCAGACCCTGAGCTAGTAGTTTCAATGAAAACCAAAGTGGCCAACACCTCCTTCACTGCCCAGGCTGTTCTGCCCACTGGGACACAGCAAGTCACCATCTGTCTGATCTATGAAATTCCACTTCTGAGATTGAGTATCCTGTTGCTGCCTGTGCAAAAGTAACGGCATCTTGCTATATGAGCTACAGAGAGGCTTCTGATGTTGTCTGAGCCAATAGCTCTAGAAGCACTAAACGTATGCTGTGGCTAAATACTAGTTTGGGGTACCTTAGAATGTCAGTGGCTACACAGAAGAATGCTGTTTAGAGAACCAATATTTCAGTGAGTCATCATCCTTGTGTCGCTGGCATGTGTTGCTCAAATATGCATCTACCATCTATGTAGCTGAAGACCTACTTCTGCTAACTGTTTCTCTCCCAGGCCCAGACTCATTGAATAATGCAGACTATGGAAGCAACTCCCATAGGGATGTACGTGTGAGAGACACACACTCTACACGGACCTTTATTGGCTTTTGGAGATGCTCAGTGTTTGTTGTTGTTTTTGCCTGTCCTAAAGCCTCTCCTCTTCAAACAAGCTCCTGCAAGATTTTGCAAATCCTTCTCCAGTGCAACATATCATTTTCAACTAGGTCTTCTGTATGTGTCATCCTTCTGCCCACAGTCTGGAATGTAGCCATTTTAACCTCACAGCGGGGTCAATAGATGATGCTTACAAATACTCAATGTTTTCTTTCATGCATTTCATATTTTGGTCATTCTAAAATATTGTCAGCAGTTATTTCAAGAGCTACACAATTTCCGAATTTCCTCTGCTATTATGTGCTATTCCTTTGCTTGAAACATACATTTTGAGCAAGTAGCTCAATGGAAGTTCCTAACACAGTGAAACATAGCTTTAGTTCACATGCTGCGTGGCTTCCACAAAGGGCCTTTGCAAAAAGCAAACATATATGAGCGGCCACTGTGTCAGGATGAAGAAGGCTGAATCCAATGTTCATCTATGACTTTAGCTGTGGTCGCTCACAGCATTTGTTCACACAGGGAGTCAAGAATATGCAATAGTAGATTTCAACAGGCTGAAACAGACATATTTAGCCAGTGTTGTGTGATTCCTGCACCTGCAACACACTTAAAACATTTCTGCAACTACATTACTAGATACAATCTGAGCAGACGTTGTGCTCCACAGCTAGCATCTCAAGGATATAGAGGCGGAGTGGCTGTAGAGTGGCAGTCTCTGCAGCGTTCTACGAGTTCCTGTTGGATTCCTGTGTTTTGGAGTCTGTTTTCAGTGCCTACTACTGAGAGGGGTGGACTTTTCATTCAAAACCCCTCTTTCCTGCGGAGCGGCCGCGGAGTGGCTGCAGAGTGGCAGTCTCTGCAGCGTTCTACGAGTTCCTGTTGGATTCCTGTGTTTTGGAGTCTGTTTTCAGTGCTTACTACTGAGAAGGGTGGACTTTTCATTCAAAACCCCTCTTTCCCGCGGAGCGGCCGCGGAGTGGCTGCAGAGTGGCAGTCTCTGCAGTCTATGGCAGCTAGGGCAGGGCGGCTTGCCAGTAGAAAAAGCCACACTCCCCTAGTGTCCCAAGTGTCTGCTGCTGCTGCGACCAAAAAGACTTTGACCTTGGCTGGCATTTCGACCTCTGCCACTTACCCGGAGTCAACACTACTACAAACCGAGACTCTGGGTCCCCGATTGCGGAGCGCCAAATCAAAGATGATCCTTGCGCTCAATCAGCCTCACTCGGATTCCGAGGTAGACTCTTCCGTGTCAAGGCTGGCCTTCATCATACCCGGACCCTCTGTAGCAGTGAACCAGGACCCGGGAGCACGCCAGCTGGATGCCCGGGAGTCTTCACTGTCTGCTTGCCCACCTGTTTGTCTTCCTGCCTGTCCCCAGCCAATGGAGAAGTCCCCCGCGACCGCCAGTCACCCCCCGCCGTGTGAAGCGTATGCGGAGTTCCCCCTCGGAGGAGAGGAAGCGCCGTGTGTCACAGGTGAGGAGGGACTGGTGGGTCTGGTGGGTGAAGAGGGGGGGGGCGGGCGACAAGCTACCTCCCGTTGACCCTCCGTGTTCATCACGCCCAAGGGCTCGAAGACCTAGTTTTCAGGTGGGCGATGAGGTCAGTGGAGAGGCAGCGCTGGCGGACGACCTGTCAGTTCAGACAAGTTTGGACGCAAACCGCCTTATAGTGGCACCGATCCTGCATCCCCCCCCCCAGATTTTGGGGAAGCGCAACTAGGGGCGCATCCTCTAGAGGTGGATGCGCTGGAGGGAGCGAACCGAGCGGTTTCAACTGAAGTGGCTCCTCCTGACATGGGGTTGTTCGACCCTTTGGTAAGGGCTGCGAGAGCCGATAGTGTAATCAAATCAGCTCAGGTCTCCACACATGTCTTGTATCCAAAAAAGAGAGGAGGACCGGTTCGCAGGAAACGATGTGCACATTCACATCAAAAGTTGGGGTTAAAAACCCAGCAAACACAGCGCCCAAGACTTTCCTGCGCTCCGTCACATCTTCAGCATAACCAGCAGAAGGACGACATAACACATCTGTCGGTAAACAATAGATTCTTCGCAAATCTTCTAAAAAAGAAAGTCTCACTTTCAGAGGAACTTTTGGATGCGGAGATCTTAGAAGTAACAGCGGATCAAAATGATCCCATAAACGTCATGGGAGGCCCCACTGACTTGCGTCCAGCCTTTTCACTGGAACCAGCACGCTTTTCTTTTGCAGGAACTGTGGCGGAAGCAAATATCAGGTGGCATTTTGGATCTCCTCGAACTGGTGTACCACCCCCGCAAATTCCACCTACCAAGCCTACAATCGACCTGGAGAGAGTTACCAACTTTTCAAACTCCCAATCATCATCAGCTTTTTTAAGGCCCTTGAAGCAACGGGCCCCCTTCCCAGGCCACTGCCGGTTGGGTCGGTGGTTTCAGCAGCTACACCACCGACAGCCAAGTCTTTATTGCAAAAACAGGCATGTTTAAGATCTCCGGTGTCCACTATCATCGACTTAAGTGGTGTCGAAGATCCCGCTTTCAATTCCTCTCATGTAAACGACACAGAAATCAGTGTCTCAGCACCTACGACTCCGGATCAATTTGATCAGGGGTCTATCGAGGTGCCCTGCTTAGCTACGCAAGAGAAAGTCCCGGTCCCCATTGAGCCTTTTATGCAAGAAAAGGGCCCCGCAGTGGTGGCACAAACGAGTCCTGGGATCCCCAGTCCTTCTACTGGCCCGCTGTTTGGGAGCACCCAAACGGTATCTAGCTCAACGAGCCCCATATGTTCTAATGAGAATGGAGGAAAGCCTACAAAAGACACCTCGCCTAAAAAGACTGATCTAAGACTCATTATGTCAACTGTAACTCTGGCCATGGCTCCTTTTTGCAAACCATATGAGTCAATAAACGACTCAATGAGCGATCATACCTCCATTATAGTGATGATGAGCAGCTGTCTAATTTTTTTGGAAGGCTATATCAACGCACTGAACAACAAAATGGAAAAGGGCGCCAAAGACGAGGGGTTTGGTCAGTCCTCAACACAATCAACGAAAGGCCTCTTGGTGGATGTTAGTTCCGAGACTTTGGCCCCAAGTTCGCAATTCCAACTTGATGAACTAAGAACAACTGTCAGCTACGTGCCCCTGTGTGAGGGTCCGATAAAGACCAAGCCACAGTCCACCAAGGCTAAGGGAAATGGAGCAATATGTGATGAACCTAATGTAATCACAACAGACCAGGGGTCTGTTCCGGACAGGAAAGCAAAGGAGACTACTTTTGTAACGAAAGGTCACCTCACGACCCAAAAGCTAATGACTATCAAGTTTTTTTCCCCTCAACCGACTATTAACAAAGTACAGTCGGAGAAAGACAAAGGCAAAAGGAACCGTGGGTCTGAGACCCCCCCTTAATTGCGAACCACCTAAAGCAGTGGCTGAACGGGAAATTCGAAGTTTGAAGTTGGGGTCCAATGTACTGGATAGCGTTCCTGTAAATAAGGAATCTGAGCATGCGATAGATGAGGACTTACTGAACTTTAGTGTTTACACACTATCTGATGATCAGGAATCAACTAACAACTTTCATCATATGGACGAGGAGCCCTCTCCCTTTTGTACTTTGGAAAGTCGCTGTAAGAAGCTTCAAAAAAAGTGTAGCTGGGGGGTGGGTCGGCTGAAGGACAGTAGCCCCAAACGGCACCATACTAACTTTCAAGAAGCGGAAAGGGGAGAGCTCAATTCCGAAAATCCTCGCTCAAGACCAGGGGTTAGAAGAAATGATTCTCCTTTGAGACCAAGTTCCCCTTCTGTAACTAAATGGGTGCACGCCACTCGGGACAAACGGTTTTTGGATAAGCGAATTTCCTCAGCTACAAATACGAAAGATAAGCAAAAGTTGCACTACTCTAAATCTGGTGAAAACAAAGGGCGAGGGTCAATGGCACATGCTTCTAAATCAAAAGAAACTTCAAAATCGAACAGTTGCCAAACAACAGAAAGTACGTGATATTGAATAGAAGCTGCCGGCTACAACTTCTTAAATGCGTACCATCGCTCCGAAAAGTCGAATCAAACGATCTTGCCAGGGTCGAACCATTTCATCAAGGAAAAATGGCATGCTCTTACTTGCACGTGCATACGAACTGGGCCAAAGTGAGGATCTCCGAGGCGGCGGAACATCTATTAAAAATGGGCTTTGACCTGTTTGAATTGGAAGAGAGTGCTCTATTTACCTCCCCCAGGAAACCATCAGAATCGACTAAGTCAATTACACCTCGTATCGCAGCCACGAGGAGTAATAAACTACAATCGCATTCAAGACCTGGCGAGGAGAGAGGATCCAGACAAACGTCTACACACAATGAGCCAGCTTTACAGAACGCCTCTCCCCCGTCTTCTCTTTTGAACCCCAGTGGCAACGAGGAGAGTCTGTGTCCCATAATGGCCACAAAGATAGACGGAATTGCCCTTAAGGATCCTTTGGGTATAGGAAGATGTCCTCAGGGACCCAGGTCGAGAATCGTAAGGACCATACATCAATTACCGGGGGGCAAAGAGATCGGCACCCATGAACTTCAACAACAAGTTCCACCAGCGGAACAATGGGCATGGTTGCCCAACGCACTGACGATAAACAAGAACAAATAGCAATTCGTTGAACGTCTGTCCGCACCACTTGCCTCTACACTACTAACTGGTAAACCTGATCTCTCTTTGGGGTCATGGAATACTACTGGATTCCAGCATCTAACGAAACAAGGAGACCTAAACTTGGGGTGTTTAGATATCATCTGTTTGCAAGAAACTTGGATGATAGAATGCCCCTCCATAGACGGATACGATTTGGCATTCGCTCCAGCTGTTAAAGGACCTTTTGGCCGACCGTCATCAGGCCTTATAACTGCAATTCGCTGTGGATCCGGCCTACACTTAAAGAACTCTCTGAGAGTGACAACTCACTTATTGGCCACGGAAGTTATTTGGATTGACGCCGAGGTGGAAAAGGGAAAGCCCAAAACACAATCTTTAATCATCTTCAATGTCTATTGGAATCCCGCGGTTATGACCGATTTATTCCTCATAGCACTGATTGAGGACTCAATCGATGAAGCACAAGTAAGGTGTCCTGAGGCCCTGCTAATCATCTGCGGAGATCTAAATGCCACCTGGTTACCACATGATTCAGACTGTGACCTTCCTCTTTTTTCGACCTTAAGAAGCAAAAGTGGCGTGGCTTGGTTGTCGTTGATGTCATCTCGTGATCTGCTCTGTGCTGAAGATTTATTCCCCAGAGGTGAGAGGCCGCCCACCTGGGAAAGAGGTAACTCCTCAGCGGACCTCGACCACATCTTCATAAGCAGGCTCTTGGCAGCGTTGACCACTTCGTTCGAGGTAAGCAGGTCCTCAGCTAGCGACCATAACCTGCTTGTATTGAAATGGAAGACTACAAGGCCTGTGAACTCAGTCACGCCAGTACAAGTGGAGTTAAATAACGAGCAAAATCGCCTAAGACCCTCAGAAACCTCGATCTTAAAGATACAGGCTCAATATTTAGCAATTGAAAATGAGCACAACCTACTGAGTGACCCGCAATTACCAGATTATCAACCACTTCTGGTTCCTTTTAGAGCTAAACTTGCTGGCCTCAGACAAAATAACGATTGTGCTATACATCAATACAGCAAAGAACTGGTCCTAAAACGGAGATCAGTAAGGTGAGCCAGAAGAAAATTCTGTGTTTTTCCTTCACCTGAAAATCAGGCAACCTTGAACCAAGAAAAGAAATCTTACAAATCATGGCTCAGGCACCACCGTAGCAATTTTTACCAACAAGATGCCGAAGCTATGTTGAAGCTTGTCTGCGGCCACCACCCCCGAGAGTTCTGGGCGCTCTTAAGATCTTCTTTGTCGCCTCACGAGATCTTACCATCAAACCCTATTGGGGAAATAACTTGGATAACATTCTATTCAAATCTGTTCAAAGCGCCTGCATCGTCAAGCTACTTCGAACTTACTACAAAACTAGCACCATGGACAGATTTGAGCAGTGAATCTGAGATTTCCAAAGTCCTGCATAGACTGAAACCATTGCGAGCACCTGGCCCAGACGGAATAACAAACCTTGACCTAAAGAAATATCCAAGTCAGTGGGCTGTGTTGATAAGTGAAATCTTCAAACGCTGCAAACAGGCAAGGCAAATTCCGTCTTCATGGACAACATCTATCATAGTCCCGATATTCAAAAAGGGCTGGAAAGAAGATCCAAAAAACTACCGCCCTATCGCACTTCTGGATACGGTTGGTAAGGTGTTTGGCTCTCTATTACTACAAAAATTTCAGGATTGGGCCAGGGAGGCCGAATGCGCTGACCCGTTTCAAACGGGATTTACAAAAAACAGCGGTACAACCACTAACATCATGTTTCTCAGTGCACTCAAAAGTAAGGTGTTGGGAGGAGGCTCACAAGTGTTTCTAGCGTTCATAGATCTGGCGCAAGCTTTCGATCAAGTAAACCGCGGGCGCCTGTGAAGAAAATTGAGTCTTTGGAAATGCCCGGCTGAACTCCTCCAACCGATTCAAGCATTACATCAAGAAACAAGGGTGCGAGTGAGACTAACTCAGGCTGGTTTGTTATCATCTGAAATCCCAGTTGATTGCGGAATGAAACAGGGTTGCCTCCTTGCTCCGTCACTCTTCATTGCCTATCTCGGCGATTTCAAAGCCTCAGAGCAAACGATCCGCTCCTTTCCACCGACTATGGACAAGTCGAAAACATCGAGACTACTCTATGCGGATGATCTAATCTTAATGGATTTGACTACTATTGGTCTCCAGTGTCAACTTGACCATCTGGCGGCATATATTCAAACGAATGATTTAACTATAAACGCAGCTAAAACCAAGATCCTGATTATGGAAAAACACAAACGACCAAAGGAAAAACTTGCCTGGTACCTGGATGGGGTAGCACTTGAAATAGTCGCCAATACCAAATACTTGGGAGTAGCACTGGACTGCTTAAGTATAAACTCAACCCTCCAAAGTTGCTTAATGACCAAAGTAAAAAACCTAGCGGCACAAGGCCGGGCATTGGACAACAAGTTCGGTGGTTTTTCCCTGTTACCCTTGACTAAATTTTACAAGATGAAGGTGGTGCCATCCCTCACCTATGCTGCAGAAGCCCTCCCTCACACACCTACAAACTTGTGGCTGAAGTTAGAGGGTCTATTTTGGCGCACTGTTCTAGGTCTCCCCAAGTCAGCATGGGCCCCCTTGATCAGAAGAGAGCTTGGACTATTATCGTTGGAAGGGACCATGGACATTAAATCGATGATACTGTATAGGAAGTTGTTGCTTTTGTACTGTCCTCATGTGCTAGCTATCGTACGCACGGAACTATTGACATCTTCCCCCTCTGTGTTAAAATCTTGGGAAATGGCTCGTAAAAAGAAGCTTGTGGAAATTAACTCTTCGGAGCAGGATCTCATCGGCAATTCGCTAAAAATAAAAAGGAAAATCAGTGAGCTCGACTGGATTGAAACCTTGAACAATGCATCTAAAGCAAAATCAGTCAGCCATTTGCCTCCCTATCAGAGCAAACTAAACATTGTTCCAAACTACTTGAGCAAGTTCCCAAATAAAGCTGCCAGAAACTTGTTCTTGAAAGCGCGTCTGAACCTACTGCCGACAAATGAGATCTTAAAACTCAGAGGACAAAGTAACTCGAACACGTGTCGTTTTTGCAAAAACGAGACACACGTAGAAACCATACGCCATCTCCTTTTAAATTGCCCAGGAACCAGAGCCGTAGGTGAGAAATTTCTGCTACCACACCTTTCTGCATCATATACCAGGGAAGAAGAAACGTGGTGGACACGTCTGATGAGCGGAGAAAGAAATACCTGGACTATCGCTACCACACAGACTCTTAAGTTTATTCTATCTCTCTGAAAACTTAAGTTCTACTCAACATCCAATTTTCACCAACATGTCTTTTTTTTTTTTTTTTTCTTTTCTTCTTCGGTTTCACTTCGGTTTCACTTCAGTTTCTCTTCCCTTTTCAGTTTTCAGTTTTCAGCTTTCAGCTTTACTCTTTGTTCTTCACTTCGTTTTGATTTCGATTTCGTTTGTAAAAATCATTAATTTGATTAAATCAACTAAATAAATAAATAAAATATAGAGCAATCACAGATTACATATTTCACAGCAAGGTAGAGAGCATATGCAAAGTATGGAACAAGCCTTGTGCTGTCAACTCTTAATTTAGCAATGATATCCAGTCATTGTATGCTTCCAAGAAGTCCATTGCTAGCTGCTTGCTAGTTAGCTAGCCTTCCACCACTGCTCCATTCTATCATAGATCTCTGATCCGTGTGACTCCTCTTATCAACACCTTGCATACCCCCAGCAGCTTCTTAGTGGACAGAATGCAGCTGCTCAAAGCGTATTCCTTTTGACACCATGCGCCTAATGCTGTGTTGTAGCCAGGAGCGCCAGTATTCTCATGACAATCACGGAAGACCACGGGCAGTCTTTCCTTGTTTCCTTTGATGACTCCCCATCTTATTCAGGAACTACACAGGATAGGTTTCTCCAGCAGCAGGGTGATAGTTGGATGATCTTGGTTTATCTCATTGCATGGGGCAACAAAGCCACATAAGTTGTGTAGTGTGTATTTCCTGGGGATAAGTCTTGACTGATCTAGGAAACCATAGAAGACATAGGTGGGGCCAGTCTCTCTGCCAGGATGTGTGCAAATATGCCACTGTCAGGATTGAGTAGTAATTGTGGTCTATAAAACAATCAAAATACAATGGTTTCCCTGGAGTTTGACTGGCTAGATGTATATGCCTCATGCTTGCTTTGGACTGATGTGCCCTTTCCATTTCCACACTATGGACCTGCAGCAGCCTCAGAACCAGTAACTCCATGCCATCATCATATTTCGTTTATTTCGGACATCCAGTCCTTAACTGCATTTGCACTTACATGCAGATAGACATTTAGCTAAAACATTAACATAAAAGTAATTGACACAGTTAGTCACTTTGGCTCATTACCAATGATTCCCAAACCATATACTGACTGCATTTCCTAAAGAGTTACATTAAAGCTTTACAGTCAATGAAGTAAATATCCATAGTAAATGTAGTACAGATAGCATATCAAGGGCCATTCTACTAAAGACATAACAATACTAGATTGAGGTGGGTAGGATTATATAATACAGTTCAGTGCCTGGCTTCAACACATATAGTAGTAGATGCTATATTGTCTTGGTGAATGCCTCCAAAGTCTCCAAGTATACATAACATTACAATATGAATAGTATTAAAAATAGCCACTCTATTTAACCCATCTAAAATCTTCCAAACACTCACTATCATCACATTGCATGTTAGACTAACTGAAACATAGTATTCCTAATATTCATCACCAGAATCGATATACCTAGTAAAGTCACAGTGCATAGCTCATAGCTGCTTTTCTTCGAAATATTGTAAACATTATACTGTTAATGTGAATTTATTTTCCTTAGAATACCCATTCTAGTGTAGGTTGGCATAGGGGTATCATTCCTGCCATCACACATCAGTGAAACTAATTTAAAGTGCAAGTTCATATACAGAGATTATATCCCTAAAAAGGCCATTTAAGATTCAAATACTCCACTATTCTGAACCAACATGAAATATTTAGGATTTGTTTCAAGTTTTGCAGCCATTAGGCCATATGGTAAATCAAATCTCAATAATCCTATTCAATGCCAAATAGTTTTCTTGCTTTATAGACTAGTGTAATGAATCAAGTAGAGTCATCCCAGATCTCCCGGCAGTAACCTCCTCCGATTTGGCCAATGGATGGCAGCCTCTACCTGATCCTGACTCTGGGGTGTCTTTGTGAGGAAGGACCACATGGGAGAATACACCCTCAGGGGAAATGTCATGGCTCCATCGGGTGAGACATGGTGTCCCCATTTTTCCTTGAAAATAACCCCCCAAAGTCAGAAACCCTCATGTCCTATCGCCATGTATCTGCTCCTTTTCCTATGAAGAACAGGGAACCCCTCATATAAACTGCCTTTGCCAACCTGGTGGAATCACATTTAACAACGCCACTTACCGATCAAAACCTGTGTATGCTTATTCAAAGTCCATAAATCATTTGCCACTCATGAACTAGGATTCTCAGGATTCTCAAAACACTGGGACGAAGAAGAGAGAATGAAGCAAAAGAGATCACAAGCTCAGCCACAAGGAGAAAGCAGGCTGGAGTCCTTTGCTTGTAGAATGCAAGATAGTGAATCAAAGCCAGCAAACACTGGTGAGACTACCCAGAAGCAGAGGGGACCCGGGGCATATCAGCGAGAACGCTGAGTATAAATAGATGAAAAGTAATTAACAGAAACACAGTTCAGACATATTGACAAGGGGCAATTTAAGTTGCAAGTAAACAATCTCCTTATGTGTGGATGTGCGAAGTGCAAAAATTTGAAGAACAGTGGAAGGATATCCTATCACAGGGATACGTTATCCAACCTCATATATAAGGACTTGTGGGAGTGGTTAAAAGCCATCCAAGTGTGCAAGAACAGAAGTCCTGGCAAGAGAGTAAATTAGGCCTTCCAAGTGTGCGAGAACAGAAGTCCTGGCAGGAGAGTAAACCAGGTCATTCAAGCCTGTGGAAACAGAATTCCTGGAAGGAGACTACAACAGGCCACTCAAGTGTCTTTGAAATGTCCCGGCAGAAAAGTATTCCAGGCAAACTGGAAAAGACTGTGGTAAACAAAAAAGAAGAAACAACCTCAAAAGATATTGTGAAACTAAACAGTTTTGTGGGCAAGTGTGGTAGCCGGGTTAAAGAAGGCCTAAGTAACTATTTTCGAGAAAACTCAGGAATAAAAAGTAACCAAGGGGACGGGTACCTTTTCTATCCATGAGAGGCCTAAAGAAAGCACAGCAGAAATGATGGAAAGGGGAAGACTCTGGAACCAAGGACCTTCTTTTCTGAAGAACTTTTTGTTTGAATCATTTATTCTTTATGAACACCTTTTCCGAGCCTTCCATGGTTAAACACATTTTCACTTTTTAGCATAGGTTATAGTGTGAGGGTTAACATGGAATATTTTGACATAGGACATTTTTTTCTTGACATCCTGGCACAGACTGATTTTTAATTATTGGTTTCGGTACGAAGGTTCCTCTTAGAGAAGAGTCAGAGAGGCCTTTTCCAACCCTGTTTCTTTGAATAAAGGTCTTTAACTAAAAACATGGCAGATCTGTGTCTGCTTTTCATTTCTGACTCCCCACCATAGGATTGGCTAAAAATTGGAATGACCTTAAAAGGGATGGTTGAGCCATCTGTTGATCTACAGAGATTCATTGACTCAGTTAAATACCTAATGCCTGCCAACAAACGGATAGGCTTCAGGATGATTTTCAGAGAATCATACTATATACTGGACAGAGAAATATATAATGTGGAATGTTCTCCAGAAAATCTGAGCAGAATGGACAGTTTGGTTCCTTACTTGAATTTCATCTGTTTAATGCGCTACCTAATGGCAAGATCCCAAATGTAAGTTTCAGACATAATGGACCCCATTACAAGTGTGGCAGTCCGGAAACAAGGGTGCCAGTAAGCTTACTGCACGCTTGTTTCTGGACCACCGCACTACGAGTCTGCCCGCTGGAGCCGCTACGACCGGCAGCTCTGACCCTGCCGGGCTCCGCAGCTCCAGCAGGCGGAGTCGTAGTGCGGCGGTCTGGAAACAAGGGTGCAGGTAAGTTTACCAGAACCCTTTTTTCCAGACCGCCATACTGCGAGTCTGCCTGCTGGGCCTGCTAAGTCCGACAGGTATGACCCTGCCGGGTCTACCGACCACGGTAAGCAGATTAATCAAGAAGCACTAACACTGTTAGCAATGGTGCCGGTGCTTCTTTCTCCCTACTCCCATAGCATGGGACTCTATGGGAATGGGGAGTTGCAAAATCCGGCACCTGACTTCCGGCGTCGCCGGGTCTTGTAATGTGCCGGTGCATCCGGGGAGTCAGGCACCAGATTCAGTGTTGCGGGGTGGCGGCAGCCCAGCGGGTTACCGCTAACCTCATAATGAGGCCCAATGTCCAGGCTTATGCTTGGTACATATTGTCAAAATAAATCTCCTGTGGATTTTTTAGACAAATATGCACAATCATTCATATACTTATATTAGCCTTGTTCACATAGACGTTGCAGGTAAAAGTGTATTTAATGAAAATTAAATGTACCACTTAATTAGAGGTGCTCAGAGCTGTACTCAATAATATAATGGCCTACTAGTAATATTTGTACCGATATCCATTTGAGTGTGCTTCATGTTTTTTGGGAATACCTAGTATTCTTTTTAAGAAAAGACAAAATATTTTTCTGATCTGGTCAGTTTTTTCCATTATTTACATCCACCCATACCTCTACTCCATATGTGGTGCACATAATTGACTTTTTTTGTAGACTTTGATGGTTGCCAAGATACATCACCTCCCAAACTTCCTCAAATTTGGAAACATTATGCGACCTTAATAGTGAAACTTTTTTTTTCTTTCTGTGCATTTCAAACCCCTCTGTGCTCCAGTCTAAGCCCTCGATAATCAAACTCTATTACTCCCTCTATCCGTCCCGCTAACATATCTAGACTTAGTGATTTCAAGTTCTTATTTTTCAGGAGAAAGACCATATCTGTAGATTTGGTCACATTAATCTCTAGCCCCTTCCTGTTGCAGAGTTTCTGAAAAGGATCTGTTTCTGAAGCCCCATTGGGGTTTTCGGGATCACAAGAGCATCATGGGCATGTGGTAAAATGCCTATTTTTATACCCTTTACACTTGAGGCATCCGCCTCCAAGTTACTGATTTAGTCTGTTATTGTATGGATGTATAGGAAGAATAGTACAGGGGCCATGGTACAGTTTTGCTGTACACCCCTGTCAAAAGGGAAGTCGTTTGTGGCCTCCTCCTTTGAGACATATCTAACAAATGACTTGTTTTATCATACAGCTCTGCTATGTTGCTGCGAAGGTCCAGGGGTAAAACAAATGAGGACAAGCATTTCCGAAGGATTGAACTGAATACACTGTCAAAGGTAGCTTTCCGATCTAAAAATAGAAAATAAATGCAGCACTTCATCTGGTCTACATATTCATGGATACTTAACATAGTTCTAAACAGCTGCTCCACAGAACAAATCCCTTTTTAGAAGCCCTCCTCCCAGGGGCTCAAGACTTTCTTTTCTTAGACCAACGGCTCTAGTCTCAATTCTAATACTTTACTGTATATTTTACACACAGACTCTAGTAATCTAATAGCACAATCATTTTCTGGATTAGCTTTATCTTCTTGATTATATATTGGGGTACTCCCAACACAACCTAAGATGTTGGTACTTTTTGTAAAATGTTACTGCATTTGCTAAGGCAGTGATGTAAGGAGCCCATACTGTGACATTCTCTTTATAAAATTGAACAGAGATTATGTCTGGCCCTGAAGCATACCCCCTTGCGTCTAGCCCTGAAGCATACCCCCTTGCGTCTAGCCCTGAAGCATACACCCTTGCGTCTAGCCCTGAAGCATACCCCCTTGCGTCTAGCCCTGAAGCATACACCCTTGCGTCTAGCCCTGAAGCATACACCCTTGTTTGGAGTACAATTGGCATCAGTATGAAATAGATCCTCCAATGAGACATGCTCCTGGCCAGCATTTCAAGTATTGCTAAACTATCCTTTTCTTTGCTTTCCTTGCTCACACCGTTCTCTGGGATTATGCTTTGCCAAGAAAAGGAGTTATTTACTAACCTCCAAAATACCCTGGGGTCTTTATTTTTGACAGCCTATATGATTTGTTTCCACTTCACCACTTCACATTTTCACTTTTGATAACCAGTAAGTGTTGTACATCCTCGTCTTCCTTTATGAATCACCTCTAAGTCATCTATATTTGTATTTGTTAATAGTGTCTGCTTGCACTTTCTTGCCATTTTACAATATGTATCATACCAGGTGTCAGTCATTTTAATCCTCCCTTCATGAGAGATAGTTGCTAATAGTAATGTATGAGTATAGTTCTTTGACCGAAGCTTCATGCATCTTAATAAATTCCTTTGGATCAATCTGATGGTTCGTCATTACTACCTCTACCTGTCTGTTCACTGCATTGTTTGTAGTGAAGCAATTGCCATGAGCTTTTAGCCACTCCTACGCTATTCCTTTTCACAGTTTGTGGCAATTATCTATAATTGAATCTTCAACCATACCCTCTTGTGTATACATTTCTTGCCACACGATCCTGGGATCAGGATTGCGTTCCTCTCTCTCTCCAATAGAGATTTTGTTTTACGTAAGCCCATGTATTTAAAACAACAAATATATAATCAATAAACAGCACTCATCCCTTTCAAATGTCTTTTTCACTTGAATATCATTGTCAATCCTCCCAATACAACCCCTCAATCCCATCTAAGTGTACTCAGGTGTCTTTGTATGCCAAGGCATGCATCAGCTTTGTTACTATAACACTTGACTCATGGATATTCCCAGTATTATCATCCTCCTGTAGAGATACAGCCATGTTTGGGAGTGCTTCATATTGTAAATTGATTTCTCCAACAATAATAAGGTGTTCCTCTCTTTCATATCTATCAAAGTGTGATCATTTAAAATGTCTTCTATCATTTCAAATATGACCATTGTGTTACATCCAAACGGTCTGCTGTACACATTTATTGTTAGTATATCACTGTTACTACTAAGATGTATCCGTAGAACCTCGATGTCAGGGGGTATTACTTTTATTATACCAATTTTAGCATCTGTGGTTACATTTATATACCGTTTCCGTTCTGTGTTTACTTGCAATTTCCCTATCATCCATTCAAGTGCTTATCATACATGTTCCATGTTTTTTTCAAGCAAATGATATGCACATTACTTATGTAATCTCTCCAGTTACTGTCCTCCAAATATTTACCCATTCCCCCACTATTTCAGGTCAAACTGTTGAGTTGCTTATTGTGCCCTTTAACGTGTTTCTTGATGGAAATTTGATGTCATGTACTCCCTTTCACTGCACTTCAAGTGGGAAATTGGCAATTTCTCCTTTGATCTGTATGATTATTGTGCTTCTGATATTATTGGACTGCGTTTCTGAGACAACACTACTATTTTTTGGCAAGGCTTTTAGATGTGTAAAGGAGCCTTGTGGTGGCAGGCCTCTACATACTATAGATAAACAGCCTCCACCAAATAGGGATTTACAAGACACAAGTGGATGCAATCATAGTTAGTACTAGCAAATCTAAAATGCTGGACATCTTTGATGTCCTCTCGCACAATAACCGGTCAAGTGGCACAGGGAGTAGAGCGCTCACTTCGACATCCGTGCAGAGCCTGTTAACGCAGGTTCGAATCCCAGCGGGGCCAAACTCAGCCTTTCATCCTTCCAAGGTCGATAAATGAGCACCACACACTGTGTGTAATAATAAGCCACGTAGCGCTATATGAATGCCTAATTATTATTATTAATTATTATAATGGAGCAACACCATTTTACATATCTTAACCAAAGTATGGTGTTGTTTTTAAGGGATTCCTTGTTGTCAAATAGGTTGCTACTCAGTCTGGTTACATTTGTCATAACCACTATGATCCCCATTACCCCCATTTCAGCTTGATGAGAATCAGTGATCTGTTAATATATTTGATTGTAATTGGCCTTGGACTTCATTTTAGCCAATGTGTTCATATTTCGCAAACTCTCACCATCCCTGTATCTTTGACTCCTGATTCCTATTGATCACCATGTTTATTACTTCCATAGTATTATATCTGACACATGTATCCTTTTTTGAGTTCATGTTATTTCATATAAAAAAAATCACTTTTCCTCTTCTCCACCCTGTTCTCTAACAGCTAGATCTCCAATGAGTCATGTCTGTTCTCATTTCTTTTATATCAGTTCCTGTGGTTTCCGTAACCTGTTTTATCACCCTCAATGTGTTAATCAGTCATGTACCCAAACCATCAAACCATTGACTTTCTTTCTGCCTTATTAATCTCTATACTGGGTTTGTATGATATACCTCTACAGGAAAATGTAACCATCTAAACTTCTGATGTCACACCGTTTGGTCATGGAGCCTTGCCAGCCAGGAGATCAGACATCACTTTTTTTAATCTCATCCACATTAGGTCCCTGCCACTCCCTATCGCCATTCTCTACCCAAACCAGAGTTATGTCCTCCAGGAATTGTTGGATACAACTAAGCCATACTTTCATCTGGGGGCGTATAAGTTTAAGTAGTATCAGGCCTATGGAGCGTTAATGCCCTCATATTCAGAATGCATTGACCCTTCCTCATCTCAAATACCTGTGATGGGAACCTTTCCACTCTCTTACTTAATCAGCCAAGACAGATATTTTCCTGGGCTGTCTGCTTCTATTTAGGTCCTGGCCATAACTGGTCTAGTTACATTGAAAACCTCCTTGTCAAGCTTCGACTTGTCCCCAGTAGCTTCCAAAATGTCTTTCAGTTGCCAAAGTGAGACCTAAAGAGCTGACAATTCCTTATGCCTGTCTTTGAGACTGCCCGACTCCCTAGCCATGCAAATCTCCAACAAGAAAAACCTTGTCTGTTTTCTAGATTTGAGGATCTTTACTGAATGTTCAATCAGCTCAAAGAAAGTGGTTATTTTTCTCAACTCCTCTCTCAGAGTGCACACGCTGAGATAACAAAATTAATTTCCGACCACTCCCACAGACACTACTTAACTAGTGTTAAAACAGCCGGATGATTTTGGTTTTGAAATGATGCTGAACCAATAATGGTGGTTCTTCATAATTAAATGAGGGTCAGGCATGGTAATGGGTGGAATCTTGATTCCACAAAGTGCCCCATCAAGCTAGCAGCACTATCCCTGAGCCGTAATGTGGAGCTCCAGCTATATGTAAATAAAGGGAAGCATGCTGACATGTAAAGTAACAAGGTTTTGGCGAAGGGGATATGATGGACAATCCAATACCAATGCAATATCGAAAGTGCAGTATCTCTAGCCTTTGTCACAGATGCCTAAATCCCTTCAAATCTCAGAGGTGGTTCAAGCGTTTTTATTAAAACATCAATGGGCCCTCTCCCTTGTCTCAATGCACCCCCCTCCCCGGCACAGACATCCTCGGCCCCATGTTAATATATATCATTTGTTTCACCCTTTGCATGCTAATCACTGAATGAAATGAGATGTCAACCTAAAGACCCTTGACCTTATCTCCCTGACCTCCCTCAGGGACTTCCTAACTTTCCCTACTCTTGCCAGATGTTAATGATTTAGTGGGATTTGGGATTTGTGCCTTGCAGACACCCTGCTTTATTTAGTCTTTTCCCTTCATGCTCACGTACTACTTATCCTCTCTCTTTGCCCTTCTACAACATTCCCCCTCCCAGTCGAGCTGCTGCTACTCTCCTCCTCCTTTGTCCTGCTGAAGTCTCTCATACCTCCTAGACCTTGCTGTTACCCTTTGATGTTAATACTTCTCCTTCGTTCCCACTACTATTCCCGCCTCCACTCTACAAATGCTCTCCTCCACTGTAAAGTTCCCTCCTCCTTACTATTGCAACTCTTCCACACAACTCTTAATTCTCCCTTCAAATGACCCCCACCAAACAACCACTCCTCCCTCTAAACATCCACCACGTCTCCACCTACCTCTCACTTTGACACCCTCTTTCACTCATTTATTCACTTCAAATCACTCCCTAACATCCTTCTCCTAACCACACTTGCCACACTTTCACACACACACATTATGCAGTAGAACGTTCACTCACCTGTCAATATTCTATCTTCTCCAGAAATCACCAGCACACGCCTCTGATTTTTACTCCCTCCTGCTGGTCATCTTGGTCGTCCACCTCCTTCTCTTCTGACCCCATCAAAACATCCCACACTTGATGCTTCTTGTTGTCTCCTTTTTAACACCCTCCTTCTTTGTGGATTGGCTCTTTGTCTCTGTCCAATCTGGCACGTTCTTCCTCACACAGGATATATGTTAGGAAACAAAGTTTACAAGGAGTGGGCTAAGCCCCACCAGCTTCCTTTTGCTGCGCCAGTCACAAAGTAGCAACTGTGGCCATGTAAGTTTACTATATGAGTTCATGCTAGGGGTTTGTTCCTGGTGCACCTAAGGTTATTTGCCTTGTTGAGAGGGTAGGTGTCCTTTGTATTAGTCCATGTTGGCCTAGGTGTTCAGTAGTAGCTGTGTGTGCTTGCCGCTGTTATATGGCAACACTATGCAGCTTCACTCTCTGCCACATATGGATCGCACTGATTCTCTCTTTGCTCTCCACTCACCTGTTTCCACTATGTGGATCATCAAATACTGAGGTTCTGGTTGTTGCTGGTTAGGTCTCTGTCTTCCTGCTTGTGACACACGGCACTGGGTAAAGGCTCTCACTCTGATGCTTCATGCTATTTTTTTCATTGGGATGGTTTGTCACTAAGAGAAACACAGAAACACTGTAAGAAACTCTGGGTCAAACAATAATGGCCTAAAATATAGTGAACTCAGAAAAGCATTTCTAATAGAGCAAGAAAAGTGACATTCACTCAAATATGCCTCCTAGTGAATTGCATATCTTTCTCACTGTCATGATTAAAGGGATGCCTCTGTTAAATGTGAAATGTGACTAGTAGCATGCACCAAAGAACCTTTTTCAACAAGGAAAAAGTGAACTTCATCATCTGTGACCATTTCCAAGGCCTTTTAATTGATGTTTGAGACTGGACTTTCAGTGCTGATGACATGTTGAGAACTGCGATTACTTGAGAATTCTCTACATGACAGTGTAAAAAAGGCCTGATTTCATACTTTGAAGAAACACATGTAAATCAAGTATTTTCTAAAATATTGCCACTTTGATACTAACGACATGCACACAAATGCATCACTCTCATTAATAGTACCAGTGTCTTTTGCCATAGTTTCACTTCGCTTTGAAGAAGGCTGTGGTTTAATTAATTTGAACAAAAACATGCCCGAACATATTGCGTTTAATTGGGATGACTAAGAATTAATCTCAAACCCAGAAAGCCTAGATGCACCACAAGACAGAGACCACAAAGAATATTGGGATCTATCATGTCCAAACTGGTTCTGAAAGACCAGCGCATACACTCTGCCATATAGCTGGCTTATTGGATAAACTTCAAAGAGAGCTGTCATGAATATCAAACTGTGGGAACTCATCAAATCCATTAGCTGCGGTCACAAGGAAACCGTTTATTGATAGAGAACACACAAAAGTAAACTTGTCTTGATAGGTAATACATATCAGGAAGCAAACTATGCTGGGGATGCAGCAAACGTGTCCCATATCGGTCTAAGTCAGCCTCTCTACACTTGCCAATTGAAGAAAAAGTTCTATATTATGACCTGATCGTGAGAAATGTGTTAATGTGTGTGCAACACGATTGCCCTATTTAATCCTGCTCAAATCTGTCAAATAGTGACCTGCAATAATTTTCTGGGCACCAATCCAGAAAAACAGAGCACAGCAAATATATATCTACAAAACATATAACTAACTTTCCAAGGTAATCATGAGCTGCATAGTTCCAGCTTTGGCACCCCATTCCCAGCCTCATAGTGACATGGTATTGATATCCCTCCTCAAGAGATCACATGGTAGTATAGCACCCACATTACTAACATTCCTAACCATGGTTGGTGCTGCCATGCCCACTGAGCATAGTATGCACTCCCTTTCCATGAGAAACGCCTCAAGCACAACTGCTTTTGCCACAGTAGTATTTATTTCAATGCCTTTACCAAAGTGGGCTTGAGATGATTTTCTTGATTACTACTATTCAGCAACATAGTTGTGGGTCTATATTCAGATCATCTAGGGACGAATTATGCTTAACCTTGTGCAAAAGGGCAACATTAGATATCAATACATACCTACACAGTTTTATCACTAACCAATAAGGATTTACACTTGTGATATAGTAATTTTTCAAATGTATAAAATAGGAACACATTAAGAATGTTCTAACAAGTTTGTTTAGCCTGTATCTATATTTTATTGTAGAGGCGTACATGAATATAGTCCTAGGACTTTACTGCTCGCCTGTTAAAATTCTTGGAATCTGTTGCCTGCACCAAATAAATAACATATACTAGCTGTTGCCCACGGCTTCGATCCCGTGGATTTTGGGATTTGGTACAATAGTGGCTCTCCCTTCAGGTGCTAGGATCACCAGAGTGTTAGGTGAGATCACTCTGGAACAGGACATATAAAACTGCCCATGCAAGAAGCAGTCTTCCCTTACGTCAATCCCTGCTACCTTTAAAGTCTGCCTGTGATATTTGTTTATAGTCATGGCGAAACATATCTTTAAGGGGAACTGAAGTCTTTTTAATTCAAACAGATATTTTGATGGTATAAGAAGCATTTGTGGTATGAGCACTGACTCCCCCTGGCCAGACCCGATTAGCACGGTAGCCTCAAGCACATCTCTTTGGAGAGCTTTCACCCGCAATGTGGTGCCATTAGGTGGGTTGAGGTTCCGCAATAATATCACACTTGCTCCCACATTGAGAAGAAGTTTGTATTTGGGAAGACTAGGAGGATTTAAAGTGTTCAAGAACTCGAAAGGGTTGTGGACTGTGTCATCACTTTGCTCTCAAATACCAGATACTCTCTGTTAACAATTTTAAGAAGCAGTTCGGAAAGGTACTTTATAAGGTACTTTATAATGAAGATTTCCCCCTTTTTCACCTCCATTACCATGATTTTTCTCTATTTTTGAAGAAGCATCGACATACCAATGTTCATGTCTGTAAATCTTCGGTTTTTGAAATATAGGTATGCTCATAAAATAATTCACCCCCCCCTTCTGCCCCCTTAGGGATAGAATTTCCCCAAATCCTTCCTTAGTGGTTGCCTACATCATGAAAACAATGTACTTTCCAAATTTCACGTTCCTAGGTTAAACGGTTTAAGTTGGGCATTGATGAGTCAGTTCCAAATTCAGCCCCACTTTTCACCCCCTTAGGGACAGAATTTCCCCAAATGTTTTCTTATTGGGTACCTACATCATGAAAACAATGTACTATCTAAATATCACGTTTCTAGGTTAAAAGATTTGTGCTGGGCATTGATGAGTCAGTCAAAAATTCACCTCCCTTTTCAACTCCTTAGTGACAGAATTTCCAAAAATCCTTCTTTAGTGGATGCATACGTCATGAAAACAATGTACCTCCCAATTTTCACGTTCCTAGGTTAAACGGTTTGAGCTGGCCGTTGATGATTCAATCAGTCAGTCAGGACTTCTTCTTTTATTTATATAGATATAGATTGCCAAATAAAGCATGGCATAGTAAATCTAAGTATATAGTCACATTAGTCCTTTGAGGAGAAAGTGTGCCCTTGTATATGCAGTTTTATTTCAGCCACTTTAAAGGCTGAAGCCTACTAAAGGGATTCGTCCTAAAAGCAAATTCCAACTATGAATATAAAATATAGGTAAACTAGTATTAATTTTCGAGTTGCGCTCCTCTCTCTTGTCGTCTTATGCAAGCACTGGTGCACTTATCCTGCCGGAAGAAGTGCAAGGGGTTGCAAATGTTTTCAAATGCATTAGGCCAAAATGCACAGCATGAGTGATCCACCATTGAAGCAGTGGTCCTTTCTCACCTGGATGGAGTCAATGCACTCCTCAAAAGCCTCTTGTCAACCTTCCTTGAGCCCCTGAGAGGCGTCCTACAAGCGGCAGCATGGCTCATCAAAGGTTTATGGAGATAAGACCACATCACCCCTACCCTCATCAACCTTCACTGGCTCCCACTGCACGCACAAATCACCTTCTATTCTTGCTGCATCATCTATAAGGCAGACGTCCTGAAGTCACCCAGCTACTTTGCAGAGACACTCTGCATCTCCAGCGGACAGCGCACCGCCAGATGCCAGCACAAGGGCAGACTTGAAATCCTCTGCTGTAAAAAGGATTTTAATCTGAAAGGCCAAGGTGTGTTATAGGTATTGGCTTTTGAGAAATGTATCACCTTGTTTTTATGAACCTTGACCTGTATATGGGTAAATTGTGCCTCACGCTCTGTTGTATGTGTTTGCTGTAAACTTCTGCCAATAAATAAAAAAATTAAAAAAAGGAAAGGACCAGAAAACAAGCCTTCTCTGCCTATGCCCCAAGACAATTGAACCTCCTTCTCGTCAGCATCTGACTTACCCTCACGCTCCTACAATTCAGAAAAGAAGTCAAGACTCACCTCTTCAAGGAATCTATACATCTCAACACCTAGGCCATCACATAGTCCCTCGAGCCACCCGACTTGCTAGACGCCACTCTGCTCTCCGCTACCCAGTACAGCTGTCTCCCTCCACTGTGCACCTTCTGTATCCTAAATCCTGCTGTATATCTGTTCTGGTGTTGACACCGAGAAGCACTCCATTATGCATCTGTAATGTTGAACACCTCTGTAAAGCGCTTCGTTGCTTCTCCAAGTTAGGTCCGCGCTCTATAAATACCATAATAAATCCATAATAATAATGAGTTCATTCTGCTTTGATAAACATCTGCGAATATTCATGAGCTAAACCTGACAAAAATAGAGCATGGAAACGGTTATACTATGTAACATTGAACTGTGAACACTATCGGTGCCAATTATTTCAGGCTCCCAAATGTATAGAACAAATCATACAATTAGAATTTGGAAAACTTAACTTAATGTTAGTAAGTTAAAACAAAAGTGCTAACTGATTTATCTACAACACTGACAAAGCAAGCCACAGGTCTCTTGTGTGTGCAGCAGGGGCGTTGCTAGGGGGGGGCTAAGGGGGCTATAGCCCCTGATCTTTTGGTTGTAGCCCCGGATAGAATCTCAATATCAGATCTTATAGGATGTTAATGAGGACCATGTTCTTCTGTAATCCTTTCATTGCATTTTTCAGGCAGAGATTGAATGGATATTTGCATGATGAGGGACCAGAGATCAAGCTGATAAGATCAGGGCTAGCAAGCACTGCACAGGACTTTGATTGGTCCTACACTAAGCACATTTATGCTGCAGAAAATACTAACACGATAGTTGCCATAACTCTTCTATACAATCATGCATACTTTACAGTTCACTGTTCAAGACCCTTATATGGTGTCTTTTTGTACTACTGATATTTAGAGTATGTAACCTTTGGCTCTCTAGATGTTTTGAACTGCAACTCCCATTGGACCAAGCCAGCATAGTCAAGGGATAGGGATCAGTGGCGTTATAGTACACAACATCTGCAGACCCCTGCGTTATTGTTGTTTTAAGGGAATCAGGTGTTTTCTTTCATGACAAGGGCCCGATTCAAGGAATTTTTTGCATGCTTTAAAGTGTCTTTGCACTTCTGAAAAGTGACTCTGCACTTCCGACACACATCCTGAGTCATGGAACTGTGCAAAGTGTATTATTGAAGTGCATAGTCCGTGCAAAGTCAGCGCATGGTCATTTTGCAGTCCAAATGTCTTTGCACGGACTTTGCACTGCAAAAATACACAGTTTCATGAATCAGGGTTTGCGTCACTGTTCATTAGTGCAAAGTCGCTTTGAAGCGTGAAAGAAATTCCATGAAACGGGCTCACAATCTGAAAAATACATATGCACAATTACACTTGACCTCAAGGTTGCATTTTGTAGGCCTGTGCCATGTAATTTCTTATAGTTTGCCTGTAAGAGGTGCACATGAAGGCAGTGAAGATGACATAGATGTGGGGCCCAAAATAAAAATAAAAAAAAGATCAAACAAATTACAACAAACAGCTCATCCCACTTCATGTTTCTTCAGTAAGAAATTGGAAGAAGAAGTTGAATCGCATGGGGCAATGCCAGTGGGTGATGCTTCGCTGGTGCACTATCACATTTGTGCATAACCTAATCAGTAGCTGGTACTGAGCTGCGTTTTAGGTGATTTCACAGGATGTGAAAAGACAAACATGCAGATGCAAAACAAAATGATGGTGCAACATTGTGCAAATTATGAACTGTGAATATGCTGCTAAGCATTGCTAATGAACGTATGAACTGTGAATATGGTGCTATGCATTGCTAATGAACGCATGAACTGTGAATATGGTGCTATGCATTTCTAATGAACGCATATACTGTGAATATGGTGCTATGCAATGCTAATGAACGTATGAACTGTGAATATGGTTCTACGCATTGCTAATGAATGTATGAGCTGTGAATATGGTGCTATGCATTGCTAATGAACGCATGAACTGTGAATATGGCGCTATGCATTGCTAATGAACGTATGAACTGTGAATATGATTCTATGCATTGCTAATGAATGTATGAGCTGTGAATATGGTGCTACGCATTGCTAATGAACGTATGAACTGTGAATATGGTGCTACGCATTGCTAATGAACTGTATTAATGATTATGTGGTGGGTCGTAGATATATTATATGTCATTTATAACGTGCCTGTACACAAGTGTAGCACTTCTGAGATGGATGTTTTCTAAGATTCTGCATTCTAATAACTTGTAAATTCAGACTTCAGTATGTAGCTTGTCGCTCCGACAGGGCAGTCTGGGCAGACTTGTTTAGCGCCAGAGAGCAAGGTTCCTGTGTGTGGGAAGGCGTTTCTCCCCTGCACACAACAGCATTGTGAATAACTTCACAGAAGACAGATTTAATCTACATGTTACCAATTCAATTGAATATGTAATATGTTCCACAGACCTCCCCATGTGTTCACTATTCAAGTTCCTACATTCAACTCAGTAACTATGGAAGGAAGGGGCTGAATTAATGGGCCTCATTATGACTTTGCCAGTGCAGAATTAACATGCTGGTATTTCAGTATACCAGCACGGTTCCGTTCCAGCTAAAAACTGGAAGTAATTCTGACACCCTATCAGCAAAATATAATCGGTATTACCGGTGCCGGCAATACCAGCAAATCCCCATGGAGTCCTATAGGACTTAATGGAATAGGGGTTTACTGCCTTACTGGCACCCATAATCTGGCGGTAATACCGCCGGACTGAGTGCCGATAATAGTAATACAGTTTGTCGGTATCCTGCTGGATGTAGTGCCAGGATACCAGCAACTTGTAATGAGGCCCAATGCTCCCTAGAGCCACACAATGTCAATTCAGTGCCAGCTAACAACACAGCAGGAAAAGTGTGCATTTGGTGCCAAATTTCAACACACTTTAAGGATGGCTATGCAGGATGAAATAGCATGTTTGTTTACATATCTGTTTCGTTTTGGGACAGTGAATTTGTGAGAAAAAATAAAAGGAACACACATTATTGACAGTAAAAAGCAAACAGAGACTATTCAAAATGCCATTTGCAGTGATTCCAACGTCCACAGTTAGTTTGTGTTCTTCCAGTTTGACTCTTGAATGTGCGTGTGTGGGGGATCAGGGCAGGGAGTATGGGAGAAATCCCATTTAAAAATAAATAGGAAAAAAGTCAATATTCAAGAGTCGAATTTGAAGACAACAAACTAACTGTGGTCAATGAAATAACGTAAAACCCACAGCACTGTTCAGGTGTGAGTCGACAGTCCAATTTTTATTCAATTCTTACCATCCTGGAACTTGTATTTTTTCTCCATTATAAATAAAGGTCAAGAAGAAGCAGCCTACAAGCAACGCAGTGTAGACTGGACAAATCAAGCCCTCTGAAATTGCCAAGTTATGGTACTGGAAGGGGGTGCTATTATTGAGACGGTCTAGAACAGAAGTCTTCAAACTGTGGGGCGCGCCCCTGCAGGGGTGCACGGCTGCATCCCCAGGGGGCGCGGGAGCCCAGCATGAAATGTTTTTAAAAAAAAAAAAACTTTTTTTTTTCTTTTCTTTTTTTAGATTGGAGGAAATGGGCAGGGACGGCTCACATGGACGGACTGGTGCATACAACTGTCTCAGGTACCAATAAAAAAGTGGCCCGCAGTTGCAAATGGATATTAATTCCATTAGTGACAGACTGTTTTAATAGTACGCAATGGAGTGCTTTTTTTTAAAATGTAAGCAAATTGTAATATTCAAAGAATAATTATTCAGCAACAATGGTCAAAATTACTAGCTGCATAGTGAAGTAACTCATCAAACTGCCCCACATTGTCCAAAAAAGTGTCCATTTTGACTGGCCCACACTAGCATTTTGCTTTTTTGGCATGGGCATTGCCCTTTTGACCTACAGGCCAGTCCGAGCCTGGTGGCTTAGCCATAATGGGCGATAGGGCGTCCACCCAATGGCCCCCTTGCGCATTATGGAGGAGCTGAGGAGCCAGCCCAGTGAAATACGGAGTACTCCCTCAGCTGCTTTTTCCAGCTTAGAGAGTGCTCCTGGGCTGGCTGAACAGACAAAGGGAAGCACTGTTTCCCTTTGACAGTTTCAAAGGAAAACACTGTTTCCCTTTGACAGTTCAGCTCCCCAGCCACACATGCCCACTGAGCTCTGCAAGGCTGGGGGCATTTTGATTCACCAACCTTGCATAGCTCATTGGAAATGTAGGCTGGGACACTGCATATCTGTATGTGCGAGGGGGAGCACCTGCGCCTCCTCGCACATATGGACAGGGCAGCCTGGAGCGGGGCATTTCACCACCTAGGCGCAGGCCCCTGCAGAAGGTATGTTGATGTTCGTTTATTTTTTATTGAAATATGTGTATGGATGCGTGTATGCTTGTGTTATGATTGAGTGTATAGTGATGGGTGCTCGTGTGAATGATAGAGTGATTGCTGTGTCAATGTGTTTTTGTTTTGCTCCATTGAGCTGATTTTGGCGAGAGGAGGGTAGAGGGGGGAAGGAGGGTTGTATAACAAAGGCATTTAAAATTCCTTTGTTGCACAATCCCCCTACCCACCTGCCAAAATCAGCTCTCCCTCTGAGGCACTGTGGAGCCCAGGGGACAGGGATGATATTTTATTACTGGATATCTATCACAGATGTCGAGTCAAATATACCATGCTTTCTCCCATGGCCCGCAAGCATCTTGCATACACACATAATCATGTTGGTTGTGTTAGACACTTTGGGGCCCAGGGGACAGGGATGGTATCTTTTTACTGGACATCTAGTATAGATGTCCAGTAAAAAATATCATGTTATGTTATGTTAGCAGAATTTATAATGTGCACATTCACCGGAGGGCATCTTGGCATGGGGATACAAACGACAGGCTACAGCAGACAGGAATTTTAGCAAAAAAGAGCAGTTTTAAGCAAATGGCGGAAATGCAGATGGTCTCAGTCAATTTAAGTTTAATGAAAGGTCATTCCAAAGCTTGCCAGCCGGCATAGATGAGGCCCAACCACCAACTCTCTGAAGGCAGAATTTAGGGACCAAGAACAGGTGTTCACTTCCAGAGGGATGGCTCCGACAAGGAGCATAAGGTTGGAACCTATCCCGGAGGAAGTCCACCCCAACCTGATAATAGGCCAGATGGACCAAACAGAGAGACTTGAAAACTATACACTGTTTCACTAGCAGACAGTGCAAGCGACGCAGAATCAGACTGATTTGGGAACCATAAGGTGTCTCAGTGGCAAGCCAGGCAGCCAGGTTCCGCTGTAATTGCAGCCGATGGATAAGACCCACTGGCTGAGCCAGGTAGAGAGCATTACAGTAGTCAAACCTAATGGAAACAAGAGAAGCCACTACTAAAGGCTGAAGTAAAAGTGGGAGAAATAGTAGAATCTTTCTGAGGACTATCAGCAGAAAGTGCCCCACCTGGCATAATGTACTATTCTGCAAATCCATAGTCAAAGAAGAAGTCAGATAAACCCCTAGGTTTTTCACCACTGTCACCGGAGTGGGGAACACACCCAGTGAAGGAGGCCAGAAAGGAGACCAGAAGTATTATACAAGGGGGGTACCAACAACCAGGACCTCTGTCTTGTCCCCATTAAGCTTGAGCCAACTGAAGCCCATCCAACCTCCCACGGCCAACAGGCAGTCACATAGTTGGGATGAGACCCCTGTGGGGTGCATTTAAAGGCCCCAAACAGAATTCCCTTTGACATGAATAGCAGGCATTTAAACACTGCAACCAAAAATGGCCTGGCTTTTTCTTTCACTGTCACATGAATGACAGGCATTTAAACATTGCAACAAAAACAGATGTTTCTTTAATTTCATGTAAAGTTTGAGAGCCATGTGGAAAAGGGCCTGTCTATCATTATCAAAGGACAAGTAGCAGTGTATTCTGTGACATGGAAAACAGGATTTTTAAACATTAAAAGCAAAAACAGCGTGCACATGTGTTTGCAAATAAAAATGGCTTTAAAAAGCCACCATGGAAAAAGATATCACTGCTCACAGAAAAATGTCAGGAAAGCAAAACATTATGTGTGGGGTGACCCAAAGCAAATGTATATTATGTTTCACCCACAAAACTGCAGTGACATGTGAAGAGACACTTGAGGAAAACCCTGTTCTGGCTGAGGTGAAAACTTCACAAAGAAAAGCCCCACCTCCAGCCCTAGATGTCACATCTTCAAGCTAATGACACCCTGTAATAGAATCTGCTGCTGAAGGTTTTGAGAGTCCATTGTTCCCCAGACTGGCTGGCCCTGAAGGCAGTCAAAGTGGGGACTTTGTGGATCAGTCATCCCTGGCTGAAGTATGACAAAAAGGTGAGAGTCCTTGTTACAACCACTTCAAAAGAGGCCACACTGACTTCAAAGAAACTCATAAAAACCTCTGGTCACAGGCGAGCCCAGGGAGACAGATTGCTGTGGGGATGAAGAAGCCCTCCTATTTGCTGCACAGACACTCCCAATTCATTTAAAAGACTATTTTCATTTTAGGCATTTTGTGCAGCAATCAGACTGTGTATTGATTTTATTTCTGTCCTGTTTTTCATGTAATTTCCAGGCAGTTTTGAGGGTATGATATGCATCTATCTGTGACACTGGGAACATTAATGGCCAGTTAGACTAGGTTTATGGCTGATCTGAATGTGTGACAATTGTGAGAGTAGGTGAAAATATGGAAAATGAAATTAGGAATATGCTTGATAACTTACATATTCATAACTGTTGTACATTTTATGAAAAAGACAAAATTGTGACACATGGCCATGCTACATCGTACAGATTTGGTGGTCCTCTTATCTAATTCCCCATGATCAGCTAAAACAGAATTTTCATATGACAGTTGCTAGTACAATTATGAAGTTATAATAAATAACTAGTTTTTGCCAAACAGTTGAAAGGAGAACAAAGAATGGTGATAAAGGGGAGAAGACAGATGGTGCACCAAAATCCCTAAACCAATCCTGACTGGGGGAGGAGAGATAGAGGGTAACTGTCCAATCATGACGGCAGGAATTATTGTAAGATACTTCCCCTACATTGTAAAATAAGTGATGTCATTTCTGCTATATAAGGGGGACTGTACTAGGACACAGACACAAAAACCGGGGAGACAGAACAGGAGCATGGCGAGAAGGATGCTGAAACTTACCATCTTTGAGAGTGGAGTGACCAGAACCCCCGCTCTATCTTTCCAGAGTATCCTGATATGCAGCTGGCTTTCCTGAAACTTATACAAAGGCTTGCTATGTAAATAGCAATCTCCCCAGCTGTGAATTGCATAAACCCTTCATTTTATTTTGTAGCAGTGCAACCAATATTTTCCGATTAAAAACTACAAATAGATTAAAAACTACAAATTGCCAGTGTAGTTCAGCAATCTCAACATAGAAGAACCTCATGTTTGCCTGTGTCTGTTAGCATATCCCCATTGTAAAACCTCTAATTTGACTGTGTAAATCCTTAGTATTTTTGTAAGTAAATCAATTAATTCCCCCCTTTGAATTTCACAGGATCAGGATTGTTGGTGTTCAAAACCAACAATCTTTTTCCAAGTGTTGTGGTTAATTGTTATAGTCATTAAAGTGTTGCCCAAAAGAATGAATCCCCTTGTAAGCTGAAAACCGAAATTGTCCCTGCGTCCAAATTATGCCCAGCTAAGCAAAATCATTTGCCAGTGTCATTTGAATTTGCATCTGTCCTATTAAAACAGCGGTTCCTATGTGCCTTTCTCATTGTTGAAAGCGTGCCTGTCATTTTCAGCCCCAGTAAAATGAGTTTAATTTGCATTTTCGTTTTTCTAAAAATGTTGCTTCACCTTTGAAAAAACATTTTTCCTTGAGTATTCCCCTACCCCTATCATATTCTGAGCTCAGATTTTGAATTGCATTTCCTTCGTTTTTCATGGCTTAGAGCTTGCCTGTCATTTCCAGCCCCAACAAAAATTAGGGTGATTTCCATTTTCGTTTTTCTAAAAATGTCAGTTCACCTGTTTAAACCCACTTTTCCTACTTTATATCTCCTCCCCTAGTGTACCCTGATCACAGATTTTGAATTGCCTTGCTTTTTATTTTATTTTTATTTTTTTCATGTTTTGCCTTTATTAAAATTGAATTTCCTATGTGTGTTAGAGAGTCTGTTTTGAAGCCCTATTTGTCTTCTAGTGTAAGTAGCCCAAAGTTCCTTGTGTGCAGTCCCATAGCAGTAGTATTAAATCATTGAAAACCCATTTTTCCATTGCACTCCAAAACAAAATTTCCCCCCCTCTTTACTGGTTCCCCATCTTGAGTCTGTGGGCACCACCCCAAAACTGATTTGTTCCTTGTATTCTTACCCCCTGCCACTGACTTCCATTCAAAGGGATTCAATCTAATTGTTGTTTGGGGGTTGAGTGCTTAACCTTCCTGCAATCATATGAGTGGTATTGTTTTGTATTGCTTGTCATAAAACAAAATAGGAGTGGCATCACAGTATCTCTTTTGCTGGTTACTTTCTAGAAGTCTTTGCATTTGTGTTGCCACAACATTAGTGGCTGCTGTAATCTATTTGTTCTGATTTGATATTAAAATACTACATTTATAAAGTATTCATTGAAAGCACACAAGCCTGGTTCCTCATCTATCGTGAAAAGGGGTGTTGGTGGAGGTTGGGTGCGAGACGGGCTGGAGGCCTACTTAAAATAATCTGTAGTATACTAAAAATAAAAAGCATTTTATTGTGCGCCACATTCATTGTAGTGGAAGGAGTTCTCTGGCTAGCGTGTGCCATTTAATGAACCGTGACACCACCTCCTGGTCAAGATTTAAATGGATCAGGATTTGAGTGTCGTCCACATAAGAGTAACACCTGAAGGCGTGGGAGCGGATGAGAACCACTAGGAGCAAACATAGATGTTGAACAATATCAGGGACAAGGCGGAGCCCTGGGGGACACCACATGAGAGAGACTAAGAAAAAGAAATAAAGGGAGGCAGGGAACCAGACTGGCCTCTGTCAGACAAGACAGAAGAAAACTAGGCCAAGACCTGGCCAGAAATGCCGATAGACACTAGGTGAGCAAGAAGGAGGGGGTGATATGATATGATATGATATTTCATTTGTATCGCGCTCATACAAAAGTGTTTCAGAGCGTGACGAGGCAAGGGAGGGAAACAGGGAAGGACAAAACAACGATCTTACACAGTGACATTGAGACTGCACAAGTGCAGCAGAAAGGGAAGGGGGGAAGTGCAAGTGTGAGGGGAGCAGTGGAAAGTGCTGAGCAAAGGATAAAACACAACAACTGGTAGTGCATCCAGAAAGGTGGAAGTACAAGGATTAAAGTGCAGAAGAGGGGTGTCTGATAAGTGCGGGTAAGGAGACTGTATGGATACAGAAACAGACCCAAGAGCAAGGGTTGCCGGTTGGTCAACATTATCAAAGGCCGCCGACAGGTCAAGTAAAATCAGCGCCCAACCCCCCCATACACAAGCCTGGTCATATCCTCCATTACTGTTACAAGGATACCGCTGGGATGAAAACTAGACTGAAAGGGATCAAGCACTGACGAGGAATCCAAAAAAGAAGACAAAAGACGAGAAATTAGAGCATCAAGAAGTTTCATATAGAAAGGAAGTAAAGAATTAGGAAGAACATTAGCATCCAAGGACGTCTTTTTTAAGACGAACCACAGTGACTTGTTTAAGTTCACTGGGGATGGATCTCAGACTACAAGAAAGATTCATGGCCTGAGTAACCAGAGGATTAATATGCAGTAAATGATCTCTTAAAACAAATAGAGGAACAGGGTCAGAAGGGGCTGCCGATTTAAGGCATGAAATGACAATCAAAACAGCCTCCTCTTTAAACACCGGAAAGGTAGCCCAGCTAGTGTTTGCAGGATGTTTAAAAGACTCAGTCCTCAGGGTGATACCAGGGTGGGAAGATTGTATATCGTCCCGTATGTCAGATATTTAAGAGTGAAAGAAATCAGCAAGAGCATCACAGCCAACCTGGTACCCAGGGGCCGTGGGGAGAAAGTGAGCAGTTAGAAGAAAAGGATTTCACAACCGAAAAGAGCTCCTTTGACTGATTAAGAGCAGTTTCGATGCTATGTGTAAGAAAACACTGCTTGGCTAATTTATTTGCCATGCGGTAGCCTTTAGACAGAGCAACAAACTTAGCATATTCACAGGGACTATATGAGGAGCACCATCTGCGTTCAGTTTTGCAGATCCCCAATTTTGCTGCTTTAAGTTTCGCAGAAAAGCAAGGGTGCGCTGACGGCGCGTCATAGTTCATAGCCATTTAGACTTACTGTCCATTTGGCATTTTTGGGTGGACCCGACCTGCCCACATTTTGCGCAGGGGTGGGCCCAGGCTTAAAAGTTTTGAAGATCACTGGTCTAGAAGGTGGGCCCTACAAAGAGGGTCGCTGTCCCCATGTGTTCACAAAAGACACGCCACTGCTGTGCAGGTCAGCAGAAAAAAGGAATATTCGCCAAGGTCATTCCGGGCCTGTATGCAGAACTCAGCACTGCAGACAGACCGGTGATAAAACCAGATGCGGAGCCGGGCTGTGCGCCTATGCACGCTCCGGTGCGTTTCACCCGAGTGGGCAGAAGCTGATTTACGGCACGTGCCGGAGGCCGATTTGGAGTTTAAATGGCCATTTACCATTCTGAAGCGTGCGGTGTTCTTATTTCCTGAACCCCAACCTTTCCGCAAGATCCGCCCCCCTGTCTCGCCGTCCCCGTTTCAGGAACCGCGTCGCCAGGGCGAGTCGCAATATGCTGCTTGTCAGCTGTTTCAATGGCACCTCAAAGGGATACAGGTGCGCCAGATGGGCCAACCTAGTGTGACTAATGATTGTGTATTTGCCTTTAATTGTTATCATTTATTACAAGAGAAAAAGACAACAGAGGTTCCCAGACATGGCACAGAATGTTGGCAGGAGAAAAAAAAATGTAGTAACACAAAACAATGGCATTTATATGTTAACGATATGTGTTGATGCTGTGTGATACTAAAATAATAGTGAATTGTACTACAACATTACTTCACCAGTGACATCATCTGTCCCTGGTCGACATACAGAACAGTCAAGTCACCTAGGAGGTTTCATCTCGCTGGCATGAGAACTATGGGTTTGATGTTGTACGTAATTGTATTTATTATTTATTAAAAACAAATATAACTAAACCGCGACGTGAAAAGCGTATTAAAACATGTCCTTAACGTTCTCCATTATAGCGGAGAGAGGCGGGGGAGGGAGGGAGGGAGGAGGATTGGCAGATAGAGTGATTGTGGGGCATTCTTCCGTTTCGGCTTTTACTCATTTAGTTGGCATATCGTGACACATCGTGGGAAATGTTTGCAAGGTGAAGACCTACCTTTTATTGCGCACCTGTCCATTCTGGTACCATGCAAACTCCACAGGTGTTCAAACCTTCATGTTCTTTGTTTACTGACGTCTAAAATTCCCTTTCTCATGACTCCAAGTGTGGGGTGAGGCACGGTATTCGTCACCCCAAATAATATGCGGGGGCGCAGACGCTTCTTACGGAGACCCTGCAGAATGTTCTTCTTGCTTCCCTTTCAATAGTGCTAGGTGTGGTTCCTTCACTTTTCTAAGCGCTCCCTGCCTTGAATTAGATGTTTAACACATTAAGCTACCCTCATACAATTTCATTTTAAGTCAGAACACCATGATGTTCTTTTAGCAAACCTAGAGGGTGTGGAGGAAGAGACATCACGTGATTCCTTAGACCCTCAATGACATCACATGATTCCTTAGACCCTTCATGACATCACATGATTTTAACCATATCAGTTGAAATTGGATTGTTTAAAAAATCTTGATTGAAAACCTGAGTCTATGCTATGATGATAACCATTCTGCTGCCCTAGTGTCCCCCTCCTTCTTTTCTGGGCAAGTCAAGCTGTCTGACTCCCTCCCTAGTGCCCCATCCACCTGCTGGATCTTCCATCGGACTTGGCCTTGGCGCCATTTAGGTATGTTAATATGGCATACCCACAGAGAACGGTTCCATGTGTTAATATCTCCGCATAAATATCGTCATACCAGAATGGTGCCATATTTTACGGCGATATTAACCCATTAAACCTGCGGGGGACACCCCTGCAACCCCTATATTATTTTAAAGGGAGTGGGGGACACCCCCGCAGCCCCTGATCGAATTTCCCCCCAAAATTATCCCTACTAATAATATTGCCCATGGCCGTTCCTGACGACCATATATATGGTGATATCATTGGTGGGGATAATATCACCTGATACCTAGAGAACCAGACCCTCCACTCCCCACTTGGCAGTGCTGGCACCTCCTGGTCACCACCATACCATCATACACTGTCCCCCGAGGGGGGGCATCACACGGGCCAACGGACGAGGGCTGCTGGCATCGTGTCCAGCTGGTTCACCCAGTACACCATCACCAAGCATTTATCTCAGCAGCCTGCTCCATTAACTTTGACGCACTATTACCAAACCAGATTGTTTGACGTCTAGACTATGCCTGACTTCTTTCCACTGACTCTTGACTTTTTCTGGAAATGTCCATAGATACTTATTTTCATATGTAATTGTCCTCTGCGTCGGCTGGTGACACTAGACACACTTGTGCAGCACTTTCTGTCTGCTTAACACATGATATATTAAGTTGCTTCATTGACTGTTCTCCTGTTTTTACTTAATCATGCTCTTATGCTTCTTATCTTCTTCCACTGCTGACATTACTCTCTAATTTACCTGTACTTCCTTATTTTTTTATTGTATTGGTTTACAAAACACCCTTTTCAATAAAACATTTGAACAAGTAAAATCGCCAAAGATATTAAAAGAAATGTTGATACATCCAATTTTGATAGTTAAAAATACACAGTCGTAAGTGAAGTAAAAACCACTGGAGTTATCCATTCCTAAATTCAAAACAACCTTAAACATCCTCAATTAGTTTCACATTTTACTGAAGCAATTAGTAAGGCCTTCTTCCTGGCACCAAAGATTTTCTGCCAAAGATTCTCTTTTCTCGGGAGGATAGCTCAGGGGCAACATGGTCGCCTTGGAAGCACCACAGGTTTGATGCCCGGGTCCGCACTTAGAAACCTCTGTGTATTAAGTCGTTATAAATGACCTTTCATATCATATCAAAATGTATCATTGTTGATCCTACCAATTTCATATACATAATTTCCAAACATTTGTTGCCTGGTTGGTTGAAGAACTTGTCAGCTAATAAAAATATGCCTCAAAGTTTCAATGCTGTTATTACAATATCTACTGGTGCTAATGTTGCTTTGTTTCCTTATGTATGAAATGTCCCGTGTATGTATCAAGTTAAGTCTAATTCTTAAAAACACCCTCAAGCTTTGTTGGGTGTCCTGACCCACGTTTGAGCTATCATGCTGCAACATTTGGTGCTGTGGGCTTCGAAAATACAAGATGGCCAAAAAGCCCACATGTACGCCAGAATAGGAAAACTGTGCAGTACTGGCATGGGAAACACCATGATGGCCAGAACTTCCCAGAAAATGCACAGGGAAATGCATGAAGAATAGGCTGCCACCCATTTTTGCCTATGTTGTGAGCACAGGAGGGCACTGCCTAAAACCACCATTGGGCTACCCACACAGTAGCCTGAAACCATTGGGAATGGCAATGCTGATTGCCAAAAGCAACCCAGAACTGTGGGGAAATCATTTTCTTAAATCCCAAAAATGGTTGCATTACCAGTACTCACCACTATCAGAAAGCCGGCGTTTTAAAACCACCAGACTTTTGTGTAAAACTGAACAAATGAAACAAAACCAGACCAAGGAAAGACTTGCTAAGAGGTGGATACAATGTAAAACTATATTCTGAAATGACTTGAAGGAAGTAATTATTTAATGTGTATGTAAAAATCGTAAGTGATTTAAACTGGGAACAAAAAAATGACATGTAGCTAAAAACTGGCTTAAAGAGATTCCAATTCTGCCTGACATCTACCCCCACAGGAGTTAAAACCTGCTCAGCCACTCTTCCCCTTGCCAAAAGGAGTTGTCACCTCTCTGATTAGATTAGGGGTGGAGCAGATACAGGGAGTTGAACAAAGGCCTGTTCTGGACTCAGGCAAATGTTATATTGGGGGCGTCGAAAAAGTGGCTTCCTCTTGGCAGAAACGGGGAGGGGCAGCCCCCTCTGAGGACAGGCTGAGCTTCACGAAAGTGGAAAGACTGGTTTCTCCACCATGTGACCTGGGAAGACACACCCCTGTTGGCCAGAATATGATTTTAAGAAAGATGTATAACTCATGGTACGGACTTGTCAAAATTATCTAAATGATACCATAATTCTTGTGATTTTTCTGCCCACATTTTAAGAGGTTTTAGGACCCGGTGGTATGATCTGGGGGGTTACGAGCAGAAAAGAGGTTGTCACTCCAAATGTCTGCATGTTAAAATCTGACACTTCATCAATTAATGTCCATACTCCTTGCGCACATGTGTGTAATTTTGGGTAAGTGTCCGATATTGCAAAACCAGTTAAAAAGCGCAGAATGTTGCCATTTCTGAATGCAAGCACCCAGGAAGAGCAGAGTTTGAACAGAGTATACCTGATGTGATATGTGATGGGTGCATGCAATTTTAAACAACTGTGTATCTGTGCAATATGTATTTGAATCAAATATAGATTGGTGGGCAAACTGACCAGGGGAGGATCCTCTGACCCATAAAACCCACAGCATCACTCTGACTCACATTTCCTTCCCCAATCATGGGAGAGGGGAGAATTGGGCCAATGACAAGTAGAGAGGGGCAGGCTTAGCTAGGCCCAGGCACACACCCATTTTCAAAACACATAAAAAGAGACTGCTGGGACAGGTAGAGACATTCAAATCCAGTTGCTGCGGAGCGTTTTGCCGGACCACACAACATCCAGAAGATACCAGTTCCAGACTGACTCCAGCTACATACTCCAGAACCTAGGACTTATACTTTAGAACCTAAATCAGAGGCCTAAAACCACAAGCTGAGTTCTCTGCAGCAGGCCTCAAATCATTGCAAGCTACTCACAGCCGGGCGAGCTGCTTGAATCCCTTGCCAAGAACTTTTGCCAGGACCAGAGCAGAGATCCAGGAACCGTGCAGAGACCGCTGTATCCGGACAGACCAGACCAGTGCCAGACCAGACCAGACCGTGCAGAACCGCAGACCCAGAGACCAGATCGCTGTGAAGTGCCGCTAGCCTGATTGAATAGGTCCGTGACGAGGTCCAGTCCTTCCAAAATATATTGTGAGTACTTAGGTCAGATTGTGACAAAAATAAGCTCTTAGTTTAAAATAATCTAGTCCAAACTATTTTAATCTAACCAGAACTGCCTCCTAGAAGTTGTCACTTGTCATTTTGTAAAGCTGCACCACTGTCACTTGTCAATTCTGAAGCTGCAAGCTGTCACCTGTCATTTTGAGTTTACTTTAAATCCGAAAAACTACCTTTATTTAATCATCCGTATCTCTGGAACCGTTTGGGCTAGGAACTTGGTTTAACTTTCCACTGAAAGCTTGGAATCTCAGCTTTCCAACAAGCCTAGATCCGATTTATACTTATACCGCAATCACGATTCACGCACTCGCGAATTTTACCGCGATTTGCGAATTGGTTAAAAATCCAGCCACGTGTAACCATCAGCAGTCATTTCTTTCCTTGCTAAAAATTCGTTTGCCTCTTAATCACCATCTCTGAATCATTGCTAAAGTGAGCCTGAACTTATCCCAAGTAGCTACCACTCCCCCTGAACCTCTTAAAGGGAATTAAAACCATTTTCAGCATATTTCTCACTTCATTGCCATCACCTTTTAAAAACATTTTGGGCCTGTGTTTCAAACTTCTATCTGTGGTCTAAGCTTGCTGGGGTGAACTGAATTATATTTGATTGCATTCCTAAGAACTGTGTGTGTTACTTCCATCTCCTTCCATTTCTTACATTGCATAGGGGAGGGGGGTGAATTGCCAGAGAAAAAGTGATTATTTTATCTTTTGCTAAAATCATATCAAGTATTTCTGTACTGCATTTTATTCCTCATTGCTTTTCCCTTGAAATCATAAAAGTAGTTTTGCTACTTTATCCATCCTATACTAACTCCTCATTGATTGTAAAGAAGTGTGCTAGTGCCAGATTACCCATTGTTGATCAACATCATATGTCTAAGTGTACTATCAGATATTAATTTATTATAAAGTGTGATATATAGATTGTTTAAATTCTCAAATAAACCTTTTAAACTTGCAAAACAGAACTACTTCTTGGCTCAGTGGGGTCAGGGGGATTCTAAGAGAGGGGTGTTATATAGTGGTAGTCATCCAGAACTCATGAACTGGACATAAAGATATATCAATAAGGGTTTCCATTCAGTATCCCAGACTAGGCATTGACTTACCTGTAGTGTTGAATTGAATCTTCTTACAAATTGGGGGCTCGAGCCGGACATCTGGGTTAGATCTATCACTTGTGCAGCTTAATACAGTGTGCTAACTGACGGGATACATACATCCGGTCGGATCACCACGCTGTTTTACGCTGTAAAGCACTCTTCAAAGGTTCACTCTAAGGAAAAGGTCTTTTTTGTAAAAATAAAATACTAATTTCTGTAAGTCAGGACAGAGATCAATCTCTAGAATGACGACCTTGTTAGACATGAAAATAGCGGGGGAGCACCTCTTACATAAGCTATTTGTGAGAGGTGACTGGACTCACCAGGACCAAACGGTCTGGTTGCAGGCCATCGCGCAACAGGTCACTGAAACAGGGTCAGACATATGGAGAGATCAGGGTCCATTACATGTGGCCCTGAGTGAACTATATATGGCTCCTAAAGCCAAAGATGAACACAATAAGATTGCCAGGATAGCGGCATACCTGTACCTATATATGGGAGACATGCAGGATAAATGTACTGAAAGCCAAGATCTGGCAAATAGGCGACAGATGGCGTTAGAGAAGGTCCAATCTGACCTGGTCTCTTCTGAGCAGAGGCTGCAGAGGAGCCAGGAGTTAGAAAATGATAGTAGGCAGTATATCATTAAAATAAAAGAGGATATGGACATCCTGCAACAGGAAAAGGCTGACCAGGATACCAGATTTCTGGCCTTGCAAAAGGAGTACCAAGAAGGTTTGGACTCTCTACTACAGAGCCAGAAAAAGCTGGAGCAACAATTAGATTTCAATAGGGTATGTGCTGAGCAGGTAGTCGCCCTGCAAAGCCACCTAGATAGGGAAAAGGCAGAAAGCAATAAATTGATTCTGAAAGACCTGGATACCCAGGCAGAGTTTGATCAGGAGCGCCAGAGAGCTGGTGCCTTCCAAAGGCAAAGGGACGACCTGGCGGCACAGATGCAGACTCTTAGTCAGGAAAGGGACACCTTAGGCCAGGAAGTCTGCCATTTAAAAAGGAAAATGGAAGAAAATCACCTGGCCCTCCAGGGACTGGGTGACCTCCAAAAAGAACACCAGAACTTGTTAGAGCACACCAGGAGGGTGGAGGAGGCTCTGGCAAGAAAGGAGCAGGCCAGTAGGGAAGGGACTCAGGAGGTAACCCTCCTGCAGCAAAGACTGGCCCAGTACTTAAGGACCAATCAGGAGGCGCAGAGAGAAAATAAGGCTCTCTGTCAGCACATTGATAGGCTCCAACAACAGGTAGCGGTGCAGGAGAGACTGATAGAGTCTAGTAAAGGCCTTAACTGAGGAACTGAAAGCGCAGGCTCTTGCATTGCAACAGAGAGGAGGGGCTGATAGAGACGAGGTGCGCTGGGAGAGGGAGACTCCTGAGCATAACCTCAGGAGCCCTAGTATCAGAGGCCTTCATATCTCTCAGTCCCTGGACTCTGGCACCCCCATGTCCCCTCGCGCACATGAGCCCAGGGCCACGGGGTTGGCAGATTACTATCCACCCAGAAGTATGGGGCTCATAGGCCAGTACCTCCCAGGAATGGAGGGGAGGGCATCCGGGTATGGGCACCCAAGCACAGTGCAATTTAGTGGGGAACCCCAGGAGAGTAGGCCCATTAAGGGCAAACTGAAAACTTCTGCCCAGTTAGGTCAGTGGAGGGGGTACCCATCAAATCCTGGCAGCAAGGAGGAATCTGAAGACTCCTCTGAACGGCGCTGGACACATGAGACCAGGTCCCCACATTCTGCCAGCCATTCCCAGGCTCGCAGAATCCGGGAAAACCTGGAAGAGCAGACAGGAACCTCTGGGAGCAGTGCCTCTGAGTCAGAGGATGAATGGACCAGGGTTACCCGAACCAAAAAGGCCAATAAGGCAAAAAGGGCCTTGCTTAAGGACACATTGAAGCAAATAAAGGCAATAAGGAGTGTCATCACGCCTTATCATAAGAACGCCAAGTATTCCGTTTGGGAACACTTGGAGCTCTATGAGCAAATGATAGAGACTTTCCATTTGAAGGACAGCAGTAGCTGCATCCGGTACGTCAAATAGACATTCTCCCCAGAATACTCCAGTTTCTTTGCGGGGCTGGAGGACCAAAATCATTTAAGATGGTCCACCTATAAGGCGGCCATCTTGAAACATTTTTCTGTTCACAGAAATCCTCAAAAGGGTCGCAAGGCAGCCTACAATTTGCAATGTGGGGAGGATCAGGCCCCAAAAGAGTTTGTGCAAGAATTAAAGCGTGCTTTTGCGCAGACCACCAGAAGGGTGCGCACAGACAGCAAAGAGTTTGTCAATACATTTTTCCATGCTCTCCCTAAATATATAATGACCCAGCTCGTGAGAGATTTTCATGAGAAAAGATCTTTAGACTGGGTCATTGAACAGGGTACCCGGATCTATGAGGTGCAGAAGCCTATCGAAAATAAAAATAACGCGCCGAAAACCCCCAAACCCAACAGCACCCCTGCTGCTGCCAAGGTGGCAGAGGTAAAGGTTGCCCCAGTTTTAGATTTGGAGATGGGGGGGCCTAAAAACCTGCCTGCACCAAATAATTCACAGCCCAGAAGGCCCTCGGGCCAGTCACCGACAGGGAGTCGAGGAGGTAGTCCCACAAATGGGGTCCCCCGCTCCCCTGACTATGTAAGTCCCCACTACAAGGGAAACCGACCAATCCTGGGTTATATGTGGACTCCTCCAGCCCAAGGGGGGGGGATCCAGCCAAGCACCTGACCCGGGGAACTTCCCTCCTAACTTCCCCCAGGAGGGCAGAAATTCTCCAAATCTTGGGCAGAACTTTTTCCCCAGGTATCCGCCCAATTTCCAGCCCCAAAATCATCCATCCTTCTTTCCCCAATTCCCTGAGCCCAGACAACCTAATCCGGGAGAGGGGAGGCCAAGGGTGGAGGGGTACCAAATTCTTCCCAACCAGGGGTACTACAAGAGAAGGGATAGCTACCCTTCCCGGGATCAGCCCAGGGGAGAAAATAGAGCCCCGTATCAGCCAGAGCGGGTTTCCCAGTTAGAGCGCCAGGTCCAAAAAATGGCACGGGATCTGGGTCACATACTGAGGGCTCAACAGAACCCTCAGATGAGCATGCCACCGCAGAATGCCCCAAACTCTGGACCTGGTGCTCCAGAACAATGATGGGGGCAGCACCCCGATAACACACCGGTTCCCAGGGAGGAGGCACAAGGGGAAGGGGGGTGTAAAGCCTTGGAGGAAGCTTCCTTCCCAACTTGTAAACAGCCCCTGGTAAACCAGGAACCGGAAACAAAATCTCCTGCCCCTAAAAGCCTGCCTCCCAAGGAGCAGAGAGGAGGTAGGAGAAACAAAGGACCCAAACAGACCCACTTTGTGGAGGAGGTACAGGTCTTCCAATTTGAGGGAGAGGGATCCTCAGAAGACCCTGGGAAAAGGATCTTCTCCTTCAGAGATGGGGGAACTCCTCCCAAGGAAAAATGGGTCCCAAGGGATGCCAATTCAGACTGGGGAGATGTGGAGACTGAGCTACCGCCGCCCATCATCTCATCCCAGAACCGACAATACCAAAATCCCCTGGTTCAAACCCATCCTGGTGACTGCCTCCAAAAAGGGGGGGGGCGGCCCAGAACCGGAACCAGGGGAACCCACAATGGCTCTGATCTCCAGTTGCCAATTTTTTTATTTCAGATTCCCAAGACTCTCCACAGAATTCTGCCCAAATCTCTTCCCTAGCAATGTCCAAAACCAGAAAGTTAGCCCACCAGTTGTCCAAAAATGTGCATTATCTGTGCCCCCTTGAGGAGAAGGAGGGAAGATACTATGCCCCGGTACAAGTACAGGGGCAGGGTACAATTTTGGCACTGGTGGACACTGGATCCCAAGCTACCCTTCTGTCCAAAAGGGCCTTTGAGGAACTAAATGCAGGAAGGGGGGAGAATTACCGAATTCCTCTCACCTCTCTTCCTGGACAACTGCAGAACTTTGACGGGAAGGAAATTCCCGTTGAGGGGACTGCAGACTTGGACATTAAAATTGGGCGACACAAGGTGAAACACCCGGTCATAGTGGTGACTCCAGAGGGCACCCCTTGTTTACTAGGGAATGACCTCCTGAGAAGGTTGTCACCCCTAATAGATTGTGTAAACAAGGTCCTCTGGACCCAGACTAGCCGACCAATAAAATTAAAACAGAGTGTCAACCATGTTAGTTTAAACGGCACCTGCCACATGGTTGAACAAAAATCTGACAAAGTAGAATTTCACTTCCGGAACAACCAAACTCCAGACGTGACAGTAATAGCAGTAGGACAACAGACTGGTGATGGGGGGTCCTCTCTATTTCTGAAAATCAACCTTCCTTCCAGTTTAAGGTGGTATTCCACACTGGAAGGAAACACCCTGAAATTCTTTACTAATCCACAATCAGAAACTCCCACTCCTATAGTCCAGGAAGATGTGAAATCAGCTCAGAGCCTGGCTGATATTCAGCAAATTGGAGAGCAGTTGTTCATCCCTGTTCAGTTAAATGATGGGAAGGACTCTGTTCTCGCTCGAGTGTGTGTGAACAACAGTAAGAGCTTCATCAGCGAAGCCATGTTCCGCCAACTCCCAAAAGATCCAGCCATTCCCACATTCAAACTGATAGACAAATGGGAAATGGACCTAGAAGCACCCAATTCCAAACATCTCCTGCCAAGCAGGTGTATGCTCAAAATCTCCATTGGCAACAAGAGCATAGTCCATAATTGTTCGGTCGTGCGAGACGTCACTGCCGCCTTTTACTTAGGCAGTGACATTCTCAATCGCTTTGCCATTAGTTTGGACCTAATAAACTTCAAAGCTTGGTCCCAATTAGCGGATAATCCCATGGGCTTTGATGATCCAGAAAAAACATTTAGGTCAGCTCAATTGCTACCTTTTGCAGTTGAAATTCAGATCAAAGAGGAAGTCACCATCCCAGAAAGGACCCGACAATTCTCCTTGGAAGTGAAAGTTAAAAGAGGACAAAAATTGCAAAACCCTGATGCTTATATTCATCTAAATGCTTCTCTCCAACAGCAAGGGTTAGGGGTAAACCCAACACCATTAGTCAACATAGAACATGACACCATTCCAATAGAGGTGGATAACAGCGACTTACAGAGTATTACACTAGCCGCAGGCACCACTATTGAAATGGCGGTTGATGACCGACACTTCTCCATTGATATAGGAAATTAACTGTTAGGACCAATCCGCAAGGACTGTGTTGACAGTGACAGTGATGACAAAACAACACCAGACAGGATCTTCACCCGGCATGGGGGGAACTTCCTGGTGTACACTTCTTGCCCTTACGGTAAGGAAGATGTGACTTGTGACTTCAGGAGGGATGAGGTGATTTTCCAGGTCCATGAGGGCTGCCTTTCCCACCTGAAGCCTACACTCCAAATCAGCACTCTGACCAGGGACTTCTCGACCCAGCTGGAGGAGGCCGCTGAGATAGCCAAACCAGAAGTCTTTCCAGGCTTCAGGCAGATGGTGGAAGAGAGAGTCAACCTAGCTGATGCCTGTGTGACTCTGGAACAGAAGCAAAAGTTGAAACAAGTTTTCTTGGATTTCCAAGATCTCATTGCGGTAGACTCATATGACTGTGGTCGCACCGACATCCACACAACAACAATCCCCACGGACCCTGGCACGACTCCAGTGTTTGTGAAGCAATATCGCTTGCCTCTCGCATCAATGGAGTCCCTTACTGAAATAATTAAGAACCTTGAGTCCCGGGGAATAATCCGTCCAGTTCACATTACCTTCAATAACCCGGTGCTGGGAATATTGAAGCCAAACGGCCAGTGGAGACTCTGCGCCGACCTCAGGGAGCTCAACAAATGGGTCCCTACTTCCCGATGGCCTCTGCCCTACATTGACCAAGGGCTTTCCCAGATCCAGGGGTCACAGGTATTCACTGCAATAGACCTGACCAATGGATACTGGACTGTGCCTGTCAGTAGGGAGGACCAATACAAGCTGGCTTTTACCTTTGGGGGCCAGCAGTACACCTGGACCCGGACTCCCTTCGGATACCTCAACTCCGGCAATGAATTCAACATTTTCCTACATAAGGCCATGCCCGACCTGGGTGCGAGGGGTAACCTGGCTTATGTAGATGATGTCCTCATCAAAAGTTCATCTGTGGAGGAACACATAGCGGAGATCCGTTATGTTCTGACCCAGTTGAGGGCCGCCGGAGCAAAACTTTCCTTTCAGAAAGCACAGTGGTGTAGAACCCGTGTTAATTTCTTAGGGCATGAGATTACTCCTCAGGGTCTCTGTCCCCAAGAAAAGAAAGTGGAAGCACTCCAGAAACTAAAAGACCCCACAACTCTGCGGGAACTAAGGAGCCTCCTTGGACTGACTAATCACAGCAGAAAGTTCATTGAGGGCTACGCAGAGATCACCAGACCCCTGATTCATCTCCTGAAGGGGGGGGTCAAGTGGGAATGGGGTCCAGAACAAGCCGAGGCAGTAAGACAACTCAAAAGAAGCCTCTCACAAGCGCCCTGCCTAGCTTACCCTGTCAGAAACAAGGAGTTCTTCCTGGAGACAGGGTTCTCTAATACGTGCTTGACGGCAGTATTATACCAAAAGCATGACAAGGTCAATAAAGTAATCTCCTATGCGAGCAAAACTTTATCCTCTGTGGAGGAAAAATTCAACGATTGTGAGAAGGCACTCCTGGCAACGGTGTGGGCATTGAAGAATTACCCCCCGTTTATCCATGGGGAACACATCATAGTGGAGACTCCACACCAGCCTCTGCAATATCTCCAAAGTGACAGAATCCGGGCCGGAAATGTGAGTAATTCCCAAATTACTTCCTGGATTCTGTCAATGCAAGGCTTTCCTGTGGAGGTCAGATATGGCCAAAACAAGAAGAGTCCCCTCGCGCAAGGTCTGGCTGACTTGCATGATTGTGCAAGAGAAAACTGTCTCGAGGACGAAAGTCTAAAAATCAAGGACAACATGGAGGCATACCTTAATTCCCCACACAAAGTCTTTGAAGAAGACAAGTGTGAGGGAATGCCCACTGTCTATGTGGATGGATGCTCTTACCATGTTGACAACGACGGGGAGAAAGAACTGGTGGCTGGCGTAGGGAATGCATGGGTGAAGGAGTTCCCAGAACACTCCGCTGGATACAAAATTGGTCCCCGAAGTAGTCAGGTGGCAGAATTGATGGCTGTGCATCAGGCCATCCTCACTGCTGTCCAACATCAACTCCACGAACTGGTCATAATCACCGATTCGGATTATGTACGGAACGGGTTTGTGGAGTACCTGGTTAATTGGAAAACCAGAGGCATGTTATGTGCTAATAACAAACCCTTGAAACATGGGAAGTTAATCCAAAACATTGATGATCTGGTCACATCGAATGGGATGACCATCTACTGGAAAAAGATCAAGGGTCATTCCAAAGTAGAGGGACCAGACAAAACTGGAAATGACTTAGCTGATCAGCTGGCCAAAACCGGGGCCATCCAAGGGGATCTAATCGAAATAGAGTCCCTGTTGGGGGAAATCCAGGTCACTGCTATCACTAGGTCCCAGACAAATGCTCACAATGATCTTTCAACTGCCCAATGGAGCAAGGAGACCCCTGATGCTGATTTGATTACAGCTCAGAAGGGGGATCCAATTATTGGTAAGTTTTACAAACACCTTGAGGACCCTGAGAACTTTCCCCTGACGGATACCGATTACATTGGGAAAGAGGACCTAAGAGTGTTGATGAAATGTCCAAAAATGTTCCGAATCCAAGACGGTTTGTTGGTAAGGAAATCCAAAGCTGGCCACGATCAGTGGGTGGTTCCTACCTCATTCCGAAGCCTGATGTTAAGTCACGCCCATGATGCGGCCACCGCCGGTCATAGGGGGTTTCACACAACACTGGAAATCTTAAGAGAGGTTGCATACTGGACACACATGGGGCAGGACCTCGACCAGTACTTGAAGGGGTGTCTTGTGTGTGCACAATTTCAGCCATCATCCCTCACGCACCGTGCGCCTCTCCAAAAGAGGGGGATGACACTGCCATGGTCAGATTTGCAAATCGACTTTGTAGGCCCTGTGATTCGCTCGTCTAGAGGAAACAAGTACATATTGACTGTTACATGCTTGTTTACCAAGTGGGTGGAATGTCTCCCAGCCCCAAACTGCAAGGCAGAAACAGCAGCTGCCCTGATGATTAACCACATTTTTTCCCGTTTTGGTCTACCTCAAAGGATTGAGTCAGACAGAGGTAGCCACTTCACCAGTGAAGTAATGACAAAGATGTGGGAGATACTGGGGGTTAAAAGGAAGCTACACATTGCTTACAGGCCAGCTTCTTCTGGAGCAGTAGAGAGATATAACCGAACCATTGTGCGCATCTTGAAAAAGTTTGTGGCAGATTCCGGGCCAAGTTGGGATATCCGATTACCTCTGGTCCTAATGGCCATCAGATCTACCCCTTCATCTGCAACCAAAATGTCACCATTTGAGTTGATGACTGGACGCAAGATGGTGCTTCCCCAGCATTTGCTCTACAGAACCCAAGAGCAAACGTTGATAAATGCCTCCACAACTCATGAGTATGTGGAGAATTTAAGGAAACACCTTCAGCATGCTTTTGCCTATGCTCAGCGGAATCTAGAAAGATCAGCCGAGAGCATGAAGACCCACTATGATTTAAAAACTACCCGAAAGGAATATAAGGTGGTTGATCGGGCCTATCTATACAATTTCCAAAGGAATCAGGCCAAACAGCGAAAATTCTTGCCTACATGGAAGGGACCCTTTGAGATTATAGACAAGATCTCCCCTGTGGCCTACAAGATCCGCATCCCCAAAGGCGGTTTGGCAGAGGGGGAAGACAAGTGGGTCCACATAAACCAGTTGAAGTGTTGCCATCCCAGGCACACTTTGCAGCAACTGGAGGAGTCCTCTGTAATCCCAGAGGGTACCGCTCCAGAGTAATTCAATTCCAACCCTAAAATATCCTACATATAGCCTATCAAATTCTGTCTTTCTCAAGTTTATGTGTTCCTGTCGCTTAATTTAAAAAAATGTGCATGTTCATATCTGTTGAGTTCTAAAATATATATGCCACCCCACTATATCAATGGGGGGGGAGAAGTGTCCATGAATAGGTATTGCCGCTTTTCCTTTGTCGTCCTAGGAGAAAGAAAACCTGGAGACTGGCCAAGGAGGACGATCCGGAGACCGGGAGCAGAGACCCAAGGGGCCCGGGGTACCGTCCAATATTCCCATCAGGACCGGCGAGGAGAACCGATCGATCAGTACCGGATGGAGGAAAAGATGCTGAACTGTGCCATTTGCAGAATTGGAAGAAGATTATTCGGACATACCAGTGCGTGGGTCAAAACCTTCTGTGCACCCGACTCCCCATCGACTCAAATTCATAGTGCAGTCGCGTGGGGGGGCTTTGTTGGGTGTCCTGACCCACGTTTGAGCTATCATGCTGCAACATTTGGTGCTGTGGGCTTAGAAAATCCAAGATGGCCAAAAAGCCCACATGTACGCCAGAATAGGAAAACTGTGCATTACTGGCATGGAAAACATCATGATGGCCAGAACTTCCCAGAAAATGCACAGGGAAATGCATGAAGAAAAGGCTGCCACCCATTTTTGCCTATGTTGTGAGCACAGGAGGGCAATGCCTAAAACCACCATTGGGCTACCCACACAGTAGCCTGAAACCATTGGGAATGGCAATGCTGATTGCCAAAAGCAACCCAGAACTGTGGGGAATTCATTTTCTTAAATCCCAAAAATGGTTGCATTACCAGTACTCACCACTATCAGAAAGCCAGCGTTTTAAAACCACCAGACTTTTGTGTAAAACTGAACAAATGAAACAAAACCAGACCAAGGAAAGACTTGCTAAGAGGTGGATACAATGTAAAACTATATTCTGAAATGACTTGAAGGAAGTAAATATTTAATGTGTATGTAAAAATCGTAAGTGATTTAAACTGGGAACAAAAAAATGACATGTAGTTAAAAACTGGCTTAAAGAGATTCCAATTCTGCCTGACAACTACCCCCACAGGAGTTAAAACCTGCTCAGCCACTCTTCCCCTTGCCAAAAGGAGTTGTCACCTCTCTGATTAGATTAGGGGTGGAGCAGCTACAGGGAGTTGAACAAAGGCCTGTCCTGGACTCAGGCAAATGTTATATTGGGGGCGTCGTAAAAGTGGCTTCCTCTTGGCAGAAACGGGGAGGGGCAGCCCCCTCTGAGGACAGGCTGAGCTTAACGAAAGTGGATAGACTGGTTTCTCCACCATGTGACCTGGGAAGACACACCCCTGTTGGCCAGAATATGATTTTAAGAAAGATGTATAACTCATGGTGCGGACTTGTCAAAATTATCTAAATGATACCATAATTCTTGTGATTTTTCTGCCCACATTCTAAGAGGTTTTAGGACCCGGTGGTATGATCTGGGGGGTTACGAGCGGAAAAGAGGTTGTCACTCCAAATATCTGCATGTTAAAAATCTGACACTTCATCAATTAATGTCCATACTCCTTGCGCACATGTGTGTAATTTTGGGTAAGTGTCCGATATTGCAAAACCAGTTAAAAAGCGCAAAATGTTGCCATTTCTGAATGCAAGCCCCCAGGAAGAGCAGAGTTTGAACAGAGTATACCTCATGTGATATGTGATGGGTGCATGTAATTTTAAACAACTGTGTATCTGTGTAATATGTATTTGAATCAAATATAGATTGGTGGGCACACTGACCAGGGGATGATCCTCTGACCCATAAAACCCACAGCATCACTCTGACTCACATTTCCTTCCCCAATCATGGGAGAGGGGAGAATTGGGCCAATGACAAGTAGAGAGGGGCAGGCTTAGCTAGGCCCAGGCACACACCCATTTTCAAAACACATAAAAAGAGACAGCTGGGACAGGTAGAGACATTCAAATCCAGTTGCTGCGGAGCGTTTTGCGCCGGACCACACAACATCCAGAAGATACCAGTTCCAGACTGACTCCAGCTACATACTCCAGAACCTAGGACTTATACTTTAGAACCTAAATCAGAGGCCTAAAGCCACAAGCTGAGTTCTCTGCAGCAGGCCTAAAATCATTGCAAGCTACTCACAGCCGGGCGAGCTGCTTGAATCCCTTGCCAAGAACTTTTGCCAGGACCAGTGCAGAGATCCAGGAGCCGTGCAGAGACCGCTGTATCCGGACAGACCAGACCAGTGCCAGACCAGACCAGACCGTGCAGAACCGCAGACCCAGAGACCAGATCGTTGTGAAGTGCCACTAGCCTGATTGATCAGATCCGTGACGAGGTCCAGTCCTTCCAAAATATATTGTGAGTACTTAGGTCAGATTGTGACAGAAATAAACTCTTAGTTTAAAATAATCTAGTCCAAACTATTTTAATCTAACCAGAACTGCCTCGACTTCCTACTCCTTATACTTTTTCCGCAATCACGATTCACGCACTCGCGAATTTTATCGCGATTTGCGATTCGGTTAAAAATCCAGCCACGTGTAACCATCAGCAGTCATTTCTTTGCTTGCTAAAAATTTGTTTGCCTCTTAATCACCATCTCTGAATCATTGCTAAAGTGAGCCTGAACTTATCCCAAGTAGCTACCACTCCCCCTGAACCTCCTAAAGGGAATTAAAACCATTTTCAGCATATTTCTCACTTCATTGCCATCACCTTTTAAAAGCATTTTGGGCCTGTGTTTCAAACTTCTATCTGTGGTCTAAGCTTGCTGGGGTGAACTGAATTATATTTGATTGCATTCCTAAGAACTGTGTGTGTTAATTCCATCTCCTTCCATTTCTTACATTGCATAGGGGAGGGGGGTGAATTGCCAGAGAAAAAGTGATTATTTTATCTTTTGCTAAAATCATATCAAGTATTTCTGTACTGCATTTTATTCCTCATTGCTTTTCCCTTGAAATCATAAAAGTAGTTTTGCTACTTTATCCATCCTATACTAACTCCTCATTGATTGTAAAGAAGTGTGCTAGTGCCAGATTACCCATTGTTGATCAACATCATATGTCTAAGTGTACTATCAGATATTAATTTATTATAAAGTGTGATATATATATATTGTTTGAATTCTCAAATAAACCTTTTAAACTTGCAAAACAGAACTACTTCTTGGCTCAGTGGGGTCAGGGGGATTCTAAGAGAAGGGTGTTATATAGGGGTAGTCATCCAGAACTCATGAACTGGACATAAAGATATATCAATAAGGGTTTCCATTCAGTATCCCAGACTAGGCATTGACTTAGCTGTAGTGTTGAATTGAATCTTCTTACAAATCTCCCATTCGGACATCATTCTAAATATGGCGGGATGAGCCTGTAGCGGTTATTCTCAATGGCCAGATCCTGATGTAATCTAAAACCAACCCTATTGTCACAAGTGTTAATCCAATGACCTTCATATAACAGTTTCTTGACTCTGTCTGTCCGGATTCACAACCCATTCTTTGCTACTAATATTAAAACCAGCCAAGATGTCCAAACACTTTTCTTTAAAATTGGTCAAGCAGCGGGCGTGGATTGACGCCGGTGAAGATGGCTGCTTAGATGCGCAGCTCCGGCCCACCGCTTCATATCACAATATGCAACTTTGTTCTCCCTCTTCAAACCCCCCGCCCCCTTCTCCTCACTTCACTGCAGCAACGACAGAGGGCTACTCACTACCCTATTCCGGTGCGCTGCAGAGATTATATAAACATTTTCTCCGTCCTGCAAGCCCCACGGCAGAGAGTACGGATGCCATCCGTCACCCGCAAGGAGATCCCTGGCCGCGGTAGTGATGCAACTTCCCGGATTGGGCCCAGTATGGCCTCTCACATCCTGCACAGCGCCACCTCATGGACAATAAACAATAGTGTCCACAACACGGATACATTGCACTAAAAGGATAGAACAAAAGCAGAACATAAGGTGAAATAAAATCTACTTCACCCTACAACATTTTCTGCCTATGTTTTGAGGTAACATTTTCTCTCCCTTAATTGACTTCAATTGTGGTATTCTAAGCGCCTCCTGACTAGTTCTGTGGTGGTGGGATATTACTAAGCTCATTGTATCAACACTATATAATTAGTGGCCTAATTAGTCAATATGGCCTTTAGAAAAATAAACAGACATTGCCAAATGCCTCTAAAGATGCTCAAACCTCATCTGCTACATTTAAAAGGCTCAAAGGTGAGTTCCACCACCATCACTTTCACAAGACCCCGCCATTGAGGCCATTCTACAAGAAATAAGGTCACTCAAACCATTTATTGAAACCACCAACCATAAATTGCAGCAGCAGCATGAAAGGTGGAACGTATTCGAATATAGAATGAGTGAAATTAAAAATAAAATAGGTCTTGTGGAAGACATTTCACCCAGGATGTCCCAGCTAGAAAATGCAGTAAAGGACCTTCAAAAACATAATTGTATTGTATTGTATTTGGTTATTTATATAGCGCTCTATCCCCACTTGTGTGTCCTCAAAGAATTTTTTGCTGGTTGGAACTCCCTCGGTGACCATAGTCGATGTGGTGGAAAAGTCTAAGGAGTTTAGCTTAAGAGATGCACGTGTGCATGTTTCCAGTGTAGGACTTGGGTGGTTGCCAAGGCTCGACTAAGCAGCCCGACGAGAGGTCAGGCACGTGGGTGGGTGCTGTTGAAAGTTTGCGATAGATTGCTATTGTTGAGAGAGTCGATGTGTGTCCAGCTGTACTGAGTTCCTTTCAGATGGTAGTCGCTGTATGCTAGTGGCAGAGGCGTTGTGGTACGTCAGGTGTTTCAGTCTGGGCGGCTATATGCGATGCTAGACCGGATGTGCTTAGCCATAGGAGCATTCTATCGTGCATGGATGCTTGGCCATAAATGAAGAATTGGAAAACAAAAGCAGGCACAAAAACCTACACATTATGGGCCTCCCTGAGGGATGTGACAGGAACCATGCAATACTTTTTCTCCAGAATCTGTTACCAGCCCTGCTTCACATCCCAAAAGAAATAACCCTCAATATTCAATGCGCACATCGCATTGGCCCAACAAGAAGCCCACAATCAGCACACCTCCTTCCCGCACTTTGAATACTCTCATTTGGCATGGGAAAAGGATCTATATCTCTCTAGATGTGGCAAAAAAAATGCCCAACGCAGGAAGGAATTTGTCTCATATCTACCACCCCTGTTCTTTTAAAATTACGTTTGATGGTCGTACTTCAATATTTGATGAACCGGCTGACCTCAAGACTTTCATCCATTCCC